>NC_056629.2:41331111-42027778 GCF_002870075.4 Lactuca sativa | reverse complement strand
GGAGCTAGAAGTCTCTTTTGTGTTTTTTCATGAGACATGTATATTATTAGTTTTGTCAGTGGGATATATTAATAATGGTCAATTTTATTCATATGTTTTGGGTTTGTTATAAAATAACTTAACTAGCTTGCCAAATGTTTGAGTAAATACTTAAGAGAAGAAAGTTACAAAATGAAAAGAAAAATAAATTTTGTATTACATATTTATTATTTGTTAACTTATTCATTTATAATCTTAGGATAAATGTTATATTTATTAAATTTTAATACTATTTTTAATAATTAATGGTACCCGATTAATCCCCAATTAATACCCGCCTAACTGATTAATCCCTTGACCCAGTCCACCGCCGAGCTACCGCCAAGCGATTTCTGCAACCTTTACATGAAGACATGACTGATTATACATTATTAATCGTGTAGTATTTCTTTATACACCACATTTGATGTATAGACTTCATTGTTGTTGAATTGTTCGTCGAACTTCACTTTTACTTTCATTATTTGTATGTAATGTTGGAAAAGAGTTTTCATATATTGGATCCATTATGTCAAAAACAAAACATTTCTATTTCATGATAACATATTGGATTCCAAAGAACACAAAATGAATTATAAATACCATTTACTATTTAAATATATCGTTAATGTATATAAACATTTCTATTTCTTGTATCGAAGAATTACTTATTTATTTTTAGATGATAAGTCATATATATATATATATATATATATATATATATATATATATATATATATATATATATATATATATATATATATATAAAGAATTAATAAACTTATCAGTATAACTTATTTTCATAAAAAATAAAAAGTATTGATTTTTTAAGAAAGGTAAAAATAACAAATCGTAAGTTATTTTATTTTATTGTTTTTATGATCGGAAAAATTAAAAAAAAAATAGTAAATGATAAAATTAGTTTTAATGATTTATGGTTGATTTATCTTCAGGGTTTTTATATTTAAAAAATATATAACGAATCATAATATTAAAATTATCAATTTTAATCTTTTTCAAACCCATATAATCCAAATTTACAAACCATTATTTCTATCAAATTGTCATGCTGTAAATTTAGATTTTGAAATTCAAATAAAAAATTGTATATTTATCTAATCTTGTTTCTGAAAACAAAAATTACAATCTCAATATTGTCCAACTATCTTTATACAATTTATAGACTTAATAACATAAAACAGTTGCAAGATTTTATAGTTAAATATGTAATTTATTATTTTCAAATGATAAGGTCTCTGTCTTTTAATGCCATACAAATACATTTTATTTACATAATACAATTTCAAAAACAATTAATTCTCAATTAACTATTGTAACTGTTGCCATGGTTGTAGCCACCAATACTTAAAAACAACTTCCCTTTGTTCTAGCAATACACATTTTAAAAAGATTTAAGTACCTACAACAATAATATATTACCATTTCAAAAGTATTAAACTCTAAAGAAAGTTTATATACATAAACATATTAAAATTACAATCCATAATGATGCATTATAGCATCATATTTTCGTTTCTTTTCATTACAATATTATTTCCATTTTTTTCTTATCATAGCATTTTAGTTTTAAATTTCTTCCCACTAATGGCATTGTACTCTTAGAATTATTTCTTAGTAAAACATTATACTTTTCAAAACCTACCCAAATTCTATATCTTTAATTAAAAGTACAATGTTATTTTTTCAAAGTACGATGCAAAAAAAGTGAAAATACAAATGCTATTTTTCAAAGTATGATGATGACAAAACCAAGAATGTTTGGAGTGAGGGAAGAAAGAAAAAACCATGATATGAAGATCGGATCATAAATGCCTTTTAGTAATCATTACAAAAACTGAGAAACATAGTACCATCACAACAAGGTTTGCAATATACTCATGAATGACCGTAAAGTCACTTCAAAACACTATGGTTAGATCAAGCTATGTACATTTGTCATTCAAAGAAATTGCTAAACATTTGAAGAAAAATTAACAGAATGATTTAACTATAAGGAAAGGGGGGCAAACTCACTTTTCTTCTTTAACTATAAGAAAATGGGGCAAACTCTGATTCCATTCCAAATTCTCCATACGCCCTCCATGTAGAGTCGTCCCTTTTTGAACCATTAGCTAAACAATGATATTAATGTGACAAAAATAAGAGAAACGGAGGCATATAGCTTTAAGAATACACCACTTTAAAAATAAAATAAATTTAATGTACACATGACGAATAAAAAGAAAATTGGTATATTCAATGGCTCCGGTAAAATATATGAAGATCTGTTTTCTTCTTTTGGAATGCCATTTCAATTCCTTTCTTTATCTAATTCAAGAATGTCATCACTGCCACTGAAAGTAATTAACATTTTTTGAAACATGAATTTTAGTATTCTAAACATATAAAACTCATCGCCTCCAAGATCAATTGTGTTTGTATCTAAACCAAGCAAACCATATCAATTAACTTTTTTGTCAAACCCAAAGAAAGTAGTTACTTCCCTTCTACTTGCAATACACACACATGAAATTGACTAAACCACCCTTGAATCCACAAAATTTACAGCAAAGATTGCTCAAACATCCTAGGACACATTTCCCTCATTATTGTATACGGACAACTATCTTATGTTAACAGACCCAATAAAAAGGAAATGAAGAGGAATACATCTTAGATTATGCAATTTTGAGAAATAAAACCAACCATTTGAGTTGGGCAAGAAGGGTAAAAGGGCAAAGTCAGAAAAAAAAAGTTACATTGAATTTCAAGTGGAGCTTGGACATGTCTTTGCAAATATTGGATCAATACCCTTTTTCTTCTGTTAGCTTTCTCACAAATCATTCCATTCAAAAGTAAAATCTTAAACACAACAATAAGCAAATAATATCAAAATTGAAGAAGTTGGAAAGAGGTTCAGATTAAGCTTCGAGAAGATAGAGAAATGGGTGTTTACTTCTAAAATCAAACATCTCAAATGGTTCAGATGTTCACCTTGACCAAACATCCATAAGAAGCTCTAAATAAATCCATAAAAACTGAAATTAAAGAGAATCTTGTTCAAGAATGTTACATGTGGAACAAAAATCTCCCTTAATCCTACATATTTTTAAGCATGTATATCCTAAACCCAAAACCAAAGCCATATTCCTGGTTAATTTTCAATTGTGTCCGTTAATATGAGGTTGTTGAACAAAACCAAAAAATCTTTGAGAAAACTTCTATTTAAAAAATCATCACTCTTGTGGATATTCACAACCTTGGACATAAAAAGAAAGAAAAGGTAGTAGTGGTTTGTGTGTGTGGGTGTGTGTGTGTGTGTGCCAAGACATACGGAGAAAGATAGCCTTAGCTATCCGAACTGGTCCAACTGATGCAAAAGTCCTAAACTTTACACTCGAAATTTTAAAAAAAATCAAGAAATTTTTACCTTGATATGAATATGATTTCAAATAAAGAGAAAAATTGATGAAATGGTGGGCTTTTCTAATGAAAGAGCGTCAATGGTTTACCAGATCTAGGAGGAATAAGACAACGCATGGATTAACTTCACTAGTTGAAGGCAGAAGAAGGCATACCAACTATATCTTCGTAGAATGAGTGAGGTGGTTAGTGGTGTCGATTTAGGTCATAGTAACGATGGCAATTGGTAGGAGTGGTCGGCGACGCTGGAGGTGGACAGCTTGTGGGCAGTGGTCGGCGGCTGGAATTGTAGATCAGAGGACTAGGCGATGTAGAAATGTTTATGATGGGTTATATAAATGGCCAAGAAGAAAGTAACGACGGTATAACATTATTGGGAGGAAGAAAGGGCGAAACAATGGGGGTTGTTAGACTAGATAAGGAATTGGGAATGGGTCAAGAGCCAGATTGTTTAAGATATATGTTGTCTAATTAAAAGTTGAATGCATAAATTGATTGTACAGAGTGCATAAAGATTGTATCTCTTAAAATTCAGCATTTGAGCCTAAATGCTTATTAAAGTATAAAGATATATATATATATATATATATATATATATATATATATATATATATATATATATATATATATATAAAACAGAATAATGGGTTTTCCCTGCATTTGGGACCACATACTGAATACTGGGCCTCACCCTGAATTATAGGCCCCTTTCCGAATAATAGACCTTGTCCTGAATAATGGCCCCAACCTAACAAACCTATAAACATACAATCAAGAGTCACAAAGACAACAAACATATATTTACACCTCGTGTCCTACATAGTATAGTGAGAAGACTCACCTCATAGATGAACTAGATAAACAGAACAATACACAGAAAGTGTAAGGTCGACTTCATAAATAACCTAGACATAATATAAAAGGTCAAACCTTAGCTTTACCCAAAACCCTAAAGTTTGACCCATGGTTAAACCTAGTCCAAAAGTCAAGAAGTAAACATCTTATCAAGCAGGCACCCCACACCCACTACATGGAACAACAATCAAGCCCTTTAGGTTAAAACGAACTCGAATCATAAAAATCTTAAAAGCGCATTACGCGTGCGATTGACATGTCGCACCCAAACCATCTGTGTAAAGTAAAAGACTTAATCCATAAGTCATTACTCTAACTTCCAGATCTGGTCTTTAACTAGATATTTATGGATAAATTTTCAAACATTATCCATTGAGACAACCCCAGACTATCAAGATCTAGACTTCATGCACCAAAATGACCTAAAAAAGCCAACACAACTTGCATGGTTTAGAAAACATGCATAAAACACCAACTTTTCATGACCAAATCGTCCATAGAACAATCCTCAGTGCTGAAAAGGACATTTAAGGATAAAGATTGCAGGTTACACTCACAATGGACTAGAAAATATGCAAACTGGTTGGATCTATTCTTGAGAGTTCCTTCCAAGCACGCAAATGATTTTTAATCCTCAAGCTTTAACCATAAATGATGAGAAATATGCTTTCTAAGGACACAAGGGCTCAAAAATGAGAGAATAGGGGTTAGGGTTTCCGAATCTCTATCTCGAGGATGAAGGGGGTTGAGAATGAGCTAACCTTTGGGGTTAATGACACTTAAATAACCCCTAAAACTATAAAAGACATTGAGCCCATGGGCCTATGTAACGCCCGCGTTTCCAGGCTAGGCATTATCATTGATGTAATAGTCTAGGTTAACCCTTGTAACTCTTTTTGAAGTATTAATGATGAAATATTTGAGTATTATGTGAATGATGTGAATTATGTGTTTATTTTCTTAATTATTATAATTTAATTAATTAAGAATAAAATAAGTGTCAAATTTAAAGTATGAGATAAGCCCGATATCTTTGCATAAAGTTGTAGTGGCCGAAACGAGGTTTTCGAATATATATAGAATGCCCAAATCTGACTTCGTATGAGGAAGTTATGATTTTCTGAAGTTTCGACTTAGCGGTATGCAGCCCGAATACTCGATTTGAGATCGAGCGGTCTTTATCCGAAACAATCTAAACGAGAATCGAAGATCTCGTTGTTAGTAGCGAAACGATGAAAAGTTAGGCGAGAACGGACGTTGGACGAAGAAGTTATGAATTTATAACGAAGTTTTCCTGTCAGGGCCTAGTAAAAATAGATAATAAAAATAAATTCAAAATTAGCCGACGGAGTCTTAACAAAAGTTGTAGAGCGTAGTCTCACCTACACGTGGATATAAAGAACATCGAAAACGGAGTTAGTATGATGAAGATATGAATTTTCAAAGTTTATTAAATAATTAATATTTAAATTTAATTATTATACCCGATATTATCCGAAGAGGAGTCACCGGACTTATCCGGATTACGCCCAGCGTAAGGCGGTACGCCCCGCGTACAGCGAAGAGGAGTCATTCTAACGCATAATTATGAAGTATTTTATATAAAATACGTGCTATGTGTATATATTTTGTTGTTATATGTGTGAATGTATATTCACTTTCTTCTATCTCATAGATCTTATTTATTCTCTATGAAATACGTGTTATGTGTGTGTGCCTCATCTGTTATGTGGAATATGTATTGATTAAAGCATGCTATACAGGTTTTAAACTATGTATAAAAATGTATATTTTTATCTACTAATATGTTGCGTAGAACATGAGTAGATATTTGGTGTGTAATAAACAGATGAGAGGCCTCGATGTTGTTTTGATTTAGTCATCTAGCGAAGTTTAGATGACAACCACGGACTTTTCTGGACAGTCTTGTGGAACACTAGCAGGCTCGCCACCTATAGGTGTTAATGAACTTGGGCAAATGCTGATGAAAACAGGAATCAACCACTAGTGATTGAGCAAATACCCGTCGTAGCAGCAGCACCTGAGCCGATAACAATGGTTGGTGTACAAATGAAGATTCAAACGATGTTGGATCGTAAAATAGAGGAGACTAGGCGGTTGCTTCAACAGAATCGTGAAGAACTGTCAATTCAAGTGGAAGAGCCCGAATTGAATGAAGGGCACTCGGAAGGCGGAAACTTTAGTGGGTCTGTTGGTCAAGCCAACCCACCGATAGTTAGGCAAAACAACCATGATGGAAGGAATGATGGAATGGGATGCAAGTACAAGGACTTTCTAACTTGCAAACCATCGACCTTCAATGGAAAGGAGGATCCGATCGGAGTTATGGATTGGATCTCGGAGATGGAATTGGCCTTTATGACTTGTGGCTGCAGAGGCAAGTTGCAGACTATCTATGCAGTGCGTCAGTTCCGAGGTGGAGCCATTTGTTGGTGGAACACTCTAGGGAAGACTTTAAGCCCTAATGATCCACTGCAGTTGTCATGGGCAGAGTTCTTGGCGCAGTTCAAGCGCAAGTTCTGCTCGGCTCAAAATCTGTTGGAGTTGGAGAATAAGTTTTTGACATTGACAAAAGGCATCATGTCAGTTGATGAATACACTAATAACTTTACAGACAAGATGGAGTTTGCTTTGCGCATCGTTCCAGATGAGCTGAAAAAGGTTGACCGGTACGCGAAGGGACTCTCATGGGAGTACGCAGTGCTAGTTCGTCAGGCACCTACTCTAGAGGCAGCTATTTGGGCTGCCAAGTCTGTTGAGGACATGATCAAGGGAAGAACTGCCAGCAAGGTTGAAGTTGGCGAGAAAAGAAAGTTTGAAGGAACTTCGGGTTCCAATAAGAAAAGCAAATTTTCGAAGTCTGATTCGAAAAAGTTTAGAGGAAAAGGAGGCGAAGCGAAATGGTGTGAGAAGTGCAAGAAAAAGCATTTTGGAAAATGTAGTGAGGAAGTAACCTGCTACAAGTGTGGAAAAATTGGACATTTTGCCAATGAGTGTCCGTCCAACAAAAGGATGTGTTTTGGTTGTAATGAAGAGGGGCACATTTTGAAAGACTGTTCGAAGAAGAAGGAGGCAGCGAAGCCCAACATTCCACCAAAGCCAAAGGTGAGAGCCTTCCAGATTACACTTGAGGCTGCGAAAGATGAAGATGATGTCGCTTCAGGTACCTTTCTCATAAACAAATTACCTGCTCAAATTTTGTTTGATTCTGGAGCCAACTACTCCTTTATTTCACATGAGTTTGGTAGAAAACTAGCTTTGCCTATTGATAGACTAGATAATGCTTTATTAGTCGAAGTTGCTAGTGGCAAGTTTGTACCTGTTAGCCATCGTATGAAAAACATCTTAATCGACCTTAATGGGAATAAGTTTCACGAGGAATTATTGCCTATCGAACTAAATGGTTTCGACATCGTTCTGGGAATGGATTGGCTTAGCGCCAATGATACCAAAATTTTATGCAAGAAGAAGATAGTTAAAGTAAACCCGCCTGGGAAAGATTCGTTTATGGTGTATGGGGACAAAAGCAGAGTAAATTCTGGAATCATTTCTCTAATGAAAGCCAGAAAGTGTTTGACCAAGGGATGTACATCATATTTAGCATTCGTGATTGATGCTAAGAAGGAAAAGAAGGTGATGCAGAGTATTCCAGTGGTGTGTGATTATCCGGAAGTATTTCCCAAAGATCTTCTTGGATTACCACCTGATAGACAAGTGGAGTTCAGAATAGAATTGTTACCAGGGACCACGCCAATAGCAAAAGCACCTTATCGATTACCACCAACGGAGATGAAGGAGCTGATGATGCAACTTCAAGAGTTATTGGACAAAGGTTTCATTAGACCTAGTTCATCATCCTGGGGAGCTCTGGTGTTATTCATGAAGAAGAAAGATGGAAGTATGAAAATGTGCATCGATTACAGAGAGCTGAACAAGGCAACAATAAAGAATAGATGCCCGTTGCCAAGGATTGATGACCTGTTTGATCAATTACAAGGTTCGAGCTATTTCTCGAAGATCGATCTAAGGTCAAGATATCATCAGCTAAAAGTGAGAGAGCATGATATCGAGAAGACTGCGTTCAGAACACGATATGGACACTATGAGTTCTTGGTTATGTCGTTTGGACTAACCAATGCTCCAACAACATTCATGGATTTAATGAATAGGGTTTGTAATCCGTTCCTTGATAAATCTGTGATAGTATTCAAAGACGACATTCTGATTTACTCGAAAAGCCAAGAGGAGCATGGCAGACACTTGCGAGAAGTGTTAGAAGTCTTGAAGAAGGAGAAGCTGTATGCGAAGTTCTCCAAATGTGATTTTTGGATCCGAGAAGTCCAATTCTTGGGTCACGTGGTTAACCAAGAAGGGATAATGGTTGATCCAGCAAAGATTGAGGCTGTAATGAAGTGGGAACAACCAAAAAGTCCCACGGAGATCTGAAGCTTTTTAGGATTAGCCGGATATTACCGAAGGTTTATCCAAGGCTTTTCTTCGATCGCTAGTCCATTAACAACTTTGACCCACAAAGGAGCTACTTATACTTGGAGTGATAAGCATAAAGAAGCATTCGAGAAGCTAAAGAAGAAGCTATGCGAGGCACCGACTTTATCTCTACCGGGAGTTGAAGACTTCGCTGTTTATAGCGATGCATCTGAGGTTGGATTGGGTTGTGTTTTGACCCAAAGAGAAAAGGTGATAGCATATGCGTCTCGACAACTAAAGGAGCATGAAAAGAATTACCCGACTCATGACTTGGAGTTGGCAGCGGTAGTTTTCGCTCTAAAAATATGGAGGCATTACCTCTATGGCACGAAGTGCAAACTTTTCACTGATCATAAGAGTCTCCAATATCTCTTTAGTCAGAAAGAATTGAATATGAGGCAACGACGCTGGCTAGAATTACTTAAGGACTACAACTGTGAGATACTTTACCACCCCGGTAAAGCTAATGTTATTGCTGATGCTCTCAGTCGGAAAGTCAATCATGAAGGAAAAAGGCCAAGAGCGTTGAGAATAGAAGTTGTCTCGACAATTGTGGGAAGTATAAAGAAAGCTCAAGAGGAAGCTTCTGAGAAGAATGACCGAAAGGAGGAATGTTTGGGTAAAACGTTAGTGTTCGGTATAAACAGTCACGGAATGAAGGTGTTCCAAGATCAGATTTGGGTACCTAATTCCGGAGGGATAAGAGATCTTCTGATGGAAGAAGCTCACAAAACCATGTACTCAATTCATCTTGGTGGCACTAAAATGTATAGGGACCTGAAACCCTACTACTGGTGGCGGACGATGAAGCTTGATGTTGCAAAGTATGTGGCCGAGTGTGTGACTTGTGCAAGAGTCAAGACACAACATCAGAAACCATATGGGAGTTTAGAGCCTTTACCTGTGCCTATGGGTAAATGGGAAGACATTGCTATGGATTTTGTCACTAAACTACCCCGAACAAAGAATGGTCACGACATGATTTGGGTGGTCATTGATCGATTCACTAAGAGTGCGCATTTCATAGCAGCCAAGGAGAAATGGTCTATGGATAAGCTTGCGAATTCTTATGTGAAGGAAATTTTGAGGCTTCACGGTGTCCCGTTAGCGATCGTGTCAGATCGTGACAGCCATTTCACCTCAAGGTTTTGGAAAAGTCTACAGGAGGAAATGGGTACCAAGTTATGTTTAAGTATAGCTTACCATCCACAGACTGATGGTCAGAGCGAAAGAATGATACAAACACTTGAAGATATGCTGAGAGCATGTACCCTGGAATTCCTAGGTAACTGGGATAAACATTTACCTTTGGTAGAATTTTCCTACAATAATAGTTTCCACTCGAGCATTAAAGATGGCACCTTATCAAGCTTTGTACAGACAGAAGTTTCGTACGCCGTCTTGTTGGCTTGAGGCTGGGGAAAAGCAGTTTATGGGTCCCGAGATGGTCCATCAGACTGCTGAAAAGTTGAAAATAATTAGAAAAAGAATGCTAGAAGCTCAAGATCGTCAAAAGAGCTATGCTGACAAGAAGCGAAGGCTGATGGCTTTTGAAGTTGGAGATTCGGTTTTGCTTAAAGTCTCACCATGGAAGGGACTTATAAGGTTTGGTAAAAGGGGAAAGTTAAGTTCGAGGTTTATTGGACCGTTTAAAGTTCTTCAGAGGATTGGGAACCAAGCGTACAAGCTAGAACTACCAGAAGAACTGAATGGTATTCATAACAATTTCCATGTGTGTTATTTGAGGAAGTTCATAGGAGAAGTTCCTAATATAATTCCAATTTCTGAATTGAGAATTGATGAAAACAAGAGGTTATTTGAAGAACCAGAGGCAATTATTGATCGAAAGACTAAGAAGCTTCGACGCAAGATGCTCAAATTAGTGTTGGTCCGTTGGAAGCATTCGAATGGGCCAAATCTCACTTGGGAAACGGAGAGTGACATGTTGAGTCGCTATCCGCATTTGTTTGTTGATGTGTGATTCCGGGGACGGAATCATCCTAAGGGGGAGAGAATTGTAACGCCCGCGTTTCCAGGCTAGGCATTATCATTGATGTAATAGTCTAGGTTAACCCTTGTAACTCTTTTTGAAGTACTAATGATGAAATATTTGAGTATTATGTGAATGAGGTGAATTATGTGTTTATTTTCTTAATTATTATAATTTAATGAATTAGGAATAAAATAAGCGTCAAATTTAAAGTATGAGATAAGCCCGATATCTTTGCATAAAGTTGTAGTGGCTGAAACGAGGTTTCCGAATATCTATAGAACGCCCAAATCTGACTTCGTATGAGGAAGTTATGATTTTCTGAAGTTTCGACTTAGCGGTATGCAGCCCGAATACTCGATTTAAGATAGAGCGGTTTTTAGCCGAAATAATCTAAACGAGAATTGAAGATCTCGTTGTTAGTGGTGAAACGATGAAAAGTTAGGCGAGAACGGACGTCGGACGAAGAAGTTATGAATTTATAACGAAGTTTTTCTGTCCGGGCCTACTAAAAATAGATAATAAAAATAAATTCAAAACTAGCCGATGGAGTCTAAAAGAAATTTGTAGAGCGTAGTCTCACCTACGCGTGGATATAAAGAACGTCAAAAACGGAGTTCGTATGATGAAGATATGAATTTTCAAAGTTTATTAAATAATTAATATTTAAATTTAATTATTATACCCGATATTATCCGAAGAGGAGTCACCGGACTTATCCGGATTACGCCCAGCGTAAGGCGGTACGCCCCGCATACAGCGAAGCATGACGCGCCTCGCACTCGAGTAATTTTGGATACGTATGCCATGACGATCGAGGCAGTACACCCTGCGTAACCTCGTACGCCCAACGTACTGCGAGGCCTCAACCTCCTATAAAAGGGATGCGAGGGTTCCGGGCATTCTTGCTCATTTCTTCTCTTTTTTTGTGTCGAAGCTCTGTGTGTAAACCCCCGAAGCCATCCCGACACCCCAGATCTCATATCCAAGTTAAGAAGGAAGTTTTACGCTCCCGAGATCCCGATAAGTGCGATTCCCGAGCCGAAGCTCTGCCCGCGAGGAGTCCGATTTTTTATGAAGATCTTCCAGATCTATCGAAGTATACTACTTCTGCAAGTCGTAGTGTTATCCGATCATCTTCTGATCAGGTGAGTGTATAGTCACTTTCATTCTAACGCATAATTATGAAGTATTTTATATAAAATACGTGCTATGTGTATATATTTTGTTGTTATATGTGTGAATGTATATTCACTTTCTTCTATCTCATAGATCTGATTTATTCTCTATGAAATACGTGTTATGTGTGTGTGCCTCATCTGTTATATGGAATATGTATTGATTAAAGCATGCTATACATGTTTTAAACTATGTCTAAAAATGTATATTTTTATCTACTAATATGTTGGGTAGAACATGGGTAGATAGTTGGTGTGTAATAAATAGATGAGAGGCCTCGATGTTGTTTTGATTTAGTCATCTAGGGGGTTTAGATGACGACCACAGACTTTTCTAAACAGTCTTGTGGAACACTAGCAGGCTCGCCACCTGTAGGTGTTAATGAGCTTGGGTGTTCATTCGCTGTACTCCATCCCCCCCACCCCATGGTTGCCTTATTTGACATATACTGTCGGGAAAGCCCCGAAAGCATGTGTTGTCGCCCCAATGAAATATTCTTAGTCTAGGTCCCTTGTGTTAGTTATTTTAGGGACATAAAGTGAGAATAACGGGAATAAGTAATTGGGTTATTGTTGGTTGATGAATATTAATTTAATTATTTATTGTGGGTTGAAAACCCTATATGCTCACCAGGCTCCCAAGCCTGACCCACTCAGTTTCTTTGCATTACAGGAAGTGGCGCGAGGGCATAAGATGGATAATCATCAAGTTGTTTTTTTTACAAGTCTGTATATGTATATATTTGTTGAATGACTTGTAATATTATCGTTTATGCTTTATGGTCTGTATCGGAACATGACATCCCGAGTTTTGATTATATAATGAAAATACATTTCTTTATGAAATGCTTTGGTAAATATTATTTATCATACTTTGTTTACTCTGAAAATGTTTAAAAAGCATAAATGAAACCGGTCTTTTCTAGCCGAGATTTTGGGGATGTCACACTATGTGCATCGGACCCTAAGGAAACATGTCATACCAATGTAATAAACCTCTGATTTTCAGTTTTCAACAAAAAATCAAAATATAATAGGAAAATCAAACGTACCTAGAATAAGCAAGTTACACCTATTTCGGTGTGTAGCCACTAACTACCTTATGCAACAAGTTATAAGTTGTTTTAGACTTCCAGGAACTGTTTTGGGTCGTTTTTGAAGCTAATCAATTAATTACAGAAAGGATTTGAAGAATCAAGTGCTAGAAGTATCGAGATTTCACTTCGAGTTTGGTTGATGATCATGACATGCAATCTTTTTATGATGTTTTTCTACTTTAGTTTACTGATTATGGGGTAAAACCCTTATCTTTTCTCTAGAGTAGATGTAACCCAATAACTTGGTGTGATTCCTTTATCGAATATTTTTTTTATTTAATTTATTTCTTCAAGTTTGATTAAAGAGCCACATATGTTAAAGATTGTTGTTTTGTTGCGTATTGTTGAATTAGTAGAGTTTAGCTGACCAATCTAACTTTGTTAATTTCAATCATAATTGTCTAAGACTATTGGTAATTATGATTAGTGTTTAATCATAACCTAGGGTTAGGTTAATAAAGTTATGAACTTTAATGTGTGTGTGTGTGTGCATGTATTAGATGACCATTCAATGTATGATATAACTCTAATGGCCATTTGTCACGTCCCATTTTCACAAGAAAAGTTTCAATATTAAGTAAGCTAAAACACATTTTCATGAAAACCAAGTGAAAAAAACTCATTTATTCAAAATACAATTGTATGAAAATCAAGATAATATAAATTAAATGTGGGACTCCAATGCGGCTGATAAGTATGTACAGTCACTCTGTCTCCTTCCCACGATCATCATAAATACCTAAAAAATATTTAATACATAACTGTATGCACAAGCTTAGGGAGATCCCCCAAAATACCACACACCATATTATATATACAATGCTTGCACACATGAGCTTTTAATCTGACCGGACAGCCTTGCAAGGCCTACAATACACCTGGACCGCTCTACAGTATCGACCTTCAATACATGACTAACCTGCCTCCCATGCATACATCATAAAATTGGTACGCTTCTGACCTATAGCTCACCAATGGCCCGTCGGGATATCTTGGCCTACCGCATAAAGTATGGTCGCCTCAACCCACCACCATATATGACGACATATATATAAATCAGAAAAGCAATCAAACTAACCTTAACACATGCAATTATCTAAACTAGTCTACCTATCTATCAACCTATTACCACAAACAGGGTCTCATATAGTACACTACTATATAACTGGAAGATCAATAATGTATGCATAACTATATGTAATCGTAAGTGAGAAAGATAGTTAATATTGCCTTATTTATACACATTTTTAGGCGACAAAAATGCAAAAATGGTCCCTGTGGTTTGTCATTTTTTGTGGATATGGTCCAAACTTTTTGAAAATTGGATTTTTGGTCCTTACTGAGAGGTTTGTCTGTGGAACAGGTCCCTGGAGTTAACCACCGTTTGTTTTTGGCTGTTAAACCCCTCACATGCATTACACATGAGGGCATAAATGTCTATTTACTCGAGAGGAAACGGATGAATCAAATTCATCGATGGAAGATCTAGTGGTGGTTGATATCACGAGGGGAGGGTAGGGCGTCGATCTCCGGCGACCCTTGTGGGCTTAATCGTCATCTGATCGGGAATGAGAAAATGAATGGGTCGATCGGTGAGCACATCACGAGAGGGGAAGGAACAGGGAAGATCGACGACGATTTTGGGCGTGTTTGATGCTATGGAGCCGACTAGGAGCACATGGAAACTTAAGAGGGTCATCGCCCTCTTGATCGCCGACAAACCTCGACTCAGGTGGAGGTTCTTCGACTGCAAATTAAGAGGAAATAGGGAGGGAGAACGACAATATTTGGGGTGTTTTCGGGCAATATTTTTTAGTATGAGGAGGAGGGGTAGCTCCTCGATGGTTCACCACAAGACCGCCACTACCGGTGATGATTGGCTGGACCGAAGAGAGAAAGAAGAATGGAAGTAGCGGGGGTCTCGTCGGTCTTGGTGGTGTTCTGTGACAGCGAGGGAGGCCGAGGGTGGGTTGAGAGGGTTGTGGCGGGATTAATCCAGTTGTTTCTTCTCTTTCTTTTCTGGTCACAATAATGGAAGGAAGATGGTGTTGGAGCTGTGCGAGACGACAGGTGGTGTTGGGGTTGCTGTGTGGTCGGGAGGGAAAGGGGGATTCCATGAAGCTCCTTCTTGTTTTGGTGCAGGTATACACAAGAACGAGAAATAGTTTGTTCTTGGTTGGGAATGAAGATGCAAACAGACACAAAGAATAAATCAATTTTTACTGTAAGGGTTCAATTGTTGTTGGTTGTTTGGATTATTGATTTTATCATTGTTAGTTTGTGGTTGAGTGTTGTATTGGGTTGAAGAAA
The DNA here is from genome assembly GCF_002870075.4 of Lactuca sativa. Classification (NCBI taxonomy): domain Eukaryota; kingdom Viridiplantae; phylum Streptophyta; class Magnoliopsida; order Asterales; family Asteraceae; genus Lactuca; species Lactuca sativa. The sequence goes on along the minus strand of NC_056629.2, from coordinate 42,012,398 downwards.
CTGTGCACATAATCTGTTCAATTGTGATGTGCAGGATTATTTATGGCCATTGTTTCCTTTCGAGTAAAAATACATTTATGTCCTCGAGTGGAATGCACATGAGGGGTTTAACAGCCAAAAACAAATGATGGTTAACTCGAGGGACCTTTTCCACATACAAACCTCTCAATAAGGACCAAAAATCCAATTTTCAAAAGTTTTGGACCATATCCACAAAAAATGACAAACCACAGGGACCGTTTTTGCATTTTTGTCTTTTTAGGAAATATTACAATACATTTTGATTAATATTTTGGTTATTAGAAAATATATATGGTACTTATTGAATTAAATTGTATTATGCAGCCAAAAAGAAAAATCTTGAAGAATAGGGACAAAAATTGACAAAAATTGAAACTTTGGAAGATGGAAGCTTAAAAGAAGAAAATTACAGCGAAAAAAATCCAAATCACGACGTGGCCATCAACATCACGACACGGAGTGTTTATTCTAGAAGATAAGTACACAAGAAGTCAGAATCCTTGTCCGATAAGGATTTGTATCAAAGTCACGATGTGAAGCCCTTGTTCACGTTGTGAATCACGAATTTTCCAAAACTATAAATTATCCTTCACTCTTACGATTTGAGGAGGATTTTGGGGAGAGTTTTTTGGATGAGAATTATTCTGAGAACCCGATTTTAGAGTTAAGAAAGTGCATAAAACATTCTTTTTGAAGAAAAATTGCTTGGAGATTAAGAGATTCAAGAACGCATCATCACACTAGTTTGGTTTACGTTAATTATGTCGATTTTATTGAGATCGTGTCTATGTTTTTAGCCTTGAGTAGCTGAATTTAGTTGCTTTCATTTAGCTAGATGATACATTAACTCTATGGTATAGTTATCGAATTTATGGATTTTAATAGTTGGTTTTGTGCTTATGTTTTATTATAATTTCCTAGCATGTTAATATTTGTGATTTTGATTGCTTGAATTTAGGTTTTGTGTAGCTTAGTGACCATTAAATTACATGAACTTGTTACATATTAGTTTAGTAAATATTAAATTGCTAGAGCTAGGATCAACCAAATCTTAGATAAGCGATAAAAGTAACAAAATTATCTATGCTGGAGAACATAAATTGTGACCATAATTGTGTTTGCTTAGATAAATCTTACATGGCTCAACTAAAATTAATAACTAGTTATCTGTTTTGCTTATGTATGACCATACAAGGTAGTTCATGAATTAATGAAAAGATTAGTGAATTTGGACTTGAATTGCTAATTACAAAATAATTTGTGACCAAATTTAATAATCCATAATTAGTAGCTAACCATAGAGGAGAAGTGGATTTGAACTAAACAGAACTGTTTTTAGAATTTTGATTAAAACTATTAGTTAATTGTTTAAGTTTGTCTGAACTTGTAAAATCAGATAGAAAACCATTTTTAACTTTTGCTTCTTTTAGGTTAATTTTTAGTACTTATCTTAGTTAATTAGATTTGTTCGCTGTGTTCGACCCCAACTTACTTTACTATACTATAATCCGACTATGTACATTGCTTATAGGTGCAATAGTAGATAAGTAGTTAGGATATAAATTTAAAACTAGATTGTTATAGTCTGCAACACATCAAGTTTTCGGCGCCGTTGTTGGGGAATGACTATTTTAGATTTTAGTTTAATTTCATTATGTTAATCGATCCTTTTTGTGGGGTAAAAACCCCCAAAAGTTAATTTTCTACAAAATTTAATTTTTGTTTAAAAACATCGACTTCATGACATGGTGGTCTTCCCCACGACGTAATATCGGTGATTTCAATAATTTTAGCTTTTTGTTCTATCGACTTGTTCTGCTTTACCACGAGGTGGTATCATTACCACGTCATGGTGAACGTTTAATAGGAGTTTTTAATTTCGTTTTTGTTCATTTTTACGTTATTATTTTTGTTTTTATTGCAGTAGTTACCTGCAGATCAAACACACCATTGACACCACGAAATGAAGATCCAGAGTCAACTTTTTATAAAAAGAAGGACAAGAATGTAGGAGGATCAAGCAAAATTCATAAAAAAAAAAAAAAGACAAATCGAATTCTTTGAAAAAACTCATACCAAAAAAAGAATCCGGTTACGATCCTGAATCAGAAACCGACAAAAGAAGTGAACCTGGAAGCGAGACAAAAAGCATCATGACGGACATTCATGACATGACGATGGAGTCCTACAATAAAAGAATACGAGAGGACACTGGTCCTGGACTTGTGCAACCCACAATTCCCGCTACTACTACCTTCGAGCTTAAGGGAAATGACCATACCACACAAAAGGATATTCCATTTTCTGGAAAAGACCAGGAAGATGCATGCAAGCACCTCGATGAAGTCAATGACATAGCCGACTATTTCAACATTTCTAATATTCCTCGAGAGACTGTCTTGTTACGAATGCTTCCGGTTACTTTTAGAGGAGCAGCTAAAGACTGAGTGAAGGCACTTTCACAAGGAACAATCAACACTTGGGCATAGATGCGTGAAGAATTCCTCCAACAATTTTTTCCACCATCTTAAGTTTCTAAACTCAAGAAGACCATAGAAAACTTTGAGCAACAAGTGGGGGAGTCTTTGTATAATGCTTGGGAAAGATACAACGGGTTACTAAGAAATTGTCCCCAAAATGACCTAAATGAGCAACAAGAGGTCTCGATCTTCTATGATGGGATGAAAATCATGACAAGGAAACTCCTTGATTCGTAAGGACCTTTAACTAAGAAGAATCCCGCTGAAATTAATGAATTAATTGAAGAATTTTTGAAGCATTCACGGGAATATCACAACCCTCGTAATGATGGAACTAGCGGGATCGGGAATGGTGCATTAGAAGATATGACAGCGGTAATGGTAGTGTTAAGTAGCATGGTTAGAAGAATGACCAAGATGGACCAATCCATATACGCGATACATGTGGGTTATGAAAATTGCAATGGTCCACATTTGACAAAAGATTTTCATCTAGATGAAAACTGGAATAGGAAGGCTCAAGTATTCTATTCAAGTGAAGATTGATATGATGAAGACTGGAGGAAGCCAAAGAAGGAATGGTTGCCTTACAATGAGTGAAAAAAGCAAAAAGAAGATAAATACAAGCAAAAGGCAAGATTGTTTTATCAAAAAGAAGAACTGGCACCCGAAAAGAAAACGGATTTTGTAACACTGCTCACCTGATTTGCAGCCGCATCAGAAAAGAGGCATGATGAAAACAATGCAGCAACGAGAGATCAACTAGCTCTAATAAGAGATCGGCAAGCTTTACTTAGAAATCATCAAGCATCAATCAAAAACATTGAAGCTCAACTTGGGCAGTTAACTACGTTGGTTAACGAGCGGTTGCTTCCTTTAAATCCCGATAATAAACCACAACCGCATGTCATGGCCATTGATATTGAAGAAGACACCATTTATGAGTTTTCAGAAGCCTTGGAACAAGAGACAAAGCAGCCTGAACCACAGCCAAAGCGGTTGAAACTCGAAGATAAAATTATTGTTGAATCTCCGTCATCATGACATGAGGATTCAATCTCACGACGTGGCCTAGGTCTAAACAGAAAAATACTTTTTGTGCTCGAGTATTTCATCCTCCTTTATTGTTTCCTTCTTGACCCAAAGGTCACCTACTGGAGCAAGAACATATCAAATTTATGAATCAAGTTAATGGTATTCTGATTAATACTCCTTTTATCGAGTCCTTGGGACAAGTTCCGGAATATGCCAAATTTCTTCAAGACTTAATTGACACTCGGCAAATTAGAAAAGACCTCCAAGGTAGTCCTTAGTGAGAAAAGTTCAATGGTTATTATGGGATAAATATATAGGAAAATGGGAGATCCTGGACGCCTTACACTTCCATGTGAATTCGGAAACAACATGAAAAGATATGCTTTAGCCGATTTTGGAGCGAGTATAAATTTGATGCCCTATTCATTTTATCAGAAGCTCAACCTTCCAGAATTGAAGGCTACTAGAATGACGATTCATATTGCCAATCGTTCAGTGACTCATCCTCGAGGCATAGTTAAGGACATTTTGGTAAAAAGTTAGAAATTTTATTTTTCCAATTGATTTTGTGATGCTAGATATGAAGGTAGATAAATATGTCCCAATTATCCTTGGATAACCTTTTCTTAATACATCACGAGCCTTAGTTGATATTCATGAGTCAAAGCTTACCTTGCAAGTGGGATATGATGATATTACTTTTAGAGTGGAAGGTAGATTCAAGAGAGAATATGCTCAAAATGAAGTATTATTTATGGATGAAGTAAACGAGCTTGAGGAGTTGGAAAATTAATAGAAGAAGAAATTCAAATAGTAGATCAAGTCAAGCGTACTAAACCTAGAGCTTCAATTCCAAAGTTCTTTGAGGTCTTCAATTTTAGAACTCCAAAGTCTCTAGTTAGTGAGGAACATGAAGAAAGTTTGGTGTCAAGTGATGAAGAAGAGGAAGTTACACAAGACTTGAGCCGACCAAATTTGGACAAGGTTGATTTTGAAGCTAAGGAGGTACCAAAGAAAAAGATGAACCTAAACTTGTTATGAAGAATAAAGGGGTGAAAGAAAAGCTCAAGGAAGGCGATTCTAAAATGAAAAAGGAGAATTCTAAGAAGGCCTACTTAAGAAGGGTGCAAGAATACAAGAAAAGGTGGACGGAGAAAAAGGTGAAAATGGTGATCGAATCTCCAAACACTACACCGTAGGGCGACACGTAGTCCGGCTCATGACTCCTACAAAAAGAAGTGCTTCTCGGGAGGCAGCCCGAGCTCGGTTTTGCATTTTTCTTTTAGGTTTTGCATTTTTTACTTTTTGCATTTCTCTTTGAGTTTTAGGGGTAAATCATCATCATAGTCATCTTAACTTTTTAATAAATTGTAAATAATAAAGTGTGGGGTTAGATTTTAGGAGTGGTTGAATTATTTGTAGAAAAAAGGTATTTTTGGTGAACAAACCTCGATAACACGACATGGGGTTAGGCCCATGACGTGGAAAATTTCTCCAATGGTTTTTCAGATGTTTTAAAACTCATGACATGAGCTATAAAATCAAAGGGGGGGGGACTAGTTAAAGTTAGATGATTTCAACTTTTGACTATCACTTTCAAACACTCACATGAACAGAAAAACTCAGCCCCACACTTCGATTTTGTGTCAGATTTCTTCAATTTTTTTCATGTTTCCATGTTTAATCTCCTATTTTGGTAAAATATACATTCTTTAATATTATTAATTTCTTCTAATTTTAGGCAATTAGAGTTAGGGTTGTGTTGAAGCCTAATTATCGAAATCAGTTCAATCTTATGTGGTTTAGACGCTGCATGTTACTTGAAAGTACTTAGAATCGAGTTTTAAACAAACGCCAAACATGGATTTGAGTTCAAATGACTATGAAAATAACCGATTAATATATTCGTCACGAACCAATATCACGACGTGGTCTGTGTGACCACGACGTTAAAATCGGGCAGATAGTTTTCTGGTTTTTTTGCTTATTCTTAACTGTTTGGTGGTTTTGGTGTTTCATTTGCTGTTACTCTTTCAGGTACCATGGGACCAAGACATGCAAGTCCAGAAGAACAAGACCACATTGATTTTCCAAGTATAGATCTGTTATATCGATTCCCTCAAAATGTTTGGCAAACAATGCTCAATAATTAAGCAAACAAGATAGGATGGTTGTATAATCAAGAGTTTGCATTGGCACCATTGGTTGATTGGTCATGGCTATGTGGGGTTGGTATAGTGATGGAAGTAGAATGATATTGGACAAAGTTATTTGTAAGAGAAAGTTTCACTTTCCAATGCAACGGGTGGTGCAAATTATTTTCTGTTCAACAGCCCGTTTATCGGGAATTATCCGTTGAATTCTTTGCCAGTCATTTTTGAAGAACGGACAAATGACCCGACATACAACCAGGCCCTTACGTTCCGATTGGCTGGTGTTTATAGAGAATGCAGCCTTCGTGAATTTTCTTGGCGAATGGGGTTATATAGTAAAGAGGAAACACAATCACCCCATTTTATCTTATTTCTACAAGGTTGTGTTCGAGATTTCACTACATGATTTCTTGACGTATTGTTTTAGAGAAGCATTTCCAATCATGAGTATACTTCGCATGATGCTTCTGAAGGATAGATTCATTCTCCTATCTATCGGTTCTTACATTGTCTGATTACTTTCACTATTAACCACAAACATCATTGCGACAAGGTGCCTTCACATAATTTATTCTATCTTTGGAGCACAAGCACGCCAGGAGTTTTTTGTGACCTTTCATACATGCTTGCAAGATTTTTAGGGATGAAGGCGGTAAATTCTTTGCCTCGTAGTCCCTTTACTGGCGGACATTTGGTCACTCGCCTATCTCACTCATATTGGATTTTTGCGTCTTAACTTTATAAGTAATCTGACACATTTTAAAGATTTTGATTTGACGACTCAATTTTGAGTCTTATGCGAGTTGTGGTGAATACTGGTGGGGGATATGTAATACCCCCGGAAGTCGATGAACAAAAAATTGGTCAACCATGGGAACAACCGAGCCAAAGGGGAAGGAGAAATGTTAGAGCTCGTGGAGAAAGAGGCTGACAACAACAACCACCACAACCAATTAAGGGTGGGGTACCAACTAACCCATTCCAAATTCGGGTTGGTATTTATTTGGATAATCTATGTGGGGTGTTAATTATCACAATCAAGCAATCAATTTTTTATTTACACACCTTAATGTTGAGCGACCGCCGACCATGCCACCTCATTACCTGTATATTCCGACATAGGAGGAGCTATGGACAAGGCAAGGAGATGGAGCTGGGACAAGTGGAGCACGAGAGAATGAAGATGATTACTGATATCTATCCTTTTATTTTAGTAGTTTATTTTCTTAGTTTATCTTTTGTGTGTTTTGTTTTAGTTTTTTTTTTTATTTGGTATGTTTAAAAATTTGTAACCAAATTTTGTGATGGGTGTTTTTCTACTTTCCACAATTTGTTTGTTTTGTTGCAGATTTAGTAGAATAACATGAAATAGAAAATAAGAGAATAGAGATAAGAGCGTACGAGAAAAGCCGTGTGATTTAGAGTTACGAGTTGAAGCCATAATTTTTAATAAGTGTGGGGTCAATATCGTGCAAGAAAAGAGATTAGAGGAAGAGAGAGTCTATAAATATCGAGTTTTGAGAAGAGTCTAAATCCATTAAGAAGTTCAAATTAACATCACTTGCATGGAAGAAGTCTTGCAAAACTATTTTATGGAACACCCAATTTTCACGATGTGGCCTTTATTCCCATGTCATGACTTTGATGCTATCACGATTCAGATTACAATTTACATCGACACCACGACGTGAAATCTATCACCATGTCATGAAGAATAAAAAATGGAATTTTTTCTATTTTACTCTTCCAACCTTACAATGTGCCGTATGCTTTCCCACATTAAAATGTTATGCTTTGAAGATCTTATGCACCACACTTTTTGAATATGCAAGTTTCTGATTCTTATTTTGCTGGCACAATTACATGTCTCAGAAGATCCAAGTTCCAATCACATACTCAAGGTGTTCAAGTTTTCCATACGCGTTCAGAACTCGATCTCGCTACTACTACCCCAGGGAGATTGTTCCTTTTTCTCTCTTTTATTGCTTTTAAATTATTTTATGCATACAATGAGGACATTGTATGTAATAAGTGTGGGGTAGGGGGTCAAAAAAGTAAATTATTAGGAAATTTAAAATTTGAAGAGTAGATTTGAAATAATAATCTAAAAGTTAAATCTAGTGATAATTAAAACTTAAGTTGCTAGTGTTGCGTGGGATGATCCAATGTGAGCTCAAATGTTTAACTGGGCCAATATATGTTGTAGTATGTTTGTGGCTTCCCAAGTTTTAGTGAAAAGTCATGAGAAATGAAAGATAGTCTGGTAGTTTATATGACATAATAAGTTTTGTAGACTGCACTTGAAATCTATCTAGGAGAGCTTATGTAGTTATTAAACTCAAACTAATACCTCTAACCAATAAAAGTTGAAGTTAAGCTCACTTGCTTAAGCATGTAGGATTTGAGCGAAAAAAGTGAGATATAAAAAATAACCAAAAAGTTATAAGAATTTTTGAGCTATCAAAGTATGAAGATCAAAAGATCAAATTTTTTGAAGAATTAAAAATTAAAGATACCAAAAAATCAAACAAAGAGATGGTGAATTCAAAGAAATCAAAAAGTAAATATCAAAGAAGAGAAGAATTCAAAGAGCTCAATTGTGGTATCAAAGTTGTAATTTTTCTAGATTACGTATGCTCAGGTAGCTTAACCAAAAATACTTTGAGGTTAAGTAAAAATTATGAAGATGGATTTGTAAGGTTACAGAAATGAGTTTCATATAAACTAATGGGTGAAGGTTAATAAGGATTGTGAGTATTTAGGATTGGGGAAGTTATTACGAACTCTAGACACAAATACGTGCATTGAGGTCTTGGTATAATGACTGAGTTCAAAATGGATTGACTTATGTGATATTGCTGATGAAAGTTTAACTTAAAATTAATTAGCCTTTCTTGAGGGTAAGCAAAAGATAAGTGTGGGGTATTTTGATATTGCCTTATTTATACACATTTTTAGGCAATATTTTAATACATTTTGATTAATATTTTGGTTATTTGCAAAGATATATGGTACTTATTGAATTAAAGTGTATTATGCAGCCAAAAGGAACACTCTTGAAGAATAGGGACTGAAATTGACAAGAATTGGAACTTTGGAGGATGGAAACTTAAAAGAAGAAAACTCTAGCAAAAAAATCCAAGTCACAACGTGGCCATCAACATCACGATGTGGAGTGTGTATTCTAGAAGATAAGTACGTGGGAAGTCAGAATCCTTGCCCGATAAGGATTTGTATCAAAGTCACGACGTGAAACTCTTGTTCACGTCGTGAAGAACGAATTTTCCAATACTATAAATTATCCTTCACTCTTATGATTTGAGGAGGCTTTTAGGGAGAGTTTTTTGCAGGATAATTATGTTGAGAACCCGATTTTAGAGTCCAGATGTAACACTTGAATCCTGGCAAGTTTCTTTATTGCCCTCATTGTTGTTAACGTTGCGTTTTTGGTCCTTGAGTCGTATGCAGGGCATACCACATGGTACGCTTAGCGTACAAGCTGTAAAGCGAGTACGTGGGACGTACCACGTGGTCACTTAGCGTACCCATGCGAGGCGGGATCAGGACTCCATACACGTACGTATATATATGCAGGGCGTACATGAGTCATTTAGAAACCCTAATTTTCCCTAAGCCTCTCCTTTGTGTTTTGAGCTCATTGCGTTCATTTTTGGTGGTTTTGGTTCATATTCAAGAAGTGGAAGCTTGGTGCAAGGTGGTGGATCAAGGAAGATCTTGTGGAACTCGTTTATTTGCTTCATTCCCAACTTGTTTGAGGTAAAAAGTTATGAACTTTCTTATTAGTGGCTTAGGTCTATCATTTGTGTGTTTTGGTCTCTTTTGGCCCCAAGAATGAGATCTAGTGGTTTGGCACCACTCTAGGAGCTTTGAGTTACCACTCTTGGTGTTTCAGAGGTTCTATATGCATAAAGTTGCCACCTTTAAGGTCTAGATTCATCCATGCATTTACGTCCATTTGATGAAAGTATGGTGTTATATTTTGAGGTTGGTTGTGACATCCCGGAATTTAGGTCAAAGACTGTGAACGGTTAAGTTCACAGTAAGTCTCTTGATAACTTGACTCATTGAGTTTTATTGAATCTAATGTAAAATAAATGAGTTATTTCAAATATTATAAGATATCATATAGTATCTTACTTCCCATTGTTTAATCTGACAAACGAATCAAACAACTCAAATTACAACCATATGAATGCGTCTGAAAAACTGAAATTTCATACTAAGCAGTTTTGAGCAATACAAACACTCTAGTCTCATAGTACGTATTTCCCTGTTTCCAAAAATATAAAAAATGTCCAAAACGATTTCGTATGCAAAAGATACAGCCATTTTTAGAATCAAAAAATATAATACTTATTTCTTAAAAACTATCAAAACTGTACCGTTGAGGTAGTTGCGCACCTCAAATGGGAATTACGAAAGCATTTTTGAACTCTGGCTATAGCCTATTATTTAATTTCATATTTGAAATATTTATATAAAAATATTTATAAAAGTCAAAAACCAGACGTTTTCAGCTTAATTAAACGCGAAACTTTAAACGTCATTTCATGGAGATCAGTATAACATAATTCAATTCCGTCTGCATTTTTTGAATCATCACGATCTGAACATCAAACATCAAACAAGCACTTTTAGAAAATTTATATGAATCGATACAAGGGCATAAGAATCGAGGTATACATCATGATAAATAAATATGTATAAAATGTATTGTAGTTATTATTGTGAAAAATGTTTATATAACGACAAGGCCGACATATATGTATATATATTTTGGTGTCGTACGCGACTTCAAAATATTCAAATTAGTCATGTAATCACAATACTATATGTTATATAAATAAAATTATCTAACACTATATATATATATATATATATATATATATATATATATATATATATATATATATATATATATATATATCATGTAACATTTCCAAATACCAACTAATAGTATATATAAAAAATACAGACCGTTCAGTTCTTTATATATCTCTTGAACATGCATTATATATGTGTTGATTTTGAAATTAAGAAACCAATGTTTACAAATTAACAATTTTACAATGTCACACCCCCAAACCGGAACGGCGGAAACGTTCGGGGGCGGATGACTTCATGTAGTACCATAACAATTGAATACATAGTAAAGAAAGCAACATAACCATCATATATATAACTGAAAGTTTACATTGTTGAAAGATACATGTTCAAAACCAATTACAATATGATGTCAAAATATGATAATTTAAACTGATGCCGCAACGTCCCTTCTGCAAAAGCTGTTTGTTACCTATACTTACTGAATCCCTGGGACATACAAGTAGTTTTGAAAGAGTAGATCAGCATTTAAGCTGGTGAGTTTCATAAGTATTTAAATGACAATGTTTGTATGAACTAAAATGAAATGTTTTGTTTTTGTTTGTTTCTCCCTAGAAAATCTCATATTTTCTACTAGTATAAATGAAGCCTTCTATCAAGACCAATGTTTGTTTCTAGGAAATTTAAGTATGTGTAAAGTAGCCAAAGCGTCTGAAAAACCCCGTAAATCAATGTGTTTTTAATACTCCATGTGAGTTTTATAACCATGCTATTGACTGAATTTGCCTATACACAACGTTCTTCAGGCGTTGGAATGTTCTGACGTTTGTCACCCCAAATGGTGTACTGTAGCTAACAGTCAGGGCGCGGGTTGTCAATCCCGTATAGATCTATACACAAACATCATGCTCCCTCTCCAAGGGATTTTGGTATATAATACAGGCCTTGAAATGTGTACTCGAACGTACGTGAAGTTTAATGTCTCACAAAAATTTAGTATAAAACAGATTTACGTATGAAAATGTTCGTTATCTTCTCGTAAAACTATACCTATTATAGTTTCCTGAAAGTGTGTCTCGTTTGTATAGTAAAGCCTAGTGAAAAGCTCACTTGTTATGAAAGTATAACTTTTGTAGTGCCAAAAATAGACATATATACATACAGTACAAGCAAGGTGTTTGACTTATATATATATATATATATAACAACATTTTTCATTTCAAAAGACAAGATGTTATCGCAATATATTTTGCATATGAATGTTTACTTATAATAGTTATAAATCACATATGATTCTTTTGATAAAAGTGTATAATGGGACTTTGTATACCACACGCTAATAATCGTGTGTTTCACTTGTATCCCCCCCCCCCCCCCCTTAAAAGCATATAAAAGTATTTATAAAATATTTAAAAGTGTGGATTATAGGGGTATGAACTCACTTGGAAAATCGAAGAAGGCGTGATGAAAACCGAGCAGACCTTCGACTCGAGAAAGCGGATTTTCTCGGGATTCTCGGGAATCTCAGGAGCACAAATGACCTTCGGGACTTGAGCAAGGTAACCGGGACTTCGGGATATCACTTGCACGGAAAACGAGGCAAAACGCAAGAAAGTAGAGAAAGAAATGAGCCCTTTCTTCGGAACCCTCGCATCCCTTTTATAGGGGCTGGGAACTGCCTCGGTACGCTGGGCGTATGCGGGGTACACTGGGCGTACGCGTGCGTCATGCATGACCAAATCCTCGACTGACTCGGAGTTCGGATGGGACGGGGCATAGCCTCGCATAGGCCTCGAGTACGCTGGGCGTAACTCGGATCGACTTGGTGACTCCTCCTTCGGATAATGTCGAGATTAAATAATAAAATTTATATTTTATTTATTTAATAATCTTCTAAAATTCATATCTTCTTCATACGAACTCCGTTTTCGACGTTCTTTATATCCACGCATAGGTGAGACTACGGTCTACAACTTTCATTTAGATTCCATCGACAAATTTTGAAATTATTTTTATTATTTATTTTAAAGGGTCGCGGTAAGAAAATTTCGTTAGAAATTCATAACTTCTTTATCCGATGTCTGTTTTTGCCAGACTTTTTACCGTTGAAAAACCATTGTTGAGACCTGCGTTTCTCATTTAGGTCATTCCGGTCAAAAGTCGCTCGATCTCTGTTTCGAGTTTTTAGCTGTCTGTCGCTAAGCCGAACATAGAAAAATCATAACTTCCTTATACGAAGTCAGATTTGGGCATTCTTTTGACGTACGATCACGGTTTAATGACATCTAACATAGTAGGTAATTTATTAGAGAGTTTTGGACCTTTTATTTTCGAAGTAAATTTCATTATATCAAAAGGGGTTACAGTATTTGACTTTTTACGTCATTACATAGAGTTGAAATATCGGGTTGTTACATCATCCCCCCGTTAGAGGGAATTTCGTCCCGAAATTTAAAGTAAGAAAGATACTTATGAATCAGAGAAAAAGATGAGGGTACTTTTGTTTCATCTGATCTTCGCGTTCCCATGTGAATTCAGGTCCTTGCTTGGCGTTCCAGCGAACCTTCACCATGGGTATGCGACTTTTTTTCGTTTGTTTGACCTCTCGGTCCATGATTTCTACCGGTTCCTCCACAAAGTTGAGGCTCTCGTTGATCTCGATCTCGTCGAGTGGAATAACAAGAGTCTCATCGGACAGACACTTTTTCAAGTTCGAGATGTGGAAGGTTGGATGTATGTTACTAAGTTCACGTGGTAGATTGAGCTTGTAAGCTACAGGGCCAATCCTGGCAAGAATCTCAAAAGGCCCTACGTATCTTGGATGTAGCTTTCCACGCTTTCCAAAGCGTATTAAGCCTTTCCATGGTGAGACCTTCAATAGAACACGGTCTCCTACCTGAAATTCCAAAGGTTTCCTCCTTTGGTCAGCGTAGCTTTTCTGTCGGTCTCTAGAGGCTTTCAATCGTTCACGAATCTGAATGATCTTCTCCGTCGTTTCTCGTATGATTTCTAGACTGGTGAGAGTGCTTTCAGGAACTCATCCTTTAGCTAACTGGGTGTCGCCAACTTCAGCCCATCACAGAGGGGACCTGCACTTACGGCCATAGAGGGCATCAAATGGAGCAGCCTTTATGCTCGTATGATAACTATTGTTGTATGAAAATTCGACAAGGGGTAAATGGATGTCCCATGCCTTTCCAAAGTCAATCACACAAGCTCTCAACATATCTTCCAAAGTTTGTATCGTTCTCTCGCTTTGCCCGTCTGTTTGTGGATGGTAGGCTGTACTCATGTCTAGCCTAGTCCCCAGGGAACTTTGTAGTGACTGCCAGAACCTTGAAGTGAATCTACTATCTCTATCGGAGATAATGGATATCAAAACACCATGCAGTCGCACTATTTCCCTTATGTAATTTCTTGTAAGCCTTTCCATCTTGTCAGTCTCCTTGATTGGTAGAAAATGTGCGGATTTGGTCAATGACCCATATGGTATCGAGTCCACCCGTTGTCTTGGGCAACTTGGTTATGAAGTCCATAGAAATCCGTTCCCATTTCCATTCCGGTATTTCCGGTTGTTGCAGTAATCCTGAAGGTTTCTGATACTCGATCTTAACCTTAGCGCAAGTAAGGCATTTACTCACAAAAGTAGCAATTTCTGCTTTCATGTTAGGCCACCAGTATAGTTTCTTAAGATCCAGATACATTTTATCTGAACCTGGGTGAACATAATATCTCGTGTTGTGTGCTTCGGTCATGACTACGTCTCTGAAGCCACCACATTTCGGTGTCCAAATACGGTCCATGAGATAATATGCTCCGCCACCATTGATTTCTAGATTCTTTTCCATTCCCCTCAGGAATTCACCCGCCACATTTCCAGGTTGCAAAGCTTCCAGTTGAGCCTCCTTAATATGTGCGGATAAGTGAGAATGGATAGTCATAGTTAGAGATTTGACCCGCCGACCAGTGTATTCTTTTCTACTGAGGGCTTCAGCTACTACATTGGCCTTGCCAGGATGATCACGAATTTCGCATTCGTAGTCATTGAGTAGCTCGACCCATCGTCGTTGTCGCATGTTGAACTCCTTCTGATCAGAAATGTGTTGAAGGCTCTTTGTGGTCGGTGAAAATGGTACTCTTTGTTCCGTACATGTAGTGTCTCCAGATCTTCAGAGCAAATACCACTGCTCCTAACTCAAGATCATGTGTTGTATAGTTCACTTTGTGTACCTTAAGTTTACAGGAGGCATAGTCAATAACCTTCCCTCTTTGCATAAGAACACAACCAAGTCCTTGATTTGACGCATCACAATACACTACGAAATCTTCTATCCCTTCGGGGAGGGATAGTATTGGTGCAGTGCACAAGGCCTGTTTCAGTGTTTGGAATGCCTTCTCTTGGTTTGCTTCCCAGTCAAAGGCCACGCCTTTCTGGGTTAATGTAGTAAGAGGTTTCGCAATGCTAGAGAAGTTCTTTATGAATCTGCGATAGTAGCCGGCGAGACCTAGAAATTGGCGAATCTCTGTAGGTGTCTTTGGTGCCGACCAGTTCTCAATGGCCTTAATTTTGGAGGGGTCCATGTGTATCCCCTTTTCGCTAACAACGCGGCCCAGAAATTCGACTCTTCGAATCCAAAATTCGCATTTAGAGAACTTTGCATAGAGCTTCTCCGATCGTAATGTTTCTAAGACTTTTCGTAGGTGCTGACTATGCTCTTCCTTACTTCGGGAGTAGATAAGTATATCATCGATGAAGACGATGACGAACTGATCTAAGTAAGGACGGCACACCCTATTCATTAGGTCCATGAATACCGCTGGTGCGTTGGTTAATCCGAACGGCATCACTACAAATTCGTAGTGTCCATAACGAGTTCGGAAGGCTGTCTTGGGAATATCCTCCTCTAATACTCGTAATTGGTGATATCCGGATCGTAAATCTGTCTTCGAGAAGTAGTTTGCTCCTTGAAGCTTATCAAAATGGTCATCAATGCGAGGCAGAGGGTATCGATTTTTGACGGTAAGCTTGTTCGGTTCTTTATAGTCAATGCACATACGGAACGATCCGTCTTTCTTCTTTACAAACAAGACCGGTGCTCCCCAAGGTGAGAAGCTTGGTCTAATGAATCCTTTTCGATGGATTTCGTTAAGCTGACTGGAAAGTTCTTGCATCTCTGCTGGTGCCAGACGATAAGGCGATTTTGCTACTGGGGTAGCCCCTGGAACTAAGTCGATTCTAAACTCGACTTGACATTGCGGTGGTAATCCCGGTAGTTCTTTTGGAAAGATATCGGGAAAGTCGTGTACTTCTGGAATGCTCTTAATGTCCTTTACTTCCTGACTCGTATCGACGATGTGTGCAAGAAATGCATGATAATCCTTCCACAAACACTTTCGAGCTTGGATGCAAGAAATGATGCGAAGATTTGTACTTGATTTGTCTCCGTAAATCACTAATGCTTCATCGTTAGGGAGATTAAGATGAACTGCTTTTTCAAAGCACATGATGTCGGCGCGAAGACGACTTAACCAATCCATGCCGACTATGACGTCGAAACTTTTAATTTGGACCGGCATGAGGTTGATTGGGAAAGAATGACCGTCTAAAGTTAATGTACAACTCATGTATATGCAGTTCGTGGTTTCCGTTTCTCCGTTTGCCATTTCTACAGTGAATGCTTTTTCTAACATTATAGGTTTATGTTTAATTAAGTGAATAAAATTTTGGCTCACGAAGCTTCTCTCTGCTCCACTATCGAATAGTATGCATGCATATGAATTATCAAGAAGGAACGTACCAGCAACTACTGTAGGATCAGTTATGGCTTCTTCGTGGTCTATAGCCAAAACTCGTCCCACCCCGCCGATATGTGCTGCCTTCGGGCAGTTCCTTTTGTAGTGGCCCACCTCACCACAACCGTAGCATGCTTGGCCTACACCGACATTGGGAACTTGAGTGATCGGCTTTGCGGGTGCTTTGCAGAAACGGGCAGTGTGTCCCTTTCTGTTGCAGTTAGAGCACTGCATTTCCCGACAAGGTCCATGGTGGTGGTAAGTGCATTTGTCACACTTTGGAAAGTTACCTGCATAAGGCTTTGTCAAGTAGAGATTTGTAGGAATGGTAGTAGGTATAGTAGCAAGATTCACTGTAACTAATTGTTGTTTCTTCGAGGATTATTGGGAAGACCCACCCTTCCCTTTATTCCATCCTCTCTTCTTTTTATTGTTGTTGTTGTTTCCCTTTAGTGGTTCTGGTGCAGGAAATGTTGGGTTCTGATGACTTCCATGATCAATAAGAGATTGTGCCAACTCTCTGGCACTTTCAAAAGTGTCAGGTTTTGAAGCTAACGCGCTTGACTAAATTTGGGGCGATAGTCCCCAAATGTATCTCTCTATTTTCTTGCTCTTATGAGCAATCATATCCGGGCAAAGGATTGCCAGATCACAGAATCTGTTCGTATAAGTTGCTATGTCGGTACCTATCATTCTGAGAGGCCATAGTTTGTGCTCGAGTTTTTGAATCTCTCCTCATGGACAGTACTCTCTCATCAGCATGATTTTTAAGCTCTCCCAGCTTATTGAATTCACCACTATCAGAGTAAGTACCTTAGCGTGGCCATTCCACCAAGTTAAAGCTCTATCAATATGCGCGAAAGTTGCAAACTTGACTTTGCTATGTTCGGGACAGGAGCAGATTTCAAAGACTGATTTTGTCCTTTCGATCCACTGTCTCAACATCATCACACCTCCAGATCCATTAAACATCCGGGGTTTGGCATTTGTGAAGTCTATATAGGTGCACTCCCGGGGTTGCCCATGACTCTCGCCATGGTTTAATGGAAGTGTGCCAATTCCCGAACCAGTAGTAACAGGGGTATTGATTTGTGACATGGCAGCCGCCACAGCTGTTGTGACTGCTGCTTGGAACATGGCAGCATCAAATTGAGGAGGTGGAGGCGGTGGTGGTATCGGTGCTTCCCCACCGTTGTTTCGTCTCGGGTTTCTACGCGGAGGCATCCTTCAACTACAGGTTGAAAAGATAAAGATAAGAATTTCATAGCATAGAAAATGAATGTGTCTCATGAACTAAATCGCTATAGATCAACAACAGATGATAGCATGAGTTTCAAAGATAGAAGAATGGAAGTTATTCGTAAATCCGAATATATGAAAGAAACGTATGGTTCCTCAATAATATTTTAAGGATCGAACGAAATACTAAATGTAGTAATAATAGCGTGCCATTTATATTAATATAATAGTTGATACAGTGATCACGAAAATTTGACCCCTATAAGGGTCTCCGGTTACAAAGTTGAAGAAAAATAAAACTTTTAGCCGAGGTCCTAACTTATAACAAAATTTGGGATTTTGGCAAGAACTACTTGCGACGTAGGTTGCCCTTGGAGCTTGACTCTGCATCAGATTGCTTTGATTCCATAAGACGCCTATCGAGGGCGGCTTATTGTTCCCTCAATTCGGAGAGAGCTGCAATCATTTGCGCTTAGAACGCTTCAGTTTGAAGTTGGGCATTGTCCTGAGCTCTGTCCAGCCTACGGATGTCAGAAGTGTGAACCTGTACTTCCACGTTGACATCCCGAATCCGGCTAGCTTGAACTCCAGATTGGTAGGACTGGTTGGCTAGTTTGCCTACCATGACTGGGAGTGCTCGATCGGCTGAACCCCCGCCACAGACATCGTAGAAGTCTCGACACATGCTGTAGGGAAGGCGTAGATTTTGTTGTTGGCTCCAATGGTGGAGGTGACTTCCCCAAACGGGAGTCGGTCCTTGAAAGTTTCTCACGAAGACGAGAGGTTGTGCGGGTGGTGGGTTGATTACTTCCGGTTCTGAGTCGGTACCGGAGTCGTCCTCGTCATCCAATTCTATGGGTTCTTCATCCTCATCGGGATCCTCTTCGATCCATCCCCCGTTGCCTTGGTTGGGATAGTAGGGGTCGTCGGGGTGGTGAAATCCAACCATTTGACTGTACGAAAATAGGGTTATAAGAATTGAATAAAGTTTAGAACATGTAAGACTAAACATGTATGTTAAGCTATTTTATGTAATAAATACTCCTATAGTATTTAAATTCGTGTGTTTGCTTCTTGTGAAGCTTTGGTAAGTTTTGACTTGTTGCTCACTACGAGCATTCCTCGATATACATTGGTCCGATCTCAGACAAATATAGTTGATCATGTTATATTTGCTCCAAATCTGACTACATATATCGAGTCTTAATCGTAGTGTCCAACTTGTCTAAATACTTCTTGTATAGTTATAATCATGAAAATAAGTGGGTGTATGCATGTATTTGTACTTAAATGAACTAACAATTTAAGTTAAACGAAACGCGGCTTAGGCGTAAAACAAAAAAATGTTTTGTCAGAGGGTATTAGTCCCTTAAGCATTTATAGTTTGTATATCTTATGTGGTTCGATATACTTAGTTCACTATAAACAATGTTTTCATACCAATCTGTCACACCCCCAAACCGGAACGGCAGAAACGTTCGAGGGCGGATGACTTCATGTAGTACCGTAACAATTGAATACATAGTAAAGAAAGCAACATAACCATCATATATATATATATATATATATATATATATATATATATATATATATATATATATAATTGAAACTTTACATTGTTGAAAGATACATGTTCAAAACCAATTACAATATGATGTCAAAATATGAATTTAAACTGATGCCGCAGCATCCCTTCTGCAAAAGCTGTTTGTTACCTATAATTACTGAATCCCTGAGACATACAAGTAGTTTTGAAAGAGTTTTGGAAAAATCATAACTTCCTTATACGAAGTTAGATTTGGGCATTCTTTTTACATACGATCACGATTTAATGACATCTAACATATTAGGTAATTTATTAGAGAGTTTTGGACCTTTTATTTTCGAAGTAAATTTCATTATATCAAAAGGGGTTACAATATTTGACTTTTTAGGTCATTACATAGAGTTGAAATATCGGGTTGTCACATACAATTCCTAACTTATAAGTTTAAATTTATATATATACACTATATAGAATGAATAAAACCCAAAAAAATAAATAAATAAATAAATAAAATCTTAACAATACATTAACAAGCACATCTGTTTAGTCTAGCAAATACAAATCAATAAATAAATGAATAAATAAAGACAGCCAAATTACTTCTAACATTTACTTTGAACAATTTAACACTCAATGGAAAACAAAATGTGTACCCTCTTTTAAATGGATACTGCAGTCAAACCCAAAAACACAATCTTTCTTCATCTTCTCCCTGTCAAACTCAAACACAATCTAATACAACACTCGAACACAACACAACACTCGAACACAACCTACACAATTACAATCTGAATAAGTGAATCCTTGCTTCCATTCCATGTCAAAACATCCTTGATCGACCCTTCTGCCTGTTTCATCACCATGGTGTGGATTCCAACTCACAATACGATAATAATAACAATAATAATAATAATAATAATAATAATAATAATAATAACAATAAAAATAATAAGAATAACAATAATAACAATAACAATAATAACAAGAACAAGAACAATAATAATAACAATAATAACAACAACAATAATAATAATAATAATAACACAGCAGCAGCAGCAATAATAATAGTAATAATAATAATAATAATAATAAATAAATAAATAAATAAAGCAAGAAGATTACCGTTCCGGTTGCTGATCCCATTCATATTTTCGGTGGAAGAAGAACCAACCAAACATCCTTCCCTCCCACTAATTTCACAGCCTCAACCCAAACATCTTTTTTTTTTCTATCAATTTCTGCCAAATCAATTTTGATCAAGAACAATAAAAAAATGAAAAAAAGAAGAAGATCAGGGGAGCTGCCGGAGCAGCCCCGGTTCACGTACCTTTCAACTACCGAACCACCAATATTTTCGCCCTCCTCCTTCTTCGAATCAGGCAAGCACTGGAGGTGCTTCTCGATTTCTAGTTCCGTTCTTGCTTCTCCTTCTTGATCAGAAGAAGACTAACTTACAAATGGGTAGCCAGAAACATCGGCTGTCCCTTCTCCTTCCCTTGCTTGATAGATAAACCAGCCAAGAAAACGAACCCCCTTTCCCCTCGTATTCTTCCTCCTCTGCTGTTCCCATCGACCACAAAGCCCCGAAGACTACATCGACTTGCGAAGCCGGACCTCGCACCTAGCAGCCGGACGGGATAGAGGGAGAGCCTCGCTGCTTTTACCTCTTCTCTTCCTTCGGTTCGACCAAACACCCGGAGCAACGCCACTACCCTCGTGCGCCTTTTCCCCCGACGCTTCGATCTTTTTCCCCTTCGGTCTTGCGAACGCCGGAGATAGCCTCCACCTCGCAATCAATCATCGGATCATTGTGCCATTTCTGAGCAGTCGTGTTTTTTCTTCTCCTCCCACTGAATTCGTTCATAAGCTTGTCTGTTCGTATCCCATTTCCTTCTTTACCCGATCAACCAAAGGAAACGGGCACAAAAGCCCTTTTGATCGACTTAAACGGGACTTGACCTAAATATGTGTTTCTGATTTTGACCAAGTCAAAGGTCAAAGCTAAAATCAATCTTTCACTTAAATTAAACAAAACTAACCCTCACTTGACAAACCTTTATCAAATGAGTACCAATCGATTAACAATGATTCCATTTATTCAAAATCAACCCCTTATTTGGTATTTTTCTCACCAAAAGAGTCCTCACCAACTATTTAAATTACAAAAAGCCCATATACTTTAGCGAAGTTACAAATCAGTCCCCGATAATTTAAACTCGTTACGAAACGGTCCTAGAAATAATTCAAAGTTCAAGAAATGTGGATTTCTTGTTTTCCACGTCAAGCTTCTCAAAAGAATCCGAATTGATGTGAGTGTTTACGACCCATTTATAATATTTTAATTATTTCGATAGGGGGGGGGGGGGGGAATACATGTGCTAATATATTTTGTTTCTACAAACCGATTACCTTTTTATGTGAAAATAGAATAATCCTAGTTTATAAAAAATAATATTATTTAACAATTTATCATATTGTTACAAATAAACTAGTATAAAGTTTTCTTATACACATTATGGTTATTTTAACGTGAAATAATCAGTTTACACAAAAAATACAAGATGCTACAAAATTATATGATTTTTATGTGACACTGCGTATTATTACAAGCACATTCTGAAACTCTATGGTATTTTAATGATTCAAGCTGTTACTATGCATGTTTATCTATATGTTTAAGTATACAACGTTTATACATGTACATATGTTCATTAATTTGAAACATTCATTTTTATAAAAGCGAGCACATTACACTTTTACATACATGTCAAACATACTTGACTTTTATAAACCTTATATAACGATATTCATTATGCCTAGTGACTTAATCATAATTAAGTTAGGGCTGAGAGTTATTCACAAACTTTTTGGTTAATGCCTTTTTAGTGAGACGCTTCGTTATTCATTAGCAGAGTCTAAACGCTTAGCATATCCACACTACTATTACAGTTAATCGGAGCGAGATACAAATGTATAGATCAATACGGGGTTAACATCCCCACCTGCAGTTCCTAGTTACAACCCTCAACCGATCAATCAAAGCGGGTGATAGGTGTCTATAATTTTTACTACAATATCCAATGAAGCATTGTAGGGGGTACAGTCAAGTAATATAATTTGGTTATAGGACTCACTATAAACATTAACTTGAATCTCTCTCTCTCTCTCTCTCTACAACAATGGGCTTGGTTGGTTTCAAAACTATTATAAGTATGGAATTGTTTATGTAATAGTATAGTTTTGTTTTCAAGTATATTCAAATATTCTTTATAGATACGGTTTTTAAGTATGGATTTACTTACATAAACAATACATTTTGGTTTTCAAGGATTTATTACAAACACAGCCTAAAGTATGGATTTTCTTATACCAAAATACATTTTGGGCTTTTAAAGACTCACTGAAAACACTGTTTTAACTATTATACGTACACAAATAATACTTTTTAGACTTATTAAACGCATTACTGCTTTTAGCAGAAAACCTGTAACAATCACCAACCTTGTGTTAACTTTCAAGACTACATGTATTCTCAAGAAATCACAAAACAGGCATTCAAGAGAGACTAGATTACAAGTGACCTAGTTTACTTACTGTTGTATTATATGTCTATCTATTAAGGCATTTCATGTATTATTATTATTTGTAAAACACCTTGTATTCAAATATCACGATGGAACATGAATTCTATTTTGTTTATTGTTGTACTTGTGCTATATATTCAATTTGCATGTGATCCATGAACTTAATCGCACAGCCGGGCGTGTTCCGCCGCCTCAGTTGGGGGTATGACTTTGGGTCTTTATGGGGTATGCAAAGTCAAAAAGTCAGTGACTTTATGGTTATAGACGTGTATTAGGACATGGATCTACGGTTTGGGTTTCTGGTCTAAAGCATTAAGAGCTTATGGTTGATTTTGGTTTAATGGTTGAGTACAATGGGTGTATAAGTCAGTACGCGCGGCGTACAACCCAAGTTG
Organism: Lactuca sativa; assembly: GCF_002870075.4. Classification (NCBI taxonomy): domain Eukaryota; kingdom Viridiplantae; phylum Streptophyta; class Magnoliopsida; order Asterales; family Asteraceae; genus Lactuca; species Lactuca sativa. Next base: position 41,989,307 of record NC_056629.2, on the reverse strand, counting down.
CGTGTTCGCTTAACGTACAGCTGAGTACGCCCCGCGTACTCAGTCTGTTGGGCTTCACAACTTTTGGGCGTCGGTTGGGTCATTTCTGCAATCAAGATTTTAGGCTTAGAGGTTGGACTAGGAAAAATGTTGGGCTTTTGGTTAAGGCCCATTAAGGGGTTTAGGCCCAATTTGGAAAATTAGGACATAAGTGGGCTTTGGTTGATTATTTGGTTTTGGATCTTTTAGTTATTGAGTTGAGGCTTGAGCCTGGCCAAACTAGGTGAAGGGTAAAATGGTCTTTTTACACCAAGTATGGATTGTTGGACTTATGGTTATGGATAGGAACCGAAAAATTAATTGGGTGCTATTTGTATTGATAGATCGGGGATTCGTTAGGGCAGCATCTTGGGTTTTGTTGTGAAATTCAGCAATTGAGGTAAGTTTCCTTACTTAGTTTAGCGGTCTAACGCACCAATGTCGGCCCTTGTTGTTTATGTTAGGATGCTAGAAGTCTGGATGACCCTTGCATGTGTTATGTGTTGCTATGTATACTGGGCAGGGCTAGATGTCGAGCGAGGCTCGATGGCTGAATCATATGTTATTGTTTATGATATGGGGTAGTTTGGGACGTTACAAGTTGGTATCAGAGCCTTGGTTTAAGGGATTCGGGCACACTCTCGGGTGTGTCTGAAATTAAACTGAGGATTTAGGATATTTTTTCAAAAACAAATATATATTTTAAGAAAAGGATTTTTCTAAAAGAAGAAAAGGTGTGGTGCATGCAATCAGCCAAGCTCACGTACGTTTTCCAAAATTACCTATACATGTTATTTGATGTGATTTGATCCATGAATCTTTAAATTGATGCTAGTTAGGGCTAAGGATCTGCTTAGTTTTTGCATGATAGAATGCTAGGAGAGATGCCTTTATATGCATATTGTATGAGTTTGTAGAACTGCATGCTAGTACTGATTCGTCAGTGATAGGATGACCTGATTAGGTTACGCTTGGTTTTGATTACTTGATGCTCGAATGTTGCTTGCTTTGTGCTTTTAGGAGTTCTAACTAGTTTCGGCTAAGTCGTAAACAAATATGCTAAGTTACATATTATGGGAACTAAATAATTTTACAAGGTTAGATTTTAACTATATTGCATAACTCTTGTTCGAGTCCAACCATTGTAGTATGAGACCACTCATACAAAGAATTATCTAGTTTTAGTGATATGTAATTGTATTCGTGAGTTAACTAGAGAGTGTTAGCGGGTGTTCTTTCTGCATATGATGGCAAAGAGTGGTATGGAGTTTGCCATAGGAAAACCTACGATGAGATCTAGTGTTGGGAGCCTTATCTGTGAGGAAAGGTTATATGGATATAGAGTAACTTAGTTGAGTCAAAGCAATTCTTAAGGAAAGTACGAATAAATGTGGAAGGTACTACCGGAAGCAGAGGATCTGTACTCGATTCTAGGAGGGTTGCGATGAAACCAGGGACTCATAGAGTTATGATTACCCGATATATTTTTCGCTGCGTATTCTTATGGTGGTGCTGCGGGGCAAACCTATTGGCAGTTCTGGTGCTGGTGAGGGTTTAGGTTCAGGATCTGGAGTTGGGCAGCTCGATAAGCAGACTAGGGAGTTCCTCTCGTCTAAGATTACTCGTTGCATTCTTGATTACACTCCTATGATCTTTAGCTCGGTCAAGGAGGGTAGTCTGGAGTGTTTGGATGAGAGATTGAGCTTGTTTTGTTCTGATATGATGACATAAGATGGGGTATGTTTTTTAACATTCAGGGAGTTTCGGGCATGTGGAGCTACAGATTATCATGGGGAGAAGGACCCCATAGTGATTCGGCGGTGGTTAGCATATGTTGCTAATGCCTTTCACACCAATCATTGTCCCGAGGGGGCCAAGGTCAGACTAGCTTCATTCCTGTTGAAAGACAGGGCACGGGGCTGGTGGGAGGAGGTATGACGTGCAGTGGGTGATGATGTTGTTGATGGGATGACCCGGGATGATTTCTCGACCAGGTTCCGAGTTGAGTTTACACAGATGACCGAGGTGCAACAGTTGACACGAGAGTTTCAGGATCTTCACCAGACTACGGAGACACTGGCTGGGATCACTACGATGTTTAGTGAGAGGCCGCTTCTGATTCTGTAGTATGTGGTTGATGAGGAGATAAAGAAGGACCGATATCATGAGATGTTGAGGAGTGGCATTCGGCAGTTTGTGAGTCGATCTGGCTGCAAGACGCTGGAGGATATGATAGCTCAAGCTAGAGAGAGGGAGATTGACCTGGAGATGGAGAGGAAGCGGAAGTCGGATGAGGTTCATACATCGGGGACTTCAGGGAATAGGCCCAAGGTTTCAGATTCCAGATCGAGAGGCCATCAAGGTCGTAATCGTTGTGGAAAGTGCGGCAGGACGCATGAGGGACCATGTAGGAGTGGTGGTGGTCCTGGCTGCTTCAAGTGCAGTCGGATGGGTCATAACAGTAGGGATTGTACTGCTACCACCACCTAGGGAGAAGATCTGATTTTCTTTCATTGCAATCAGTAGGGTCACCAGAAGGCCTATTGTCTGAGTTTAGATGCAACATGATCGGTGTTAGCACTCGCTCCTGCGACTCTTTGGATTACTGACAGACGCCAGGGCCGGGCAGATGCGGCTTTGGCGAAGAGTAGGGCTTTCCAGCTGAAGGCAGAGGAGGCGCATGCAACTCTTTATGTGGTGAAGGTATGTATCTTCTCCTTATCTCTTTATTTATATTGAAATTTTTGTTGATGTTTAAATGTTTTATTTTAGGATCGTTCCTTATAAACGGTAATTCTACTTTGGTATTGTTGGATTCGGGGGCTACTCGATCGATTGCATTGCTTTCACTTAGAAAGAGATTTGTTGGATCTCCGAGGGAGCTGGATTTTTCTCTTGATGTTGAGATTGTTGATGATAGGACGGTTTGGGTTAAGAGGGTTCATCGTGTATTGTTGCCTATCTCATGCATACCCAGGATAAGGGTAAGGCGACCGTGGATGACGTGCTGATTGTGTGGGATTACCCAGATGTTTTCCTAGAATATTTGCTTAGGGTGCCTCCAGAGAGGTAGGTTGATTTCAGGATTGATCTGGTTCCAGTGCGGCTCCGATAGCCAAAGCACCGTATCAGTTGGCTCCTCCCGAGATGCAGGAGTTGTCTACATAGCCGTAGGAGCTATTAGACAAGGGATTTATTCGAATGAGAAGTTTTCCTTGCGGTGCATCGACTCAGTTTGTGAAGAAGAAGGATGGGTCTCATCATATGTGTATCTACTATCGGGTGCTGAATAAGGTGACAGCGAAGAACCGTTATCCACTCCCGAGGATTGATGATCTTTTCGGCTAGCTTTAAGAGCATCTTGGTTCTCCAAGATTGATTTGCATTCGGGTTATCATCAGATGCTTTTCAGGGATGAGGATGTGCAAAAGATAACTTTCCGTACTTGTTATGGTCATTATGATTTCGTGGTGATGCCTTTCGGGCTCACTAGTGTGAATATTCAATGCACTAGTTTTTTATTTATAATTCATAGTTTATCGCATCTAAACCACACCTTACAGGCAGTGAACCCGATCGAATATAGTATAGCTTTGATAGGAAAGGGTGTCGAACACAAGGGGAACGGTAGTGAATTAATTTAAAATGTTTGATTATAGGTTACACAAAACACACAAAAGCAGTAAAGAAAGGTTTTATTAAATTAAATCTCAAACAGACATATAAATAGCAAATCTCGATAAGCTGACCGAAGACAAATCTATTTAGGTACTTTGGTTTAGACCAATTACATCTTGAAATCATAGACAATTGCTCACACAGATTTATTTATTCATGTTCACCAATTTGTAAAATGATTAGGTCCATGTTCACTATTACAATTCCTTTAGCAAATAAGTCAATTCAAATAGTGGCCAATTGATTAAACTAACAAGTTTCCTAGTGTTCAGTTTGTATCAAGCAAAACTTGTAATCTTAGTTAATAAAATTTATCAATTCAATCAACTTATATGTAGTTGTTCATCACACATTCTCACACGTATTATGTTTCAAAACGAGTAGTATGTTTGATAACGTCTGAAAACACTGTGAATAATTTAATACTAGCTTGTGAGATTCGTCATTATTAAACCCTTTGGGTTATCAGTAAATCCTCCCCGGAAGTGTAACCAGAGTCTCCTAGAGGGAGAGCATGGAATTTGTGAATAGATCTATTCGGGACTGACAATCCCACACCTAAACTGCTAGCTACAGTTAGGCGGGCACGCCTGGGTGACAAATTATGGATATCGTCCGACGTTTGACGAACGTCAAGGAGGTCTCGTTGTCATATCAGCATGCTTACCCGACTCACAATACGTATTAATATAAGTTTATTCACGGATTTGATTTTATATCTATCTTCAATCTATAGTTCTTATATCTAGTACGGGATGGTAGTCCCATGGTTTTCAATCTATATCTAGTACAGGATGGTAGTCCCATGGTTTTCAATCTATATCTAGTACGGGATGGTAGTCCCATGGTTTTCAATCTATATCTAGTACAGGATGGTATTCCCATGACTTTCAATCTATAGTTTTGTGTATTAAAAACTACCTTATATCTAGTACAGGATGGTATTCCCATGGTTTTCAATCAATATTTTTATGTATTAAAAATATCTACTGTTGTACTGGATGGTAATTCCCAGTGGTTTTCAATATATAGTTTTATGTATTAAACTATACACTGTCGTATTTAACTAAACTTTACTTTTAGGAAAATAAGGGTTTTTCCTGGGATAACTGAACTGTACATAACCGGATCGTATAAAAAACAGATAACTAAACTATACTTATAAGAAAATATGGGATTTTCTTGGATAACAAACTTTTTCGGAAAATCAAAGGAAACATGTTCATTTTCAGAAAACAAAACACTTATGAACTCACCAGCTTTATGCTGATTTTCAAACTGCTTGTTTTCTCAGGTCCACATTAGACAGGTACCCAACGATCCTTTTGGTGAAGACGGAGTACGTAGAAGACACATCATTACTTTTGTTCATATGATATATATATATATATATATATATATATATATATATATATATATATATATATATATATATGTATAATGCATGTAACTCTTGTTTTCAGACAATGTAAATGAATCTATGTAATGTAAAGTTTTGTGTTTACTATGCTTACTATGTACATTGGTTGTGATATTCATGACGTCCTCCGCCCCGGAACGTTTCCGCCTTTGGTTTCGGGGTGTGACAGATTGGTATCAGAGCCCTTGTTTATAGTGAACTAGTATACCAAACCTTACATGGTATAAGATTATAAACACTAAAGGGGCCTAAGTGCTCTGAACTAAAAGTATACTTTAAAATATAAGTATTTTCAAAAATATATAAGTATACCTAACCGTCGAAATCCATAACTACAAGTAGAACAAAGCATAAGTAAATGGGTGTTGTACGTTGCGGTTAAACCTGGGCAGTTGTGTAGTCGTGTCTAGGATCAATATAGCCTGGCCAACTATATTCATTTGAGACATAGCCAACATGTGCTTGGGAGTGACTGTGGTATGCAACATGCCTAAAACTTACCCAATACCCAAACCACGAGTCGTCGTTACAGCGAATCATGAAATACTATGGGAGTATTTCTCGAGCCAAATCCGTTATAGAAATCCTCATTCCAGCGTTGCTCCTCAATCATCCCTTTAGCGATAGTTTAGTTGCTTTGATAACTTTTTCCTGCTTATCACTTATAGAATACTTTATCTGTCTTAATGAGATATCCCCTGTTCCATAACTCTTGATTCAGTTCAGAGGACTTATGATCCTCTCTTTCCTGGCTAGTATAGATCAAGATGCCTCCGAGGAAAAGACCTAGCTCAAAAAATAACAACCCTCCGCCACCACCACCTCCTCCTCAATTTGATCCTGTCGTGTTCCAGGCAGCTGTTGCCGCCGCAGTGGCAGCCGCCTTGTCTCACATAAACCCCAGTGGTTCAGGGGGTGGTACCCAAACCCAAAACCAGGAAGGTAATCAGGGATACCGGAAGGAGTGTTCCTATAAAGACTTTATGAATGCAAAACCCACATTCTTCGATGGCACTGGGGTGTCATTGCTCTAACTCGGTGGTTAGAGAAAATTGAGTCTATCTTCGAGATCTGTGCCTGTTCAGAATCTGACAAGGTGAAATTTGCCGCTTGCACATTCACCGATAAAGCTCTGACTTGGTGGAACGGCCGAGTCAAATCCTTAAATCTACCTGTAGCTAATGCTATGGCTTGGGAGGCCATGAAGGATCTTCTTCTTGCTGAGTACTGCCCACGGGGCGAGATGCAGAAATTGGAACATGAACTATGGAATCTAAAGATGAAGGGTTCCGACATAGTCGCTTATACCTCCAGATTCGAAGACTTGGCGCTGCTCTGTCCGGGAATGGTTACCTCGGAGAGTAAGAAGATTGAAAGATTTATTTGGGGGCTGACCCAGCCAACAAAAGGGAATGTGTTGGCCGCAAAGCCGGACACTTTCGACAACGCTAAATATCTGGCGCAAACCTTGATCGACCATAACGATGACCCAGAGGAAGCGGCCACCACTCCTGAGCCGACAAAGAAGAGTGGTGAGAAAAGAAAGTTTTGGAAGAAGAAGAAGAAGAGTCAGTCTTCCCCGGAGTCCTCGAAGAAACAACAGATAGTGGCAGTCCACACTGCCACTACCCCTGCTGCTGTTTCTGTTATCGGTTCCTAAGCCCAAGCACCTATCACCGGATATGCCGGTATCCTTCCGTGGTGCAATAGATGCAGTTACCACCATCGTATCCCTGGCCCTTGTCGTGCAAAATTTTGTAAAAACTGTGGCCAGAAAGGTCACCTCGCGCGAAGCTGCAGAGCACCAACCCAATCAACTAGTCAAGCTTCCGGAGCAGGTATCGGTCAGACCTACTACAGTTGTGGGGAAGTCAGACATTACAAGCGAAACTGCCCCAAGGCAGCAACATCTGGCAACACCGGGAGAGTCCTAGCTATAGGACAAAATGAGTCAGCCGCCGACCCCACCGTTGCCACAGGTATATTCCTCCTAGATGAATCTTATTCCTGTGATCTTTTTCGATTCTAGTGCTGTAGGAAATTTGCTATCTATCCATTCAAAAACCTTTCTAAACTTAATCCTTTGTTAGTAACCGAAACGTGTACCATCAAGTTGGCTAACTAGTGAGAAAGAGAACGCTAACGACATACCCATAGGTTGTATCCTTAATCCAGACGATTATTCTTTTCCATTCGATCAAATGGCAAACTTTTCATGAAATGCTTTGATGCTATCATTGGCATGTAATGACTGGGTCTCATTCATGCTGTTATTCTTGGTTTTGAAAAGGTTGTCTGTCTAAATCTTTCCTCTGACCCAATTCTCATGATCTTCGGCAACGAACCTAAATCCAACCTTCGCATCACTTCGTGCATCAATACTTAAAAAGTTTTCCCGAAAGTAGTGCCATGCATTCCTCGTCCATGTGATCATCAGGAAACGGGAAGTCTGCAACTCTTTCCCTGATGTCCTTCCCGATGATATCCCGAGAATTCCTTCCGAACGTCTAGTCAAGTCTCGTATCGACCTAATCCCTGGAACTACCTTGTAGCCAAACCTCCGTGAGGATGATGTGTCCAAGATAGCGTTCAGGACTCGATATGGTCACTATGAGTTAGTAGTGGTGCCCTTCGGTCAAACCACTTTCCCTGGTCATGTAGTAATCAAAGCAGACATACCCACGGACCTTTCCGAAAATCAAAGCGATAGAGACTTAGTCGGCACAGAAGATACCCATAGAAACCCGTCAATTCTTGGGTCCCGCCGGCTATTATCACAGACCCACCCATAAATTTCTTTTAGAATCATCAAACCCTTAACTATCCTGCCACATGAAGATGTACCCTCTTGTTGGAGCTTATGACCTGTTGAAGGTCTTATCCCAGAAAGGCATGATATGGTTTGGGAAGCGTGGAAAACTTCAACCCTGATACATCGGACTTTTCAAAATCCCCGCCAGAATCGGAACCGTGAACTACAAACTTCGACTATCTCAAGGACTCAGTAGTATCCATCATGTCTTCCTCGTCTCGAATCTTTAGAAGTGCCTGCCCAACGAAACCCTAGTAATTCTGAAATCAACGAAAGTCTGAACCCCCATGGAAGAACAAATTGAGATCATGGATCGAGAGATCAAACGTACGAACCAAAGCCGCATCCCGATAGTGAGGGTTCGCTGGAATGTCAAGCAGAGACCCGATTCCACTTGGGAGCGTGAAGACCCGAATCAGTAGATTCATCCACATCTCTTCTCAATTCATGAATAGTATCTTAATCTTTGAATTTTGGGACGAAATTCCCTTTAACGGGGGGATAATGTGACAACCCGAAGTTATTCTGTCGCCGTAACTCGTTCCATCCGTAAAACCCGTCTTTAGCGATTCGTTTCGATTTCGTTTTTGGGCTAAGTTATTTAGATTTATATGTTTATTATAATCTCATGAGTGTCCAAACTCCTTAGAAACTCATGTAAACGGCCCAAATTATTAATTTGGAAATTTTTAGAATCGGTCCCGCCGGGTTACGACAACTTAATCGGGTGCGACCAAAAGCCCCGTTTAACGTCGGTATCGGGTAGAATTCCACCGTGTCCCAAACCCGAACTATATATAAAGTTGATTAAGCCTCATTTGAAGCTTTTTCACTCTCTCTCTCTAACGTCTCTCCTCAAATCCAATCTAAGGGTCCAAAATCATCAAATTAAGGCTCCAAATCATCAAGGTAACTACCCTAACTCTTAGATTAGCATCCTTAACCTTCAATTTCTAGTTCAAATCATGGAATAGGACCATAGACATGTGTTTACGGCCCTGGAACATTCTTGGGCCGTGAACACTTATAAGTGGGGTTTTTGAGCCTTAAAACCCTTCCAAACCACCTTTGGAGCTTAGATATGGCTTATACACTTTATGGAATGGACTTAGAATACCTTGAACTCAACTTTTGGGGAGTAAACATGAGTTTACTGCCCAAGAACATGCTTGGGCCGTAAACTCCATATCATGGGCAGTAAACTCCTTTTAAGGTGTTAAAATGCCATTTAAACACCTCCTAAGCCTTGGATTAAAGTCTAGAAACAACCACAATCGATTTAGGGGCCTTAAACTTGATTAAAACCACTCCAATAGGAGCTTACGTCCGTAAACCCCCCAAGGATAGGTTCCTGGGCCGTAAACTCCTATACCATAGCCAAATGATGCCCTAAATCCGTTCTATATAGCTTGTAAAATAAGTTCAAATCACATATGATTAATCTAGGGCCACCAAATCATGAAAAGAAAGGGTACTTCAGATCTTACGGCCGTAAAATCCTATTTCACGGCCGTAAACTCCCATTGATGGTCTCTTTGGTGGTTAAATCCATTCCTATGCCTTAGATTAAATCTTAGCAACATTTCCCATGTGATATTTGACCATTTAGCACCTTAAAACCCATCAACCATGAGTTCACGGCCGTGAACTCATGTGAACATGGTCTTAGGGCCGTAAACTCCCTTAGGAGTTTACTCTTGAAGAGCAAACTCATTATATAAGCCCTATTCGTCCATAAACGCCACCGGGGTCACTCCAAACACTTGATTTGAAGTCTTTTCGCGTCTTGGAGTGTAAAATCATATCTAATTAGTGAATTAAAGTCTAATTAGATACATTTGTATATCATTCCATATTACATAGGAACCTCGCGTGTTATCAAGCCCTGAACCGACGTCTAGTATCCAAATCAACTCGTTTCCCGACTGGTGAGTTCATACCCCCACACCTTTTTTCGTGTTTTTCAATGTTTTTAGGGGGGGATACAAGCAAAATATAAATGTTTTCTGTCACACCCCAAAACCACGAACGGTGGAAACGTTCAGGGGTGGAGGACGTCATGTACAGTATCACAACAGTGTAAAATAGTAAACAAGCAACAACATCATCCATTGCATTAAAAGTAAAGTTTTAATACATGTGTGTTATTTCATAATGTACAACAATAATATGAATAATCAAAGTAAGGCGAGTCTTGTCTGTGCTCCATCTTCTCAAAAATCTGGCCATCGCACCTGTCTAACTGATGACCTGAGAATACAAGTTATTTTGAAAGCGAGTATCAGCTTTAAAGCTGGTGAATTCATAAGTATTTAAGTGTCATTGTCTGGCTTATGAAAATCTATTATGAAGGCCATGTAAAACTTTAATGAAAATGTTGATGTAAGTATGAAAAACCCTAGAAAATCCCTTGCTTTCTATAAGTATGAAATGTAGTCTTCTACCAAGACCCGAATGTTTTGTTATGACAATGTAGTCTTCTACCAAGACCCGAATGTTTTGTTATGACAATGTAGTCTTCTACCTAGACCCGAATGTTTTGTTATGATAATGTAGTCTTCTACCAAGACCCGAATGTTTTTTAAGTAAAATGATAGTTTTTCCTTCAATTGTTTAGTACTAAAGTACTTAGTCTAACTCATCGTTTATGTGAAAGTATCACAAAATAAAGTAAACAGGAAAATGTACTACTGTAAGTGTTGTCACTGGGTACTAGGACTAACACAACATTGCATTAAACGAAATATGTAACCTAATGAACATCCGAAGATTGTCCAGAACAAGTATTAATGTAAGTTGTACTACTGTAAGTGTTGTCACTGGGTACTAGGACTAACACAACATCGCATTAAGCGAAATATGTAACCTAATGAACATCTGAAGATTGTCCAGAACAAGTATTAATGTAAGTGTCATCGCTGGGTACTAGGAGTAACACAACATCGCAATAAGCGAAAGGTATAACCTTATGAACAATCGAAGATTGTCCACTTGTCCTCTGTAGCAGCAGCAGGTGGGTGGAGGGGTTAGCCCCGGTTATCGATCTACCTAGTATAAGTAGTAACCTTAGACCTCCGTAGATGGTCATCGACCACTGGTGCTAATTAGTGGGGTTCGGAATGGTAAGTCCCGCCGAGCTATCCCATTGAACAGGGATAGGAAAGATAATTTACACAGAAAGTACTAATAAATCATCCTCGTAGTTCTAAGTACAAGTATCCAGGTAAGTGAATACATGATAATGCACCTATGTATAAGTGTTCCTGTATGGTATTCATGTAAGTGTGTTCATGTAACAGGTAAGTATATGTAAACATATTCACGTATCATGTATTCCTAAGTAAATGTACTCATGTATCATGTAAGGTATTGGTATAGACTCATGAATGAACTGACTCTTGTGTGATTCCTTGTAGTAGTAATAATGTTTTGTTTCTTCTAAATATCCCTATGATAATTAACTGGAAAGTAAGTGATTGTTCAAGTAAATTTATGCACCCTCGATACACTAGGGTGTGGGAAACTGAACGAAGGATGAAAACTATAATCTCTAACATATAAATGAACATATGCGCATAAGTATAGTTTGATTCAAGAAGGTAAAATAATGGTTTTGCAAGATATCTAGGAGTTTTCAACAATAATTAAGAATGACTTGATGTCATTTTAATAAACATTTCAAAACTAATACTTTTTTTATCAAGGTATTTTAAGATAGAAAACCACTTCATGTGTCACCTTTTGAAATATGTGAAATCTACTGAGTGAAAACACAGTTACAAAATACATAAGATTGATTTAATAACATACTGTTTTCTACTTGTATTCCCCCCCCCCCCCCCCCCATTAAAGCATTTAAAATCATTTAAAACAATGATTAAGGGGTATGAACTCACCTGTAGTTGGTGATTGGGATGAACTGAACGGTATAGGATTGCTAGATGTCAAGCGAGGACTTGTACACACACTACGATCCTAATGAGCATATAATCACACATATATGCACTCAGTTAGTCTCAAATCACTAATTGATAATGTTAAGACATCCTAGACATAATAAACACTTTATATAAGTGTTTTAAGCCCTAAGGATTGCATCTAAGCTATTGTGGGACAAGGCACTTGTGTTTAGGGTTCCAAAGGACCCCATATATGAGTTTACTCCCCATATACCATCACACATGGAGTTTACGGTTGTAAACTCTTGAGTTTACGGCCGTAAACTCCCAACCATGGGGGTATTGTTTGTTTTGAAGTCCCAAATGATTCCTAGAATTATTCCAACTTGGTGGTTCAATTCTTGAAAGGGTTTAAGGTCTTGAAACACTCCCTAGAGGAGTTTACGGTCCCTAGGCCATTTCCCTTGGAGTTTACGGTTGTAAACTCCCTTGGAATGTTGTTTTTGTTGTTTTCAAGCCTCATGCACAAGTGGTATTGGTTCTAGACTTTTATTCCAAGCATATGAAGACTATTGACACACTTTGGTGCCCCTTAAATGAGTTTACGGCCCATGAACCATGTCATGGCCGTAAAATCAGTTTGAAATGTGATTCTTATGTGTTTAAGGCTCTTGATTTATTGGGGACAAGTCTAGATAAAAGTTCTAAAGCTTTAGGTGCCTTAAAAGCACCATTTTGAGTTTGAAATGGGAGTTCACGTCCTAAGCTATTCTTGGGCCGTAAACTCTCAAACTTGGGTGTTTCTAGCTTGTTTTCATGTCCCTAATACACTTATAAATGACTCTAAGGCAGTAGCATAACACAAGGGTCGATCTCGGCTTTGTTTCGGGAGTTTACCGCCCAAGAACACCTTGGGGAGTAAACTCCTAGATCTAGTGATTTAGCCTTCTAAATCATGTTATAAACACATATAAATCTTTCTAACATTACTAGAAAGAGGTACTCACGTTTTGGTATAAATACCCGAAGATCCGTGAGAGAGAAAATGGCTTTTCTCTAGTTGGAAATGTGAATAATAAATGAATTTGGTTCAGAATTCTATTTATAGTCCTGAGATATTTTTGGCAGGAAATATTTTTATTCCTGAAATGATTTCTAATATAATAGAGTGTTGGAATAACAGTGTTGCACAAAACCCTAGTGCAACCAGTCTCCTGATATCTCCTTAAGTGTAAATCCTAAAAAACTGCCAAACTTATACCCGAAGTCTGGAATTTCCCTGAAACTGTTCTAAGCTCTATTGTCTTGATATGGGTTGTTCAAAATGGAAATTTCGGGTTGTCACATCATCCCCCTGTTAAAGGGAATTTCGTCCCGAAATTAAAATTTAGATAAGGAAGTAGGTATAAATGATCGAGTCGTTAGGTGAAAACTTCCTAATCGATTTGCTCCCGCGCTTCCAAGTGAAATCGGGTTCTTAGTTGGTATTCCAACGAACCTTCACTAACGGGCAACGGCGTTGCTTCGTCCGCTTGACCTCTCGGTAGAAGGTTACTACGGTTCTAATACGAAGGCAAGGATCTCGTAAATCTCGATCTCGTCGAGAGGGATTACGAAAGTCCTAATGGAAGGATACTATTTCAAGTTCGAGACACGAAGGGGAAAATGTACGTTACTGAGTTCGCGGAGTAGGTCTAGTTTGTGAAATGCAAGATCGATTCTGGTAAGAATCTCGGAGGTCCTAACTACATTGGATTTTAGCTTTCCACGCTTTATGAAGAGTATTAAGCCGTTCCTAGAGTGATGTTTCCTAAAGAATTTGGTCTCTCACTTGCAATTCCAAAGGTTCTTTCTCCCGCTTACTTCCCAGTCAAAGGGCCATCCCTTGCTGGGTCAAAGTCGAAAGGGTTTCTGAAATTTGTGAGGAGTTCCGAATGGACTATGATAGTAGGTCTGTAAGACCTAGGATTTGGCGAATATTCCGTCGGTGACTACGGTGCCAAGAAGTTCCCAACGGTTTCGGATAATTTGGCAGAGTACTCAAGAATTTCCACAACACTAATAGTGTGTCTCAGGAAATTTGACTCTAAATTCCAAAACTCTTGATTAGAGAACTTTGCGAAAAGTATCTCCGAGGGTAATGTTTCTATGAGTTCTTTCTTACTACGAGGGTAGATAAGTAGTCATTATATGGAGAAATGACGAACTGATCCCAGTAAGAAAGGCGTACTCTACTTATTCAGCTCATGAATACTACGGGCGTATTGGTCCTATCCGAGGGTTATCACTACGGACTTGAAGTGCCCGCATCGAGTTCGGAGGGTAGTCTTTAGGAAATCCTTCCCTAATTAATTCGGTTATGCGGGGCAGAGACAATGATTTCGAAAGGAAATCTTAATGAAGTCTCCGGTCGTTGAGGTACATAAAATGCACTCCATCGACTTTTGGTAAGAATAAGACCGGAGCTCTCAAGGGTGAGAAGCCTAGCCTTCTAATCCTATTGTTGAGTGGTTCGCTGCGTTGTCTAGGCTGTTCTTGTATCTTCCGTAGGTGTTTAGACCGAGGGCGATCTGGTTATAAGAGTCGTACTGGTTTCTAAGTTTGTTCACATGCCAAATGCAATTACTCGTACTCCTGGACAGTCTCCGTCCTGAAGTTCATATTAGAATTCATACGTGATTCAATGATCACAATTTTGTGTATATGAGTCGTATATAATTAAGTCTGAAAAGGTAGTCGAATAACTGATTCTTCCTTAATCTCACATCCCATCGAGGGAAAAGAAGTTAAAGTGGAATCATCAATTCTAAACCTGTAGAACATTGATTATATATCACTCTCATGTATACATTCCTCGGTGATAGATCAACTGTATGAATCCTGGAATTGAACTTGACGTACTGCACGAGTAATACTGTGGGGATTCCTTCGGAAAGGAAAAGAACTATAAGGTACTCCTTGTATGAGGACTTCAGAGTTCTGATATGACGGCTTTGCTAAAAGACGATTTCTGAGAAAGAGATGTACTTATGAAGCTGGTATTTCGAAATTAATTTACTCGAGTCGTATGATAAAGCCGGAAACATATGGAACTAAACACATTAGATTTGAACATAAGGCGTTATAGACAAAACACAACAGTGCAACCATTAACAGAGTTACTGAACTTAGGATTTACTACAAGACTATTGCTGCGAACAAGGTATACTACAAAAGACAAGTATACGCAGCACGAGCATCCTTAAACGGACGGGATCTCGCAAAAGATAAGACTCTGGTTGCACTAGTTTTGGGATGGCTCATAAGTCTGTTACAACAAAACGCCTAAATTACATTAACGTGGGTCCGGAGTACACTCTCCTGCGGCGGTGGTCGGTAGCATACTGCCGCGTGTGCCAACATTTGCTGCCTCTAGGCAGTTCCTTTTGTAATGACCTACCTTGCCACAACCGTAGCAAGTTTGGTTCACACTGGTGTTTGGCACTTGAGCGACCTGAGCTGTTGGCGTCCTGCAGAAACGGGCTGTATGCCCATTCCTGTTGCAGTGTGAGCATTGCATCTCCTTACAAGGTCCATAGTGGTGAAAACTGCATTTAATGCATTTTGGGAGAATTCCAGCATAGAGTTTGGCTGGTTTGGGGACCATTGGGACACCAGAAGGAATGGTTGTAGGAGGTGTAGATGTTGTAGCTGTGTTCTTATTCGCCCCTCGAAGCGATTTGTTCTTCCTTTTGGCCCAAAACTTCTGGTTGTTACTCTTGGCCTCGGCACTCGGGGTACCGTGGTAGTTTGTTGGTCGTTGCAGGGCTGGATTGTTACCTGGATTGGGATGATTGATAGCGATCCTGCTAACACTTGCGTTGTTAGCGTTCAGGTGGGTCATAACAGCTGACACGGCAGCCGAGACTGCAGCTTGAAAGGTAGCTGCATCAATCTGAATAGTTGGTGTTTGGTTGATGAGCTGATCGTTTTTCTTGGGATTCATGATTCTGTTACACCGAAAGAAAAATTGAATTTGTGAGCGAAAATGGTTGAATCTAAACGTAGTTCGATTGCTCATGAAAAGAATAGAAGTATGTTCTCTAAAGTTCGACCTACATCCCTATGATGCAGTCCTAGTATGGAATGGAAGTATATTCAGGAAAGTTCGACCTACATCCCTATGATGCAGTCCTAGTAAAGATCGGAAGTAAGTTCATGTAATGGTCTCAAGATGTTTGTTGTTCTAGTCGAGGTATCAATGGTTGGCGAATAACGTGATCCAACCATTAGAAGAGACTCAGAGATGTCTCTGGAGTCAAATTGCTATAGTCCAATGACTTGACTAGAGCATGTTTCAAATAGACTCTAATGAAAGTATGATAAGAGTATTCGAATAAAGAACGACACAGAAGTTAGTCGACTGTCAATATCTTTGGTATTCATGACATATGGGTTCGGGAAAATGACCTTGTAAAAAGGTCTTACATCATAACCAGAGAAGATAGTTCCTGACAGTAAAAAGACCTAACCAAAGTACTTACAGTACAAGATAGTTTCATAGAAAATGCCACATCGGGCATAGACAGGAACACGATTTCCTTTCTAACAAGGAATATAAAGTAAAGCATCTACTACTGGCGACGGTCATCCCTCTGGTGAACTCTCAGTTCAACCAGTTGGTGTTCCACATCAAGTAGGTGTCTTTCGTACACTCTCTGGCGTACCCGAAGTTCCATGACTTCGGCTCATGATTTAGCCAGTGCTTGCAGTAGGGCTTCATGGTCTCTCTCAGACCTCTCACGAGCATGTTCAAGGCGACTGATGCGAAGCATATGCATTCCTCCATTTGTATCAACTTCTGTGATACGTTGTAGAGTTGTCTTGCCCTGAATTTCGTTTCGGGTAACTCTTCGGATCAGGGTTGGCATGCTTCTATCTGTTGAGCCCCCATTGCTCAGGTCATAGAAGCTTCGGTCACCATTAAATGGCATGGGCTGATCTTGTCCTTGGCTCCATGTTTCCAAACATTCCACCCACTCAGGCGTCGGGCCATGAAAAGTCGGACGAGGGTTAGGAATCGGAACGGGAGCTGCCTGGGGTAGGTTCTCAACCTCGGGTTCGGAGATGGCATCGTCTGAAAGGTCTTCAACATGGTGATCATTCAGAGGGATTGGATGATCATTAACTGGTTCTTCTCCAAACCATCCAGCAATAACCGCGTTCGGAAGGAACAGGTTGTCGTGGGGATGGAATCCAGCCATGTTATCTACGCGAGAATTTGGGGATATAAGAAATAGCTACATAGACGAACTGACTAAGATAATTACAGTAAGACCAAATACCCCTATGGTATTTCTTTATGGTTGTGTTGGTAAGTTTTTAGACTTGTTGCCATATCACAACCATTCTTGGGCATATGCTAATCACTCCTCGGACCAGCATAGTTGATCAGGCTATGCCATTCCCAAGACTGACCATATATCCCCAGGCTTACTTGTGATATTCAACAATCGTAATACTTTTGTTCTTGTCGTTGTGACACTGATTTTAGTATGAATGCAGGCACGTATACTTTGTTAAATATTTTATTATTTAAAGGTATAAACTCTTAGACAGAGTGTCTTTAACTTATAACATATTATATATTATTAATTAGATTTAATATGTTGTATATAAACCATTATCAGTTTAAAGCTACACTTTTGAACGGTTTGGACAAAATAGTTAAGTTGTTAATTTAAATATAACATTACAATGTCAACTTAAATATAAATTTCAGTTCCACTTAAAAAACCATAGAATATTTTGTAAATAGTTAAAAGTGATAAATTGTAGTGATAAACACTAAAAATAAATTATAATCTCAATTTAACTAAAATATTTCGTAAAGATATTTTTATAATCGTTAAAAGTTTTCAAATAAGTAGCTTAAAATAACTTACAATAACAATAGTTAAAAATAAATCTATATAAATGATTATATTATTACCTTTAAAATCAAAAAACAATGTTTGATATTTTAAATAATTATAATGATAGAAATTAAAACATTAAGAAAACAAATTAAAAAAAAATAATTGACAATAACAAGAACTATAAATAACATTAAACCATATATTATATTTAATTTTATTCATGTGTAACTCACGGGTTGAAGTCATTCAAACGATTGAGATTGTGCAGTTAGATGTATATATTATCATATAATTCAAAATAATCAACATATTATATATTAATTTAGTATACGAATTGTTATATCAAATTTAACAACAATGTTATTGTTATATTAAAAAAACATTTCTTTTTAAATTTAGTATACTTATAAAATTTAGTATACTTATAAAAGAGGCATATTTATAAGAACCACATCCATTTGAAACTCACATGTATTTTTGTATTTCCAAAGACTTTCCAAATCCTTTTTAATAATGATTGATAAAGGCTTTAGCATCAAAGATGTTATATAAACCACTAGATCTTACATTGGATTCTAATAAACTCAACCATGAGTGCCATATACTACTTCACATTTCATCCTTTAGTTTCCTATCTTTTTCTTTTGTAATGACTTCCATAATTCCATTAGAAAAGAAAGGAAAATGTTTGGACTTCTTGAGAAACACAAGGACTATTTTATCTCTGCAAAGGCCTTTCATATAAAGAGGACTATTTGCAGGTAAAAGAAAATACATTTATTGTGTGATCAAATTGTTTGAGTAATCTGATTTTCCCTCATGAAATGGTTAAACTTATGACTATGACTTTATACAACACAAACTCAAGGAATAGACAGTATTCAAGAATGCAGATGAATTCTACTTTAAGATAATCATAGAAGTACATAAACAGAGTATTGATGAAGTACATAAACATGCATAATTTTCTATACCCCATTCCCTTTTCAGAAAAAAGGCGAAAATCAACAACTTATTATATAGTATACATGAGTGAAGAAAACAAATACATTCGAGAATAACTTTTGTGGATTAAGTCACAAGATAGATGTTATATCCGGCAGAAAGTTCAATCTGAGAGAAAGGTGGAATATTGCAATTTTTTTATAGTTTTGAGAATATTATATACTTAAGACATTTTCATTTAATTCAGAAAATTGAAAAGGTAACTGTAACACTATAGTCACTTGATTCCCAACCATCAAACGTACATGTAAATTATATTGAATATAGGTCTTAACCTATTTAAATGTGTCTCACTTTTTTATTTTAATATAAAAACTTATTAATAATACTTATTGGATTTTATGTTATTAATAAATATGTTTTATGGTTAAATATTTTAACTTTTTAGGCAAGATGATAAGAGAATACTATCGGAAACAAACAACGTTGGTGGATTTGAAGCTTTTAAAGTTGTATCGTATTGCTTTTGGTGCCGATCAGTTTGACACCACCACCGCCAAAGGAAAGAAACAACTTCAAAGGTTCTTCGATCGGTTGTACTTTTGAGTCACTATTGTATCTTTTATCGAAGTTCTATACATACATCCTAACAAACATCAATAGGTGTAGAAAGTAAAACTAAATTATGTCAATGGTCATGTAATATAGAGAAAGGGTTAACTTTGGCCCAATTTAACTATAACGTTATTAAGTCATTATCACCTAGACGGAATGATATGTTGCATGAGTCATGAACCCACAAATGGATTCATATTGAAATTTTGGAATCCAAAAAATGATCCATATTGAAATCCAAAGAATCTATATTTATCCATACGAACATCCAATAGATCTAAAATGGATACATATTAAAAGCATTGGATCCATATTTATCTTTTTTTTTTGAACCGGCGAATTTATTAATTAACCCCGCCGCCTAGCAAGTTACTAGACGGAGGGCAGGAGAAACATCAAAAAATACAGTTTATACAACATCCCGACTTAACTTTCTCACACACAACTTAAAGGACACGAACACCATTCATTCCACCCATAATTACAACTTGCTCTCCTATGCTTTAACCAAGAATACACAGTGGATTTCACTCCATCAAGGATCCTGAGCGGGGAAGTGCGCACATTTTTAAACAATAGGTCGCATCTCGATTTCCATAGCAGCCATAACGTACCGAAGCATACGCTGATAAGATTGTTCCTCCTTTTTTTATTGCTGCCCCACTTTTTAACAAAGCTAATAAGATCACCAATAACTTGAATCTGAGGTTGAGAGATCTCGCATCATTTGAACACCAGCTCCCATACACTATCCTCCATAGGGCAATGGAGAAGAATATGTGCAGCATCTTCATTTTCCTTCGAACACCATGAACATCTATCTTCAACCCCTGGTACTCCTCTCCTAATTAATGCATTGTTGGACGGAATGCGACCTAGATTAGCTCTCCAAACAAAAGCTGAGACTTTGATTGGGATTTCATGTATCCAGGGAATAATCACTTCGTCATTTGCCGGTTCTGTCTAATTTGGCTCTGATAGCACCTACATGGTAGTTACCATCATCAGTCAATGCACACTTCCAAAAATCAATACCTGGCGTTGGACGGAATCCTCCTATGGCATTTAGTAGCGAATGAAAGCTTCGTATCTGTTCGTCTGTTGTAAGGGGCGACCTCCAATCCCAATTTAGCCCTGCCTCGTGAATCCTCTCCTTGACTATGCATGCTTTTCGCCTTTCTAGTTGATACAATTCTGGGAAGCTCTCTCTAAAGGGTTCACCACCATTCCATGACTCCATCCAGAAAGAGTGTCTTCGCCTTCTCTGACCTGTTTCTTAAAAATGTCATCAAAACTGAGTCCATCCTTTTGTAATTCCTGTATTACCCCTGCAATGTTACTCCAAATGCCTGGGATAGTTTTCTTTGCTAGTGTCTTGGCCGGTTTATTATGTAGATTATGGATACCCGTGATTACTCTTCTCCATAATGTCGACTTGTTATTCTTCAGTCCCCACCACCATTTAACAATCATTGCGAGGTTGAAAGCCCGAAGAGAACCCAATCCCAAACCCCCTTTCTCCTTCGATGTGACAACTTTTCCCCATGATACCCATGGTATTTTGTACTTATTATCACCGCCACCCCACAGAAATTGCCTTCGAATTTTTTCCAAGCTTTCCAAGACTCCCGTAGGAGACACAAATATAGACATGAAGTAAGATGGAAGGCTGCCAAGGACGGCCTTCGAGAGGGTTAATCTACCCCCAAAAGAAAGTGTTTTTGCCTTCCATGGGGAAAGTTTTGCATAAAATCTATCAATTACGGGTTTCCAATGCTTCTTAAATTTCATGTTAGCACCCACAGGTACACCGAGGTACGTGAAAGGGAGTGAATCCGGTTTGCATCCTAATGGCGCTGCTCCTCGTAAGACTTCCTGCTCATCAACTCCAATGCCAAAAACCCTTGATTTATTAAAATTGACTTTCAGTCCCGATGCCACTTGAAAACATCTCAACACTCTTGCTAGATTCTTTATATTGTCTTGACTCCACTCACCCACAAAGAGGGCATCATCAGCATAAAACAGATGCGAGATGCTTGTTGCCGAATGTGGTATTTTAATCCCTTGAAATATCTCCTTCTAGCACGCCTCCTTCATAGCAATATTGAGGCCCTCCATTGCTATTATAAACAGGAACGAAGATAATGGATCCCCCTGCCTCACGCCTTTTTTCATTTCAAATTCTTTTGTAGGAGATCCATTTACGAGAACCGATAGTCTAGCTGAATGAAGGCATCCTCTAATCCACATTCTCCACTTCTCACCATACCCAAGCTGGCTGATGATCGAGTCTAGATATTCCCAGTTTACAGAGTCGAAGGCTTTCTCAAAATCCACCTTGAACAATAGAACTTGTTTTTTAGATTTCTTTGCCCATGAACACAACTCATTAATTATTAATGGCCCATCTAGTATATTTCGTCCCTCTACATAGGCTGATTGAGCCTCCCCAATATTCTGGTCTATTACCCCTTTGATTCTATTTGCTAAAATTTTTGATATTATCTTGTATTGACAGCCAATTAAACTAATTGGTCTGTAATCTCTAAGATGAAGAGGGTCTTTGATCTTTGGGATTATATTAATGAAGGACGAATTGCAGCCCCGTTCCAGTTTGCCATACCTCTCGAAGTATTTTACAAACTTAACAATATCATGCTGTAATATCTCCCAATATCTTTTAATGAAGCTAAAAGTAAATCCATCCGGTCTGGGTGCCTTATCACCACCACATGCCCATACAGCTCTCATGATTTCATCAATCGTGAACGGCTCTTCGATTTCAGATCTGCTTCTTGGGCTAAGTCTACTGAAGCTGCCACTGATAAATTTTGGCCTTGAGGGCCATCGTTCCTGAAATTTCTCCTGATAGAAGTTATATACCACATTTTTAATTTTAGTTGGATCTGTTGTCCATTCCCCATCAACCATCAAACCATGTATTCGATTCTTGCACCTTTTGTTGTTAACATAGCCATGAAAGAACCGAGAATTCTCGTCACCATCCATAATCCACTTTATTCTAGATCTTTGTTTTAGATCCATCAGCACAAACTTTTCCAATTCAGTGATTCTTTGAAAGCCACACAATCTTTCATTAAACTCAGTGGATGAGAGACATCTGATTTCAGCAGCATTGTCGAGATCTTGTGTTCTATTTTTGAGTTCCTTCAGTTCCATCATCTCCTTTGTATAATCCGTAGCTCTCCAGGTTTTAATTTCATTTTTTAGAAACCTTAACTTTGCAGCCATGTACACATCTGGGATACCATACCCCCTAAATTTCTCCCACGAATCTCGGACTAGATTCTCAAAGCCTTTACGTTGCATCCAAGAGTTAAAGAACCGAAATGGTGCTTTCCCAAAATCAACCTCAACTGTGTGAAGACTTATTGGGCAATGATCTGACAACTCCCTTGGTAATGCAGTGGCAGAAGCATTGGGAAATAACCTAAGGAAGTTATTACAGACTAAGAAGCGATCAAGTTTGCTCATCTTTACATCAGTCCGACAGCAGAAGGTGTACCTGCAGCCCCCCATTCTCAGATCGTGTAAGTTCTCCGTTTTTATGAATCGATTGAACCTGAACGCATATTTAGTTTTGCTTAAAACTTAGTTTTTTTTTTCGCAATGCGCAAGCATTCACCTAGTTCTATATAATACACATAGGTAATTAACCAAGTTAATTTTACATACAACACATAACACAATCCAAAAAAACATACATGATAAATTGTTAATCTGTTATCAATATTCGTACACTATTAACTATTTTTTGGCCTGAATATGAAAAAGGGGTTAAATGTCAATTTTCCATAATGGATGGTGCGTCTGTTTGCACCATGTTTATGAAAGTGAACAATGATGGGAATGGATAGTGGGGATTTGTTGAAAGACCAATATATTACAAACCAAACAGATATTCCCAATGACGATTAGAACTGTTGTTTGATCCATACGGTGTTGCACAAACATTTTGGTTAATTTTCACTTGATAATGTCATAGTGATAACGAGATGAAGGCAACATTTTTTTGAAACCAAAAAGATGTGTAACTGGTGCAACTAAAGTTTTCAAATCTTGTGGATTTGTTAATTATATATATATATATATATATATATATATATATATATATATATATATATATATATATATAGGGTTAGATTATTTTGTTTCTAGTAATCATTGTGTGCCAGAATACATAGATCTGCACCATTGGATGGAATAGAATAAAATGTCATTATCTGAGGGTCTATGATAGTAGGATATGATAACATGTACCATATAATCACACAAATTTCAGCATAAGGGCATTTTAGTCAATTAACCTATATTAAAAAAGGAAATTTTCGAATTTTTAGGGATAATTAATTGTTTTAATTTTAAAAATCTGAATATTTTAAATTAATTCAAATTTAAAAATCCGATTTATTCTGTCAGACTGACAGACTGCCAACCATAAACTAGTAATAAATATATTTTCGATTTTATTCTTGCAGAATATATTTTCAATGCATATATTTTTGATAATTAAGTTGATTTAAGAACTCTAGATTATTATTCATATATATCCAAGTTGAGTCTACGATTTTAATTTTAATACACATCCGAAATAAAATATAAATTCATACATATATTTATACATATTCTAATAGAATATCATCAAATATGAATAAAATTCTTAAAAAATAGCATTCTGAATATACAATTATTGAACAAATACACTTGATCTTCTTCAGTGATCCATATAATCCACTTGATCTTCATATATATACTTGTTGTTGAACTCGATTCCAGATATTTCTCTTGTGTGATCAATATTGAATTCCTTCTCCATGCAATTCTGAAAGAATAAGACACATTACTCGTTAGTATTACCAGTTAAATAAATATACTTGTTGTTAACAAACATTCTCAAAAGACATTCTAACAAAATGAATATATATATATATATATATATATATATATATATATATATATATATATATATATATATATATATAAATTCTAACAGAATACATTACAAAATACACTTGAATTATAGTCTTTGCTTCTATATGCATAAACATTCTAAAAGCATGTATAAATGTACTCTGTCAGAATTACTAGCAACATGTGTTTTATGTAATATTTATAGTCTCATAGAATGAACATTTGTTTGCATTCTGATATGAAAAAAAATCCCCAGCTTAAGGATTTTCATGCAAATTCTGACAGAATGTCAGAATTTAACCTTTTTCATCAAATAATATTCTAAAAATTCAATTCTTAAAGAATATTGTCCATACTTTCTTTGTGTGTGCTCTTCAATGGTTATCTGTAAGTTACAAATCAATACATATAAACAAAAATCCATGATAACAACAACATGAATGGATAAAATCATCATTAATACCTTAAGATATGGATCATATATTAAGCATGTCTTAAGGTTTGCTTCATATCTCTAGTCATGTTGATGTTGTACATTAAAACCTTATTAGATGAAATACATGAACAACCATCTAGAAAACTACAACTACAAATAACAAGAGAAACAAAAGTTAAAACAAAGAAATTGATTAAAGACAATTATATAGATTGTAGCATCAAAAAAATCCTGCTTAAAAGTCAATCTAGTAAGCTAAGGTTGTAGAATAAAAAAAAATGAAATTCATGAATTATGATCAGTTAATTTGATGATAAATTAGACATTGACTACGGTAAAAATCATACCCTAAGCATAAACCATACAACATAGAAGTATAATTCAAGCCAAAAAATCTAGAAACACAAGAGAAACTAAACAAGAAAACACTCCATTGATGCAACACAAAGCTAGGGGTAGAAACGTCAAAAAAAGTGTAAATAGATCTACAAACGATAGATATTACTCCTATAGAACCAATTTGTGAACTTGTCAATTCCATCCAAATAATCGTGCACGTACTATTCAGACAGAGTTGTACGTTGTGCATCCAGACTTATACACTCTCACATAAATGGGGTTTTTGCTCTAACTCACTAACCGGGTTCCAAGAAGTTTGTGCACAGGTGCCAGGTTTGTCGATTGCTAGACAAAGAAAGGGTTACTCCAAAATTCTTGAGAATACAATATTCTTCTTTATTAGGTTTAAATAAAATGATCACTAAAATCACAAAATTTGAAACTGGGTTTACAGTTAAAAAAATCGAAAATAGAAATGGAAAATAACTCATTCTTACATTATAATCTAGAAAAGCAAAAGCTAGATAAGCTGCTTATTGAACTCTAATCAACGAAAAGCACATAATTACCAAATACTGCGTACACCAACAATCAATATTTAAAATTAGCAGACAACTACCATACAAGAAAGAATACGCTAGAGATAAATACTGACCTTGAGATTTCAATCGATAACAGAAAAAAAGAAAATACTTTGACGAATCATGACCTCTTCAAGTTGATTCGATATATAGCGACTTCGTTTTGAATATTCTTACATAAGGAGAACTAGGGCAAATTAACTTCAGGAATTCCATATATAACGAATTCGTTTTGAATATTCTTAAAGGCCTGGTCTTGCCGATTTTGGGTTTCAGACCTGTTGACGAGTCTTGATCAGATTTAATGGAACCGATTTAGGTTTTAGACCTGTTGAGGAGTCTTGATCGCAGTGGGTTTTTGGAGTGAAAATGGAAGCGGTGATGGTGATGGTGTTTATGCTGATGATGAACATGTTCGGCTACACACAAAACTAGGTCAAATATATTCACTTTATTTCCTTAATTGAATGATTTCAATTAAATGATTTCCTTAATTAAAAGTACAAAAGGTCCAAAATACCCTTTAATGATTTATTTAATTATTTATTATTTTTTGAATTCTCATTGGTGCATTTAGGCACACAATAATTGTTAGAAATATTTAAACCCGACTCTCTCTCTCTCTCTCTCTCTATATATATATATATATATATATATATATATATATATATATATATATATATAAACAAATTGATAACATATTATATATTATTAATTAGATTTAATATGTTGTATATAAACCATTATCAGTTTAAAGCTACACTTTTGAACGGTTTGGACAAAATAGTTAAGTTGTTAATTTAAATATAACATTACAATGTCAACTTAAATATAAATTTCAGTTCCACTTAAAAAACCATAGAATATTTTGTAAATAGTTAAAAGTGATAAATTGTAGTGATAAACACTAAAAATAAATTATAATCTCAATTTAACTAAAATATTTCGTAAAGATATTTTTATAATCGTTAAAAGTTTTCAAATAAGTAGCTTAAAATAACTTACAATAACAATAGTTAAAAATAAATCTATATAAATGATTATATTATTACCTTTAAAATCAAAAAACAATGTTTGATATTTTAAATAATTATAATGATAGAAATTAAAACATTAAGAAAACAAATTAAAAAAAAATAATTGACAATAACAAGAACTATAAATAACATTAAACCATATATTATATTTAATTTTATTCATGTGTAACTCACGGGTTGAAGTCATTCAAACGATTGAGATTGTGCAGTTAGATGTATATATTATCATATAATTCAAAATAATCAACATATTATATATTAATTTAGTATACGAATTGTTATATCAAATTTAACAACAATGTTATTGTTATATTAAAAAAACATTTCTTTTTAAATTTAGTATACTTATAAAATTTAGTATACTTATAAAAGAGGCATATTTATAAGAACCACATCCATTTGAAACTCACATGTATTTTTGTATTTCCAAAGACTTTCCAAATCCTTTTTAATAATGATTGATAAAGGCTTTAGCATCAAAGATGTTATATAAACCACTAGATCTTACATTGGATTCTAATAAACTCAACCATGAGTGCCATATACTACTTCACATTTCATCCTTTAGTTTCCTATCTTTTTCTTTTGTAATGACTTCCATAATTCCATTAGAAAAGAAAGGAAAATGTTTGGACTTCTTGAGAAACACAAGGACTATTTTATCTCTGCAAAGGCCTTTCATATAAAGAGGACTATTTGCAGGTAAAAGAAAATACATTTATTGTGTGATCAAATTGTTTGAGTAATCTGATTTTCCCTCATGAAATGGTTAAACTTATGACTATGACTTTATACAACACAAACTCAAGGAATAGACAGTATTCAAGAATGCAGATGAATTCTACTTTAAGATAATCATAGAAGTACATAAACAGAGTATTGATGAAGTACATAAACATGCATAATTTTCTATACCCCATTCCCTTTTCAGAAAAAAGGCGAAAATCAACAACTTATTATATAGTATACATGAGTGAAGAAAACAAATACATTCGAGAATAACTTTTGTGGATTAAGTCACAAGATAGATGTTATATCCGGCAGAAAGTTCAATCTGAGAGAAAGGTGGAATATTGCAATTTTTTTATAGTTTTGAGAATATTATATACTTAAGACATTTTCATTTAATTCAGAAAATTGAAAAGGTAACTGTAACACTATAGTCACTTGATTCCCAACCATCAAACGTACATGTAAATTATATTGAATATAGGTCTTAACCTATTTAAATGTGTCTCACTTTTTTATTTTAATATAAAAACTTATTAATAATACTTATTGGATTTTATGTTATTAATAAATATGTTTTATGGTTAAATATTTTAACTTTTTAGGCAAGATGATAAGAGAATACTATCGGAAACAAACAACGTTGGTGGATTTGAAGCTTTTAAAGTTGTATCGTATTGCTTTTGGTGCCGATCAGTTTGACACCACCACCGCCAAAGGAAAGAAACAACTTCAAAGGTTCTTCGATCGGTTGTACTTTTGAGTCACTATTGTATCTTTTATCGAAGTTCTATACATACATCCTAACAAACATCAATAGGTGTAGAAAGTAAAACTAAATTATGTCAATGGTCATGTAATATAGAGAAAGGGTTAACTTTGGCCCAATTTAACTATAACGTTATTAAGTCATTATCACCTAGACGGAATGATATGTTGCATGAGTCATGAACCCACAAATGGATTCATATTGAAATTTTGGAATCCAAAAAATGATCCATATTGAAATCCAAAGAATCTATATTTATCCATACGAACATCCAATAGATCTAAAATTGATACATATTAAAAGCATTGGATCCATATTTATCTTTTTTTTTTGAACCGGCGAATTTATTAATTAACCC
The DNA here is from genome assembly GCF_002870075.4 of Lactuca sativa. Taxonomy (NCBI): domain Eukaryota; kingdom Viridiplantae; phylum Streptophyta; class Magnoliopsida; order Asterales; family Asteraceae; genus Lactuca; species Lactuca sativa. Next base: position 41,960,839 of record NC_056629.2, on the reverse strand, counting down.
CGCCGCCTAGCAAGTTACTAGACGGAGGGCAGGAGAAACATCAAAAAATACAGTTTATACAACATCCCGACTTAACTTTCTCACACACAACTTAAAGGACACGAACACCATTCATTCCACCCATAATTACAACTTGCTCTCCTATGCTTTAACCAAGAATACACAGTGGATTTCACTCCATCAAGGATCCTGAGCGGGGAAGTGCGCACATTTTTAAACAATAGGTCGCATCTCGATTTCCATAGCAGCCATAACGTACCGAAGCATACGCTGATAAGATTGTTCCTCCTTTTTTTATTGCTGCCCCACTTTTTAACAAAGCTAATAAGATCACCAATAACTTGAATCTGAGGTTGAGAGATCTCGCATCATTTGAACACCAGCTCCCATACACTATCCTCCATAGGGCAATGGAGAAGAATATGTGCAGCATCTTCATTTTCCTTCGAACACCATGAACATCTATCTTCAACCCCTGGTACTCCTCTCCTAATTAATGCATTGTTGGACGGAATGCGACCTAGATTAGCTCTCCAAACAAAAGCTGAGACTTTGATTGGGATTTCATGTATCCAGGGAATAATCACTTCGTCATTTGCCGGTTCTGTCTAATTTGGCTCTGATAGCACCTACATGGTAGTTACCATCATCACTCAATGCACACTTCCAAAAATCAATACCTGGCGTTGGACGGAATCCTCCTATGGCATTTAGTAGCGAATGAAAGCTTCGTATCTGTTCGTCTGTTGTAAGGGGCGACCTCCAATCCCAATTTAGCCCTGCCTCGTGAATCCTCTCCTTGACTATGCATGCTTTTCGCCTTTCTAGTTGATACAATTCTGGGAAGCTCTCTCTAAAGGGTTCACCACCATTCCATGACTCCATCCAGAAAGAGTGTCTTCGCCTTCTCTGACCTGTTTCTTAAAAATGTCATCAAAACTGAGTCCATCCTTTTGTAATTCCTGTATTACCCCTGCAATGTTACTCCAAATGCCTGGGATAGTTTTCTTTGCTAGTGTCTTGGCCGGTTTATTATGTAGATTATGGATACCCGTGATTACTCTTCTCCATAATGTCGACTTGTTATTCTTCAGTCCCCACCACCATTTAACAATCATTGCGAGGTTGAAAGCCCGAAGAGAACCCAATCCCAAACCCCCTTTCTCCTTCGATGTGACAACTTTTCCCCATGATACCCATGGTATTTTGTACTTATTATCACCGCCACCCCACAGAAATTGCCTTCGAATTTTTTCCAAGCTTTCCAAGACTCCCGTAGGAGACACAAATATAGACATGAAGTAAGATGGAAGGCTGCCAAGGACGGCCTTCGAGAGGGTTAATCTACCCCCAAAAGAAAGTGTTTTTGCCTTCCATGGGGAAAGTTTTGCATAAAATCTATCAATTACGGGTTTCCAATGCTTCTTAAATTTCATGTTAGCACCCACAGGTACACCGAGGTACGTGAAAGGGAGTGAATTCGGTTTGCATCCTAATGGCGCTGCTCCTCGTAAGACTTCCTGCTCATCAACTCCAATGCCAAAAACCCTTGATTTATTAAAATTGACTTTCAGTCCCGATGCCACTTGAAAACATCTCAACACTCTTGCTAGATTCTTTATATTGTCTTGACTCCACTCACCCACAAAGAGGGCATCATCAGCATAAAACAGATGCGAGATGCTTGTTGCCGAATGTGGTATTTTAATCCCTTGAAATATCTCCTTCTAGCACACCTCCTTCATAGCAATATTGAGGCCCTCCATTGCTATTATAAACAGGAACGAAGATAATGGATCCCCCTGCCTCACGCCTTTTTTCATTTCAAATTCTTTTGTAGGAGATCCATTTACGAGAACCGATAGTCTAGCTGAATGAAGGCATCCTCTAATCCACATTCTCCACTTCTCACCATACCCAAGCTGGCTGATGATCGAGTCTAGATATTCCCAGTTTACAGAGTCGAAGGCTTTCTCAAAATCCACCTTGAACAATAGAACTTGTTTAGTAGCGAATGAAAGCTTCGTATCTGTTCGTCTGTTGTAAGGGGCGACCTCCAATCCCAATTTAGCCCTGCCTCGTGAATCCTCTCCTTGACTATGCATGCTTTTCGCCTTTCTAGTTGATACAATTCTGGGAAGCTCTCTCTAAAGGGTTCACCACCATTCCATGACTCCATCCAGAAAGAGTGTCTTCGCCTTCTCTGACCTGTTTCTTAAAAATGTCATCAAAACTGAGTCCATCCTTTTGTAATTCCTGTATTACCCCTGCAATGTTACTCCAAATGCCTGGGATAGTTTTCTTTGCTAGTGTCTTGGCCGGTTTATTATGTAGATTATGGATACCCGTGATTACTCTTCTCCATAATGTCGACTTGTTATTCTTCAGTCCCCACCACCATTTAACAATCATTGCGAGGTTGAAAGCCCGAAGAGAACCCAATCCCAAACCCCCTTTCTCCTTCGATGTGACAACTTTTCCCCATGATACCCATGGTATTTTGTACTTATTATCACCGCCACCCCACAGAAATTGCCTTCGAATTTTTTCCAAGCTTTCCAAGACTCCCGTAGGAGACACAAATATAGACATGAAGTAAGATGGAAGGCTGCCAAGGACGGCCTTCGAGAGGGTTAATCTACCCCCAAAAGAAAGTGTTTTTGCCTTCCATGGGGAAAGTTTTGCATAAAATCTATCAATTACGGGTTTCCAATGCTTCTTAAATTTCATGTTAGCACCCACAGGTACACCGAGGTACGTGAAAGGGAGTGAATCCGGTTTGCATCCTAATGGCGCTGCTCCTCGTAAGACTTCCTGCTCATCAACTCCAATGCCAAAAACCCTTGATTTATTAAAATTGACTTTCAGTCCCGATGCCACTTGAAAACATCTCAACACTCTTGCTAGATTCTTTATATTGTCTTGACTCCACTCACCCACAAAGAGGGCATCATCAGCATAAAACAGATGCGAGATGCTTGTTGCCGAATGTGGTATTTTAATCCCTTGAAATATCTCCTTCTAGCACGCCTCCTTCATAGCAATATTGAGGCCCTCCATTGCTATTATAAACAGGAACGAAGATAATGGATCCCCCTGCCTCACGCCTTTTTTCATTTCAAATTCTTTTGTAGGAGATCCATTTACGAGAACCGATAGTCTAGCTGAATGAAGGCATCCTCTAATCCACATTCTCCACTTCTCACCATACCCAAGCTGGCTGATGATCGAGTCTAGATATTCCCAGTTTACAGAGTCGAAGGCTTTCTCAAAATCCACCTTGAACAATAGAACTTGTTTTTTAGATTTCTTTGCCCATGAACACAACTCATTAATTATTAATGGCCCATCTAGTATATTTCGTCCCTCTACATAGGCTGATTGAGCCTCCCCAATATTCTGGTCTATTACCCCTTTGATTCTATTTGCTAAAATTTTTGATATTATCTTGTATTGACAGCCAATTAAACTAATTGGTCTGTAATCTCTAAGATGAAGAGGGTCTTTGATCTTTGGGATTATATTAATGAAGGACGAATTGCAGCCCCGTTCCAGTTTGCCATACCTCTCGAAGTATTTTACAAACTTAACAATATCATGCTGTAATATCTCCCAATATCTTTTAATGAAGCTAAAAGTAAATCCATCCGGTCTGGGTGCCTTATCACCACCACATGCCCATACAGCTCTCATGATTTCATCAATCGTGAACGGCTCTTCGATTTCAGATCTGCTTCTTGGGCTAAGTCTACTGAAGCTGCCACTGATAAATTTTGGCCTTGAGGGCCATCGTTCCTGAAATTTCTCCTGATAGAAGTTATATACCACATTTTTAATTTTAGTTGGATCTGTTGTCCATTCCCCATCAACCATCAAACCATGTATTCGATTCTTGCACCTTTTGTTGTTAACATAGCCATGAAAGAACCGAGAATTCTCGTCACCATCCATAATCCACTTTATTCTAGATCTTTGTTTTAGATCCATCAGCACAAACTTTTCCAATTCAGTGATTCTTTGAAAGCCACACAATCTTTCATTAAACTCAGCGGATGAGAGACATCTGATTTCAGCAGCATTGTCGAGATCTTGTGTTCTATTTTTGAGTTCCTTCAGTTCCATCATCTCCTTTGTATAATCCGTAGCTCTCCAGGTTTTAATTTCATTTTTTAGAAACCTTAACTTTGCAGCCATGTACACATCTGGGATACCATACCCCCTAAATTTCTCCCACGAATCTCGGACTAGATTCTCAAAGCCTTTACGTTGCATCCAAGAGTTAAAGAACCGAAATGGTGCTTTCCCAAAATCAACCTCAACTGTGTGAAGACTTATTGGGCAATGATCTGACAACTCCCTTGGTAATGCAGTGGCAGAAGCATTGGGAAATAACCTAAGGAAGTTATTACAGACTAAGAAGCGATCAAGTTTGCTCATCTTTACATCAGTCCGACAGCAGAAGGTGTACCTGCAGCCCCCCATTCTCAGATCGTGTAAGTTCTCCGTTTTTATGAATCGATTGAACCTGAACGCATATTTAGTTTTGCTTAAAACTTAGTTTTTTTTTTCGCAATGCGCAAGCATTCACCTAGTTCTATATAATACACATAGGTAATTAACCAAGTTAATTTTACATACAACACATAACACAATCCAAAAAAACATACATGATAAATTGTTAATCTGTTATCAATATTCGTACACTATTAACTATTTTTTGGCCTGAATATGAAAAAGGGGTTAAATGTCAATTTTCCATAATGGATGGTGCGTCTGTTTGCACCATGTTTATGAAAGTGAACAATGATGGGAATGGATAGTGGGGATTTGTTGAAAGACCAATATATTACAAACCAAACAGATATTCCCAATGACGATTAGAACTGTTGTTTGATCCATACGGTGTTGCACAAACATTTTGGTTAATTTTCACTTGATAATGTCATAGTGATAACGAGATGAAGGCAACATTTTTTTGAAACCAAAAAGATGTGTAACTGGTGCAACTAAAGTTTTCAAATCTTGTGGATTTGTTAATTATATATATATATATATATATATATATATATATATATATATATATATATATATATATATATATATATATATATATATATATAGGGTTAGATTATTTTGTTTCTAGTAATCATTGTGTGCCAGAATACATAGATCTGCACCATTGGATGGAATAGAATAAAATGTCATTATCTGAGGGTCTATGATAGTAGGATATGATAACATGTACCATATAATCACACAAATTTCAGCATAAGGGCATTTTAGTCAATTAACCTATATTAAAAAAGGAAATTTTCGAATTTTTAGGGATAATTAATTGTTTTAATTTTAAAAATCTGAATATTTTAAATTAATTCAAATTTAAAAATCCAATTTATTCTGTCAGACTGACAGACTGCCAACCATAAACTAGTAATAAATATATTTTCGATTTTATTCTTGCAGAATATATTTTCAATGCATATATTTTTGATAATTAAGTTGATTTAAGAACTCTAGATTATTATTCATATATATCCAAGTTGAGTCTACGATTTTAATTTTAATACACATCCGAAATAAAATATAAATTCATACATATATTTATACATATTCTAATAGAATATCATCAAATATGAATAAAATTCTTAAAAAATAGCATTCTGAATATACAATTATTGAACAAATACACTTGATCTTCTTCAGTGATCCATATAATCCACTTGATCTTCATATATATACTTGTTGTTGAACTCGATTCCAGATATTTCTCTTGTGTGATCAATATTGAATTCCTTCTCCATGCAATTCTGAAAGAATAAGACACATTACTCGTTAGTATTACCAGTTAAATAAATATACTTGTTGTTAACAAACATTCTCAAAAGACATTCTAACAAAATGAATATATATATATATATATATATATATATATATATATATATATATATATATATATATATATATATATATAAATTCTAACAGAATACATTACAAAATACACTTGAATTATAGTCTTTGCTTCTATATGCATAAACATTCTAAAAGCATGTATAAATGTACTCTGTCAGAATTACTAGCAACATGTGTTTTATGTAATATTTATAGTCTCATAGAATGAACATTTGTTTGCATTCTGATATGAAAAAAAATCCCCAGCTTAAGGATTTTCATGCAAATTCTGACAGAATGTCAGAATTTAACCTTTTTCATCAAATAATATTCTAAAAATTCAATTCTTAAAGAATATTGTCCATACTTTCTTTGTGTGTGCTCTTCAATGGTTATCTGTAAGTTACAAATCAATACATATAAACAAAAATCCATGATAACAACAACATGAATGGATAAAATCATCATTAATACCTTAAGATATGGATCATATATTAAGCATGTCTTAAGGTTTGCTTCATATCTCTAGTCATGTTGATGTTGTACATTAAAACCTTATTAGATGAAATACATGAACAACCATCTAGAAAACTACAACTACAAATAACAAGAGAAACAAAAGTTAAAACAAAGAAATTGATTAAAGACAATTATATAGATTGTAGCATCAAAAAAATCCTGCTTAAAAGTCAATCTAGTAAGCTAAGGTTGTAGAATAAAAAAAAATGAAATTCATGAATTATGATCAGTTAATTTGATGATAAATTAGACATTGACTACGGTAAAAATCATACCCTAAGCATAAACCATACAACATAGAAGTATAATTCAAGCCAAAAAATCTAGAAACACAAGAGAAACTAAACAAGAAAACACTCCATTGATGCAACACAAAGCTAGGGGTAGAAACGTCAAAAAAAGTGTAAATAGATCTACAAACGATAGATATTACTCCTATAGAACCAATTTGTGAACTTGTCAATTCCATCCAAATAATCGTGCACGTACTATTCAGACAGAGTTGTACGTTGTGCATCCAGACTTATACACTCTCACATAAATGGGGTTTTTGCTCTAACTCACTAACCGGGTTCCAAGAAGTTTGTGCACAGGTGCCAGGTTTGTCGATTGCTAGACAAAGAAAGGGTTACTCCAAAATTCTTGAGAATACAATATTCTTCTTTATTAGGTTTAAATAAAATGATCACTAAAATCACAAAATTTGAAACTGGGTTTACAGTTAAAAAAATCGAAAATAGAAATGGAAAATAACTCATTCTTACATTATAATCTAGAAAAGCAAAAGCTAGATAAGCTGCTTATTGAACTCTAATCAACGAAAAGCACATAATTACCAAATACTGCGTACACCAACAATCAATATTTAAAATTAGCAGACAACTACCATACAAGAAAGAATACGCTAGAGATAAATACTGACCTTGAGATTTCAATCGATAACAGAAAAAAAGAAAATACTTTGACGAATCATGACCTCTTCAAGTTGATTCGATATATAGCGACTTCGTTTTGAATATTCTTACATAAGGAGAACTAGGGCAAATTAACTTCAGGAATTCCATATATAACGAATTCGTTTTGAATATTCTTAAAGGCCTGGTCTTGCCGATTTTGGGTTTCAGACCTGTTGACGAGTCTTGATCAGATTTAATGGAACCGATTTAGGTTTTAGACCTGTTGAGGAGTCTTGATCGCAGTGGGTTTTTGGAGTGAAAATGGAAGCGGTGATGGTGATGGTGTTTATGCTGATGATGAACATGTTCGGCTACACACAAAACTAGGTCAAATATATTCACTTTATTTCCTTAATTGAATGATTTCAATTAAATGATTTCCTTAATTAAAAGTACAAAAGGTCCAAAATACCCTTTAATGATTTATTTAATTATTTATTATTTTTTGAATTCTCATTGGTGCATTTAGGCACACAATAATTGTTAGAAATATTTAAACCCGACTCTCTCTCTCTCTCTCTCTATATATATATATATATATATATATATATATATATATATATATATATATATATATATATATACTATATATATATATATATATATATATATATATATATATATATAAACAAATTGATAACATATTATATATTATTAATTAGATTTAATATGTTGTATATAAACCATTATCAGTTTAAAGCTACACTTTTGAACGGTTTGGACAAAATAGTTAAGTTGTTAATTTAAATATAACATTACAATGTCAACTTAAATATAAATTTCAGTTCCACTTAAAAAACCATAGAATATTTTGTAAATAGTTAAAAGTGATAAATTGTAGTGATAAACACTAAAAATAAATTATAATCTCAATTTAACTAAAATATTTCGTAAAGATATTTTTATAATCGTTAAAAGTTTTCAAATAAGTAGCTTAAAATAACTTACAATAACAATAGTTAAAAATAAATCTATATAAATGATTATATTATTACCTTTAAAATCAAAAAACAATGTTTGATATTTTAAATAATTATAATGATAGAAATTAAAACATTAAGAAAACAAATTAAAAAAAAATAATTGACAATAACAAGAACTATAAATAACATTAAACCATATATTATATTTAATTTTATTCATGTGTAACTCACGGGTTGAAGTCATTCAAACGATTGAGATTGTGCAGTTAGATGTATATATTATCATATAATTCAAAATAATCAACATATTATATATTAATTTAGTATACGAATTGTTATATCAAATTTAACAACAATGTTATTGTTATATTAAAAAAACATTTCTTTTTAAATTTAGTATACTTATAAAATTTAGTATACTTATAAAAGAGGCATATTTATAAGAACCACATCCATTTGAAACTCACATGTATTTTTGTATTTCCAAAGACTTTCCAAATCCTTTTTAATAATGATTGATAAAGGCTTTAGCATCAAAGATGTTATATAAACCACTAGATCTTACATTGGATTCTAATAAACTCAACCATGAGTGCCATATACTACTTCACATTTCATCCTTTAGTTTCCTATCTTTTTCTTTTGTAATGACTTCCATAATTCCATTAGAAAAGAAAGGAAAATGTTTGGACTTCTTGAGAAACACAAGGACTATTTTATCTCTGCAAAGGCCTTTCATATAAAGAGGACTATTTGCAGGTAAAAGAAAATACATTTATTGTGTGATCAAATTGTTTGAGTAATCTGATTTTCCCTCATGAAATGGTTAAACTTATGACTATGACTTTATACAACACAAACTCAAGGAATAGACAGTATTCAAGAATGCAGATGAATTCTACTTTAAGATAATCATAGAAGTACATAAACAGAGTATTGATGAAGTACATAAACATGCATAATTTTCTATACCCCATTCCCTTTTCAGAAAAAAGGCGAAAATCAACAACTTATTATATAGTATACATGAGTGAAGAAAACAAATACATTCGAGAATAACTTTTGTGGATTAAGTCACAAGATAGATGTTATATCCGGCAGAAAGTTCAATCTGAGAGAAAGGTGGAATATTGCAATTTTTTTATAGTTTTGAGAATATTATATACTTAAGACATTTTCATTTAATTCAGAAAATTGAAAAGGTAACTGTAACACTATAGTCACTTGATTCCCAACCATCAAACGTACATGTAAATTATATTGAATATAGGTCTTAACCTATTTAAATGTGTCTCACTTTTTTATTTTAATATAAAAACTTATTAATAATACTTATTGGATTTTATGTTATTAATAAATATGTTTTATGGTTAAATATTTTAACTTTTTAGGCAAGATGATAAGAGAATACTATCGGAAACAAACAACGTTGGTGGATTTGAAGCTTTTAAAGTTGTATCGTATTGCTTTTGGTGCCGATCAGTTTGACACCACCACCGCCAAAGGAAAGAAACAACTTCAAAGGTTCTTCGATCGGTTGTACTTTTGAGTCACTATTGTATCTTTTATCGAAGTTCTATACATACATCCTAACAAACATCAATAGGTGTAGAAAGTAAAACTAAATTATGTCAATGGTCATGTAATATAGAGAAAGGGTTAACTTTGGCCCAATTTAACTATAACGTTATTAAGTCATTATCACCTAGACGGAATGATATGTTGCATGAGTCATGAACCCACAAATGGATTCATATTGAAATTTTGGAATCCAAAAAATGATCCATATTGAAATCCAAAGAATCTATATTTATCCATACGAACATCCAATAGATCTAAAATGGATACATATTAAAAGCATTGGATCCATATTTATCTTTTTTTTTTGAACCGGCGAATTTATTAATTAACCCCGCCGCCTAGCAAGTTACTAGACGGAGGGCAGGAGAAACATCAAAAAATACAGTTTATACAACATCCCGACTTAACTTTCTCACACACAACTTAAAGGACACGAACACCATTCATTCCACCCATAATTACAACTTGCTCTCCTATGCTTTAACCAAGAATACACAGTGGATTTCACTCCATCAAGGATCCTGAGCGGGGAAGTGCGCACATTTTTAAACAATAGGTCGCATCTCGATTTCCATAGCAGCCATAACGTACCGAAGCATACGCTGATAAGATTGTTCCTCCTTTTTTTATTGCTGCCCCACTTTTTAACAAAGCTAATAAGATCACCAATAACTTGAATCTGAGGTTGAGAGATCTCGCATCATTTGAACACCAGCTCCCATACACTATCCTCCATAGGGCAATGGAGAAGAATATGTGCAGCATCTTCATTTTCCTTCGAACACCATGAACATCTATCTTCAACCCCTGGTACTCCTCTCCTAATTAATGCATTGTTGGACGGAATGCGACCTAGATTAGCTCTCCAAACAAAAGCTGAGACTTTGATTGGGATTTCATGTATCCAGGGAATAATCACTTCGTCATTTGCCGGTTCTGTCTAATTTGGCTCTGATAGCACCTACATGGTAGTTACCATCATCAGTCAATGCACACTTCCAAAAATCAATACCTGGCGTTGGACGGAATCCTCCTATGGCATTTAGTAGCGAATGAAAGCTTCGTATCTGTTCGTCTGTTGTAAGGGGCGACCTCCAATCCCAATTTAGCCCTGCCTCGTGAATCCTCTCCTTGACTGTGCATGCTTTTCGCCTTTCTAGTTGATACAATTCTGGGAAGCTCTCTCTAAAGGGTTCACCACCATTCCATGACTCCATCCAGAAAGAGTGTCTTCGCCTTCTCTGACCTGTTTCTTAAAAATGTCATCAAAACTGAGTCCATCCTTTTGTAATTCCTGTATTACCCCTGCAATGTTACTCCAAATGCCTGGGATAGTTTTCTTTGCTAGTGTCTTGGCCGGTTTATTATGTAGATTATGGATACCCGTGATTACTCTTCTCCATAATGTCGACTTGTTATTCTTCAGTCCCCACCACCATTTAACAATCATTGCGAGGTTGAAAGCCCGAAGAGAACCCAATCCCAAACCCCCTTTCTCCTTCGATGTGACAACTTTTCCCCATGATACCCATGGTATTTTGTACTTATTATCACCGCCACCCCACAGAAATTGCCTTCGAATTTTTTCCAAGCTTTCCAAGACTCCCGTAGGAGACACAAATATAGACATGAAGTAAGATGGAAGGCTGCCAAGGACGGCCTTCGAGAGGGTTAATCTACCCCCAAAAGAAAGTGTTTTTGCCTTCCATGGGGAAAGTTTTGCATAAAATCTATCAATTACGGGTTTCCAATGCTTCTTAAATTTCATGTTAGCACCCACAGGTACACCGAGGTACGTGAAAGGGAGTGAATCCGGTTTGCATCCTAATGGCGCTGCTCCTCGTAAGACTTCCTGCTCATCAACTCCAATGCCAAAAACCCTTGATTTATTAAAATTGACTTTCAGTCCCGATGCCACTTGAAAACATCTCAACACTCTTGCTAGATTCTTTATATTGTCTTGACTCCACTCACCCACAAAGAGGGCATCATCAGCATAAAACAGATGCGAGATGCTTGTTGCCGAATGTGGTATTTTAATCCCTTGAAATATCTCCTTCTAGCACGCCTCCTTCATAGCAATATTGAGGCCCTCCATTGCTATTATAAACAGGAACGAAGATAATGGATCCCCCTGCCTCACGCCTTTTTTCATTTCAAATTCTTTTGTAGGAGATCCATTTACGAGAACCGATAGTCTAGCTGAATGAAGGCATCCTCTAATCCACATTCTCCACTTCTCACCATACCCAAGCTGGCTGATGATCGAGTCTAGATATTCCCAGTTTACAGAGTCGAAGGCTTTCTCAAAATCCACCTTGAACAATAGAACTTGTTTTTTAGATTTCTTTGCCCATAAACACAACTCATTAATTATTAATGGCCCATCTAGTATATTTCGTCCCTCTACATAGGCTGATTGAGCCTCCCCAATATTCTGGTCTATTACCCCTTTGATTCTATTTGCTAAAATTTTTGATATTATCTTGTATTGACAGCCAATTAAACTAATTGGTCTGTAATCTCTAAGATGAAGAGGGTCTTTGATCTTTGGGATTATATTAATGAAGGACGAATTGCAGCCCCGTTCCAGTTTGCCATACCTCTCGAAGTATTTTACAAACTTAACAATATCATGCTGTAATATCTCCCAATATCTTTTAATGAAGCTAAAAGTAAATCCATCCGGTCTGGGTGCCTTATCACCACCACATGCCCATACAGCTCTCATGATTTCATCAATCGTGAACGGCTCTTCGATTTCAGATCTGCTTCTTGGGCTAAGTCTACTGAAGCTGCCACTGATAAATTTTGGCCTTGAGGGCCATCGTTCCTGAAATTTCTCCTGATAGAAGTTATATACCACATTTTTAATTTTAGTTGGATCTGTTGTCCATTCCCCATCAACCATCAAACCATGTATTCGATTCTTGCACCTTTTGTTGTTAACATAGCCATGAAAGAACCGAGAATTCTCGTCACCATCCATAATCCACTTTATTCTAGATCTTTGTTTTAGATCCATCAGCACAAACTTTTCCAATTCAGTGATTCTTTGAAAGCCACACAATCTTTCATTAAACTCAGCGGATGAGAGACATCTGATTTCAGCAGCATTGTCGAGATCTTGTGTTCTATTTTTGAGTTCCTTCAGTTCCATCATCTCCTTTGTATAATCCGTAGCTCTCCAGGTTTTAATTTCATTTTTTAGAAACCTTAACTTTGCAGCCATGTACACATCTGGGATACCATACCCCCTAAATTTCTCCCACGAATCTCGGACTAGATTCTCAAAGCCTTTACGTTGCATCCAAGAGTTAAAGAACCGAAATGGTGCTTTCCCAAAATCAACCTCAACTGTGTGAAGACTTATTGGGCAATGATCTGACAACTCCCTTGGTAATGCAGTGGCAGAAGCATTGGGAAATAACCTAAGGAAGTTATTACAGACTAAGAAGCGATCAAGTTTGCTCATCTTTACATCAGTCCGACAGCAGAAGGTGTACCTGCAGCCCCCCATTCTCAGATCGTGTAAGTTCTCCGTTTTTATGAATCGATTGAACCTGAACGCATATTTAGTTTTGCTTAAAACTTAGTTTTTTTTTTCGCAATGCGCAAGCATTCACCTAGTTCTATATAATACACATAGGTAATTAACCAAGTTAATTTTACATACAACACATAACACAATCCAAAAAAACATACATGATAAATTGTTAATCTGTTATCAATATTCGTACACTATTAACTATTTTTTGGCCTGAATATGAAAAAGGGGTTAAATGTCAATTTTCCATAATGGATGGTGCGTCTGTTTGCACCATGTTTATGAAAGTGAACAATGATGGGAATGGATAGTGGGGATTTGTTGAAAGACCAATATATTACAAACCAAACAGATATTCCCAATGACGATTAGAACTGTTGTTTGATCCATACGGTGTTGCACAAACATTTTGGTTAATTTTCACTTGATAATGTCATAGTGATAACGAGATGAAGGCAACATTTTTTTGAAACCAAAAAGATGTGTAACTGGTGCAACTAAAGTTTTCAATTCTTGTGGATTTGTTAATTATATATATATATATATATATATATATATATATATATATATATATATAGGGTTAGATTATTTTGTTTCTAGTAATCATTGTGTGCCAGAATACATAGATCTGCACCATTGGATGGAATAGAATAAAATGTCATTATCTGAGGGTCTATGATAGTAGGATATGATAACATGTACCATATAATCACACAAATTTCAACATAAGGGCATTTTAGTCAATTAACCTATATTAAAAAAGGAAATTTTCGAATTTTTAGGGATAATTAATTGTTTTAATTTTAAAAATCTGAATATTTTAAATTAATTCAAATTTAAAAATCCGATTTATTCTGTCAGACTGACAGACTGCCAACCATAAACTAGTAATAAATATATTTTCGATTTTATTCTTGCAGAATATATTTTCAATGCATATATTTTTGATAATTAAGTTGATTTAAGAACTCTAGATTATTATTCATATATATCCAAGTTGAGTCTACGATTTTAATTTTAATACACATCCGAAATAAAATATAAATTCATACATATATTTATACATATTCTAATAGAATATCATCAAATATGAATAAAATTCTTAAAAAATAGCATTCTGAATATACAATTATTGAACAAATACACTTGATCTTCTTCAGTGATCCATATAATCCACTTGATCTTCATATATATACTTGTTGTTGAACTCGATTCCAGATATTTCTCTTGTGTGATCAATATTGAATTCCTTCTCCATGCAATTCTGAAAGAATAAGACACATTACTCGTTAGTATTACCAGTTAAATAAATATACTTGTTGTTAACAAACATTCTCAAAAGACATTCTAACAAAATGAATATATATATATATATATATATATATATATATATATATATATATATATATATATATATATATATATATATATATATATATAATTCTAACAGAATACATTACAAAATACACTTGAATTATAGTCTTTGCTTCTATATGCATAAACATTCTAAAAGCATGTATAAATGTACTCTGTCAGAATTACTAGCAACATGTGTTTTATGTAATATTTATAGTCTCATAGAATGAACATTTGTTTGCATTCTGATATGAAAAAAAATCCCCAGCTTAAGGATTTTCATGCAAATTCTGACAGAATGTCAGAATTTAACCTTTTTCATCAAATAATATTCTAAAAATTCAATTCTTAAAGAATATTGTCCATACTTTCTTTGTGTGTGCTCTTCAATGGTTATCTGTAAGTTACAAATCAATACATATAAACAAAAATCCATGATAACAACAACATGAATGGATAAAATCATCATTAATACCTTAAGATATGGATCATATATTAAGCATGTCTTAAGGTTTGCTTCATATCTCTAGTCATGTTGATGTTGTACATTAAAACCTTATTAGATGAAATACATGAACAACCATCTAGAAAACTACAACTACAAATAACAAGAGAAACAAAAGTTAAAACAAAGAAATTGATTAAAGACAATTATATAGATTGTAGCATCAAAAAAATCCTGCTTAAAAGTCAATCTAGTAAGCTAAGGTTGTAGAATAAAAAAAAATGAAATTCATGAATTATGATCAGTTAATTTGATGATAAATTAGACATTGACTACGGTAAAAATCATACCCTAAGCATAAACCATACAACATAGAAGTATAATTCAAGCCAAAAAATCTAGAAACACAAGAGAAACTAAACAAGAAAACACTCCATTGATGCAACACAAAGCTAGGGGTAGAAACGTCAAAAAAAGTGTAAATAGATCTACAAACGATAGATATTACTCCTATAGAACCAATTTGTGAACTTGTCAATTCCATCCAAATAATCGTGCACGTACTATTCAGACAGAGTTGTACGTTGTGCATCCAGACTTATACACTCTCACATAAATGGGGTTTTTGCTCTAACTCACTAACCGGGTTCCAAGAAGTTTGTGCACAGGTGCCAGGTTTGTCGATTGCTAGACAAAGAAAGGGTTACTCCAAAATTCTTGAGAATACAATATTCTTCTTTATTAGGTTTAAATAAAATGATCACTAAAATCACAAAATTTGAAACTGGGTTTACAGTTAAAAAAATCGAAAATAGAAATGGAAAATAACTCATTCTTACATTATAATCTAGAAAAGCAAAAGCTAGATAAGCTGCTTATTGAACTCTAATCAACGAAAAGCACATAATTACCAAATACTGCGTACACCAACAATCAATATTTAAAATTAGCAGACAACTACCATACAAGAAAGAATACGCTAGAGATAAATACTGACCTTGAGATTTCAATCGATAACAGAAAAAAAGAAAATACTTTGACGAATCATGACCTCTTCAAGTTGATTCGATATATAGCGACTTCGTTTTGAATATTCTTACATAAGGAGAACTAGGGCAAATTAACTTCAGGAATTCCATATATAACGAATTCGTTTTGAATATTCTTAAAGGCCTGGTCTTGCCGATTTTGGGTTTCAGACCTGTTGACGAGTCTTGATCAGATTTAATGGAACCGATTTAGGTTTTAGACCTGTTGAGGAGTCTTGATCGCAGTGGGTTTTTGGAGTGAAAATGGAAGCGGTGATGGTGATGGTGTTTATGCTGATGATGAACATGTTCGGCTACACACAAAACTAGGTCAAATATATTCACTTTATTTCCTTAATTGAATGATTTCAATTAAATGATTTCCTTAATTAAAAGTACAAAAGGTCCAAAATACCCTTTAATGATTTATTTAATTATTTATTATTTTTTGAATTCTCATTGGTGCATTTAGGCACACAATAATTGTTAGAAATATTTAAACCCGACTCTCTCTCTCTCTCTCTCTCTCTATATATATATATATATATATATATATATATATATATATATATATATATCTATATATATATATATATATATATAAACAAATTGATAACATATTATATATTATTAATTAGATTTAATATGTTGTATATAAACCATTATCAGTTTAAAGCTACACTTTTGAACGGTTTGGACAAAATAGTTAAGTTGTTAATTTAAATATAACATTACAATGTCAACTTAAATATAAATTTCAGTTCCACTTAAAAAACCATAGAATATTTTGTAAATAGTTAAAAGTGATAAATTGTAGTGATAAACACTAAAAATAAATTATAATCTCAATTTAACTAAAATATTTCGTAAAGATATTTTTATAATCGTTAAAAGTTTTCAAATAAGTAGCTTAAAATAACTTACAATAACAATAGTTAAAAATAAATCTATATAAATGATTATATTATTACCTTTAAAATCAAAAAACAATGTTTGATATTTTAAATAATTATAATGATAGAAATTAAAACATTAAGAAAACAAATTAAAAAAAAATAATTGACAATAACAAGAACTATAAATAACATTAAACCATATATTATATTTAATTTTATTCATGTGTAACTCACGGGTTGAAGTCATTCAAACGATTGAGATTGTGCAGTTAGATGTATATATTATCATATAATTCAAAATAATCAACATATTATATATTAATTTAGTATACGAATTGTTATATCAAATTTAACAACAATGTTATTGTTATATTAAAAAAACATTTCTTTTTAAATTTAGTATACTTATAAAATTTAGTATACTTATAAAAGAGGCATATTTATAAGAACCACATCCATTTGAAACTCACATGTATTTTTGTATTTCCAAAGACTTTCCAAATCCTTTTTAATAATGATTGATAAAGGCTTTAGCATCAAAGATGTTATATAAACCACTAGATCTTACATTGGATTCTAATAAACTCAACCATGAGTGCCATATACTACTTCACATTTCATCCTTTAGTTTCCTATCTTTTTCTTTTGTAATGACTTCCATAATTCCATTAGAAAAGAAAGGAAAATGTTTGGACTTCTTGAGAAACACAAGGACTATTTTATCTCTGCAAAGGCCTTTCATATAAAGAGGACTATTTGCAGGTAAAAGAAAATACATTTATTGTGTGATCAAATTGTTTGAGTAATCTGATTTTCCCTCATGAAATGGTTAAACTTATGACTATGACTTTATACAACACAAACTCAAGGAATAGACAGTATTCAAGAATGCAGATGAATTCTACTTTAAGATAATCATAGAAGTACATAAACAGAGTATTGATGAAGTACATAAACATGCATAATTTTCTATACCCCATTCCCTTTTCAGAAAAAAGGCGAAAATCAACAACTTATTATATAGTATACATGAGTGAAGAAAACAAATACATTCGAGAATAACTTTTGTGGATTAAGTCACAAGATAGATGTTATATCCGGCAGAAAGTTCAATCTGAGAGAAAGGTGGAATATTGCAATTTTTTTATAGTTTTGAGAATATTATATACTTAAGACATTTTCATTTAATTCAGAAAATTGAAAAGGTAACTGTAACACTATAGTCACTTGATTCCCAACCATCAAACGTACATGTAAATTATATTGAATATAGGTCTTAACCTATTTAAATGTGTCTCACTTTTTTATTTTAATATAAAAACTTATTAATAATACTTATTGGATTTTATGTTATTAATAAATATGTTTTATGGTTAAATATTTTAACTTTTTAGGCAAGATGATAAGAGAATACTATCGGAAACAAACAACGTTGGTGGATTTGAAGCTTTTAAAGTTGTATCGTATTGCTTTTGGTGCCGATCAGTTTGACACCACCACCGCCAAAGGAAAGAAACAACTTCAAAGGTTCTTCGATCGGTTGTACTTTTGAGTCACTATTGTATCTTTTATCGAAGTTCTATACATACATCCTAACAAACATCAATAGGTGTAGAAAGTAAAACTAAATTATGTCAATGGTCATGTAATATAGAGAAAGGGTTAACTTTGGCCCAATTTAACTATAACGTTATTAAGTCATTATCACCTAGACGGAATGATATGTTGCATGAGTCATGAACCCACAAATGGATTCATATTGAAATTTTGGAATCCAAAAAATGATCCATATTGAAATCCAAAGAATCTATATTTATCCATACGAACATCCAATAGATCTAAAATTGATACATATTAAAAGCATTGGATCCATATTTATCTTTTTTTTTTGAACCGGCGAATTTATTAATTAACCCCGCCGCCTAGCAAGTTACTAGACGGAGGGCAGGAGAAACATCAAAAAATACAGTTTATACAACATCCCGACTTAACTTTCTCACACACAACTTAAAGGACACGAACACCATTCATTCCACCCATAATTACAACTTGCTCTCCTATGCTTTAACCAAGAATACACAGTGGATTTCACTCCATCAAGGATCCTGAGCGGGGAAGTGCGCACATTTTTAAACAATAGGTCGCATCTCGATTTCCATAGCAGCCATAACGTACCGAAGCATACGCTGATAAGATTGTTCCTCCTTTTTTTATTGCTGCCCCACTTTTTAACAAAGCTAATAAGATCACCAATAACTTGAATCTGAGGTTGAGAGATCTCGCATCATTTGAACACCAGCTCCCATACACTATCCTCCATAGGGCAATGGAGAAGAATATGTGCAGCATCTTCATTTTCCTTCGAACACCATGAACATCTATCTTCAACCCCTGGTACTCCTCTCCTAATTAATGCATTGTTGGACGGAATGCGACCTAGATTAGCTCTCCAAACAAAAGCTGAGACTTTGATTGGGATTTCATGTATCCAGGGAATAATCACTTCGTCATTTGCCGGTTCTGTCTAATTTGGCTCTGATAGCACCTACATGGTAGTTACCATCATCAGTCAATGCACACTTCCAAAAATCAATACCTGGCGTTGGACGGAATCCTCCTATGGCATTTAGTAGCGAATGAAAGCTTCGTATCTGTTCGTCTGTTGTAAGGGGCGACCTCCAATCCCAATTTAGCCCTGCCTCGTGAATCCTCTCCTTGACTGTGCATGCTTTTCGCCTTTCTAGTTGATACAATTCTGGGAAGCTCTCTCTAAAGGGTTCACCACCATTCCATGACTCCATCCAGAAAGAGTGTCTTCGCCTTCTCTGACCTGTTTCTTAAAAATGTCATCAAAACTGAGTCCATCCTTTTGTAATTCCTGTATTACCCCTGCAATGTTACTCCAAATGCCTGGGATAGTTTTCTTTGCTAGTGTCTTGGCCGGTTTATTATGTAGATTATGGATACCCGTGATTACTCTTCTCCATAATGTCGACTTGTTATTCTTCAGTCCCCACCACCATTTAACAATCATTGCGAGGTTGAAAGCCCGAAGAGAACCCAATCCCAAACCCCCTTTCTCCTTCGATGTGACAACTTTTCCCCATGATACCCATGGTATTTTGTACTTATTATCACCGCCACCCCACAGAAATTGCCTTCGAATTTTTTCCAAGCTTTCCAAGACTCCCGTAGGAGACACAAATATAGACATGAAGTAAGATGGAAGGCTGCCAAGGACGGCCTTCGAGAGGGTTAATCTACCCCCAAAAGAAAGTGTTTTTGCCTTCCATGGGGAAAGTTTTGCATAAAATCTATCAATTACGGGTTTCCAATGCTTCTTAAATTTCATGTTAGCACCCACAGGTACACCGAGGTACGTGAAAGGGAGTGAATCCGGTTTGCATCCTAATGGCGCTGCTCCTCGTAAGACTTCCTGCTCATCAACTCCAATGCCAAAAACCCTTGATTTATTAAAATTGACTTTCAGTCCCGATGCCACTTGAAAACATCTCAACACTCTTGCTAGATTCTTTATATTGTCTTGACTCCACTCACCCACAAAGAGGGCATCATCAGCATAAAACAGATGCGAGATGCTTGTTGCCGAATGTGGTATTTTAATCCCTTGAAATATCTCCTTCTAGCACGCCTCCTTCATAGCAATATTGAGGCCCTCCATTGCTATTATAAACAGGAACGAAGATAATGGATCCCCCTGCCTCACGCCTTTTTTCATTTCAAATTCTTTTGTAGGAGATCCATTTACGAGAACCGATAGTCTAGCTGAATGAAGGCATCCTCTAATCCACATTCTCCACTTCTCACCATACCCAAGCTGGCTGATGATCGAGTCTAGATATTCCCAGTTTACAGAGTCGAAGGCTTTCTCAAAATCCACCTTGAACAATAGAACTTGTTTTTTAGATTTCTTTGCCCATGAACACAACTCATTAATTATTAATGGCCCATCTAGTATATTTCGTCCCTCTACATAGGTTGATTGAGCCTCCCCAATATTCTGGTCTATTACCCCTTTGATTCTATTTGCTAAATTTTTTGATATTATCTTGTATTGACAGCCAATTAAACTAATTGGTCTGTAATCTCTAAGATGAAGAGGGTCTTTGATCTTTGGGATTATATTAATGAAGGACGAATTGCAGCCCCGTTCCAGTTTGCCATACCTCTCGAAGTATTTTACAAACTTAACAATATCATGCTGTAATATCTCCCAATATCTTTTAATGAAGCTAAAAGTAAATCCATCCGGTCTGGGTGCCTTATCACCACCACATGCCTATACAGCTCTCATGATTTCATCAATCGTGAACGGCTCTTCGATTTCAGATCTGCTTCTTGGGCTAAGTCTACTGAAGCTGCCACTGATAAATTTTGGCCTTGAGGGCCATCGTTCCTGAAATTTCTCCTGATAGAAGTTATATACCACATTTTTAATTTTAGTTGGATCTGTTGTCCATTCCCCATCAACCATCAAACCATGTATTCGATTCTTGCACCTTTTGTTGTTAACATAGCCATGAAAGAACCGAGAATTCTCGTCACCATCCATAATCCACTTTATTCTAGATCTTTGTTTTAGATCCATCAGCACAAACTTTTCCAATTCAGTGATTCTTTGAAAGCCACACAATCTTTCATTAAACTCAGCGGATGAGAGACATCTGATTTCAGCAGCATTGTCGAGATCTTGTGTTCTATTTTTGAGTTCCTTCAGTTCCATCATCTCCTTTGTATAATCCGTAGCTCTCCAGGTTTTAATTTCATTTTTTAGAAACCTTAACTTTGCAGCCATGTACACATCTGGGATACCATACCCCCTAAATTTCTCCCACGAATCTCGGACTAGATTCTCAAAGCCTTTACGTTGCATCCAAAAGTTAAAGAACCGAAATGGTGCTTTCCTAAAATCAACCTCAACTGTGTGAAGACTTATTGGGCAATGATCTGACAACTCCCTTGGTAATGCAGTGGCAGAAGCATTGGGAAATAACCTAAGGAAGTTATTACAGACTAAGAAGCGATCAAGTTTGCTCATCTTTACATCAGTCCGACAGCAGAAGGTGTACCTGCAGCCCCCCATTCTCAGATCGTGTAAGTTCTCCGTTTTTATGAATCGATTGAACCTGAACGCATATTTAGTTTTGCTTAAAACTTAGTTTTTTTTTTCGCAATGCGCAAGCATTCACCTAGTTCTATATAATACACATAGGTAATTAACCAAGTTAATTTTACATACAACACATAACACAATCCAAAAAAACATACATGATAAATTGTTAATCTGTTATCAATATTCGTACACTATTAACTATTTTTTGGCCTGAATATGAAAAAGGGGTTAAATGTCAATTTTCCATAATGGATGGTGCGTCTGTTTGCACCATGTTTATGAAAGTGAACAATGATGGGAATGGATAGTGGGGATTTGTTGAAAGACCAATATATTACAAACCAAACAGATATTCCCAATGACGATTAGAACTGTTGTTTGATCCATACGGTGTTGCACAAACATTTTGGTTAATTTTCACTTGATAATGTCATAGTGATAACGAGATGAAGGCAACATTTTTTTGAAACCAAAAAGATGTGTAACTGGTGCAACTAAAGTTTTCAATTCTTGTGGATTTGTTAATTATATATATATATATATATATATATATATATATATATATATATATATAGGGTTAGATTATTTTGTTTCTAGTAATCATTGTGTGCCAGAATACATAGATCTGCACCATTGGATGGAATAGAATAAAATGTCATTATCTGAGGGTCTATGATAGTAGGATATGATAACATGTACCATATAATCACACAAATTTCAGCATAAGGGCATTTTAGTCAATTAACCTATATTAAAAAAGGAAATTTTCGAATTTTTAGGGATAATTAATTGTTTTAATTTTAAAAATCTGAATATTTTAAATTAATTCAAATTTAAAAATCCAATTTATTCTGTCAGACTGACAGACTGCCAACCATAAACTAGTAATAAATATATTTTCGATTTTATTCTTGCAGAATATATTTTCAATGCATATATTTTTGATAATTAAGTTGATTTAAGAACTCTAGATTATTATTCATATATATCCAAGTTGAGTCTACGATTTTAATTTTAATACACATCCGAAATAAAATATAAATTCATACATATATTTATACATATTCTAATAGAATATCATCAAATATGAATAAAATTCTTAAAAAATAGCATTCTGAATATACAATTATTGAACAAATACACTTGATCTTCTTCAGTGATCCATATAATCCACTTGATCTTCATATATATACTTGTTGTTGAACTCGATTCCAGATATTTCTCTTGTGTGATCAATATTGAATTCCTTCTCCATGCAATTCTGAAAGAATAAGACACATTACTCGTTAGTATTACCAGTTAAATAAATATACTTGTTGTTAACAAACATTCTCAAAAGACATTCTAACAAAATGAATATATATATATATATATATATATATATATATATATATATATATATATATATATATATATATATATATATATAATTCTAACAGAATACATTACAAAATACACTTGAATTATAGTCTTTGCTTCTATATGCATAAACATTCTAAAAGCATGTATAAATGTACTCTGTCAGAATTACTAGCAACATGTGTTTTATGTAATATTTATAGTCTCATAGAATGAACATTTGTTTGCATTCTGATATGAAAAAAAATCCCCAGCTTAAGGATTTTCATGCAAATTCTGACAGAATGTCAGAATTTAACCTTTTTCATCAAATAATATTCTAAAAATTCAATTCTTAAAGAATATTGTCCATACTTTCTTTGTATGTGCTCTTCAATGGTTATCTGTAAGTTACAAATCAATACATATAAACAAAAATCCATGATAACAACAACATGAATGGATAAAATCATCATTAATACCTTAAGATATGGATCATATATTAAGCATGTCTTAAGGTTTGCTTCATATCTCTAGTCATGTTGATGTTGTACATTAAAACCTTATTAGATGAAATACATGAACAACCATCTAGAAAACTACAACTACAAATAACAAGAAAAACAAAAGTTAAAACAAAGAAATTGATTAAAGACAATTATATAGATTGTAGCATCAAAAAAATCCTGCTTAAAAGTCAATCTAGTAAGCTAAGGTTGTAGAATAAAAAAAAAATGAAATTCATGAATTATGATCAGTTAATTTGATGATAAATTAGACATTGACTACGGTAAAAATCATACCCTAAGCATAAACCATACAACATAGAAGTATAATTCAAGCCAAAAAATCTAGAAACACAAGAGAAACTAAACAAGAAAACACTCCATTGATGCAACACAAAGCTAGGGGTAGAAACGTCAAAAAAGTGTAAATAGATCTACAAACGATAGATATTACTCCTATAGAACCAATTTGTGAACTTGTCAATTCCATCCAAATAATCGTGCACGTACTATTCAGACAGAGTTGTACGTTGTGCATCCAGACTTATACACTCTCACATAAATGGGGTTTTTGCTCTAACTCACTAACCGGGTTCCAAGAAGTTTGTGCACAGGTGCCAGGTTTGTCGATTGCTAGACAAAGAAAGGGTTACTCCAAAATTCTTGAGAATACAATATTCTTCTTTATTAGGTTTAAATAAAATGATCACTAAAATCACAAAATTTGAAACTGGGTTTACAGTTAAAAAAATCGAAAATAGAAATGGAAAATAACTCATTCTTACATTATAATCTAGAAAAGCAAAAGCTAGATAAGCTGCTTATTGAACTCTAATCAACGAAAAGCACATAATTACCAAATACTGCGTACACCAACAATCAATATTTAAAATTAGCAGACAACTACCATACAAGAAAGAATACGCTAGAGATAAATACTGACCTTGAGATTTCAATCGATAACAGAAAAAAAGAAAATACTTTGACGAATCATGACCTCTTCAAGTTGATTCGATATATAGCGACTTCGTTTTGAATATTCTTACATAAGGAGAACTAGGGCAAATTAACTTCAGGAATTCCATATATAACGAATTCGTTTTGAATATTCTTAAAGGCCTGGTCTTGCCGATTTTGGGTTTCAGACCTGTTGACGAGTCTTGATCAGATTTAATGGAACCGATTTAGGTTTTAGACCTGTTGAGGAGTCTTGATCGCAGTGGGTTTTTGGAGTGAAAATGGAAGCGGTGATGGTGATGGTGTTTATGCTGATGATGAACATGTTCGGCTACACACAAAACTAGGTCAAATATATTCACTTTATTTCCTTAATTGAATGATTTCAATTAAATGATTTTCTTAATTAAAAGTACAAAAGGTCCAAAATACCCTTTAATGATTTATTTAATTATTTATTATTTTTGAATTCTCATTGGTGCATTTAGGCACACAATAATTGTTAGAAATATTTAAACCTGACTCTCTCTCTCTCTCTCTCTCTATATATATATATATATATATATATATATATATATATATATATATAAACAAATTGATAAACTCTCCAACCAATGGTCTAAACCATCTGAACCCAATCATCCTAATCGTCCTCTTCAGAAGATTCATCAAATTCATCATCATTTTATGTTGAGTTGTGAGTAAAATATTTGATCCGTTTCATGCACTCTTTTACTAAATTTGCGTCAAGATTAAAGCTACACCGCATATGAATGCCTAGGGATTGAAGGTGTGGACAACCGTTAAGAATGGCCTGAAACCCATCCTTTTTCATCTTGTTGATGGGTTTTAGCCATAAGAACATCCTATGTGCTCATGCAAACCCTAATGCTAGGATCTAGGTTTCTCTATTGTACATGCAATTCATCCAAGACTTTAAACCGTAGTTCTAGCATACAAATAATCATATTAACATGTGAAAGGGTTTTTAGATCTTACCTTGATTGTTATGTAGTAATAACAATCTCAAATCCTCCTTGTAATGACTTTAGAAAGCTTAGAGTCACAAGTGTCACTCCTCTAACGGTTCACAAACACCAAGAGCAAGAGGATGAAGAATGAGGAGAGAAGAGTCTGCCCAAGAACGTCCAAAACCCTAGAGGAACTCTCATCCACGTTTTTTAGGCTTAAGGGTACTATATATACATGTAGGCTATTAGGGTTTTCAACTAGGAAACCCTAATCTGACTGCTTAAGGCCTAAGCAACCTATGGACCCTTTTAGAATATCCCTTGGACGATTTCTAATGGGTTTCCCCATAGAATTCGTCCAACCTATTATTCCAAGGTAATCCATAGCCCAAATGCAATTATCTTATAATTAGAGTTCCAGTCCCTTAAGTTTAATTAATCTCTTTTAGCCACAAAATTAATTATCAATTAATTCTTGACTAATATTAATTAAACAATATGATTTCTCCTTTAATATATTATTCTCATAATATATTAATAAATCATAATTAATCCTTTCGCTTCATAATTCATCCTATCAAGTTGCTTTGGTGAAGCAACCCAAAAGGACCATGCACCATCGGGTCAAGTACATACCAAAATAGTTATGGACTTAAACACTAATCCAATAGTCTCCCAATTGGATAAGTCTAATAACTATTATGCATATGACTTCAGATCCTGATCCACAATCGTAGCTTTCAAAAGCCGCTGTCAACTCTGATCTAATCAGATACGTGTCCTTTAGATAAAAGATCACATATTCCTCCATTCTAGATATCATATAGCCTGATACATGGATTTAAATCATTCTTTCTGTCTATGTCTTGTTTCTCGATTTCCGATTTACGATGACTGACAACAGACTACAATTGAACACATCAAATTAGTCCCGGCTTGGCCAAGCGCTTAGGTGTCATCACTAAATCATCGAGGAGCCCACAGATATCGCTTTCATCCTACTCTGGATAAAAGGAACAGATAAACTTTGATTCAATGCTTGTTTGCACTCACTCACCGAATCACACACAACAATATGTTTTATGACACCAAGTTACTGGTGCGCTTACATATTATCAATATGTAACTGACTCGCAAGATACAACTCGCACATCTCGGTTTCAAGAATATAACATGTTATCGTCTCACCAATCACTCGTGAGAAAATCCATGAAGTGATCCAAGTGAGCGTGGGTTTAATCAAATGCTCAGATCATATTCATAAGCACTCATGAACGTTGCAGCAAACATTTGCTTATGTCTAATACACTTTAGACAATCCACACACCAATTCACGACATTCTTCATTCATACCTACTTCCAACATATGAACGACCATGGTCCGTTTGAATAATTTGATTGTTTTGAATCAATTTAATTATTCAGGAAGTCAAAACATGCAAAGTGAAACACAAGAATAATACTAATCCCATATGGCCCCAAACTCTGGGTATAAATAAAACATTTTATTTAATCACCATATTGATTACTCATTATTTGTTGTTTTGGGTAATCAACTTCTTACTTGAATTATAACAACAATTGTCCCATGCTCTTAGCATGCACACAATGCTTACCTACGATCCTTACTTTGTGAAATAGATCAAATGAACACATTTCCAATCATACTCATTTCACAACTCCCAATCCTTATCATAAGTATAAGAATATGAAATTCTTGCCACTCATAGAATATGCTAGATTCTAACATTTTATGCAATGATTCTTTCGTAAAGTCATAGCTCAAAATCATCAAGACTTGGCTAATCTCTATCAGAAACAATTCTATAGATATGATGTATCTCACTCAAAGTACATTCCTTTGAACATCCTTCTTGCATAATAGTTTCTAATCTAGATATAGATTCTCAATATCTAACTCCCAATATGGAAACATTTTCATATTTGCCATATGACAATTCATTCTTAATATAATCTTATCTATTCATAATAATGTCGATATGGTCCATCCAATACCATACTTCCAGCTACTCACAAGCGACCAATCCTCAGCGAGCTTTGGATTGTCCTTTGATAGTTGTTTAATTATCTTAGTCAAAACTGATTCTTGTCATTTTCCCCTCTTAATGTGCTAGACATTTGGAAAATTTTAGAATGGTCAAATATTATAGCACTTGCAATTGATCCTTTACCCGAAGCGTATGGGACTCAATGCATAATGTCTTACATAAAGATTTGATACTTTATCAATCTTCTGCCATAATATTTTATGTGTCACGTTCTTACAATTCCAAAATTTGAGAACACACTATGTATCCTTGACTAAATTTATTAACATTCCACAACCTAAGCCTTTAGATTTGAAATGAAGCATAATATTCTCTCCCTTAATTATAGCAAAACAACTATTCAACCCTTGCGACTTTGCAAAGTATAACTCTTGTTTTCTATAATTAATATTGCTAACTTGCAATACTTGTCTTAATAATCATACAAGCACAACATTTATGCTCCCACTATCATGATGATTATTATCATATAAGCATAACACTTATGCTCCCACTAGCTTTGACATGTATTCAGAAAACAGCTTAACTTCTAGAAAAACAATACCTATTGAATTTCTTAAGTTCATATTTCTAATACTTAATGCTTTGATAATCTTTTATCTAAGCTTCTTAATCTCATACACCTTTGCCTAAGATAGCTCATATGTATGTATTAAACAATTCAGACTAATTGCCAAATCTCACAATTCGAATTATGGAAAGGGATACCGTAACCATAATCAAATTTGAGAATACAATTTTCACAATCACTATCTTCTTAAAATCTCTCTTGGTGAAAGCATTTCCTCACAGTCATCTTCATTAAGGAGGGAATCTTATGACACTTAGATTTTAATGGTGTATGTGTTCCTATCCATGCGAATTTGTCCAAAACCAAAGTTTGCGACAAATCCAAACTCTTATGGACCGAACTTTCTTAATCTTGATTTCTTGCCTTATGGTAACACGGGTGCCCACCATGTATTCCAAGTAGTTAAGCAGCTCACCCTTTCTTATCAATGTACTTTTCATTGATCAAGGTGCTTGCCTTTTATGCGTTCAAATGAGAACTCATAGAACTCACATGCATAATTAACTCAATTGGAATCGCACAGAAACAAGATAGTGTCAGCACGATAGGTTGTAAACCTCAAGTCGTCTGCTAGTGATGATTGATATGGTTTATTCTTGATTAGTTCTTGAAACTTTTCAAGACCATTAAGACTCCCACTGACTCCTTGACATATAAGATTCTCTTGTCAACAAACATTTTTCGACAAACAAATATTCAAGAGTTAGTGTAGTTTTTTATCAAGACACTTCACAAAATTGGTCATAGTTGGTCTTTGTCCAAGACATCACAACTTTCCAATTCCAAATGTGCAAAACTTTTCCAAATTCCACATTTGATGAATGTTATAAACCTTCTTTAGACTTTTCACTCAATGTCACAATCTTAACTCTAAGACTTGTTTTGGAACGAAGTATGATTGACTTCTTGATTTAACCATTTCTTCAATTCTTGATTCCTCTTCTCAGACATACAATTGCACTAAGACTCACTTAGAGGATCAATTGAGATATGGTTCTTAATCATTAAGACCTATCATAAAACATAATAAAGGTACTCTCCCTTCTTCTTAGAATAGAGAAACTTTTATCTTTCTGCCTACTTGATTCTTCTTATTCGTTCTGCTATTGATTTAAACTCTTTCAAATCAACTCGGAATTACACTTAATCTTATAAGTATAAGCATATCCACTAAACCTTTAGTAAATCATGACGAATATCTTTGTCACTCTTGTGGTGGACTTGATCAACACACAACCTTGTGTACTTGATCTCCTAGTCCTTCACTTGACACTTTGTCAACGAATTAGTCTAATTTCCAAACATGAAACTTTTCATCCATCATGCAATACTTGTTGTATGATTCCAAGTTTCTATCCAATTGAAACTTGGGAGATGAGAAACTTTCCCTATTTGGTAAATTCTTGACCTTTCCACAATTAACATAACTAAGAATCAAATCCATTATTGCTAATAATAGAAATTTTCAAACATCAATTTTTCATACACGCCATTGCAAGGATAAATAAATAATATAAAAAAATCAAAATTTATTTTATTGCGGAAAAAATTTGTCCTTACAATGCAACTCAATTGAAAAACTATGTTAATACATATTTCTTAGCAATCTTATTCTAACTCCAAGTAGTAGCTCAAGATTCTAATCTTCAAGTAATGCGATCGAAATCCATTTCTTCATGATTAGATTCCGCTCACTTCTTCCCTTAAGCTTCTTTTCTTTTCTTTGATCCTACAAAACATCGAAATGCAATCTTATCACATCATGTATTAAGAATCTAGAATAGGAACTTAAAAGAGTTAGTTAATGGAATTTACCTAAAGTAGAGCCATACTTTTTGACTCTCCTATCTCTTAGATCTCTTAGGTAAATAGGGCAGCTTCGTCTCCAATGCCCCTTCTCTTGGCAATAAAAGCAAATTGACTATTTTGGAACAGCACACGGAACTACTTCTGACTTTGCCTTTCTCTTATGATCAAACATTTCGATCATGGCATGCCTTTCGTTGCCACTGCCTATATCCATAGAGGTCTGGAAGGCCGATCCACCAATCAACTTTGCTTTTCCAGTGCGCCAAATCATTGTTGATTTAGCAGCAACAAGCATATATGTGAGATCAATGAGGGTTACATCATGGTTCATCATATAGTACTCTCTTACGAACTCACTATATGAGTTAGGAAGTCACTGAAGAACCCAGTTAACAGCCAGCTCCTCACAGACAACAGATCCCAACATTCTTAATCTATCAATATGTGACATCATCTCTAGGATGTGTGCACACACTGACTTTCCTTCTTCATGTTTACTTGCCAAAAGGGATTGAGTGAGTTTGAAATTTTCAATCTTTTGAACTTGTGGGTTAGAGAGAATAATAGGAGGAGGTGGAGGAAGTGAAGCATGATCTCGTGTTCCTCGATCGAATCATGGAATATCATCTTCATGTGAAAGGCTTGTTCCACGGGATTTGGGAAGACTATAGTTGTCATACTTTGACATCTACAAAACGGGAGAAAAATTAAATTCAAGTTAGTTGATTAATTGAGTCCTTAATAAATCACCCAAATGAGATATTAAGGCTAGGACCCAACACAATACTCTACAACCTAGAAAAGGGATGCCGTAATCTAGTTGTAGAATATTTGAAGGTAAGTGAATGAAGATTCACTAATTTTCCACCATAAAAAAATGAAAAAGAAATTTAAGTTTTAAATCTATGAAAATTCCTAGATCTTTTGAGATTCATTGAACTTTTGGAATGTTTAAATCTCGATATGCCCCTCTAGTTTGTGACTGGGATACCGAGGATCACAAAGCTGGTGTGAATAACCATGCAGACTTACATGGTGCCCCCATATGTTACAGTCACCTATTCGATGTGTCGGTTAACCACACACGCTCCATCGAATTATGACAAACATTGAGTTACCCTTTGCTACCTTTGCTTAGAACCATTTAGTGTGCCGGTTAACCACACACGCTCCATTAACGTCTTCGCAAGGGCACAAAGTGTAATTTCATGGAATTGCATCAATTCACTTTTGCCTAAAGTAACTAAGACTGGGAATTGTAAAAGCATTTAGTTACTTTTGTACTTCATTATACTTATAATGGAAGGTTTCTATCCTATCCTACCCGTTCGGCTAACGACCCTCCACTAGTCAAGAGTGCGATGGGTGAGAGTGGATACCCATTCAATCGCCATTTTATAGGCAATTTCCTTAAACACCCCTTATAGACTAGCTTCGTGAATGAGGCCTACTAACGGTAAGACTGATTGTTTAATCATACATATATAATACTAGACTTTTAATGTTATATATAGTATAGGGTGTATTTTACACTATTAAAATACTAGGTGTTCTAATTTAATAAATTATACTTTTAATTTAGTTAAATGTAAACCAAAAATTTTATGGGTTAATTAAATCTCTTTTAATTATACACCTTAATTAATTAATAAAACCATAAGGGTGTGATTTGAACTTTTTCAAAACAATACTAGGGTTTTAGAATTTAACATTTCTAAATTAAACTTTTAATCAACTTTTAAATTCCAAAACTTGAGGACAAGTTTTGAAACATTTCAAAACATTAGGGTTTAACTTATTTAAATTTCAAAACCAAAACTTTTAAGTTCTAATTTAAACTATAAAACCTAAAGGGATTAATTTGAAACTTTTCCAAACTTTGTCAAGTATATTCTAGATCACATTATTCAAATAAGGCAATTAACTATTAATTGGTGGTTATCTAATTAGATCTAGTTCAAATTCTTGCAAGATAATGATCAAATAATTCATATAATTTAACATTTATCAAATAAGGTAACAATTATCTAATTAGATAACCAATATCTTTTATTTTGACAAAGATAATCATAAGGGATCAACAAAATTCGAATTTTATTATTTTTAAACAATTATGGCAATTATCCTAAGTCAAAATAGGTAAAAATCCCGAAAATCCACATGTCTGAGAGCTAAACTCGCCGAGTCCCCTTATGGACTCGCCGAGTTCACCCTACTCGACGAGTCCACATTGGAACTCAACGAGTTTGTCAGGCAGATGGCCAAAAACTCGATCTTGCAACATAAATGAATGTACTAGACATCAATACAATAGAAACCAATCAAGGCTCTGATACCACTGATGGGTTTTAGCCATAAGAACATCCTATGTGCTCATGCAAACCCTAATGCTTGGATCTAGGTTTCTCTATTGTACATGCAATTCATCCAAGACTTTAAACCCTAGTTCTAGCATACAATTAATCATATTAACATGTAAAAGGGTTTTTAGATCTTACCTTGATTGTTATGTAGTAATAACAATCTCAAATCCTCCTTGTAATGACTTTAGAAAGCTTAGAGTCACAAGTGTCACTCCTCTAATGGTTCACAAACACCAAGAGCAAGAGGATGAAGAATGAGGAGAGAGGAGGCTGCCCAAGAACATCCAAAACCCTAGAGGAACTCTCATCCACATTTTTTAGGCTTAAGGGTACTATATATACATGTAGGCTATTAGGGTTTTCAACTAGGAAACCCTAATCTAACTGCTTAAGCCATATGCAGCCCATGGACCCTTTTAGAATATCCCTTGGACGATTTCTAATGGGTTTCCCCATAGAATTTGTCCAACCTATTATTCCAAGGTAATCCATAGCCCAAATGCAATTATCTTATAATTACAGTTCTAGTCTCTTAAGTTTAATTAATCTCTTTTAGCCACAAAATTAATTATCAATTAATTCTTGACTAATATTAATTAAACAATATGATTTCTCCTTTAATATATTATTCTCATAATATATTAATAAATCATAATTAATCCTTTCTCTCCATAATTCATCCTATCAAGTTGCTTTGGTGAAGGCAACCCAAAAGGACCATGCACCATCGAGTCAAGTACATACAAAAATAGTTATGGACTTAGACATTAATCCAACACTTGTAACTATAAATATGCAAAGACCGTAACTCAGGCATGTTGTTTCCAATGGCGACAACAAGATCATTAAATGGCCCGATGTACATCATGTTAACGTGGAATATTTTAAAGGACCTGAGTTGAGGGCAATTCTGTCCAATAACTTCAATGTCTTCTACTTTGATTGACATTGAATATAAACAAAGATCCTCGAACTCGGGTACTCTTTTAACTGCCCGACTCAACCCACTGCCCGTGATACCATCGCAGCAACAAATACAAAGATGCTTCGGCTTACTTGCGCTGGAGCCATGATAAAGAAACATATTTTCAATATTTCAAAAATAGCTATTATAATGTATCTGCAGCATGAGTATGAAATTGAATATGGATGCTACCAAAGAAAAATGTAATCAAGGAGGTCATTGGTGCCAAACCCTGAGATACTGATACCAATCAAATCCCCACATCTGAGATCGATTGCTTCTGAGTCAGCATCTCCAGATCATAATTTGCATAGATCGCTTTGCTGCAGAGGTCGACGCCATTTCAACTCTGTAATCCGATGATTTTAACGATCTGCTTTAATCATTCAAGCAATTCTGTTGCCAGAACGCCTCTTAGACTTTTGTGTGTTCTACTGATACAATTCTTCAAGAAAAATCAAATTGCATGATTAGTTTATTTATTCCTAATTATTTTAGTAAAGAAAATAGTTTCAAATAACAATCTATACTTTTTGTCCAAGGAATGTAAACTTTTTACTATAAATAACAACCAACTTCTGATTTCATCCAATTTAGGCAACCAGTTATTGAAAATAGCAACATATTTCTGCTTAGCAACCTATTTAGTTGGTTACCTAACCCAGAAGAAACCAGTACAAGTTTTTTAACTCCTCCCTACAAGCAAGTTATTTTATGTAAATAAAGTAAACTGGTTACCTTTACCAAAAGGTGATCAAGCTTCAGGTGCAATAACCATATAGATAACTTGGAAATGAGTGGTCAAGAAATATTTTGCATAATGAGACTTGATACTACAAAATCTATAAACTTTCATGCAATCTACCTTTTTATGGGATCAAATATGTAATGCATGCTTTTAAACCCATGTTGTTCAAGATCTTATATCACTGATTTAAGCCTCACCAGAAAGGATCAACTCTTGAGGTTTTGATATAGTGAATATGAAAACATGAATCAGACAAACTAAATAAAAAGAAATCTTTTTTTTAATAGGACATTACTTAAATATAAAAGTTAAGTTGAAGACCCAAATTTTATAAATTTGCCCTCGATTATTTTTTTAACAACTTCAAGTGCGCCATTTTAATGTATATTATATTAAACAACATTTACCTCCTTCAACGATATATATAACCTTATAACAATGCATCATAATGTAACATTCGGTTCCTGGTATGTATTTAAATTCAAGTAATGTTATAATTTACTCTGGGACTCTGGGAGTTGAAGGCGCAACTCTTCGAGTAGACTTGACATTATGCAGGGGTTTTAGTGATCTACTCGACGACTTGGGAGAGCGAATCGACAAGCAGGAGCTGTCTGGACAAAACCGTATTGTTTAGGGTTTGCACCCTATTTAAACACTTTATCTCGTCCTAAACTAGCCTCCATCACCCTCCCAACTCAGAGAAGCCATAGATTGAAACCCTAAACCCTTATTGAGTGTTCTTGAGCCTTTTGGTGCCTTTTTGTGTGTGTTTGAAGTCGAAGAAGAAGAAGGAACCTTGGAAGTTCAAGTAGAATCAAGGAGATCCAGATGTTTTACTCCATTCTTAGCTCATTCAAGGTAAAAAGCTGGAACCTTGACCATCTATCTCTTAGATTTTGATTTGGGGCTATTTCTACACTTTTTATGAGTATAGAGAAGCTAAAATCTGATTTTGTGGGTATGCTTGAAGTTGCACTTCGGATCTCGAACTATTGGGGGTCTTTATGGCACAAAGGTTCCAACTTTGTTGCCATAAACACCCCATGCATCTTGTAGACCTTTTTTATGGCTTTTTGAGCCAAAGGCCCCATGCATGTACATCAAGTTTGTGGCTTTACGTATAAAATGGACCCTAGGAGGCCAGATCTATGGTTTGGATGCATTAAGACCATTGTAATCGACTGTATAGTTGTGGACAAAGATGGACTCGGCGAGTCGTTCATTAGAATCGGAGAGTCCGGGTGTATTTTCCACCAGAATCCTTTCTGTTTATGGACCAGATGTTAAGATCGAAGGTTCTCCAGTTGTTTAGGTTCACTAGGGACCTAGGAAGCATAGGACTCGATGAGTGGATGAACAGACTCGGTGAGTTCAAGGCAATGTCCCAGCCACATGAAGACGAACTCGGCGAGTTCAAGGGGAACTCGGTGAGTAATATATTTAAAACATTCTTATGGATGAAGATGAACTCAACGAGTTCAAGGACGAACTCGGCGAGTCGGTTGAAGATAGTCTGATGTATTGTTGAAAGCGAACTCATCAAGCTCTTGCTAGACTCGGCGGGTAGGGACGAAATTATGGCATTTTATAGATATAGGGACTCGACGAGTTGGTGGGCCACCTCGGCGAGTCGAGTCAACCATATGTTGACTTTGACCAAGGATTTGACGTTAAATTTGACTTGGATTTGAGTGACTCTTGTTAGGGTTATGAGTATGAATTGATAACTTGGAAAAGTTTTCATATAGGGATTGAGGAGTCGGGGAGAGTCGATTTTCTAACCGAGGACAGTGCAGACACTACACGGCTTTGAGGTGAGTTTTCTACTAGTAGGAGTGGGTCTACGGCCACAATATCAACCCATGAGTAAGGGTGTTGGATAGATGATTGTCTTTGTAATAAATATATAGTGTTGATATGAGATATGATTATTGTGCCTGATATGATTATTGTGCTAGATATGTTTACTGTTCCTGTGTATGTGTTAAAAGTAGTAGGGCTGAAATAGTCCCCGATTACCAGTTGAAAGATATCGAAGGGGAGGGTAGCTCCCAGTTACCGGTTGAAAGATACCGAAACGGAGGTTAGTTCCTGGTTACCTGTTGAAAGATACCAAGGAGGAGCCCAACTCCTGGTTATTCCTGACAGTTACCGGTTGAAAGATACCAAATATTATGCATTATTTGGTATGGGCATGATGGGGGAACTCACTAAGCTTTGTGCTTACGATTTTTAGTTTTTGTTTCAGGTACCTCTTCAGCTAAGAGGAAAGAGCCGACGGGGCATGATTTCCGTTAACTATTTTTTTACAAGTAATATACTTTAAAACAAAAAAATTTGGGTCTCGATTTTGGGATGTTACAAGTTGGTATCAGAGGCTTTGTTTGAGGGATTCGGGCGCACCATCGGGGGTGTCTAGACTCAAACAGAGGGCTTGAAGGGTTTTTACAAGAAAAACAGTTTTCTAAAATTTAAAATAAGGAATTTTGAGAAAGAACAAGGTGTGTGATGCCTACGAATGGCCGTGCTCAAGTAAGTTTTCCCCAAGATATCTATACATGTTATATTATGTCATATGATGTGATTATGAGAACTACATGCTAGATTAGGGCTAAGGGTCTAAGGAGGATTCCTTGTATGTCTGTTATGTGATTATGAGAACTACATGCTAGATTAGGGCTAAGGATCTAGGGAGGATGCCTTATATGCCTGTTGTATGAGTTTATTGAGCTATATGCTAGGGTTGGTTAGTCAGCAGTATGATAGCCTGATTAGGTTATGCTTGGTAATGGTTACCTAATACATGAATGCTTCTTTCTTTGTGCTTATAGGGGTTCCAGCTGGCTCTAACTGACTAGTAAGCGAATATGTAACAATATTCACAAGATAGTTAGGGAAAGATGGCAGGGACTCCTTGTGCAGCTGATGGCAGAGAGTAGGTCAGAGAGTTCCCTAGGACAAGCCTAGGATAAGTTTAGTTGGAAAGTTGTATTAGTAAAAAGGGACTAGGTGAAGTTAAGGCAATCCTTGAGGAAAGTATGGATAAATGTAGAAGGTAGTATGGGCCTGTACTATTGGAAGCAGAGGATCCATACTCGTATCGAGGACGGCTAAGATAGAACCAAGAAACTTGAAGAGTGTGCTAGACCTCTCGAGAGTATGTATGACCCTGATGTTTATGTGTTTATGGCAGTATGGCGATTATGCGTCATGGAGCAGGAGGTTCAGGGACTGGATCCGGATCAGGATCAGGCTCGAGTGTGGGATCCGAGCAGGTTGATGACGGGCTTCGCGAGTTCATCGCGTCGGAGATCATGAGAGGTATCCTTGAGGCGACCCCGGTCATTTTCAGTTCGATCAAAGAGGAGATTATTGAGCTGATGGAGGATCGCCTCCAGACATTCAGGAGTGACTTGGCGTCCAGCCAGTCGGGTTCGCGCGTACTTTCCTTCAAAGGCTTCAGGGGAAGTGGTGCGCCAGACTTTCATGGGGTGAAGGACCCCATTGTGACCAGGAGATGGATTGCAGACATTAAGTCTGCCCAGCTGGCGAGCTTCTGCCCAGAGGGGTCGAAGTTCCGCTTTGTTGCGGCTTGTTTGAGGGATCGAGCCAGAGATTGGTGGGAATTAGTGGGTGATTCGCTGGGAGCCCCAGCCATTGAGGCTATCACTTGGTCATATTTTGTGACCAGGTTCAGGGCTGAGTTTGCACCTGTTGTGGAGCTCCAGCAGTTGGTCAGGGAGTTTCTTGATATAAGGCAAACTACTAAGACTATGGAGGAGATCACTGCCAAGTTTTGGGAGAGGGCCTTGTTGGTACCTCAGTATGTAGGGGATGAGGAGATGTGGAAGACCCTCTAACATGATATGTTAAGGGCTGACATTCAGGAGCATGTCAGCTATTATGCTTGCCCGAATCTGAATTCCATGATTACCAGGGCAAGTGTAACGACGTAATTTTTCAAAACAATTTTTCATTTTAAAATGTAACTTCATTCAAGACAAAACCATAAAATCTAATGTAACATTATCATTATAAAAACATGTCAACACCCAAGATAAAAACATATCCAAATTCATCTGTGTGTGCACGAGTCAAGCCGGCGCCTTCCCGCGATCATCACTGGTACCTGAAACACATTACACATAAACACTGTAAGCATAAAACTTAGTGAGTTCCCCAAAATACCACATACCACACATATGCCTTTCCAGGCCATACTCTATGGGATCTTCCAATCCAGGTGTCTCAGGGGACTTCCGTCCCGGGTTCCGGTAGACCTTCCAGTCCTACCCGTATCGACCTTACGGTCCGTATCCTCTTGACCTTCCGGTCCTTACCATACATATCATACATATCACATAAATATCATATAACAACATATAACACATATATCATATCATACAAGACCTTCCGGTCACACATAAGTACCCTTCCAGGTACATTATAGTGAGAAAACTCACCTCAGATGTCTCGGTAAATCTATGACTCAGTAGAAATACGATATAGCCTCCGCCTAATCACATAAAGTAAATACTCTCATAAGTATAACTCTCGATGC
This sequence comes from Lactuca sativa, assembly GCF_002870075.4. Taxonomy (NCBI): domain Eukaryota; kingdom Viridiplantae; phylum Streptophyta; class Magnoliopsida; order Asterales; family Asteraceae; genus Lactuca; species Lactuca sativa. The sequence continues at coordinate 41,921,705 of NC_056629.2, read as the reverse complement.
TAGACTCAACCCTCCCTTGGCACCCTCAGAAGGGTAAAAGACCATTTTACCCTGCTCTTGGCTCAAAGGCCCCATTGTTGACCAAACCCTAAAAGTCAACCAAAGTCAACGGTCAAACTTTGACCCGACTCGTCGAGTGCACTTGGCCGACTCGACGAGTCTACACGTGTCCACTAACTCTCTAGTCTCACTTGGCACATCGAGTCTTTCCCCTTGCTCGAGGAGTTACACCTGGCATGAATCGTGGGGCCACCCCGACTCAACTCGCCGAGTCTCAAGATCAACTCGGCGAGTTCCGCCTTGAACTCCAGTCCTCTATCCCCCCCCTCTGACTCACCGAGTCATTCCCCCAACTCAGCAAGTTACTCACTGAGTGATTTACAGGAAACCCTAACCCTACTCGTCGAGTCTGCCCTTGGACTCGGCGAGTTCATGCCATGCACAAATTCAAATGACCTCTTGAGGTCAGATCTGTTCCTTTAATCCATAGATCTGACCTTCCCAAGTATGATAATCACGTAAAGCTCGGATGTTGACACTCATGTGACGTCTGGGTGGTTTTACTTGGTGATTTAGCCCCAAAAACAACATCCTAAGTTCATTACCTCCATAGCTCAACATAAAGAAAGCTGGAATAAGCTCTTTAGACCACTATGGGTCCAGATCTGAAGTCTCAATATGAAGAGGGGCCATACTCTCACAAATCATTCCAATAAAGGACATAAAAACTCTACATCTATGGATTCCTTCAACAAAACAGACAAAGGATCGATACAATACCTCAAGGATGAAGTCCTTTGCTTGAAATCCCCAGATGCACAACCTCCTTGGTCTCCTCTAAGCTGGAATCACCACCTTCTTGCAAGAACCAACCACAAAGATCAAGAAATGGCTCCTTTCCTTTCACAAATGCTCTAGCTCTTTTAGGGTTTCTCTCTGGGGTTTGGTAGCCGCAAATGACGGCCCTAAGGGCCTTTAAATACGTCCCAAACCCGAGAAATTAGGGTTTCATTAAACAGCGCGGACTCGCCGAGTCCACTCATGAACCCGCCGAGTCCGGTCATGAACCCGGATAAGAATTCGCGACCCTACTCGGCGATTATATGCACCAACTCACCGATTCCCTCCACAAACTCCAAAAATAAATGAATAAAATAATATACCTGGGCGAGTCCATAGCAATCTACCAATCTTTGAAGATGGACTTGACGAGTTGTTCATACAACTCGGCGAGTCATAGACTAGACAAGTTCTTATGTTGGAAATGAGCTCGACGAGTTCAAGGAGGAACTCGGCGAGTCGGATGAAGATGGTCCCGATGTTATGATTAAAGGAGAACCCGTCGAGTTATGCTAGGCTCGACGAGTGGAGACGGGGTTTGTGTGGGATTAGAGGAGCATGGACTGGACGAGTTGATAGGCCAACTCGGCGAGTCAGGTCAACTGAAAGTTGACTTTCACCAATGCTAACTTTGACTGAGTTTGAACGGACCCTGTTTAGGGTTGTATGTGATATGTGTTGACTTGAAGGTTGTCGTGTAAGGATCGAGAAGTCGTAGGGAGTCGACTTGTGCGTCGAGGATATTTCAGACGCTGCACGACATTGAGGTGAGTTACCTTCTAGTAGGGGTAGGTCTAAGGCCACAATGTCGGCCGACCAAAAAGGGGTGTTTATAAGATAATGGTCTTTGTGATAATTATCTTGGACTGGTTATGTGATTTATCTGCATTATATGTTATGTGTTTAGTAGGGATTAGTTTCCCTAACAGTGGTCCATAGGACCCAAGGGTAGGTCAGTACCCAGATATGCCTGACTGTATACTTATATCTGTTGATTGCATGTTAGTAGTAGGGGTGAAATAGTCCCCAGTTACCAGTTGAAAGATACCGATGCTGATTACCGGTTGAAAGATACCGATGATGGTTACTGGTTGAAAGATATCGACGATAGTTACCGATTGAAAAATACCGATGAAGGTTACCGGTTGAAAGATACCGATGAGTGTTACCAGTTGAAAGATACCGATGATATTATGTGGTATGTGGTATTATCGGGGAACTCACTAAGCTTCGTGCTTACAGTTTTTGTTTTGGTATCAGGTACCTCTTCGTCGAAGGGGAAAGAGTCGGCGGCGTAGCAGCGCATCACACACACTCACATGTTCCGCAAGATGTTTTGGGATCGTACTCTGATTTTTAATGTTTATGATGTTATGGTTTGAAATACAATATTATGATTTTGTAATGAATGTTTATTGACAATGAATTGGTACAAATGTTTGCTAAACACGCTAATTCCAAAAACAAAATTTTTGGCCTTGAAATTTGGGTCGTTACAAGTTGGTATCAAAGCCCTGGTTTGAGGGATTCGGACACACCCTCGGGGGTGTCTGGACTCAAACCGAGGGACTAAAACTTTTTTCAATGAAAATGGTTTTCTAAAGGCTAACCTGAGAAATTTTAAGAAAAGCGAAGTGTGTGATGCGTGTCACCGGCCGGGCTCAAGTAAGTTTTCCCCAAGATACCCATACTTGTTATGTTATGTTATATGGTTTTGATTCAGAAAACTGCCTGCTAGAATAGGACTAAGGATCTAGGAGGATGCCTTGTGTGCCTGATATATGATTCTGAGAACTGCATGCTAGTTAGGGCTAAGGATCTAGGAAGGATGCCTTATGTGCCTGTTATATGAGCTGTATGCTTGGACTGTTTAGTCAGTAGTAGGTTGGCATGTATAGGTTATGCCTGGTTTGATTACTCAAAGCCCGAATGCTGCTTGCTTTGTGCTATGGGGGTTCTGACCAGCTTCAACTAACTAGGGAGTGGATATGTAACGATATCCACAAGCTAGTTAGGGGGGAGCTGGTGGGGACTCCCAGTGCAGCTGGTGGCGGAGAGTGGATCGGAGAGTGACCTAACGAAGCCTAGGATGAGGTCAGTGGAAAGGGTATCGGTAAAAGGGACTTGGTGAAGCCGAAGCAATTCTTGAGGAAAGTACGGACAGATGTGGAAGGTAGTATGGGCCCGTACTACTGAAAGCAGAGGATCCGTACTCGAATCTAGGAGGGCCGAGATGGAACCGGGAAACTTGGTAAGTGTGTGGGATCTCCAAGAAAGTATATGTCACCCTGACATTTGTATGTTATTGTTTCAGAATGGTGGTCACGTGACATAGAGCAGGAGGTTCAAGATCCGGATCAGTATCGGGCTCGGGGGCGGGATCCGAGCATGTGGATGATGGGTTACGCGAGTTCATTGCGTCCGAGATCACGAGGGGTATCCTTGATGCGGCGCCGGTTATCTTCGAGTCGATCAAGGAAGGGATCATTGAACTGATGGAGGATCGCCTCAAGGCATTCCGGAGTGACATGGCGGCTAGCCAGTCAGGACCACGCACACTGTCCTTTAAGGACTTCAGAGGGAGTGGTGCGCCAGATTTCCATGGGGCGAAGGACCCCATTGCTGCCAGATGATGGATTGCGGACATTGAGTCTGCACAGCTGACCAGCTTCTGCCCCAAGGGGTCGAAGGTACGATTTGCAGCAGGGTGTTTGAGAGACCGTGCTAGGGACTGGTAGGAGTCGGTTGGTGACTCTTTGGGAGCCTCAACTGTTGAGGCTATGACATGGTCGGATTTTGTGACTCAGTTCATAGCATAGTTTGCACCAGCTGTAGAGCTTCAGTAGCTGGCCAGGGAGTTCTTGGATATGAGACAGACGATGGAGACTGTGGTGGAGATCACTGCCAAGTTTCGAGAGAGGGCTTTGTTGGTGCCCCAGTATGCGAGCGATGAGGACATGAAGAGAACCCGCTATCATGACATGTTACGGGCTGACATCTAGGAGCATGTCAGTTTTCAGCTTGCCCTACCCTGGACTCCATGATTCCCAGGGCTAGGGAGAGGGAGATTGATCTGGGACACATCCGAAAAAGGAAGGCAGTGGCAGGGAAGACGGCGGGGGCTTCGGGGAAGAAGCCCAAGGGATCCGATGGTAGACCGAAAGGCCAGTTTGGGCGGGACCACTGTGGAAAATGCGGTCGGTCAGACGATGGAGCTTGCCGCACTGGGCCGGTTTAGGATGCTATAAGTGCGGCAAGATTGGGCATTTTGGCAGGGATTGTACTGCCCCTACTCCTGCAAATTAGATATTTGACCTGATTTGCTTTCATTGCAATCAGAAGGGCCATAAAAAGGCCAATTGCCCTAGATTGACAGCAGCAACGGCAGTGGCGCCGGCTGTGACGCCGACTCCAGCAACAACACGGGTGGTAGATGGCCGGAAGGCCAAGGTGGAGGCTCCAGTGGTTCGGAGCCGAGCATTTCAGCTGACAGCCGAAGAGGCACGTGCTACACCCGATGTGGTGACGGGTATGATTTCTTATCCTTATGCTTTTATATTATGTCGCTGTGATTTTTGATATATCATGTGCCTCGTTTAGGATCGTTCCATGCGAATGGAATCCTAGTTTAGGTGTTGTTTGTTTCGGGTGCCACCCGATCATTTGTCTCTCTTGCGCTTAGCAAGAAGTTTTCGGAGTCTTCAGGCATGTTGGATTTCCCACTAGAGGTCGAGATTGCAGATGATCGTTCGGTGCGAGCATCCGAGGTCTATCGAGACTGTGTTTTGAGGCTATTCGAGGAACGTTACCTGGTGGACCTGGTTCCTATCCCGTTGAGGGGGAACAAGGTGATTATAGGCATGGATTGGTTGAGCCCCAATGGGGGCAGTGATAGATTGCGCTCAGCACCTGGTTCGGATCAGGACCCCAAGTGGGGGAGAGTTGATAGTTCAGTGCGAGAGGCTACAACAAGGACCAGCGGTATGTTCAGCAGCGAGAGCTAGGCGTTACCTTCAGCAGGGTTGCACAAGATATGTCGCCTATGTTATGGACACCCGGGAGGCGGGTAAGGCGACGGTGGGCGAGGTTCCCGTGGTGCGTGAGTTTGCGGACGTATTCCCCAAGGAGTTGCCTGGGATACCTCCAGAGAGGCAGGTGGAATTCAGGATCGACCTAGTCCCCGGTGCGGCTCCGATAGCCAAGGCACCGTATCGGCTGGCTCCTCTTGAGATGCAAGAGTTTTCTGTACAGCTGCAGGAGCTGTTAGACAAAGGATTCATTAGACCGAGTAGTTCTCCCTGGGGAGCCCCGATCTTGTTTGTGAAAAAGAAGGACGGGTCGCATCGGATGTGTATAGATTATCAGGAGCTGAATAAGGTAACAGTGAAGAACCGTTATCCACTTCTGAGGATTTTTGACCTCTTTGACCAGCTACAGGGAGCATCTTGGTTTTCCAAGATTGATTTGCGTTCCGGATACCATCAGATGAGGGTCAGAGAGGAGGATGTGCAGAAAACGGCGTTTCGGACGCGCTATGGCCATTATGAGTTCGTGGTGATCCCTTTCGGGCTCACCAATGCTCATGTCGCGTTCATGGACCTCATGAACCACGTGTGTAGACCGATGTTAGACCGGTCTGTGATAGTATTTATTGATGACATCTTGGTTTACTCCATGACGCAGGAGGAGCACGGGGAGCATCTGTGGGAGGTTCTGGAGACTTTGAGGAAGGAGAACTTGTATGCTCAGTTCTCCAAGTGTGAGTTCTGGTTGCGCGAGGTGCAGTTCCTTGGGCATCTCGTCAACTAGGACGGGATTTCAGTGGACCCGGCCAAGGTGGAGGCCGTGATAAGGTGGGAGGTTCTGAAGTCTCCATCCGAGATTCGGAGTCTTAGGATTAGCCGGCTACTATCAGAGATTCATCCAGGATTTCTCCAAGATAGTCGTGCCCCTGACCAGGCTAACGAGGAAGGTCGTTGTCTTTCGTTGGGGGCCTGAGCAGCAGGCCACATTCGAGACTCTGAGACAGAGATTGTGCGAGGAGCCAATCTTAGCCCTGCCAGAGGGCATGGAGGATTCTGTGGTATATTGCGATGTGTCCACCTCAGGTTTGGGTGCAGTTCTGATGAAGAGAAGCCATGTCATCGCCTACGCCTCAAGGCAGCTGAAGCCTCACGAGGCGAATTACCCGATGCATGATTTGGAGCTGGGGGTTGTCGTGTTCACCCTCAAGATTTGGCGTCATTACCTCTATGGGGTTCGATGTACGATGTACACGGACCGCAAGAGCCTGAGGTATCTCATGGACCAGCCGAATCTGAATGTGAGGCAGCGTCGGTGGCTTGATGTAGTAAAGGATTACGATTGCGAGATCCTTTACCATCCGGGAAGGGCCAATATGGTGGCCGAAGCTCTTAGCCGCAAGGCAGTGCCGATTAGGGATATATGTATGAGGATGACAGTGGTGACTCCGCTGTTGGAACGGATCCGGGAGACCCAGCAGGACGCCATGAAGGAGGACAATCGGAAGAGCGAGTGGATTGTGGGTCAGGTTTCCTCCTTTGACTATGACAGCCGGGGGTTGTTGACTCTGCACCATAGGGTGTGGGTCCCGTATCATGGGGGTGTGCGTCAGGTATTGATGGAGGAGGCACACAAATCTCGATTCTCCATTCACCCCGGGGCGACGAAGATGTATAGGGATCTTCTTATGGACTATTGGTGGCCTTGCATGAAGCGGGACATGGCATGGTACGTAGAGCAGTGCTTGACCTGCAGGAAGGTCAAGGCCGAGCATCAAAGACCTCACGGCAAGATGCATCCGTTGGATATCCCGCTGTGGAAATGGGAAGACATCACGATGGATTTTATCACTAAGCTTCCCAAGGCCGCGCGGGGAGTGGATTTGATCTGGGCCATCGTCGATCGATTGACCAAGATCGCCCATTTTATCCCGATTCAGGAAAGTATTTCGGCCGAAAAGTTGGCCGACATTTATATCCGAGAGATAGTGGCACGGCACGGGGTGCCAGTATTGGTGATTTCAGACAGAGACGTTCGGTTTATTTCCAGATTCCGGAAGAAGTTCCATGACGAGCTGGGAACTCGTCTGCATTTTAGCACCGCTTTTCACCCGCAGACAGATGGACAGAATGAGCGGACCATCCGGATCTTGGAAGATATGTTGTGGGCATGTGTCTTAGACTTTGGAGGTAGTTGGGATACTTACCTTCCTTTGGCTGAGTTCTCATACAACAACAACTATCACGCGAGTATTGACCGTCCTCCCTTCGAGATGTTGTACGGGAGGAAGTGCAGGACCCCGATATGTTGGGGTGAGGTTGGTCAGAGGGTTATGGGGAGTACCGAAGTAGTACTCCAGACTACGGAGAGAATCCAGTAGGTCCGGAGCAGGCTTCAGACTTCTCCGAGTCGGCAAAAAAGTTATGCCGACAAACGCCGATCCGACTTGGAATTCCAGGTCGGGGATATGGTCCTTCTGAAGATGTGACCTTGGAAGGGTGTCATTTGATTCAGGAAGCGGGGCAAGTTGGGCCCTAGGTATATTGGACCTTTCAGGGTTGTAGCCCGGGTGGGCAAGGTGGCATATAGGCTGGATCTGCCAGCCGAACTCGGTCAGATTCATAGCACCTTTCACGTTTCCCAGTTGCGGAAATGTTTGGTGGACGATTCGGCAGTAGTGCCTTTAGAAAACATTTAGGTTGATGACATCCTAAACTACATTGAGCGGCCAGTGGTGATCCTTGACAAGAAGTCAAAGGATCTAAGGAACAAGAGACTGGAGTTGGTGAAGGTGCAGTGGCAGCACCGAAGGGGCTCGAAGTGGACCTGGGAGCCGGTGGACGAGATGATGGAGCATTACCCTGAGCTGTTTCAGGATCGATCCGCAGACTTCGAGGACGAAGTCTAAAACAAGTGGGGGAGATTTGTAACACCTGGTTCTTGGTACGTATTTGTAATTAAAGTATTTTGTATTTTGGCATGGGACTCGGCGAGTTGATGGCTCAACTCATCGAGTAGAAGCGCATTGGACACGGGAGTTAAGTGGATGACTCGACGAGTCAGGGACCGGACTCGACGAGTCCGTGTTGTTTGGACAAAAACCCCTAATATGAGGGTTTGCACCCTTTATAAACACATTTATCTCAACCTCCCTTGTCCCTAACACTCTCCCAGAGCAGCATAACGAAACCCTAGCCGTTTGTGTGTGTGCTAAGGCCATTTTGGTGTTTTTGTTGAACTTGTGAAGCTTGGAAAGAAGAAGAGGAGTTGAGTATTCGACTTGGGGCTTGTAGATCCAAAAATCTCATTCCATCTTCAACTTAATCAAGGTAAAATGTCCCTGCTTTGGTCTTTGATTTGATTGTTCATCATTAGAATATGGATCTTGGGTGCATTTGGGGCTTTTCAAGCCATTTTCGGACTTAAGGGGTGTTATGTGGACTTTAGCCTCAGATTTGGGCCTTAAGAGGGGTCTCATGGCATAAAGGTGCCAACTTTAGGGCCATGAGAGCCCCATGCACATTGTAAGCCACTTTGTATGGAGTTTTGAGCTAAAAACCCCATGCATGTGCATCAAGTTTGGAACTTTACGTATAAAATGGACATTAGGAGCCCAGATCTATGGTTTTGATGTGTTGGACCTCATTTAAACTGATTGTATAAAGTTGGTCAAGACTGGACTTGCCGAGTTGTTCTTGGCACTCGACGAGTCGGTGACCATTGTGCACCAAACCCTTCCTGTGAATGGGTAAATGTTAGGAGGGAAGTTCCTTGTGGGTTTAGATGCGAAAAGGGGACCTGGAAGTCATTGGACTCGGCGAGTGGTATGAGCAACTCGGTGAGTCCATAGCAATCTCCCAAACTTTGAAGATGGACTCAACGAGTTGTTCATACAACTCGGCGAGTCATAGACTGGACAAGTTCTTATGTTGGAAATGAACTCAACGAGTTCAAGGAGGAACTCGGCGAGTCGGATGAAGATGGTCCCGATGTTATGATTGAAGGAGAACCCATCGAGTTATGCTAGGCTCGACGAGTGGTGACTAGGTTTGTGTGGGATTAGAGGAGCATGGACTCGACGAGTTGGTAGGCCAACTCGGCGAGTCAGGTCAACTGAATGTTGACTTTGACTGAGTTTGGACCAACCCTATTTAGGGTTGTATGTGATATGTGTTGACTTGAAGGTTGTGGTGTAGGGATCGAGGAGTCGTAGGGAGTCGACTTGTGTGTCGGGGATATTTTAGACGCTGCACGACATTGAGGTGAGTTACCTTCTAGTAGGGGTGGGTCTAAGGCCACGATGTCGGCCTACCAAAAAGGGGTGTTTATAAGATAATGGTCTTTGTGATAATTATCTTGGACTGGTTATGTGATTTATCTGGATTATATGTTATGTGTTTAGTAGGGATTAGTTTCCCTAACAGTGGTCCATAAGACCCAAGGGTAGGTCAATACCCGGATATGCCTGACTGTATGCTTATATATGTTGATTGCATGTTAGTAGTAGGGGGTGAAATAGTCCCCAATTACCGGTTGAAAGTTACCGATGCTGATTACCGGTTGAAAGATGCCGATGATGGTTACCGGTTGAAAGATACCGATGATAGTTACCGGTTGAAAGATACCGATGAAGGTTACCGGTTGAAAGATACCGATGAGTGTTACCGGTTGAAAGATACCGATGATATTATGTGGTATGTGGTATTATGGGGGAACTCGCTAAGCTTCGTGCTTACAGTTTTGGTTTTGGTTTCAGGTACCTCTTCGTCGAAGGGGAAAGAGTCGGCGGCGTAGCAGCGCATCACACACACTCACATGTTCTGCATGATGTTTTGGGACCGTACTCTGATTTTCAATGTTTATGATGTTATGGTTTGAAATACAATATTATGATTTTGTAATGAATGTTTATTGACAATGACTTGGTACAAATGTTTGCTAAACACGCTAATTCCAAAAACGAAATTTTTGGCCTTGAAATTTGGGTCGTTACAAGCAGCGCCAGTCGTGGCACAAACTCCGGCGTCTATACGAGTTACGGATGGCCGGAAGGTCAAGTCAGAGGCTCCAGTGGTGCGGAGCCAAGCTTTCTAGTTAACAGACAAGGAGGCACGCGCCGTACCCGATGTGGTGACGATTATGGTTTCTTCTCTCTAACTATTGTTATATGTCGCTTGTGATATTGATGTATTATGTTATATGTTTTGTTTAGGATCGTTCCATGTGAACGGTATCCCAGTTTAGGTTTTGTTTGATTCGGGTGCTACCCGATCATTTGTCTCTCTTGCGCTTAGCAAGAGGTTTCCTAAGTCTTCGGGCATGTTAGATTGCCCTCTGGAGGTTGAGATTGCGGACGAACGGTCAGTACGGGCATTAGAGGTTTTCAGAGATTGTGTTTTGAGGTTGTACGATGAGTTCTACTTGTTAGATTTTGTTCCCATACCATTGCGGGGGAACATGGTTATTATAGGGATGGATTGGTTGAGCCCCAATGGGGCAGTGATCGACTCTGCGCAGCAGTTGGTTCAGATTAGAACCCCATGCGGGGGAGAGCTGGTGATTCAGGGCGAGAGGCCACAACACGGACCGACTTTATGTTCAGCGGCGAGGGCTAGGAGCTACCTCCATCAAGGTTGCATGGCGTATGTCGCCTATGTTATGGATACCCGAGAGGCGGGTCAGGCGACGGTGAGTGATGTGCCAGTAGTACGTGAGTATGCGGATGTATTTCTAGAAGAACTGTCTGGGATACCTCCAGAGAGGCAGGTAGAGTCTATGGTGTGGTTCCGATAGCCAAGGCACCATATCGGTTGGCTCCTCCTGAGATGTAGGAGTTGTCTACACAGCTGGAGGAGTTGTTAGACAAAGGATTCATCAGACCGAGTAGTTCACCTTGGGGAGCCCCGATTCTATTTGTGAAGAAGAAGGAAAGGTCGCATTGAATTTGTATAGATTATCGGGAGCTGAATAAGGTAACAGTGAAGAACCGTTACCCACTCTCGAGGATTGATGATCTCTTTGACTAGCTTCAGGGATCATCTTGGTTCTCCAAGATTGATTTGCACTCAGGATATCATCAGATGAGGGTCAGAGAGGAGGATGTGCAGAAGACTGCCTTTCGGACGCAATATGGTCACTATGTGTCGTGGTGATGCCTTTTGGGCTCACCAATGCTCATGTCGCGTTCATGGATCTCATGAACCGCGTGTGTAGACCGATGTTGGATCGGTATGTGATAGTTTTCATTGATGACATCTTGGTCTATTCCTAGACTTGGGAGTAACATGAGGAGCACTTGCGGGAGGTATTGGATACTCTTGGGAGGGAGAGCTTGTATGCCAAGTTCTCCAAGTGTGAGTTCTAGTTGCGCGAGGTGCAGTTTCTTGGGCACCTTGTCAACCAGGATGGGATTTTAGTCGATCCGGCCAAAGTGGAGGCCGTGATGGGGTGGGAGGTCCCAAGGTCTCCATCTGAGATTCGGAGCTTCCTGGGATTTGCAGGTTACTATCAGAGATTCATTCAGGACTTCTCAAAGATAGTCGTGCCTTTGACCCGGTTGACAAGGAAAGCCATGGTCTTTTGTTGGGGGGCTGAGCAGCATACCACATTCGAGTTAATGAGACAAAGGTTGTGCGAGGCACCAATCTTAGCCCTGCTAGAGGGCGTAGAGGACTTTCTTGTGTACTGCTATGTGTCTATCTCAGGTTTGGGTATGTTATCGCCTACGCTTCGAGGCAGCTGAATCCTCATGAGGCGAACTATCTGACGCATGATTTGGAGTTGGGGGCAGTTGTTTTCGCCCTCAAGGTTTGGCGTCATTATCTTTATGGGGTTCGTTGTACCATTTAAACGGAAGATAAGAGTTTGAGGTACCTCATGGATCAACCAAATCTGAATATGAGACAGCGACAATGGCTAGATGTGGTGCAGGATTACGATTGTGAGATCCTTTACCACCCGAAGAAGGCCAATGTTGTGGCCGACGCGCTTAGCCGCAAGGTAACCCTGATCAAAGATGTTTGTCTAAGGATGATGGTAGTAACTCCACTGTTGGAGCATATCCGCGAGGCGCAAGTCGAGGGCCTGAAGGAGGAGTACCGGAAGTGTGAACGGATCGTAGGCCAGGTGGCCTCATTTGACTATGATTGTCGTGGATTGTTGACCCTGCATGGGAGGGTCTAGGTACCGTACAGTGACGGAGTACGGAAAATCTTGATGTACGAGGCCTATAAGTCCAGGTTCTCCATCCATCCAGGGGCGACGAAGATGTATAGAGATCTTCGACCCGACTACTGGTGGCCTTGCATGAAGCTGGACGTCGCCTGGTATGTTGAGAGGTGCTTGACCAGCAGAAAGGTCAAGACTAAGCACCAGAGGCCTCAAGGCAAGACGCAGCCATTGGACATTCCTATGTGGAAATAGGAAGATATTACTATGGAATTCATCACCAAGCTTCCCAGGACCACACGAGGAGTGGATTCGATATGGGTCATCATGGATTGGTTAACCAAGAGTGCCCATTTTATACCAATCCAGGAAATCATTTTGGCCGAGAAGTTGGCCGACATCTATATTCGGGAGGTTATGGACCGAGATAGAGTGTCATTCTCCGTGATTTCTGATAGGGACGTGCGGTTTACTTCCAGGTTCTGGAAGAAGTTTCACGACGAGCTGGATACTCGTATGCACTTTAGCACTGCCTTCCACCCGCAAACGGATGGTCAGAGCGAGCGGACCATCCAGACATTGTAGGATATGATGCGGGCGTGCGTATTGGACTTCAGCGGTAGCTGGGATACTTATCTTCCTGTGGCTGAGTTTTCCTATAATAATAGCTATCATGTGAGTATTGATCATCCTCCCTTCGAGATATTGTACGGGAGGAAGTGCAAGACCCTGATATGTTGGGGTGAGGTTGGCCAGAGGGTCATGGGGAGTACCAAAGTGGTACTCAAGACTGCAGAGAGGATCCAGTAGGTGCGGAGCAGGGCTCAAACCGCTCAGATTTGACAGAAGAGTTATGTTGACAGGTGTCGTTCGGACCTGGAGTTCTAGGTCAGGGATATGGTGCTCCTGAAGGTGTCGCCTTAGAAGGGCGTCATTTGGTTCAGGAAGCGGGGAAAGCTAGGCCCCAGGTACATTGGACCTTTCAGGGTGGCAACCCGAGTGGGCAAGGTGGCGTATAGGTTGGACCTGCCAGCCGAACTCTGTCAGATTCATAGCACTTTTCACGTCTCCCAGTTACGGAAATGTCTGGTGGACATTTTGGCAGTGGTGCCTTTGGAGGATATGCAAGTGGATGACAGCCTGAACTACATTGAGCGGCCTGTTGTGATCCTCGACAGGAAGTCGAAGGATCTAAGGAACAAGAGGGTGGAACTAGTGAAGGTGCAATGGCAGCACCGCAAGGGCTCGGAATGGACCTGGGAGCCGGAGGACGAGATGAGGGAGCACTACCCCGAGCTTTTTCCAGATTCAGCAACAGACTTCGAGGATGAAATCTAAAATAAGTGGGGGAGATTTGTAACACCCGGTTCCTGGTACGTATTTAAATTCAAGTAATGTTATAATTTACTCTGGGACTCGGCGAGTTGGAGGCCCAACTCGTCGAGTAGACTCGACATTATGCCGAGGGGTTTTAGTGATCTACTCGATGAGTCAGGAGAGCGACTCGGCAAGTAGGAGTTGTCTGGACAAAACCCTAATGTTTAGGGTTTGCACCCTATTTAAACACTTTATCTCATCCTAAACCAGCCTCCATCACCCTCCCAACTCAGAGAAGCCCTAGATTGAAACCCTAAACCCTTATTGAGTGTTCTTGAGCCTTTTGGTGCCTTTTTGTGTGTGTTTGAAGTCGGAGAAGAAGAAGGAACCTTGGAAGTTCAAGTAGAAGCAAGGAGATCCAGATGTTTTACTCCATTCTTAGCTCATTCAAGGTAAAAAGCTGGAACCTTGACCATCTATCTCTTAGATTTTGATTTGGGGCTATTTCTATACTTTTTATGAGTATAGAGAAGCTAAAATCTGATTTTGTGGGTATGCTTGAAGTTGCACTTCGGATCTAGAACTATTAGGGGTCTTTATGGCATAAAGGTGCCAACTTTGTTGCCATAAACACCCCATGCATCTTGTAGATCTTCTTTTATGGCTTTTTGAGCCAGAGGCCCCATGCATGTACATCAAGTTTGTGGCTTTACGTATAAAATGGACCCTAGGAGGCCAGATCTATGGTTTTGATGTGTTAAGACCCATTCTAATCGACCGTATAGTTTTGGACAAAGATGGACTTGACGACTCGTTCATGGGACTCGACGAGTTGTGTCACAACTGTAAATTTTGAGCCATGTAATCTATATATTCAAGTTAATGTGAATCAAAAACTTCAATCAAATACATCATGCAAGTACCACAAATAGTCATCAAACAATTGAAGACCCTAGAAGTTCTTGTTAAGTCTATTTTAGACTAGAACTTCCTTATTGGATCCCAATGGACCAATAAGCTTCCAATTGGACTATCATGGGCTTAGAACCCTAATTGGGCTCTAATTGGACCCACACTTATTTATTTCAATATCTTGGGTCATATTGGGCCTAGAATGAAATAAATCACAAGCTTTGATCCATAATTTAACCTAACCTAGCTTATTAAAGCATAAAAATCACAATTTTATTTTATAAGGCTAATAAGCACCCAAAACTAACTCTAATTTTGGGCTTAAGGGAAAAAGCCCAAAATTTTCTTTTCCCTCTCTAAAATCTCGGCCCAAGGCCCAAACACAAGAAAGAGTTGACTTTCAAGTGACACCTCATCTTTACCCATAGGACATCCATGCATTCTCATTCTTCCATGCAAACATCACCTCAAGGTCTTTTCTTCTCTCCCTCCCTCTTCTTTCTTGTTTTGGCCGAGAGCAACACCACACACACACAAAACACTCACAAACTCTCTCTAAAATTCACTCAAGACTTCTCTCTTCCTCTCCATTCAAAGTCACGAAATTTTCTTGGATTTCAAGAGGATTCTTCAAGATTATCATCATCCTTTGGTAAGTTTTTCCATGCCTAAACTTCAAAATTCCCCTCTCACATGAGATCTCTTATTCTAAACAAGTTTCTTTGGTGATCATACTCCTAGAAAACTCCATAAAACTCGAGATCTTCATTAAGGGGTGCTAGGGCCGAAAATCACCAAGTTTCTTCCATCTTTTCTTCAAGAACCGAAACTACCCACCCAAGGTGAGCTTCATACCCCCTATTTTCTGTTTTTATGAGTTTTGTGGGGGGGGGGGGGGGGGAATACAAGTGAAAGTGTAGATCTATATGTGTTTTGTATGCCTTGTATGATTTCCATGCTTATATGTATGCTTTTATGTGTTTTTATGTTGGATCTAGCCTTAAAACCCATCAAAACCGAGATATATCTTGTGTTAAATGATTTTAGCTTCAAATATATTTCTAAACACAAAGTGCTTCAAGAAAAATGGCTAAGTGGTTTAGTAATAATTTTCTTTGGGTTAAAAACACAAATTTTGGGCCTAAAATGTGAAAAATGCAAAAATAAGGGCCCAAATTGACATTTCACAGATTCTGATGGATGAAGTGTGCCAAAACAGTTTCCATAAATAAATTTCTGGAAATATACTCATTTAGGGGATTAAAAACATAAATTCCAAGCTTAATGGGCTAAAAATGAAAATTTCGGCCCAATAAGGCCCATTATGCGAATTTTTCTGTTTTGGAGGGCCAAAACTGTAACTTTCTGTAAAACAGTGGACTATAAGTGTTCCAAATCCTTTTCAAAGGTTTAAAATGCTTTTTAAATTTAAAAAGGACCAAAGTTGCAAAAATTTTCCAATTTGGGCCAAAATTGTCAAAGTTGCGAAAAGAAGGGATTAAAACCGAGAAAACTGCATTTTCAAGGACTTAAACTGTTTTTATGAAAAATATGTTGAAAAATATTAATTTCAATAATTTTTGGTGTTAAAATGTCAAGAAAAATAGTTTAAGGGCCAAACCGGGAAGTATTTAATAAAAAGGGTTGAAAATGTAAATTTTACAAATAATGAGGGGCTGAAAACAGGAATATTTCAAGGCTAGTTCAATATACACAATTTGATCAAATAATGGCACCGCGACTATCGACGAAATACAATACATTACAATACCCAAAAGTCGTTGTTAAACGAATTGGCTCGGTCTCGAGCCAATAGAAATCTACAACTACTAACACTACGACACTACGATTCATACAAGTAACGTTTGGTAATACATATACATGCGAGTGTGCACAGACGTCTACGCACCATCTTTGGGCCCCACAAGTGTAAAATCTTGTTCGTTGAGCCTAGCTAGCCCAATGACCTGATCTTAAGGCCCGAAGACATTTTTTTTACGGAGTGTTGGGTTTTACCGATCCGACACAACGTAAATGGACTTTCAATGGCTTGTATACTACTGGTCCCCAAGGGTCCTTTGGTATTGCTAGTAAAGTCTACATTTCATGCGAGGCGGGTCGGGGACCCCTCGTACATTTTATTCCCAACCGGCTAATGGAGTTACCGGGGTCTTCGTGACCTCTTTCTCTTCGGATGTGGGACTACACCTAGTCAGGGCGATTGGATAACGCGATTAGTACTGACGACGCCTTCGGAGTCGTTAGTATAACTATAAACTGGGCGTTTGTGTAACGCGGGTTTGTAGTAAATAATCCTGCTCGAGAACCTTCCAACGTCGCCTGGGACTGACACTATACGCTATGCAATGGTTTCAATGTAACATCACGTAATTCAAGGAACTAGGAGAACATCGGGTTTTCCTAGGGTTTTCAATACGAACAGATTTGAAATGCATACATTTTCAATGAACATTTTTTTTACAAGTATAGAAACAAACAAGCATACCTATGGATCTTCACAAATGTTTTCAAAAGCTTATCTTTTCAGAAAATATCGAATTTTCTGGTGGTCTTTCAAACAATACAAACATTCGATTTCAAACACTACTTATGAACTCACCAACATTTCATATGTTGACGTTTTTCAAAATACTTGTATTCTCAGGGAACCAGTGAATCAAGGGAAATCATATTCAGTGACGGTTGCAGTTTATTTTTGTATGGATTGAACAAAGTAATTTTTGGGAAATGTAATGTTTAAACAATGTATGATATGTAAACACTACCGGTTGTACTATGTTGATGAATGGTGACGAATGTTGTTATGTTTCATATATATTCAATGTGATGGTATTCAATGGAGTCACGACAGCCCCCGGACGTTTCCGCCGTCTGGTTCGGGGGTGTGACAGGTTGGTATCAGAGCTTTATTTATAGTGAACTAGCATGTCGAGCCATACATTGTTATGCAACTATAAACCAAAAAGAGGGACTAACATAACTCTGAACAGAACAAGTAAATAAAACACACTTGCTTGCATTAGGAATAAAGATCCAACGCTGAATCAAACACAATAACACTGGTATCTCGGTTAATTCGGGACTGTTCTTAGTGATACCGAGTGAATGTAGCCTGATCAACTACATTCTCTCCAAGGTAAAATTAACACACGTCTTGATGAGATCGGGATAGCCAGGGAACCTAACACTATACCTTTTATCACCCAAAAAGAGAATGTTTGCTTAGTATGTATGATAGACATAGCAACCTAGGATAATGTAGCATATTTACGTACTTGCGCAGACAACATGGCCGGCTTTCATCACCCGGGAGACCCCTACTTCCCTAATCAGGGAAACAACGGGTGGCTAGAGGAGGAGGAGGAGCCTGAGGAAGAGCCTGAAGAAGAACCTGAGGAGGACCCCGAAGAGGAATCTGACGGGGAACCGGAGGCGGAAGTCGAGGGCGAGCCTGTCGAACCCGAAGAAGACGAAGAACCTTTCGAAGAGGAGCTCGATGACAGCGAAGGGGGTGATTCGGATGCAGAGTCCGAGGTCATCGACCCCCCTTACCCGATCAGGGTGCCTGCATATCGTGTGGGACCCACTGGACCTACCCCTCCTTGGGGCATTGATCTTTGGAGATGGAGCAGACATCAGGGACAGCGACCCCCGTTTGGCATGTCACGCGAGTTCTTTGACTTGAGGGACGGAGGACCAGCCGACCGAGCTCTACCAGTCATGGTGAGACGACTACGGGACACCGGCGACCTTGCTCAGGGCACTGCTGATCAAGTACGCCAGTTGTGGACTAGAGTCGAGCGTGCGGAGCAGGAGACGCGTGACGTCCTCCGGGAGTTTCACATGAGGCAGGTAAGGTGGGAATCTCGACTTCAGGATGCAGAACGCCTAGTGGCTCGTCTTCAGGGAGCATCCACATCTTCGGCACCACCTCCTGACGCAGCTCGACGCGGATAGGGATAGACTTATCATAGTAGGTTATTAGGAACTATGTTATGTACTCCGGCTCTATGTTTAAGTGACTACACTACTCATGGAGCCGTTATGCTGTCGGATTAGTGTTACTTATGTATGCTCCTACGAGCAAATTTTCTTGTACTAAATGCGGATAATATTAATAAACTTTTGTGTGTTTTGCTAAATTATTCTCAGTTGCTATGTGTTGAGACATTATGATTGCATGCTTGATGATAGAAATGTTTAGGTTCGCACCATACACCTAGTTAGTAGAGTCGCCACCTCACGGAAACCACGTACACTCAACATCTTTCCGTTTCATGACAGAAAGATGCCTCGCCCAGCTACTCGCGGAAATCCCGAACCAACCCCGCCGGAAGTTGACTCCACTGCTTTCCAGGCAGCCGTGTCTGCTGCAGTCACAGCGGCTATGGCACAACTTCACCGAGGGAACAACGGAGGAGGTAACGGGCAAGGATCCGGAAGTTCGAACAACGGGACGAACCAAGGACTCACTAAAACGTGCACCTACAAGGATTTTGCGAACGCTAAACCCCGAACTTTCAACGGTACCGGAGGAGTGATCGCCCTAAAGCGATGGATCGAGAAGGTAGAGTCGGTATTCGAGATATGCGAGTGCCCCCGAGCAGATGAAAGTGAAGTTCGCGGCCTGCACTTTTGTGGACCAAGCACTCACTTGGTGGAATGGTCATGTGGAAGCTATGACACTCCCTGTCGCCAACTCTATTCCCTGGGCAGAGATGAAAGAGATGTTGACGGCTGAGTACTGCCCCCGAGGCGAAATACAGAAGATGGAGCAGGAACTATGGAATCTCACGGTGCAGAATGGGAACATCGATGCTTACATATCGAGATTCAGCGAACTATCTCTGTTGTGCCCGGGTATGATCACATCAGAGGGAAAGAAGATTGAACGATTCATTTGGGGACTGACATCCCCCATTCAAGGGAATGTGATAGCTGCGAACCCTGAAACTTTTGACAGTGCGAAGAGATTGGCAAAGAGGCTATATGATCATAACCACAAAAAGGGCGAGAGACCGGTAGAGACTGAGAAGAAGAAGGAGAGTGATGGTAAGAAAGGATGGAACAACAAGAGGAAGGGGCGCCAGGGTCCCGAGACCTCTAAAAAGCAGCAAACGGCGGCAGTTCACGCTGTCACTGCGCCGGTACCAGTCACATCACATGCTCCAGCCTCAGCTGCTTCAAATACTTCAAGACCCTATTCCGGTAATCATCCCAAATGCAACAAGTGCGGTTTCCATCACCAAGGAGAATGTAGGGAGTTCCATTGCACCAGTTGCAACCGAAGGGGACACACTGCAAGGTTCTGCAGGACTTATCCTTCTCAGAACCAGAGTCAGGGAAACAACCAGAACAACAATAACAACCACCGCAATACCAACAACACCAATGCCGGCGGCAACAACGCAGGGCCAAGCCACACCTGTTTCGGGTGTGGAAGGACGGGACATTTCCGTCGAGACTGCCCTAATAACAACAACAACTCAGGAAACAGAGGAGCAGGAAGAATGCTGACTATGGGTCAGAGTGATGCAGTTCAGGACCCCGCAGTTGTGACCGGTACGTTCCTCCTAAACCACACTTATGCATGCATCTTATTTGATACCGGAGCGGAGCGAAGTTTCGTAAGCGAGAAGTTTAAACACTTATTAAAACAACAACCCCAAAAGCTAAATGAAACCTATACGGTGGAAATGGCCAATGGGAAGACCGAATCCACTAGGGAAATCTACACTGGATGTACCCTAACCCTTAACCAACACGTCTTACGAATAGATCTGATGCCAGTGTCAATTAGGAGTTTCGATGTGATTATCAGCATGGATTGGTTAAGCCCCCACCATGCTGAGATTTTGTGCCACGAGAAGGCCGTTCGCCTTCGTCTCCCGAATCACGAAACCCTAGTAATTTACGGAGACAAACCTAGCACGAATCTTCGTCTTATCTCGTGCATCAAAGCACAAAAACATCTGCGAAAGAACAACTTAGCGTTCTTGGCCCACATAGTGGACAAGGCCAAAGAAGAAATTAACATCCAAGACATTCCGGTAGCGTGTGAATTCCCGGACGTGTTTCCTGAAGATCTTCCGGGAGTACCCCCAGAGAGACAGGTTGAGTTCCGAATCGACCTCGTTCCAGGAGCAACTCCTCTCGCTAAATCACCATATAGATTGGCACCTGCTGAAATGCAGGAATTGTCCAGCCAACTTAGTGAACTTCTGGACAAGGGATTTATCCGACCTAGCTACTCGCCATGGGGAGCTCCGGTGCTCTTTGTCAAAAAGAAGGACGGATCTTTCAGAATGTGCATCGATTACAGAGAGTTGAATAAACTCACTGTTAAAAACCGCTACCCACTCCCACGAATCGATGATCTATTCGACCAGCTCCAAGGAGCTAGCTATTTTTCTAAAATAGATCTACGGTCCGGATACCATCAACTCAAGGTCCGAGAAGAAGATATTCCTAAAACCGCTTTCCGAACCCGCTATGGACATTATGAATTCGTCGTAATGCCCTTCGGTCTAACAAATGCACCCGCCGCATTTATGGACCTAATGAACCGAATATGTCGACCGTTCTTGGACAACTTCGTCATTGTGTTTATCGATGACATCCTCGTCTATTCTCGAAGCAAAGAGGAGCATGGCCAACATCTCCGACAAGTCCTAGAAACGCTGCGATCGGAAAGACTTTACGCCAAACTCTCTAAGTGTGAGTTTTGGCTACGGAGCGTGAATTTTCTAGGTCACGTAGTTAGCCAAGATGGAATTCATGTGGATCCCTCTAAGGTCAAAGCTGTGGAAGGATGGGCAACTCCGACTACGCCCACAGAAATTCGTCAGTTCTTAGGCCTAGCAGGCTACTATAGGAGATTCATCCAAAACTTCTCTAAAATCGCCAAGCCACTTACCTTGCTTACGCAAAAGAGTGTGCCATTCAAGTGGACAGACCGACAAGAGTTTGCGTTTCGAGCCTTGAAGCAAGCTCTTTGTAGCGCTCCTGTACTATCTCTACCCGAAGGAACGGAAGATTTTGTAGTTTACTGTGACGCGTCAAATCAAGGCTTAGGTTGCGTTCTCATGCAACGTGGAAGAGTGATAGCATATGCGTCCCGTCAACTAAAGATGCACGAAGTAAATTACACAACCCATGACCTAGAACTGGGAGCTGTGGTCTTCGCCCTAAAAATTTGGAGGCACTACCTGTACGGTACAAAGTGCACCATCTTCACAGACCACAAAAGCCTCCAGCACATCTTGAATCAGAAGGAGCTGAACATGAGACAACGAAGATGGGTGGAGTTGTTAAACGACTACGAATGCGAGATCAAGTACCATCCAGGCAAGGCCAACGTGGTAGCTGACGCATTAAGTCGGAAGGAGTACACAAATCGCCGTACGAAAACGCACTCGATAACCATTCAGTCTCATCTGACCGCTCAAATTGCATCAGTCCAGGCAGAGGCTATGAAAGCGGAAAATAGAACTAGCAAGGCATTACGCGGAATGGAGAAGAACCTGGAAGTCAAAGAGAATGGGGTATACTACTTCATGAACCGTATTTGGGTTCCAAAAATCGGAGGATTCAGGGAGATCGTTATGAAGGAAGCCCACAAGACACGATACTCCATTCACCCTGGTTCGGACAAGATGTATTTGGACATTAAGCAGCACTATTGGTGGCCTAACATGAAGGCGGAAATCGCAACTTATGTTAGTAAGTGCCTTACGTGTGCCAAAGTAAAAGTGGAATACCAGAAACCTTCCGGATTGTTACAGCAACCGGCAATCCCTGAGTGGAAATGGGAGGGGATTTCTATGGACTTCGTGACCAAGCTGCCCAAGACGTCGGACGGTCTGGACACCATATGGGTAATAATCGACCGACTGACGAAATCTGCCCATTTTCTGCCGATCAAAGAGTCCTACAAGATGGAGAGACTGACGCGTTTGTACCTACGAGAGATTGTAAGACTTCATGGAGTGCCAAAATCTATCATCTCGGATAGGGACAGTAGGTTCACGTCACGCTTCTGGCAGTCGCTCCACAAGGCCATGGGAACTCATCTTGATATGAGCACCGCGTATCACCCACAAACGGACGGTCAAAGCGAACGAACCATTCAGACGCTTGAAGACATGCTTCGTGCATGTGTGATAGACTTCGGAAAGTCTTGGGATACCCACCTACCGTTGATCGAGTTTTCATATAACAATAGTTATCATTCGAGCATTAAGGTGGCCCCTTTCGAAGCACTGTGCGGGCGTAAATGTAGATCACCGTTATGTTGGGCTGAAGTAGGTGACACCCAGCTAGCAAGAACACATACGTCAAACAGGGCATTAACGGGACCGGAAATCATTCGCGAGACCACAGAAAAGATTGTCCAGATCAAAGCTCGATTACAGGCATCGCGTGACCGGCAAAAGAGCTATGCTAATAAACGGCGAAAGCCCTTAGAATTCCAAGTCGGTGATCGAGTATTGTTAAAGGTCTCACCCTGGAAAGGGGTTATACGTTTCGGAAAACGGGGAAAGCTGAACCCGCGATACATTGGACCTTTCGAAATCGTCGCCCGAATAGGTCCAGTAGCATACAGACTACAACTACCCGCAGAGCTAAACGGTGTACACCCCGTGTTTCATGTTTCTAATCTGAAAAAGTGCCTATCAGATGAAACCCTTGTCATTCCTCTTGACGAAATCGAAATCAATGAGAATCTCCTGTTCGTCGAAGAGCCAATCGAAATCATGGACAGGGAGGTGAAGCGTACTAAGCAGAGTCGCATCCCGATCGTGAAGGTACGGTGGAACGCAAAGCGTGGGCCAGAATTCACGTGCGAACGCGAAGATCAAATGAAGCAAAAGTACCCTCACCTATTCTAGCATTCTCAAATCTAGCTTTCAAACAGAATTTCGGGACGAAATTCCCTCTAACGGGGGGATGATGTCACAACTGTAAATTTTGAGCCATGTAATCTATATATTCAAGTTAATGTGAATCAAAAACTTCAATCAAATACATCATGCAAGTACCACAAATAGTCATCAAACAATTGAAGACCCTAGAAGTTCTTGTTAAGTCTATTTTAGACTAGAACTTCCTTATTGGATCCCAATGGACCAATAAGCTTCCAATTGGACTATCATGGGCTTAGAACCCTAATTGGGCTCTAATTGGACCCACACTTATTTATTTCAATATCTTGGGTCATATTGGGCCTAGAATGAAATAAATCACAAGCTTTGATCCATAATTTAACCTAACCTAGCTTATTAAAGCATAAAAATCACAATTTTATTTTATAAGGCTAATAAGCACCCAAAACTAACTCTAATTTTGGGCTTAAGGGAAAAAGCCCAAAATTTTCTTTTCCCTCTCTAAAATCTCGGCCCAAGGCCCAAACACAAGAAAGAGTTGACTTTCAAGTGACACCTCATCTTTACCCATAGGACATCCATGCATTCTCATTCTTCCATGCAAACATCACCTCAAGGTCTTTTCTTCTCTCCCTCCCTCTTCTTTCTTGTTTTGGCCGAGAGCAACACCACACACACACAAAACACTCACAAACTCTCTCTAAAATTCACTCAAGACTTCTCTCTTCCTCTCCATTCAAAGTCACGAAATTTTCTTGGATTTCAAGAGGATTCTTCAAGATTATCATCATCCTTTGGTAAGTTTTTCCATGCCTAAACTTCAAAATTCCCCTCTCACATGAGATCTCTTATTCTAAACAAGTTTCTTTGGTGATCATACTCCTAGAAAACTCCATAAAACTCGAGATCTTCATTAAGGGGTGCTAGGGCCGAAAATCACCAAGTTTCTTCCATCTTTTCTTCAAGAACCGAAACTACCCACCCAAGGTGAGCTTCATACCCCCTATTTTCTGTTTTTATGAGTTTTGTGGGGGAGGGGGGGGGGAATACAAGTGAAAGTGTAGATCTATATGTGTTTTGTATGCCTTGTATGATTTCCATGCTTATATGTATGCTTTTATGTGTTTTTATGTTGGATCTAGCCTTAAAACCCATCAAAACCGAGATATATCTTGTGTTAAATGATTTTAGCTTCAAATATATTTCTAAACACAAAGTGCTTCAAGAAAAATGGCTAAGTGGTTTAGTAATAATTTTCTTTGGGTTAAAAACACAAATTTTGGGCCTAAAATGTGAAAAATGCAAAAATAAGGGCCCAAATTGACATTTCACAGATTCTGATGGATGAAGTGTGCCAAAACAGTTTCCATAAATAAATTTCTGGAAATATACTCATTTAGGGGATTAAAAACATAAATTCCAAGCTTAATGGGCTAAAAATGAAAATTTCGGCCCAATAAGGCCCATTATGCGAATTTTTCTGTTTTGGAGGGCCAAAACTGTAACTTTCTGTAAAACAGTGGACTATAAGTGTTCCAAATCCTTTTCAAAGGTTTAAAATGCTTTTTAAAGTTAAAAAGGACCAAAGTTGCAAAAATTTTCCAATTTGGGCCAAAATTGTCAAAGTTGCAAAAAGAAGGGATTAAAACCGAGAAAACTGCATTTTCAAGGACTTAAACTGTTTTTATGAAAAATATGTTGAAAAATATTAATTTCAATAATTTTTGGTGTTAAAATGTCAAGAAAAATAGTTTAAGGGCCAAACCGGGAAGTATTTAATAAAAAGGGTTGAAAATGTAAATTTTACAAATAATGAGGGGCTGAAAACAGGAATATTTCAAGGCTAGTTCAATATACACAATTTGATCAAATAATGGCACCGCGACTATCGACGAAATACAATACATTACAATACCCAAAAGTCGTTGTTAAACGAATTGGCTCGGTCTCGAGCCAATAGAAATCTACAACTACTAACACTACGACACTACGATTCATACAAGTAACGTTTGGTAATACATATACATGCGAGTGTGCACAGACGTCTACGCACCATCTTTGGGCCCCACAAGTGTAAAATCTTGTTCGTTGAGCCTAGCTAGCCCAATGACCTGATCTTAAGGCCCGAAGACATTTTTTTTACGGAGTGTTGGGTTTTACCGATCCGACACAACGTAAATGGACTTTCAATGGCTTGTATACTACTGGTCCCCAAGGGTCCTTTGGTATTGCTAGTAAAGTCTACATTTCATGCGAGGCGGGTCGGGGACCCCTCGTACATTTTATTCCCAACCGGCTAATGGAGTTATCGGGGTCTTCGTGACCTCTTTCTCTTCGGATGTGGGACTACACCTAGTCAGGGCGATTGGATAACGCGATTAGTACTGACGACGCCTTCGGAGTCGTTAGTATAACTATAAACTGGGCGTTTGTGTAACGCGGGTTTGTAGTAAATAATCCTGCTCGAGAACCTTCCAACGTCGCCTGGGACTGACACTATACGCTATGCAATGGTTTCAATGTAACATCACGTAATTCAAGGAACTAGGAGAACATCGGGTTTTCCTAGGGTTTTCAATACGAACAGATTTGAAATGCATACATTTTCAATGAACATTTTTTTTACAAGTATAGAAACAAACAAGCATACCTATGGATCTTCACAAATGTTTTCAAAAGCTTATCTTTTCAGAAAATATCGAATTTTCTGGTGGTCTTTCAAACAATACAAACATTCGATTTCAAACACTACTTATGAACTCACCAACATTTCATATGTTGACGTTTTTCAAAATACTTGTATTCTCAGGGAACCAGTGAATCAAGGGAAATCATATTCAGTGACGGTTGCAGTTTATTTTTGTATGGATTGAACAAAGTAATTTTTGGGAAATGTAATGTTTAAACAATGTATGATATGTAAACACTACCGGTTATACTATGTTGATGAATGGTGACGAATGTTGTTATGTTTCATATATATTCAATGTGATGGTATTCAATGGAGTCACGACAGCCCCCGGACGTTTCCGCCGTCTGGTTCGGGGGTGTGACAAGTTGGGGTGTATTTTCCACCAAATCCTTTCTGTTTATGGACCAGATGTTAAGATCGAAGGTTCTCCAGTTGTTTAGGTTCACTAGGGACCTGGGAATCATAGGACTCGGCGAGTGGATGAACAGACTCGGCGAGTTCAAGGCAGTGTCCCAGCCACATGAAGACGGACTCGGCGAGTTCAAAGGGAACTCGGCGAGTCATAGACTAAACATCTTCTTATGGATGAAGATGAACTCAACGAATCGATTGAAGATAGTCTGATGTATTGTTGAAGGCGAACTCGTCGAGCTCTTGCTAGACTCGATGAGTATGGACGGAATTATGGCATTTTGTGGATATGGGGACTCAACGAGTTGGCGGGCCAACTCAGCGAGTTGAGTCAACCAGATATTGACTTTGACAAAGGATTTGACTTTGACTTTGACTTGGATTTGAGTGAATCTTGTAAGGGTAAGGAGTATGAATTGATAACTTGGAAAAGTTGTTGTGTAGGGATTGAGGAGTTGTGGAGAGCCGATTTTCACACCGAGGACAGTACAGACACTACACGACTTTGAGGTGAGTTTTCTCCTAGTAGAAGTGGGTCTACAGCCACAATGTCGGCCCATGAGTATGGTTGTTGGATAGATGATTGTCTTTGTGATAATTATCTAGTGTTGATATGAGATATGATTATTGT
The DNA here is from genome assembly GCF_002870075.4 of Lactuca sativa. Lineage (NCBI taxonomy): Eukaryota > Viridiplantae > Streptophyta > Magnoliopsida > Asterales > Asteraceae > Lactuca > Lactuca sativa. The sequence continues at coordinate 41,894,806 of NC_056629.2, read as the reverse complement.
GCCTGATATGATTATTGAGCTAGATATGTTTACTATGCTTGGTATGTGGTAACAGTAGTAGTACGGGGTGAAATAGTCCCTGATTACCGGTTGAAAGATACCGAAGGGGGGGATAGCTCCCAGTTACCGGTTGAAAGATACCGAAAGGGAGGTTAGTTCGCGGTTACCGGTTGAAAGATACCGAGGAGGAGCCCAGCTCCTGGTTATGGCTGACAGTTACCCTTTGAAAGATACCGAAGATTATGCATTATTTGGTATGGGTATGATGGGGGAACTCACTAAGCTTTGTGCTTACAATTTTTAGTTTTAGTTTCAGTTACCTGTTCAGCTAAGGGGAAAGAGCCGACGGGGTAGCAGCGCCTCACACGTTCATACATTCACACATGATGTTCCTCATTGAGGAACCTGGGATTATACTATGATATACAATACTATTTGCTAATATGGTTTCGATACTGGTGAGTTGTGACTTTATGTTTGAAAAAATTTCAATGTTGATTTCCGTTAACTATTTTTTTACAAGTAATATACTTTAAAACAAAATTTTGTGGGTCTCGATTATGGGATGTTACACATAACATCTAAACTCTTCAACGTCTCTCGTTTCAAAAAGAGTAAAATTACACAAGAGAGATGATGTGAAAACACCCATATATTTTTCTATAATAGTTTGAGTTTGTTAGTGCTTTTGATCGGTACTAACTATTTGCAAGCAATATTCACACGAACAGGTTAAAGGGAACGCTCTCTTCACCCAGAATTAAGAGCAGAAGTTGATATAGAAATTCAAACCTACATAAACTCAATTGGTAATTTATCTTCAAACTTTATCTCCTAATGAAATAGTGTAACACAGTTACTAATTTTATTGGAAAAGGAAAATAGATTTTAAGAATCTGAGTTCAGAAAATCACATTTCACGTTCAAAAGTCAGATATAATTCAGAAGATTCGCACATTACCTAAATACACATAGATTGAGAACTGTTTTTTATACAAATTGGCAGTGATAATTCTCCGATTTGTAGTTAGCTTGAGAGGTGACATTTACACGGCGCATATTTTTATTCTCCTTCAGTCTTTCTAGATCTCATCGGTGTGCTAGGGTTTAGCAGAGGTTTACGGGGATGGAGATGTAAAAGAGTTGCTATCTAGACCTTGAACTTATTCGCTGGTTTCTACAGCTTCCTCAGTTGAACAAAACTAATCCCTCAACTTCATATTTTTACAAATGTTTCTTATTGACAGTCTCTACTCCACCATCCAATTTAAACTTATAAGACCTATGCTAGGTTATAACGTGGATGCTATGTAGATGTTAAATTAATTGCAGACAACTTATTTTAGTTATTTTAATAAAGTCATTAATTAGTATTATTATTAAATTAAAGAGAATAGAAAAAACACCATCTAATTTCACTATAAGGGTATTTTTGTCAATTGAAATAAATTTAAAAAAGGAAAAAAAATCGAGATTTTTTGGGATGATTAATTCTCTTGATTTAAAAATTCTGATTTTTTTAATTAATTCAGGTTTAATTCTAACGTAATTTTTAATTACACCAGATTTTAATTTGTTAGAATGACATTTTTTTAGAATGATATTCTATAAGAATGTCAGGATACATATTTTTAAAGGAATACACATTTTGATTAAATGAATTTTTTGAAGAAATACAACAAGTTGAATCATTAGTAGAAAATTATCAAGATCTCTGTATATTCATGGATATTTGAATATAGATTCATATATATTCTTACAGAATAATAGTTTTATACATTTTAATAAAATTATACATATTCTAACAGATTGTCATAAAAATGAAATAAATTCTTAAAAATCATAGCCTTCTTAAATAAATAGTTCTTTAAGAAATGTGCTTGATCTTCTTTAATGGTCCACATTCAACTTGATTTTAATTATCCTTACGAGAATGACATTTTGTGAGACTAACATCGGGCAAGAACTATATTCTGTAAGAATATCATTCTGTTAGACCATATTTATCTCCAACATCTAATATATGCAATGCTCATGTTTCTGCCAAAAAAAAATATACGTTATCAAAATCCTATAATAAATATCCTTAAACTTTAGTGAGACATAATGTATAACACATGGTCATTACCAAAGAATTTTGTATGAGAAGCAAAGAATATTGCCATTTTCCTTATTCTGAAAGAATATTGGTCTTCCACGTTCTAAAGTCTTCGTCATTCTGCAAGAATATTTGAAGGTTTCAAATAACATTCATGAGGTAAATCAAATAAATTCCATTACTCTAAAATGAAACAAACCAAAGAATGAAACTCATTATGAAATGACAAAATGGTCAAAATACTAAATTAGCTTTTAAAAACACTCACTATAAAAAAAGGAATTACAATATCCATACCAACAAAAAATCTCATAACAAATGTCCGACTAGGCCTTCCACATATATAATTTTTCCTCATAGATGAAATGTATCAACAAGGAACACGCCTGCAAGTTGCAAATGACCATTAGAAAGCATAACCAACCATAGCACATTCGATAGCATAATACATCACAAAACAAGCACACAAAAGTAAGTAATAGACAATTCAATAATTAAATATACAAAAATAAAAGGGCACAATAAATTGATTCTTGAAGGAATATGTTCTTTTTTCCTTAATCCATGGGTTTGTAATTCACATTCTATAACACCATTAGAAAACATTTTGTCATGTCGTGGTGAGCTAATGGATTTAAGTTCTATTTATAGATTAATTACATGACGAAAAAGCTTTTTGTTTATTCTGCTAATTAATTATATAAAAAGAATAATAAAATCTATAAGTAATCAAATGCTAGTTTATTGATTTCTTTATCTCTTAGCAGTCGCCTAAAACCTCCCAAATGAAACTAATATCTTTATCATCAAAGTTCCATCTATGATGAAAATTGAAGTGATAAATTTGACTTATTCCACTTTTATGATTAAACAAATAAATTTAACAAAAAGTACTAAATGTAGTAGTAATTTAGAATTATTAGCACGTTTAATTTTCTGCATTTGAATAAGTGAGACTTGGTCATTGTTAGTCCGAGTCTCAAGAGTAGTGGAATTAGTTTCCTGTTTTCACGCTTTGTTTTCCTTTATAACCTCAGGCATTGTAACGTTATTTTGTATCTCTTTCACTTTCAATTCAGTGAATAAAAGCCTTCCATCCCAGAAGCATTATGCAGTATTTTTCTTTCCTTCTTTGCCCCTGTTACTGTTTTGTTGCTAATCACAGATTGCAGGCTTGTGAATAGCCAACATTTGGTATCAGAGCTAACCTGGTACATGCCCAAATATCAGCCTAGAACAGAAGAAATGGCAGGCATTGGCAGCAATGGGAGTGGTGACAAAGATGGGCAAATCAACCTACACTATCCGATGTTGACTAGAAGCAATTACAGTGCATGGGCAATTAAGATGAGGGTCTTCATGTTGGCCCAAGGTGTTTGGGATGCTGTAGAACCCAGAACAGCCAACACCCTCGTTGAAACAAAGAAGGATAACATGGCATTGGCTGCCATTTATCAGGGAATACCGAGGACCTGCTCATGACATTGGCGGAGAAGAAGACTGCCAAGGAAGCTTGGGATGCTCTCAAAGTTATGTTTGTAGGGGCCGATAGAGTGAAGGTGGCCAGAATTCAGACGTTGAAGGCTGAACTTGAAGCGTTAAGCATGAAAGAGACGGAATGCGTTGATGATTTCACTGGGAAAGTGATCAACACTGTGAGTACTCTACGCACCCTGGGAGATAAGATTGAAGAAGCTCAGGTAGTGAAGAAATTACTTAGAGCTGTATCATCCAAATTCGTCCAGATTGCCTCAACACTTGAGCAATTTGGAGATTTGGAATCTATGTCCGTCGAGGAAGTAGTTGGTAGGCTTAAGGCATATGAAGAAAGAATGAAAGGTCGCGGGGATGGTGACGATCGAAAGTTGTTGTTAACCCACAAAGAGTGGACTGAGAAATACAAGAAAAAGGCCGAGGGAGACTCGAAACAACAAAAGTGGAATCGAGGTGGCTCGAATGGGTCGCGTGGGGGTCGCGGTAGAGGTAGAGGAAGAAACGGCGGTGGCCGGGGTGGTCGAGGCAAAGGCGGCTCAAATCAACAGAAGGAAGGTAATTCAAATGCCTCAAGCAGTCGCGACAAGAGTGACATACAATGTTACAATTGTCAGGAGTACGGTCACTACGCAGCAGAGTGTAAGAATCCTCGAAAGGAACGGAATCATGAAATCAACCTGATTCAAGAACAACACGATGATGAGCCAGCCCTATTACTAATGGAGTTCGGAGAAGAAAAAAGAGTATTTCTGAATGAAGAAAATCTGAGCCCACAACTGCAATCAAATGGTAATACTCGAAGACCCTCTCGTATTTGGTATTTAGATACAGGTGCTAGCAATCACATGACAGGCGATAAGTCAAAATTTAGGAATTTAGATGAATCAATTCGTGGTTATGTGAAGTTTGGTAATGAATCACGAGTCAGAATTGAGGGTAAAGGCTCAATTGTGTTCAAATGTAAGGATGGCAGTCAACGTAAACTTGATGAGGTCTACTACATTCCAGATTTATGTAGTAACATCATCAGTTTAGGGCAATTAGCAGAAGGTGGAGATGAAATCAAAATGAAGGGCTCGTTTCTATGGGTCTATGATTCATTTGAGAAACTGTTAATGAAGGTTCAACGATCAGCAAATAGACTCTATAAGATCGAGCTTGAAGAGTTTGCTGGTGTGTGTCTCTCTGTAGAAGTTGATGACCTGTTATGGCTATGGCACAAACGGTTGGGCCACATCAACTTCAATTCAATGAAGCAAATGGAAGAGAAAAATCTGATCGTTGGGCTCCCAAAAATCAACATTCCCTCCCAACCATGCGAAGGTTGCTTAACAGACAAGGAACCCGTTTCCACTAATGCGTCATTTAGAGCAAAGAAAAGACTTGAACTCATTCATGGAGATCTATGTGGGCCAGTGTCTCCACCCACACCATCAGGAAATAGATACTTTATGCTGATTGTAGATGACTTCAGCAGGGTGATGTGGGTCTATCTCATGAAGACGAAGGACGAGGCCCTAGAGATGTTCAAGGTGTTTAGAAACATGGTGGAAACTGAAACAGGGGAGAAAATCAAAGTTTTCAGAACGGATCGGGGTGGTGAGTTCTTGTCAAACGAATTCACTAGGTATTGCAAAGAAACTGGTTTAACAAGGCACTACACGACTCCGTACTCACCCCAGCAAAACGGGGTGGTAGAAAGAAGAAATCGAAATGTTCTTGAAATGGTGAGATGCAACTTGAAGACATTGAAGATGCCAGACGAGTTATGGGGTGAAGCAGTTTCACACTCTGTTTATGTATTAAACAGAGCACACACCAAGGCGTTAAAGGATTCAACTCCATTCGAAATGTGGACAGGAAGAAAACCAAACATTGATCATCTCAGAGTGTTTGGTTGCTTGGCTCATATGAAGATTGCAAAGAACCATTTAAAAAAGTTGGAAGACAGAAGCATGCGACTTGTCCATCTTGGAGTTGAAAAAGGATCAAAGGCGTACAGATTATTGAATCCGGAAACCGGGAAAATCTATATAAGTCGTGATGTGGTGTTCGAAGAGGATCGTGGATGGAATTGGAACGAAGGAGGAAGAGAAAGAGCACATTCCGGTATCAGCTTCACAGTTGATGGATTTGATCTCACCGAAGAATTTCAAGAGGATGAAGAAAATTGGGATCCGAATTTGGGTGAATTTGAATACGGGTCACCACAAAACGGGTCTAGCAGTGAAGAGACAAGTTCGTCGGGTCACCCAAATTTAAGCCCGATGAATACCCCTATAAACTCACCAGTTATCCCAAATTCCCCAAATTCGACAAACACTTCACCAAATTCATCGATCGGGAGTACAACCTCATCTTCTATCGGTGGTGGCGCTCCTAAAAGATATAGATTGCTGTCTGATTTATACGAGAACACAGAAGAAGTACACATCCCAGTCGAAGAACTTCTCATGATGCAAAGTAATGAGGAACCCACCTCTTACAACGAAGCTAGCAAGAAATTGGAGTGGCGAGAGGCTATGAACACTGAGTTAAGCTCGATTGAGAAAAACAATACGTGGAAGTTAGTTGATTTACCGAAAAATCGAAAGGCGATTGGCTTAAAGTGGGTGTTCAAGCTCAAACGGGATCCAGAAGGCAATATAGTCAAACACAAAGCTAGAATTGTCGCGAAAGGATATGTTCAACAACATGGAATCGATTACAGCGAAGTATACGCACCAGTGGCAAGAATCGATATAATTCGGTTAATTCTAGCACTTGCCGGCTCAAATGGGTGGAAGGTACACCATCTAGACGTAAAATCGGCATTTTTGAATGGAGAGTTAAAAGAGGAAGTATACGTCTCTCAACCAGAGGGCTATCAGAAGAAGGGTGAACCTCAAAAGGTTTACAAACTCTCCAAAGCCCTTTACGGACTCAAACAAGCCCCGAGGGCATGGAACTCGTGTCTGGATCATCACTTGAAGAAACTAGGTTTTACCAGGTGTGCCCATGAATACTCTGTCTACACAAAGAAGATGAAGGGAGACACTCTGATTATAGGAGTGTATGTAGACGATCTGCTAGTAACGGGGAGCAATCATGAAGATATTCAGAGATTCAAAAAGGATATGAGTGACCAATTTGAGATGAGCGATTTGGGGTTTTTGACCTACTATCTGGGAATAGAGGTGAACCAGAAAGGTGAAGGGATCACATTGAAGCAAGAGTCTTATGCCAAGACTCTGTTAGCCAAAACGGGTATGCAAGACTGCAATCCTGCAAAAACACCAATGGAGCACAAGCTAAAATTGCTCAAAGAAGAAGATGGATGTGAGCTGGTAAATCCCACAGAGTACAGAAGTCTTGTTGGTGGCCTAAGGTACTTGACCCATACCCGTCCTGACATTACATTTGTTGTGGGTATTGTAAGTAGATTCATGGAAAAGCCAAATGTCAAACATCTCCAAGCTGTAAAGGGTATACTGAGGTATGTGAAGGGTACTCTGAGCCATGGTCTGAAGTATTCAAGAGGAGATAAAAGGGTCAGCTTAACTGGTTACACAGATAGTGATTTGGCAAAAGATGTTAATGATAGGAAGAGTACAGGTGGCATGGCATACTACATCAATGGAAATTTGATAACTTGGGCATCTCAAAAGCAAAGATGTGTTGCACTCTCTTCCTGTGAAGCAGAGTTTATGGCAGCTACCATGGCAGCTTGCCAAGGGATTTGGCTAAGAAGATTGGTGAGTGAAATCACAGGACAACAAGTACCCCCAGTAGAGATGAAGGTTGATAACAGGTCTTCACTCGAATTGATGAAGAACCCTGTTTTTCATGGGAGAAGCAAACATATAGACATCCGTTTTCATTTCATTCGTGAGTGCATTGAAAATGGTGAGATCACAGTCAAACATGTATGCAGCAGGGCACAGAAAGCTGACATTTTGACAAAAGCATTAGGAAGACTGATGTTTGAAGAGATGAGAAGTTCAATTGGCGTGGAGAAGGTATGAAAATTCTAAATTACAGGGGAGAATGTAGTAGTAATTTAGAATTATTAGCACGTTTAATTTTCTGCATTTGAATAAGTGAGACTTGGTCATTGTTAGTCCGAGTCTCAAGAGTAGTGGAATTAGTTTCCTGTTTTCACGCTTTGTTTTCCTTTATAACCTCAGGCATTGTAACGTTATTTTGTATCTCTTTCACTTTCAATTCAGTGAATAAAAGCCTTCCATCCCAGAAGCATTGTGCAGTATTTTTCTTTCCTTCTTTGCCCCTGTTACTGTTCTGTTGCTAATCACAGATTGCAGGCTTGTGAATAGCCAACACTAAACACCACATACATACATAATTCAACTTAATCGACTTCAATTCATTTCGATAATAAAAAAAAAAAAAAAAAAATCAACCATTATAACAACCAAGAAACACTAACCCGCAAATCACATAAGCAAAATAGACTTGAAAAAAAAAACATAGAATCTGATACCGATTTATGAAATTCATAAATGAATTTAATAGATTCAGGAAGAATCAGATAAAAGAACAAAAACTGAAGTTTACCTTTTTTGCATCCTCCAAGCAATGAGTGAGTTGTTCATCCTGGAATTCACGGTCAACATTTTAAATGATGGAAGCTGATATCGTTGGAGATCCAATTTCATGCTTCCATTGTTATCAAAATAAATGGATGTCGGCAACATAATGGAAAACAATTTTGATTCAGAAGGAATAGATATTGAAATTGATGTATGTTTGTGTGTGTTGTGTGGGAGAGAAAGATGAGAGAAAGGAGACAGAGATAGAGAGAGGAGTCAGAGGATAGGGAGGATTTGTTGGTGAATTTTCCATCGACAATGACTCTATGATGATTTGCTTCCAGTCGATGTGGGTTTGCAGTATTCCGGCGTATGTTTATAGTGATGAGGAATCGATGGTTTTGTAGGGTTGAGAAACCAATTCCCATATTAAATGTTTTAAATATTTACCATAACTAAATGTAGTCAAGATTACTGTTATGCCCATTATCAGATTTTTGAAATGATTGGTCCAAAATCATCATTACATCCACACAATAAATAGTTAGAATACTGATACGGGTGTCGAACAGGTAAAATTTTCGGGTTTCGGGTAGAACGAGTCGGGTAGAACGGGTATTTCCTTAAAAAAATAATATCCGATACCCGACATATATTGTAATTCGGGTTTTTGGGTTTCAGGTATTCGGGTTTTTGGGTTTCGGGTATTCGGGTTTGAGGTCGGGTCGGTTAATTATCGGGTATACCCGAAAATTTCTTAAATGACACTTATTGATAATTTTTTTTCTTTATTTTTTTATTTTTACATGTTGGTTGGTTTAATAAAGAATCGGGTAGGAAATATTCCATACAATTAACAACTACATATATAATAACAATACAAATCATTATAATATGTTATGTACTTTTTTAATTTCATTCCGTGCGATAGTGAGAAACTGAGAATTGTAATGATGGTTCAATTGTGATGACGATTCAGGACTTCAGCTTCAACGTTGTATTCCCTTTGCAAGTTTGCGTCGACTGTCGAGCTGTCGTTCATAAGAAGAAAATGAAGTGTTTTGTTTTATTTGAAGTGTGCGTACGTGACTGCATTGTATATTTGATATTATTTAAAAAACGAATTCGGGTATACCCGAAAATAAATATTCATACCTAAAACCCGACCTATATTATTATCGGGTTAACCTATTACCCGAATGTTCATACCCGTTACCTGTTCTACTCGACCCATTCTACCCGAATTCGAAACGAGTCGGGTGGGTAGAACGGGTTTCAGGTTTTTTCGACAGGTTGTTACCTACCTATACAAGACCTCAAAAAAAACCTTTCAAGTAAGTGTCTTCAAATTAATTATATATCTTTACTAATAATTTAATAAACAACTTACCCCCAATTTACAGAAAACACATCTTGAAAAACTCATAAAATCGAGAACTTTGCATTGTTCTCTGTAATGTTCAACTTATCTTTCTTCTTAGATATGTGTGTGTGTGTGATACTACAACCTATCACAATTTTAGTCTGTCATGTTAGTGCTACTTCATTTACTCATTATCCTACAAAACTAATAGGAAAGGGTACCACAGCCACCACACTTTCTTTTTTCTTTACTTAAATATAATTTAATAATTATTTTAGTATTTAAAAAGACATATTTGTTGTCAGTGAAATTGTTGGGGTTGTGGTACTTCTTGGGGCCTGGAGGAAATCTTAGAGGGATCAAGTTGTGGTTGGTATACTAATTGATCCAAAGGACAGAATATTGTAATATGTCTTCTTGAACCATTAACATATGATTTGCTTCATCCGGATATTGGTGTAAGATTAGTAGGAGAGTTGTTTGGATTCATTGTTTGGAGTGGAAAGGGTTGTAGTTTATGCGATAGAATGCATTGTAGTTGTGTGAAATGTTTGATATGGACTATGGTTTTATAGTGTTTTTGATATAAAAAAAATAACAAAGCATCAAAAGAATGCATTGTAGTTGTGTGAAATGATTGATAATATTTCACAAGTTGTTATGTTTACCATAGTGTCCATATAAATGCCTATATGATGAACAAAGCATCAAAAGAAATTATAGTATTCCATCTTTTGTCAAGAACTCAATTATTTCCAAAGCATTATGCATATACACCATAAGATAAACATAGACTCCCCATCAATACATGGCTCATTATCATCTCAAAATCAGATTATTTAGATCTGTCATTTTGTTTCATTATGGTGTCAATATAAATTCTAGGGGTCACAAACTATGCTCTCGATATATCAGGCCCTTCCGAATTTAACGTTGGAGTTCTATCACTTAATTATGATAATTTATAACATAAATTGTGCATATGTATGGGTTTCTGTAATTTAAGTGCACATAGGCACACATAAACATACATATAATAAAGGTATAGGGAAAATGATACATTAGCCCTACGACGTTTTGCACATTTGCCCATTCAGTCACTTAAGTATTTTCCGTGCTTTCTAGATCATTAAAGTTGTTTTTGTCGGGTCAATTTGGTCACTTTTGGCAAAATGAAGGGGTAACCCGGTTACCCCTTTGCCACATAGACATTGACCCATTACATTGAGTTTGAAAAAAGTCAAAAATCTCCTCCTCCTCTCTCATTTCTTTCTCACACTATTGTCTTCTTCCCTAAATATTTACTGACTACCAAAATATGCAAATCAATTTGACTTTTCTTTCTTTGACCGTCAAAACCAATTACCGACTCGGAAAAGAAACTCGTCGATGGATTTTAATGTCCCGGAAGACGATGATCTTTTCAAGATGGATGAAACATTTTCATCGGATTTGGAGTTGAGCATCACTGTCGGGTAAATAAAATCATTCTCTAGCAAATCGTGCCAGACGAATCCGTTTTTTTAACTCCTACACCACAACAATTAAATCAATTCAATATGAGGTTCATGTATCTTGATAGTGATTACAATTTGAAATCAAAACTATTACTAACCTTTTAGAAGACTATGAGTACAACACATCCATTCTTTTCCATGAAGAGAACAAATCGATTTCATCTAAAATTTCAAAACAAAATTCAATAAATAGAATACATATTGTTCAATGTGTTGAAAAATTAAAGTTTACCTCGAAGATAAACACCTTCAAAGGAGGAGATAGGAAGCTCAATGAAATAAGGATGTTCAAGGTGGCCATTACGAGTGAGGTAGTAAACAATACGTACCTTACGGTGTTTGTTGTGAGGAGGCGACGGTTCGATCCAGAATTTTGTGCTTCCAGGGCTGTGTTGATCAGTTGTGTGGTGATGTTTCTATTTCCACTTGTTAGGCATGGTGTTTTTGTTTCTATTCCCCCCTTTGGTTTTTTAATAGGGATGAGATTTAGAACCGGAAAATCGGACCGGAACCGGAACCGTTAGAACCGAAATATATAGAACCGATTCTGGTTCAGGGTTTAAAAATTGACTTTATCCGGGTTCCGGGTAATCTGGGTTTGGGTCCATCAGGTCCAGGTAAACCGGAACCAATGTTTGGAACCGGAACCACTTTTAGGACTGGAACCGGTTTTTGTGACACGTTTAAAAGATGCATATACCATTCGTTTCAACTCCGATTGACATGCGGTTTTTTCCAACATGTAGTTTAGAGTTTGTACATGATTTTAGACTATAAATTTGACATTTTTAGTTTTATATTCATTGACTTAAAGTCCTCCAAAATCGAGATATCAAAGTTGAAAGTTTTTAGTTTTTCAATTTTTTTGTATTCGGTGAAAGTTTTAAAACATGCATATCTAATTCGTTTGAAATCGGATTGACATGTGGTTTTTTCCAACTTGTAGTTTACAGTTTGTACATGAGTTTACACTATAATTTTGTCATTTTTGGATTAACATTCAATGATTTACAGTCCTCTTAATTCGGGATATCAAAACTGAAAATTTTCAATTTTTCACCTACTTGTTTTTTGTAATTTGTATTATGTGAAAAGTTTAACACATGCATATCTCATTCGTTTAAAGCCGGATTAACATGTGGTTTTTTTAGAGTGTATTTTAGAGTTTGTAAATGATTTTAGACTATAATTTTCTTAATTTTGGATTCATATTCAATGAGTTACAGTCTCCCAAAGTCGGTATATTAATTTGAAATTTCTCAAAGTTTAACCCACTAAGTAGTAAGTAATTACCAAAAAAATCTGGTTTTTCCGGTTCTAAACCCACTTTATCCGGTTCCAACCTACCCACTTTGATGTTTCCAGATTTTTCGGTTCTAGACTCACTTTACCCGGAACCGAACCGGAACCGGTTCCTATATACCGGTCCGGTTTCCGGTTCTATAAAATCTTGTTATCCGGCTCCGGGTTTTCCGGGTCCGGGTCCATCCGGTCTGGGATTGGACCCACTTTCATCCCTATTTTTTAATCCTTAAACCCTAACCTAAAATTAGTTGGGAATCAAGCATGTAGGGATATTTAGGGTTTGTGGTGGAGATCTGGATACCAACTTGGATCGTGATATCACTTTCCGAACTGATATTTCTACCTTATGCCTGGGTTACAAGATATTCAGCCTAGGATAATCCAAATGGACACTTATGATTCTAGGCACATAAATCGTAAGCCAATATGCTAGAGGTTTCTGTGAAACTGTGATGAAAAACGACAGCTTAAGATCGTGCCTCTCTTCTGAAAAGAAGAGTCATTTATATAATAAATGATATTAGGGTTTCATTAGTTTGGGGCATTGCCCCTTTGGAAACCCCTTTGGAAACAAGTCAGGGTAATCTGGATCTTAATGAGAATTTAGGGTTACCAAAACTAACGACTTTCGTTAGTTTTACCATAATCACCCTCAAGAATTGGAATAACCCACTATGACGGGACCCCATCTAGGGGCTCTGCCCCTTGGACCCCGCTAGGGGCACTGCCCCTTGACCCCGCCAAAGGGGCACTGCCTCTTTGGAAACCCCGGACCCAGGGGTGTTGCCCCCGAACCCCCCGACTACTAATTTGATCTTGTACATGCGTGCACTCCACACTAACTCATACACATATTAGAAAACAAATTAAGAAGCCCCTTAGCTCACATGCTAATTCCAGTTACATAAACTGACATGGTGACACTAAAATCAACAAACAAAGCATACATGCTTCCTCCAGAAGTCTCGATTAGAAGTTGGCATAGATATAGAAAAGAAGAAGCTGGGTGGAGAAAAGCACGAGCAGGTTGGAGAAGAAGCAGTGGAATGGGTTTATTTTGATTTTTTTTAATTTTTTTATTAAAAAATTCATTGCATCAAGTGTTGACTAGGCAGGTCAACGAAACAAATGGTTATGTGTCATATTCAACAGGTTGTATTAGGTTAGGTGATCAAATGAACATGTCAATAACTATTTTTTCTCTCATAAAGCACGAAAAATACTTAAGTGAGTGAATGGACAAATGTGCAAAACATCGTAGGGCTAATGTGTCATTTTCCCTAAAGGAATATTGGTCTTTTGACAAGTAATAGAAATAACTAAATTTAATTCCTTTCACCTACACTTAAGAAAAGTAAAATCCATCAAATATAGAATTTAAATGATTTTAGCCAAATCAAATTTCGTCTTCTTAGTAGTTGAGAAGGAGTTGACTATTGACCATACATGTGTTTGACTTCTTAGTTAACCTTCCTAAGTGTTTTGTAATAAATGTCTTAATTAGCTGGGAGTATTCTGGTCATTTCTCAGTTAGGTCAACTATTAGCTCAATATAAATAAGAGGTCATGTGTAATTAGTCATTAGCTATTGTTTTGTTGAGTTAGAACTCAGTTTTGGGAGAGACTACCCTCTCGAAAGGTAGAATCATGTGTAATCATTTAGTTACAAGTTCCTAATTTCATTGATTCCTTTCCATTGTATGCTAGATCGGACCTAGACTGTATCACAAACACACCAGGAAATGGAATGTCGAATTTCTATGCAATCAAATTCTACCAGAATCTGCAAACCAAATACACTCTTGGGGTTTTGACAAAATGTAGATGAAGGTGACCCATTTTGGAAAATAAAATGATGCTAATAAAGTCATAAATCATTCTAGATTTGTCAATACGGGTCTGGAAAACTAGCTAGTATGTGTTACAGGTAGAAACAAAAAACATACCCACATTAAACAAAATGTAAAAGGAAAGAGATAATATCTACAAAATGATACCAAAAAACTGAAACAACGATCGAACGCATCGGTAAAGTAAATTGTGTACGATTCTAGAGTCTTCACAAAAGCCACCTTCATAAGATTCAGTTTTCCTAGAAGGCGCTTTCAGAAAAGACATCATACATGTCACCTACAGAAAAATCTTCCACATTATAAATATGAAAATACAACCCACAGTTTTGTTATAAGTCGTTCTTAAAATCTTTGATCCGTTTCATGCGTAGTTTTCATAAATTCCCATTAAGAATAGTCGTAACACCTTCATTCATTTAGGGATTGAAGGTGGGGGCAGCCGTTAAGAATGGCCTCGATTCCATTATTTGTAATCTCAATATCAGACACATCCAAATGGCATAACTCAGGCATGTTATTCGCGATGGCAAGGGCATTATTGTCAAATCTCTAGCTGAACACATTGCTAATCTTGAAGGACTTGCGCTAAGGGTAAGTCTGTCCAATAATTTCAAGATCTTGTGCTTCAATATTGGTTTCAGAAGGTGAAGTTCTGACTGCTAGACTTAATGCACTGCCCATGATACAAATGTAGTTCACAAGACAAATACGTTTCAGCTTACTTGAGATGTTCTCATGTTCACAAATCATCATTCAAAGAGTTTTAGGCTATGGTTTGCGTATTAGCTGAAAAGCTAGCTATTAAATAAAAAGCTAGCTGATAGTTGAAAAACTAACTGATGAAAAATATCGTTTGGTAAACTAGCTGAAAAGCTAGCTGAAAGATATAAACTGACATAAATACTTAAAAGAATGTGTTTCTATAATTAATTAAGTGATATATTTGGAAAGTTTTAAAAAAGCTTCTGAAAAGCTAGTCTAATTAGCTTTTAAAAAAAGCTAGTTTATAAGCTAGTTTTTGGCTTGCCAAACATAACAACATAAAAAAGCTCAAAAAATAAATAGCAGTGGCTATGAAAAGATTCAGTAATTTAAAACTACCAACACCAAATAAACTATTTATCAACAAACATAAACAGCAGATCAATGCTATGAAAAGTAAATGACCACTTGTTCAGTTCTATACAACAAATAACACAAGCCAAATTATGTAGATGATAAATCATCCCCAAATGTGTACTCCTCAACCTGCATGTTCGCTTAGAAATGAAAAAGAAAACCTTATTTTTCATAACTGATATGCGTAACTAGAATAGCAATGGAAAAGTGGGAAGAAAGCTACCATAGGACAATGTGATAAAGATGATCATCGGTGCAAAATTCCCTTATACTGATATCGATCAGCTCCCAACAGCTGAGATCGACAGCCTCCTTAGTCAACACCTCTAGAGTATTGAAATCCAAATCCCAAACATAAACAGGTGGCTGGATCATATTAATGACCTTCCACATCGCTGGATACTTGCAAATTTTCAGCCAAGTTTTACATACTTTCCGTGAGCTGTTTAGCATTTCTGCTGTATGCAATCTTTGGAATATATTCACCGTCACTTCGTCAATATTTCTGCGACAGAGGTCGACGCCATTTCCACTAAGAAGTGCTATACTTTTCTATTGGAGAGGAGTGAATTATACAAACTGATCATAGTCTTTATGTGTTCTACCCATACAATCCTTTCGGAAAAAAATATTCTACGTTTTCTCTTATTCAATTTTGTATATCCTCACCTTTTACAGAAAATGTTGTTTATTTGTGTAATTGTTTTTCTGATTAAATTACATAAATAATCTCTATATAAAAATAATTATGTGGTGGTCCTTTAAGTATGAAAATTTTACATAAATTGATTTGTGTCTAATTATGTACATACTTTCCGTACGTTGTTGAGCATTTCTACATCTTCCAATCTTCGAAATATAATTCTCATCAGTTCGTCAGGCATCTCAAGCGAATTTCGGAATTCCGTCGTTGCCAAAGACGACTCTGAAGCGGAGGTCATCATCTTCAAGTTTCAACTATGAAATATGAATATATGATGACTTTGCCTGTTTTGACCTTCCCAGTTAATTGTCGTTTTGTTACCAAAAAGTCAAAAACTCTGTTTTTTTATAGGAAAAGAGTGAACTACAGATGTTGTCGCTGACGCTGGGCTTTTGTGTGTTCTACAGATACAGTCAGTTCAGATAAAAAAAATTGCAACGGGCTTATCCTTAATTACTTAATACCTAATTTACATTGTTATTGAATAGTAACCTACTTTTGTCCTACTTTTGGTTTATGGAAGTTACTTTTTTATACTAAAAAAACAATCAACTTTTGATTTCTTTCATTTTATGCCAAAAATTATCGAAAATATGGCATCTGACTTTTTTACGAGAATAGAAATGCTTTTATTGGTTGTCTAATAGAAGAAGTTACGCATATTGGTCATGTTTGGTTTGACATATTTAATAGAACGGCCAATGAATGAAAAAAAAAATAGGGTCACCTAAGAATGAAAAATATTAAATATGATGGAATGACATTCCATCTGTAATGTGTCATTCGATTCCATGATTACAACCAAACAAGTTGTTTGTATGGTAATGGAATGGTTCTCTTCAGTCGCATGCGGTGGTTTAAGTAAATGAATTAACTCCCAAAGCTAATTAAAAGGATTAATTTTTTCAAGTATGTGTACTTTGTAAAAACAAGAAAAAAATGTCCTAAAAAAAAGAAAAGAGAAAAAAAATACTATAATATATGTATTTTATATGAATTCATATGTATTTAAAAAAAAACATTGACATCAATATTTAACGAAGTTGATGGGTTGATTTAGTTCGTAAAGAGCATTACCTAAAAGCATACCCAGACCAAATCAATCAGATTTTGTTTAGTTCGCCGAAAATAAATTGGAATACATGTAAAACCACAGGACTGCTCTTTAATTTGACTGTTTTGTTTAATTTTACTTTGTTTTCTAACTTATATGTAAATATATATTATAAAAATTATAAAAATACTATGTTTTGATTTTATTGATCTAGCATTTATGTCAATATATTACGAAAATCATGTTAATAAACATCCTAGATTAAAGTCATTCCACTTCGCATCCCAATAAGGCTATGATCTTGTTTTAAAAAATAATGTAAACTCTTAAACTTTATTATAATCATAAAGGAGGAAGCGTATATTATAACTAATGAATAAACCAACCAATTGAAATATATTTATGAGTTAATAAATTAAATAATTTTTTGAAAAAAAAAAATCCATCATAGTGAAGGTTTACTTTTGAGTTTTCGATTGAGGTATAAGAATTCCACTTAAACTCTACGGTTTTTTTAATAAACATGTAACACCAACAAAAGAAAAATTAGAATTTGTTCAATGTAACACCCCGACTCCCATGTACAAGTTTAAGCATTATATGACATTTTTATGGACCTACTCGACGAGTTGGTTGCTCCCAACTCGTTGTGTAGAGACGGGTTAGCCCGCATGGATTATTGGATCTACTCGATAAGTCGGAGGACCCGGAATCGACGAGTAGGATCTGGGAGATGAAACCCTAATTTTTAGGGTTTGGACCCTTTTTAAAGGACCTTAAGTCCCTTTCTCCGGTCCTATACCACCCCCTTGCGGCTGAGAGAAACCCTAGATATTACCTTGTTCTTGAGTGTTTGTAAGGTTTAAAGAGTGATTTTGGTGCTTTGTGTGAAGAAGGTGTGAAGTATAAGAAGCTTGGAGCAGAAAGGAGCTCGTGGATCTGACTCTACTTCATCTTGGCATCATTTTAAAGGTAACAAGTCGTTACCTTGGCACATCTTTTGCTAAATCTCTTTATATTTGGGTTTAGGGCTATCTTTAGCACATTTGGGAGTCATTTCGAGTATTGGGGCAAGATCTGAAGTTGTAACTTCAGATCTGGACTCCCCTTGGTCCTTATAGCTATAAAGTTGTGAGATTTGGCAAGCTTGGGCCTTTCCCTTTGAGTTAACCTTTCCCTTAGTCTACTTTTGGAATTTTGGACCATGTATGTACGTAAAGTTTGCAACTTTACGTGGAAACCATGCCCTAGGAGGTTGGATCTGCAATATGGAGCTTTGGGGTGGCTTAAAAACATCTGTGTAAGTAATGGACTGCATGAACACGACGAGTCGCTTAGCCGACTCGGCGAGTCGGATGAAGGTTGCCCGTATTTGACTCTGCATGAACTCGGTGAGTCGGTAAGAGGACTCGATGTGTCAGTTAGGCTTTTCCTGAATTTTGGACACACATGGACTCGATGAGTTGGTTGGAAACTCGGCGAGTCGGTTAGGGTTTTATGACTTTCTGAGTTCTCAAGGAACTCGACGAGTTTGGTCAACCTGGACAGTTGACTTTGACTATGACCAAGGCTTGACCAATTTGACTTTTGGGGGTATTTTGGTAATTTGGGAATTTATGGAAGTGGATCATTGGTGGATGTAGGTGTAGGACTTGGGGCTGCATTTGGTGGAGTTTTAATTTATCACTTCGAGCTACTAGTGAGGAGAGTTCTCTTCACTATATCAACAGGGTCTAAGGCCCCAATATCGGCCCTTATCGGATTTGTATCCGAGTTTATTGCATGATATGCTTATCGATTTACATCGTGGTAGTTATGATGGTGATATGCTTAGTGACCTAGTAGGTCGGTATCCTGGTTTATAGGATAATGCTATGTTAGTGATCTGTTAGATCGATATCATGGTTATAGGATGTTTGTTATGTTAGTGATCGGTTAGATCTGTATCCTAATTATAAGATGGTTGTCATGTTAGTGATCTGTTAGATCTGTATGATTATCTATACATGCTAGCTAGCGTATGATATTTATGTGCACATGTTAGTTGGATTGGGGGATTGGGTTGAGGCAGGTCCTACTTTGTGCTGTAGGCCAAGATACCTAGGGCGGACCGGATAAACTATAGACCCGGGAGGGCATATAGTCAAGCCGAAGGCCCGGTGAGTGGTCCGGATAGGATGAAGGCCCTGAGAGGCAGTCTAGATGTGTCGAAGGCTCGGAGAGGCGGTCCAGATGTGCTGAAGGCTCGGAGAGCGGTCCAGATAGACTGATGGCCTGTGAGGCGGTCTAGTCAAACTGATGGCTCATTATGCATGTTGTATTTGTTTATATGATATGATTATATATGTATGGCGTTGGTATTTTGGGGGTAACTCACTAAGCCTTCGAGCTTACATTTATCGATTATTGTTTTCATGTATTTCTGATGATCGCGGGAAGGCAAAGACATGGTCGTACAACTCCTCATATTTAATGATTTTATGATTTGATTTTGGGATACTCTTGGGATACTCTGACATTATACTATTTTGAAAACAAGTTTTGTAATAATCATTGGTTTTGAGATGTTTTAAAAAGTTTAAACTTGGCATGATTTTTATGGATGTTACATGCAACAACCACACATTTTGTTTTTATTTATCACACAAAGGATAGGAAGAAATGAAAAAAAAAAAAAAACAAAACCTTTTATTTCCAGTTTCCATAAGGTAAACATACATAGGGACTTGTTAGCATAAATAATCCACACATTTATCACCTAAAGTTATAATATTACCATGTTAAAAAAAATCATCTAATCTAATTAGGAATATAATAATAAGAAAACGCCATATAGGAGTCTTGTCATACAAAAAATAATTTCTTATCCCATATATTTTGCACACATGACCTTTGTGTAATTCACACCACGTGTAGGCACACACATATACATACATATAACAGAGGTATATTGGTGTTTTAACAAATGAAACCTGCATTTTTATATTAAGTGGTGCTTAAAATCTTTGATCCTTTCCATGCAAAGTTTTCCTAAATTCCCATTAAGAACAAGGATTTGAGACATAGTAACATCAAGGGATAGAAGGTGAGGGCAACCAATAAGAATGGCCTCGAGTCCATCATTTGTCATCTCGCCATCAATCAGTACTAAATGGCGCAACTCAGGCATGTTATTTGCAATAGCAAGGGCATGATCGTCACATTTTAAGAATAACCCTCCGGACCCATTGGTGAACCGTTTGGCCATCATGAAGGACTTGAGTTGAGGGCAATTCCGTCCAATAGCTTCTATGTCTTTTGCATTTATTGGGGTGTTAAAAAGTCGAAGGTTCTCCAATTGGGGTGCCCCTTTGACTGCCCGACTCAACCCACTGCCCGTCATATGATAACAGTTCCAAAGGCAAACACGGTTCAGCTTACTTGAGCTGGAGCCACAGAAAAGAAACAAAATTTCAGTAATTAATTAAAACTACTCAAACCAAATATTCATAAAACAACATATTAAATACTAAGAAAGTCAATCATACCCCTTTACACATTATGTTCGATATTTGGGGGATTGGACAGGATGGGACTCAATAAGGTTTCTAAAGCTATTTTTGATAATGATGATTAGGAGGGCATTTATGTCTTTTGTAGCTAGCTAAGAGTTCAAGATCAAATGTCTGTCCCACCTTTGACAAGAAAATTACGTTCTGTCTCATATGTGTGTTCAAAATCAATTGTCTAGACAACAAATAACACAAGACAAAATAACGTATTGAATAGCAATGAGAAGGGGAAGAAAGCTACCATAGAACTATGTGATGAAGGAGATCATCGGTGCAAAACCCCTTGATACTGATATCGATTAATTCCCCACAGCTGAGATCGACGGCCTGCTTAATCAAGGTATTGTGATCGTAATTTTTATCCCAATTATCAAACGATTTGTGCATAACAATCACCTTCCACATCGCTGGATCTTTGCAAATCCTCTGCCAAGATGTACATACTTTCATTGCGCTGTTGAGTATTTCTGCAGCTTCCAATCTTCGAAATATAATTCTCATCAGTTCGTCAGGTATCTCAAGCCAATTTCGAAATTCCGTCGTTGCCGAAGACGACTCTGAAGCGGAGGTCGCCATTTTCAAGTTTCAACTATGAATATGATGACTTTGGCTGTTTCTTTTGAATTTTGATCTTCCCAATTAATCGTCGTTTCTATTACCAAAAAGGCAAAAACTGTTTTTTTAATTGGAGAAGACTGAATCATAAATATTGTCCCTGGACTTTTGTGTGTTCTACATATACAGTCCTCTCAGATAAAAAACTTGCAGGTCTAGCTATCCTTAGAGCATCTACGTCGGTCTTGCAAATGAAATTGCAAACCACTTTCAATTGACATGGCATGTCCACATATGTATTAGTCTTGCAAATATTGAAAGCCTTTCAAATGGTAAGTGGACCCTCTATGTTATCAACTTGTAACATAATAATATATTACTCTATAATTTATATTTATTTAATAAATAATATAGCATAATAATTAACTTTATATGGTAGGTGGGGCCATTTTTGATATGGGATAGTCTTGCAAATATTGAAAGGCTTTCACCGCTGTGCATGATCTTAGTTACTCAATTTACATTGTTATAAAATAACAACCTACTTTTGTCTAATTTTTTATTTATGGAATTTACTTTTTTTACTGAAAAAAACAAATCAACTTCTGATTTCTTTCAATTTAGGCAACGAATTATTGGAAATACGACATCTATTTTTTTACGAGAATAGCAACACTTTTTATTGGTTGTGTAACGTAAGAAATTACACATATGGCCATATGGGGCATGTTTAGTTCGAAGGAATAGAATTAAAAAAACAAACAAACAAACAAAACAAACAGGGGTCACCTAAGGAATGAAAAACATTAACCCTGTTTACCATATATATTCCCCGATTATGACGACGACAAATCTTGTTTTGCATCACATTTATATCTTGAGTGATTTCTCTATGCCATACTTTGTGATTCGGCAATTTAATTGTAGCCCAAATGTGACAACATCCCAAAGCGGTATTAGATTACGTATATGAGCACTGATTTGTTAAACATCATATTATTTTAAGGATATCTTAATCTAATGTATACATATAACAAAAATTTTAGATAACAAAAAGAGTTGGTTTATACTAAATCATCAAATGAACAATTTTTTTTACCAACACCCTGAAATTAAAATCAAATGAAAATATGTTTTTTTAAGTTTGTTTAAAAAATTAACACCCTTAAAGCCTACTTTTCCAAATTATGTTTCTTTAAATTGTTATTTTTCGATCATATGATTTGGACATATTTGGTCTCACATGATTTGGACAAGGTAAGCTAACCTTCAAGCTTTATCTACACTGAACGTGTACATGTCTTTTCCAAGCTTAACAGCCACAGGTTAAGTCAGAAATTAACCTACCTATTTCAATAAAAAAATAAATAAATAAATAGCAACGTACTTTCCAGTACATGGAAACAGCTCATTTGAGCTGTTGTTCATAAGTCACCATTTGAGCCACACAAAAGCAACATATTTTCAATATGTTAAAACTATGGAAAGAAACCAAATAAACTACATTCCAACAAACATAAACAACATTTATTAAGGCATTACAACTTAACACCTAATATTCGATAGACATTAGAACTTTGTGATAAGTGATACAAAACCCGAATAACGACAAGTACACTCTCAATGTTATCTAATCTTAAATTATCATAAACATTTTGGTCTCATAGCCTTAACAGCCTAATAATGTGTAGCAGCAGCTAGCCAAACAGAGTGAAAAATCTACAAAATGCAAAATGAGTATGAAAATGAATAGCATTTTTAGGAAGAGGAACAAACATAGGATAGCACAATGTGATCAATGAGTTAGTCAGCCTTTGGAGATCAAGATGTTCTTTCACATCATAAAATCTTTGATCCCTTGCGTAAACAATTTTCCCAAATTGCACTCGAGATTAAGATTACAACATATACGAAGGTCTAGAGATTCAAGGTGAGGGCAGCCAATAAGGATGCCCTCGAGTCCATCGTTTGTCACATCACTACCACAAAGATCCAGATGGCATAACTCGGGCATGTAGTTTGCAATGGCAAGGGCATCTTCGTCATTCTGTGACCAATCAAATACTTTGTTCACTGTGAAGGATTTCAGCCGAGGGCAATTCCGTCCAATAACTTCAATGTCTTCTGCCCTCATGCAACCCAAAGAAAGGTGGAGTTCCTCCAACTGTGGAAACCTTTTGGCTGCCCGAGTCAACCAACTGCCCTTGCCGCATAAGTACGTAAGGCAAAGACATTTCAGCATACTTGATCTGTTCACAATTCACCATTGGAGTCACAGAAAAGAAGCAAAATTTCAGTAAAGAGGGGATAATTGGTGATGTGTATGCGTGCAGAATGAGTATGAAATTGAATATCGATGGAAAAGTGGAAGAAAGCTACCGTAGAAATATGTATTCAAGGAGATCGTCGTTTCCAACCTGAGATATTGATATCGATCAATTCCCCACAGCTGAGATCGACTGCCTTCTTAGTCGGCCTTTCGAGATAGTAATTCTTATCATGAGCATTAAGTGACTTTTTGTTGGTGATTTTAGTGTCACCATGTCATTTTAAGTAACTGGAACTAACATGTGAGCTAAGGGGTTTCATGATTTGTACTCTAATACATGTACGGGTTTGTGCGGAGTGCATGCATGTATAAGATCGAGTCCGAAGCCGGTTCGACGACTAGTCGGGGGTCCGGGGGTAGTGCCCCCTGGTCCAGGGTTTCCAAAGGTGCAGCGCCCCTATTGCGGGGTCTAGGGGCAGCGCCCCTAGCGGGGTCCAAGGGGCAGAGCACCTGGCTGGGATCCCGCTAATGAAACTCGTTATGGTAAAACTAACGAAACTCGTTAGTTTTTGGTAACCCTAATCCGGATTAATATTACTTGCTTCCTAAGCAAGTAATGACGGCCCAACCCTAATGAAACCCTAATCGTGTTTAGTAAATAAACAACTCTTTCTTTCCAGAAGACGGACGTTTTTTAGCTCTCGTTTTTCATCACACATTCACAGAACCTTTTAGCATAATAGCTTACGTTTTCTGTGCCTAGAAACGTAGGTGTCCGCTTGGATTATCTTAGGCTGAATTTCTTGTAACCCAGGCATAGGGTAGAAATATCAGTTTGGAAAGTGATATCACGATCCAAGCTGGTATCCAGATCTCCACCGCAAACCCTAATTTTCCCAACACTTTTGCACATAATGACCTTCCACATCGCTAGATCCTTGCAAATTTTCCGCCAAGTTCTGCATAAGTTCCATGCGCTCTTGAGTATCTCTTTAGTACCCAAACTTTGAAGTATATTAGCCATCAGTTCGTCAGGCATTTCCAGCCAATTTCAATATTCCTTCATTGCCGATGACGGCTCTGCGGCGGACGTCGACGCCGTTTTAACTATGAAATACGACTATGACCGATTCGTCGAGTTTGGATGGGATAACAAGAAAAAGATATACCGTATAGTGTATTGCATTTTTTTATATAAAGTTAAAAGGTGGGAGACCATGTATTACATGGGTGATTAAAAAAATATGAACATATATATATATATATATATATATATATATATATATATATATATATATATATATATATATATATATATTCAGTATTTGTTTAAAGAAAACGTTAAATATCAAAGTATAAATATTAACTATTTTTTATAGTAATTTTCAACATATATACAAACAAAATGATGGATTAATAAATAATTCAACTTATACTACTATTAAAACAAACTACAGAAAAATAATTATTATTTAGCCATATAATCTTTTTTTTAGTTTATTAATAAAAAGAAAAAAAAATTGATTACTTTTTCAATATAGATCATTTTGCCTAAAATGACAATGAACTTTGAAATAAATATGCAAATTTTAAATTATAGTATATATTGAAGGAAACATATTAAAATTTGAAAAAATAAGAAAATATATTAATGACACATTAATTGTTTTCTATAACCTAAAAAGTAGAAAAGTTAATTAAAAAATTCGAAAATTACAATAAAATGACAACTGGAAATTAATTTCTAAGAATTAACTACAAAATTACATATGTCAAAATGCATTAGAATATGATATGTGACAAAAAGATTTTAATTTATTAGTATGAATATAAAGTTTAGTGGTAAAAGACAAGGGTCGGTGTAAAATTAGGCCATATACCAAATCTCGATTCATAAGGATGGACAAATTAGGCCACCACCAGTGGCCCATATAATGGTTGGGGTCTAATTGAAATACATCTGTATATATATATACACATAAAAAATGTTTCTTTTTTCAACAAACTATAATTTAAATAACTTTGAGTTATGAGTGGTTATTGCAATTTACATCTTTGATGGTTCAAAATATTTAAGTGATTTCTTCATAAACATCTTGCAAAGCCACTTGTGTCATTAACACCTATTGGGAACTCTAAATTTTGTTATTTTACTTATTTTAGCCTCACATTGGGTAGTGAGGTTGTGATACAGAATATTAAAATATGTACACTAGAATTCATGAAATTCCAAATTATAGAAAAAAAACTATTCTAAAATTCAAAACCAAATAAAAATATGATGAACAATTTCAGATCCTTTGGGAAAATGCTTCGTTCAAATCAACAAGCAAGTTAAAACAAAATAAACCTTATTTTACTCTTGGTATACATGGTAAGCGGGGCGTACGCGAGTGTACACTCAGCGTACTCATATGCGTGTTTTTAACACGGAGGCCACCTAGTACGTTGGGCGTACTAGGCCCATAGTGAAAACCCTAATTTGAGGTGTGTCCTATATAAAGGATATGATGGCCTCATTCCTCGCCATCATCCCCAGACAAACAACCCTCTCAACCCCTAAATACTCGTCCATGGAGCTTGTATGCCTATTTTTGAGCTTTTGAGTGATCTTGTGTTTCTTTAGAGTGAAGAAGGAGCCTTGAAGAAGAAGGAGTGGGATTTCAGGCTTCGGATCTGAGATTACCTGAGCATGGAGCTTCATTTTGAGGTATAAATCTCAAAGCTTTCTCACTCTTTTGTTTTGTGCATCATGTTAGATCATTTTAGGGTTTTGGTCCCAAAGTTGGATGCTTTATGAGATATTGAGCTCCAAAGACTATGATCGTCTCCTTTTGAGTGTCTTTGGTGATATAGTTTCATGAAAATCAAGACTTGGACGTATAAATCAACCCATGCATGAGATATGAGCATTTTGAGATAAGAAAATGGGAGTTTTGGGT
Organism: Lactuca sativa; assembly: GCF_002870075.4. Classification (NCBI taxonomy): domain Eukaryota; kingdom Viridiplantae; phylum Streptophyta; class Magnoliopsida; order Asterales; family Asteraceae; genus Lactuca; species Lactuca sativa. The sequence goes on along the minus strand of NC_056629.2, from coordinate 41,868,454 downwards.
GCTTGTGACTTTATAAACCATGCAAAGGATTAAAGTCACAAAGTTTATGGAGTAAGAGCCTTTAGGGAGTCCAGATCTATGATATGAGCTAAGGTCTTAACGGATTAAAACCAAACGAGTAGGAAGAGCAAGATTGGGACGTACATTGAGCGTAATCCCAGTATGCACGGCGTAGGGTCGGGAGTCCCCGATGCATGCATGGCGTTGGAGTACGCCCAACGTAGAGGTCTGGTACGTGCGGCGTACGCTCTGACTTTGACTTTTAGGGTTTGGTCAATTTGAAGACTATTAAGACCACGGAGGGGTAAAATGGTCTTTTACCCTTCTGAGAGCTTGTAGAAGGGTTAGTCTAGCTTCTTTGAGAGCCATTATTAATTAGGGATAATTATCGTATGTGTTAGGCGAAGGCTAGACCGGTGATTTGAGTTCGAGGTTATCCGATTCTTACAAGGTGAGTCTTCTCATTATACTTGCCATGAGTGGTATCTTTGTGTGACCGAGGTATCTTATGTGCTTACTTGTGTATTGTGATATTCTGCATTATGTCTTTGTGATTTATGCTAAGTATTATTATTATTATGAGCTTATTGAGTTAGGACCAGAGGGTCTCCACTAAGACACATTGACCGAAGGGTCGTATTGAGTTAGCCTCAAGTGGCTAATGTGATGTGTGTGGTATTTTAGGGAGCTCACTAAGCTTTGTGCTTACCGTGTGATGTGTTATGTGCTTCAGGTACCTCTCACGATCATGGGAAGGCACTGGCTTGATTGTACACACACCCGAGTTGGAGATATGTTTTTGGAGGATTTTGGATTTGTGTTATAAACAGTTTTGGGACATGTGTTTTGTTAACTTAATGTTGTGGGATTTTTTGTGATTTTGGAAAAGAGATAATTGTCTTTTTAAATGAAATTTTTTGTTTGAAAATTTACATCGTTACATAATAATATAATGATCTAGTTTTTAAAAATAATGTAATCTCTTAAACTTTGTTATAACCATAAAGAGGTACTTATATTATAACCAATGAAATAACCAACCAATTGACATATATTTATGAGTTAATAAATTAAATATTATCGAAAGGTGAATTACACCAATCAAAATAGACCTCCTTTCGATTTTATTAGTTGGTTTGATTGGTGTAATTCACCTTTTAATGCTTGTTTTTCGTAATGCTTGTACTTTTTTTCTCTAGCTTCTTGCTAGTTTTAATGCATCCGTCGTTCATGTAACGCCCTGATTCTTGAATACCAATTTATGATTATGAATTCTCATGAATTCAAGATATACTCGACGAATTGGTTGCCTGACTCGTCGAGTAGCAGCGGGTTTGGGCCACGTGTTTAATTGACCAACTTGTCGAGTCGAAAGAGTGACTCGACGAGTTGGAGTTGGAGGGTGAAACCATAATTTCCGGGGTTTGGCACCATATTTAAGGGATCATTAGCCCCCTTTAGTTCCTTTGCAGCCTCTTGAGAGTCCAGGAACCCTAATTCGTGTGTGTGCTCCATGTTAGTGTAAATTTCAAGCTTGGAAAGAAGACCTTAATGCAAGAAGCTTGAAGATCAACAAGTTGTAGGCAAGAATGTTTGTGGGTCTGAAGTCTATCTCAACTAGCTTCATTTGAGGTATCAATTCATGATCTTGGCCTCATTCTTTTCTTGGTCTCTTTTGATGAAGTTAGGGCTTCTTGGCTTGTTTATGAAGCTATTCTTTGGTAAGAGCTTAGATCTAAAGTTGTAACTTTAGATCTGAACTCTCTTTGATTTATAAGTCCATAAAGCTATCAGCTTTGGCAAGCATGAACCCCTCCTTAAGTGTAAAACCCCATTTCAAGCTTGGTTTTGGCATTTTGAGTCATTAGAGCCTTACATGCACATAAAGTTTGCAACTTTACGTGATAAGCATGCCTTGGGAGCTTGGATCTGTAGTATGGAGCCTTGGCATGGCTTAAAAAGCATATGTATGGATGAAGGACTGAAGGGACTCGGCGAGTCGCATGGTAGATACGGCGAGTCATATGAATATGGTCATGAACTCGACGGGTAGGATGAAAAACTCGGCGAGTCTGATGAAGATTGCCTTGGACTCGGCGAGTGGCATGGTGACTCGGCGAGGAACTCGGCGAGTAGCTAAGGGTACTCGACGAGTTGAGGTCAACATGGACTGTTGACCTTGACAGTTGACTTTGACCTCGAACCAAGGGTTGACCAGTTTGACTTTTGAGAGTAATTGGTAAGTGGATATTTATGAATTGGATCATTAATCGTAATAAGTGTTGGAGTTTGGGGCAGTGTTTCAGGAGCGTGATTTTGTGGTTCCGTCTGGCATTGCAAGGTGAGTTATCCTCACTATACTCAAGGGTCTAAGGCACCAAGTCCGGCCCTTTGATTTGTTATTTGAGACAGTTACTATTGTGATATGTTAGCTCGACATCCTGGTAGATAGGGTGGTTATATGCTAGTACGATCTGTTAGATCGGTATCCTGGTAGATTGGATGCGGTTATGCTTAGTGACCTATGGTTGGTCTGACTGTCTGCATGCTAGTTGCCATGCCAGTTAGGTAGATCTGTAGGACTACCTGTAGTATGATGTGATTATCTGTATACGTATTAGTTGTGTTATATGTCGACATATTATGTGGGTTGGGTTAAGCTGAAATTGCTTCGTGCGGTAACCAACAAACCCAGGAGTATTCCAGATACGAGCTAAGGGAGACTGGTACTATGGTCTTGGGAGCATTCCAGATACGAGCTGAAGGAGACTCATATTGTGGGATCGATGGCAATCCAGATGTGAGATGTGGTCCCGGAAGGCAATCCAGACTTACACTGTGGGCCCAGGGGTAGTCCAGTCTGTAAAATCGTGGAGCCAATACATGCTGATTATTTGTATATGTGTTACAGTATGTTGGCATTCCAACCCAATGGTTGAGGGCCAGGGGTATTCCAACCCGATGGTTGACTAGACCCATAGTATGCTATTCATTGTTGTATGTGTATGGGTAGTTTGGGGGTAACTCACTAAGCTTTCCGGATTACAGTTTCAGTTTATTGTTTCAGGTTCAGCGGATGGACGCGGGTAGGTGCAGGCGTGACCGTACACTTCCTCGATTGACAATTATGATTTCTGGGAACTCCGATGTATAAATTAATTTGAAAACAAATTGTAATAATTGAATGGTTTCAAATGATTTAAAAATTTTTAAATTTTCTCGAATTTTATGGTGTTACAGTTCAAAAAAGAAAAGTTAAGGTTTACTTTGTGTTTTGGATTGAGTTATAAAAAATCCATTTGAACTCTACGAAATTTTAATAAACATGTCACTCCATCAAAAGAAAAACTCGAATTCGTTCAACAACCACACATTCTATTATTTATTTATTACACAAAAGGATAGGAAGAAATGAAAAAATAAAATAAGATAATAAAACATCCTATTTCCATTTCCATTGTCCACAAGGCAAACATACATAAGGACTTGTTAGCATAAAAAATCCACATATTTATCACTTAAGTTACAATATAAGCATGTTAAAAAAATCATCTATTTAAGAAAATAATAATAATAAAACACCATATTCGTTTTATTTATTTGTAGGTTTAACATCACGAAAAAAAAAAACAAAGTCACATGAGATTATAAAACAAGGGTAATAAAGTAAAAGACCACTTTCTTACATAGTAATGAATTAATTATATCCTAAGGAGAGTGTTTTCCTTCATTTGATGGAAAGCTTTTTCATTGAGGATTCAAATTTCATCATACAAAGTGGAACCAAAAACTCGAATGTAGTGGAAGTAGAACAACGTCGTTTCTGTCCCACCTTTAACAATAAAAATTACATTCTATCTCATTAACTTCGGTCACAACCAAACGTAGAACAAGGTCGTGTTTGTCTACTGTCATGTTGTACTATGTGTGTTATGTAATGTTATGTTCCGAATAGTAGACTTAAACAACAAAATCAATTGTCTGTACAGCAAATAACACAAGCCAAAAAAATGTATCCAATATCAATGGGAACGGGAAGGGGAAGAAAGCTACCATAGAACTATGTGATGAAGGAAATCTGTAACAACCCAAAAATTACGAGGTAAAATTTTCATTTTTAATTCAACCAAAACATTAACTATCTTTAAGTCAAACATTCAATATCCTTTTTCTAAATATTCAAAAGTACTTTATAAGAAATAAGTTGTCGAAGTACAATCCCAAAATCATCATCGTGCGAAAACATGGGTGGACACGTTGCGATCACGCCGAGCCCTTCCCTTTTGAACCGAAAGTACCTGAAACCATAAACATAAAAACCGTAAGCACAAAGCTTAGTAAGTTCCCCAAAATACCGCATACCATACATACCATTGGACCTAGCCCTCGCATTGGGCCCAACCCGCATATTGGGCCTAACCAACCAAAATGGGCCTAGCCCGATCATACCAGTGCAAAAGTCACAAAGACAGTTAGCACCTACATAACATATAATGGGCCTAGCACTTCCTAGTCCATGGGCCTAGCCTGACATACTAATGGGCCTAGCCTGACAACAATGGGCCTAGCCAATCATACATTTGGGCCTAGCCCAACATACCATGCAAGAGTCATAAAGATATCTAATATAACATAACCTAGTGGGACGACATTGGTGCCTTCGACCTATGAGTACAGTAAGGAGACTCACGTCAATCCGCTGATAATCAAATAACTGCTCGAGTCGCTGAACCGGATAACCTCGCATCAACTAACAATAAATACAATCTTAATCAATAAATATCCCGATAATCCAAAATCTGAGGCCCACTCCATAAACCAACTTCCTAAAGGGTAAAAGACCATTTTGCCCTTTTCTTACTTGGCCCAAAAACTATCATGGGACCGATACCAAGAAAGCCCACAGACTAACCATGGCCCAAAGTCAGAAGTCCAATGGCCCAACAAGGCCCAAACCTTAAAAGGCCCAAAAATTTACATTTTATGGAGTACCCCCCGTGTACTAGAATGGTACGCCCCACGTACTCACCCTCGAAGTACAAGGTTAAAAATGCCAAAGCATCCCAACCTCATTACGATGAGTGTACACCTGTACGCACAACGTACTCTTTAGAGTGCCACAATCTCACAAAATCTCTTAATGGGTTAAGCCAAGATGTCCAAAACATAGATTTGATCCCTAGGCAAGGTGTTAAACAATAATGTTGCCAACTTTACTCTCTTACATGCCTTAATGGGACTCAACACTTAAAAAGAAGCTTAATAAGGGTCTTAATACTTGCATAAACCAAAATATTCCATAAAGTTTGCATTTTTATGAACAAGGGACCTTGTGAAGCTTAGATCTATCATCCATTACTTCTGGAGTAGATCAAAAGCTCATCTTTACTTCAAAGGACTCAAAAATGCCAAAGAAACACCAAAAAGTAGATCCAACAAAAATGATCAACAAGGTATGAGCTTTTTACCTTAAAAAACTTGCAAATGAGAAAGTAATCTTATATCTACAAGCTCAAGCCACTCCTCCAAGTACTCATCTTATTCCTCTTCAACACAAAACACCCACAAATCACTTTTCAAGCTCAAAAATCACCACGAGCTCTTAGGCTTTTGAATCGAGGGTTTAAAGGGATGTAGGCTGAGGATGATAGGGTTTGATGTTGAGTTAAGGAGCTTAAATAGGGTCCAAGACCCTAAATTAGGGTTTGCAAGAAACTGGAGTACACCCTACATACTCTTAGTACGCCCAACGTCCTCCTGTTGATGCTCGCAATCCTTCTCCCTATTACACTCAACGTACTCCTTATGTACGCCCCGCATACTAGGGTTAGCCTTAAACCCTACCAACTTCCGAATGCCATAACTTCTTCGTGCTAAGTCTGTTTCTATCGATCCTTATATCCATGGAAAGGTAACGAGAAGCTCTATGGTTCTATCAACTCAACTTTGCCTTAAAACTTCCCGAACTAAAATCCAAAATTCATAAAAAGCTCAAACTGACACTTTACAGATATAACCCTTGGCTCTAAAACATAACCCGACCTCCAATGGTTCGAAGTCCCTCTTTTTCAATGACCCTAAACCTTATGATAGTCGTTCTTTGGGCCACAACCCCGAATGAGGAAATGATTCGGAACAAGGCGTTACAACTCTCCCCCATTTAAGTTAGACTTCATCCTCGAACTCACTCCTTACTACCCTCCTAGAAACTACGTTCCGAACAAAACCTTCTAGTGCTGAACAAGACACTAATTCTTTAACTGTCGAACCAATATGTTAATGCTATAACTTTTGAAGCCCCATAACTTGCCTGACCTACATACAGGTAGAACCATTCCAAAGCACCCTTCAACTGAAAACATTCTACCATCATAACTAAGAACATTCTTTTGACCCTGAACCCTTCAACTGATGTCCCTGGCAAACATATTCCTTAATCCATAATTTTTTGAAATAAGGATCTTGCATATATACACTAACGATTCCCAACGTGAGTCTCAACCAAATCCAACTTATTATATAACTCATAACCTGAGATCAAAGGAATTACATTTGCATTTCACCCGAAATCTTCCGATTCACGACAACCATTCAGTAAACCGGGATATAAAAATCCCCAAACCACCGCTGAGACTGCCAGTCTCGCACCTGATCCAGCCACCAGGTTCCTGAGAGTTCAACTGATAAGGCTACCCTAGCCTATTCATCACTCCATGCCACTCATTGACCATATAATCCTCCCACTAAGACCATGATCCAATTGACCCAATTGGTCCCTACCAGGTCCCACCTGCACTACCCTAAACATACAGGCCTCGCCCATGAGTCTCACCCAGTCTATACCAACAAAAATTCCATGCCTAAAAGTCTCACCCAATTAAGAGCTACACAGGCCCAACCTCACCTTGGACCTCAATGGTCTTCCTCCCATAACAGAGAGATGCTCTCCGACAATATTGCTCGCCTTTCCCAAGGCACGAGCTAATCCTCATTTATACTCAAGACCACCTTAACGATGGTCTACCTTAAACTGGAGAATATTACAATCCTATTGAAGACTTACAATAGTTCCACAGTTGCCTAATATACTGGTGAATGCTATGGCTACCTCGTAGTTTTACAACACTTCCATTCTGCCATGGTCATCGCCCATGGTCTTACCACACCTCTGGAATACGGACCAAAATTATCATGAGTCTAACATGCATCCGACTATATCCCAATCAGGTGTTTGGGTCATGCTTTAAACCCCAAGCCTTAATAAAAAAGAACAGGTAGAGAGGTCCTAGAACCACCCTTGACCTGGATCCATCCACATGCCTGCCATGTATCATAACGAACGTGTAAAGAAACCCGAATATCTTTCCTTGTGCAACCCTTTAGACCAACTATTCTCCCCCTCTTGGGTTCGACTTCACCCTTCCAATCCACAAGATTTGATGGATCTCCTATCCATCTCGCATCCTTGCAATTTCAACTATCGACAACCTGAGCTTATAAATGCCAGTGCTCCATTACTAGCCAATCTCAATGATTACACTACACTTGAAATCCTTATGAAAACCACCCAAAACCTCAGCAAGTCTGATAACCCCAATCGCTGCACAAGATACAACACCAAATCCTTAAGTCCTTTATGTTGGTGACAATACTAAAATCCTTCCTCTGAACAGGAAAATATTCACTCCAACTTCCCATCCTCAGAAAGATCACTGCATCCTAACCATCTTTCAACCCTTACAGTTATGAAATTTCCCCCTCACATTTCCAATGACCAAACAAACTCGTGCGACTGTCATCACCATCTTCTTGCTACCTCTTCTTCTATAGTAACGGTAGTGATCGGACCCAAAGGTCCTTCCATAGAGGACTGTCGATCCTACCATAACAAATGCTAACATGGTTGAACTCTGACTTCATTGAAGAACTAATCCAGCTAGTCAGACCATATAACTTCCAAACGATACCCCTGAATTGACCCCATCAAAGAACCATGACAACAACTGAACAAACTGAATCCCGCTCGGCAAGATACGACCCACTAATAACTCTTGACATGCAAAAATATCATATAACACTTCTTGATGATATAAACTAGGCAATAATAGAGAACTAATCCAAAGATAAGGCTTACCCATACTAATAAAGATTCCAAGGCAATATAAATACTAATAATAATAAAAAAGAAAGCAAAGATAACATACCCGCAAAAGCATCTGATGAAACCCTGGCCTCCCATGACCGCCACTGTAAAGCTCAACTCCTCGTTGCTAGGGCTCCTGCCCTACTTTCACGACCGTCAGTAATCCTCAAAGTAACCGGAGCAGGTGCACTCATTGCTCCCCCCTCAACATCGGACAGTCGACCTTCTTGTGGCCCACCTGGATGCAGTGAAAACACATCAGAAATGACCCACGAGGCAATCCCTACTAAAATTACCCATCTAACCACAACTAAAACATCCTCGACCTGCCTCCTGAGATCCTCCCTCATAGGTCCTCCCACATTTGGCACAATGGCCCCGACCTTGATGTCCTCTCGAACGTGAATTATGAGTCTTGGGCATCTTCATCAGGCCCACTGAAATATGTGTCTGTTCTTGCTTCCTATTCACGAGGTGCTCCAAATCAATCTCAGCTCTTGGGTTCTACCAGTCATATCATTCAAGTTCTTTCACCTTGATAAACACACAAAATCCCTAATGTCATCTCTCAACATGTTATGATATCTCACATTCTTCAACTCCTCGTCCACAACATACAGCGGAACCAATAAACCTCCCTCCTGAAACTTGGTTGTGATCTCTTCAGAGTCCCAGTCATCTGGCGAAGGTCCTGAAACTCCCTCCCCAACTGCTGCACCTCAATAGCTAGTGAAAATTCGGCCCTAAATCAGGTCACAAACTCATGCCAAGTCATCGTCTCCAAGGCTTCGCCTCCCAAAGTGAAGTCTACCTCCTCCCACCAATATTGGGCTCTGTCATTTAGATGATAGGAGGCAAATCTGACCTTCGACCCCTTAGGGCATAAACTTGTCCAGAAAGCGTTATCCATATCCACTAATGTAACGCCTGTAGATCCGGGCTAGTCAATTTAGAGATAATAGGGGTCAAAAATGACTTTTCGACAAAATATTATTTAGAATAAATAATCTTAACCAATTTGTAGAATATGTCTCAAGGGTTCCGTACATATAAAGAGCGCCGAAATCCGAGTTATAACGAAAAAGTTATGACCCGTCGAAGTTTCGCGACGGAACCGGCACGGCACCAGGAAGACGTAAATAGTGCATTTACGATAGAGCGACTTTTAGCCTTAGTAACCTAAATGAAAGTCATAGAATATGTTAACTTGAGAACGTCCATAAAAAGAACGCCCAAATCTGACTTCGTATGAGGAAGTTATGATTTTTCGAAGTTTCAGCTTAGTGGTGTACAGCCCGAAGTTCGAGTATTACATCGAGCGGTTTTTAGCCGACACAACCTAAACGAGAATCGAAGATCTCGTTATTAGTAGTGTAACGATAAAAAGACAGACGAAAATGGACATCGGATGAAGAAGTTATGAGATTTTAACGGACCAATCTTGTCCCGGCCTGTTAAAAATATAACTTTAAAAATAAAGTCAAAATTAGCCGACGGAGTCTAAACGAAAGTTGTAGAGTACGTCTCCACCTATGCATGGATATAAATAACGTCAAAAATGGAGTTCGTATGAACGAGTTACAAATTATAATAGCATATTTACGTATTAAAATAAAGTATAAATCATATATACGTACACACACACACACACACACACACACACACACACACACATATATATATATATATATATATATATATATATATATATATATATATATATATATATATATATATATACATATGTATATATCATTAGAAAGGTATCGGAGATGCGGTCATTATAAGACTAATGTTGAGTTTTTTCGACATTCGCTTAGTACAAATATCGTTAAATCTATTTAAAATGGTAATATAAAGGGGTGTTTAGTTGTTTATATAACTATAAGGTCATTAAGTAATTATGGAGGGTAGTTTTTGAAAATTCAATTAGTATAAATAAGAGCCTCTAGCTCTTATATTTCTTGCATCATTCTCTTGATTCAAGAGTCTTTCTCTTCTTATCCCCCCAAGCATTTCGGTCCCTCGTGATTCGACTTCTCTTTCTGTAGTTTTAGTATAGTAAGGTGAGCGATGAAGCGCTGCAAGAATCTTTCTTAGAAAGATTGAGCAACGAAGTTCTGCCCCTGCAGAGCCCTACTCCTAGCTAAAATCCCATTGTAAGTAAGTTATGCTTACCCTATTTTAAATATAGTTTATATTTAAAATTAGTATTGTTATTATGAACTTATAATAAATATTTGAGCTATTATTATGACTTATATAAGTGTCGTTATAATATCTTTTTAACTACTCACGGTACGGGGAATCTGGTTTAAAGGGTCGCATAGGGTTGTTGGATTTCAAATGTGCTATATGCCAAAATGGTCTTGCCCTCTGGTGTTTTATGTATGGCCCCTGTCTGTACATAGTGGTTGGAAAGTATTGTTTAAACGCTTATATAATAATAACAATAATAAGACTAATAATTAGTCACGGTAAATATTAGACTAAAATCTAGTGGTAATAATACTAGGTTTTGTCAAAACAAATTATTTTAAAGTAAATGAAGCGCTTTCCAAGTACCGAGTCACCACCTTATCAAGTGAGTGCATGGCCCCTTTCATCTTACACATAGATATGAAGTATTTTATATAAACTACGTGCTATGTGTGCATATTATCTGTATAATTGCTATCTATGCTAGATGAACAATTTTATACAAGTTTTATATGATTTAAACTGTATATGTATTTATATCTACATAATATGTTGGGTAAAACATGGCTAGATGAAATATGAGTTGGATGATGAGTTGAGAGGTGTTATAGACCACGAGGTGAGGGTGAGGGGTGGACGATGCGAGAAGCCTTTTACCAAACGATGGCCCCGTCATTCAGCAGAGTATGGATGACAACCACAGACTATTCTAGAAAGTCCAGTGGAACACTAGCAGGCTCGCAACCTGTAAGTGTTGTGAACGATGTGCTCACCTGGTGTACTCTAAACTTTGGTGATCATGCAGACTTAATGCCTAAAACTTGGTGATCATGCAGACTTGATGCCTAAACCTTGGTGACCATGCAGACTTGATGCCTAAACCTTGGTGATCATGCAGACTTGATGCCTAAACCCTGGCGACTATGCAGACTTAGTGCCCGTTGTGTAGACCATGGGAACGATGGACTTCATGCAAATTACTTAGGATGATCCTTAGGAATGAATGAACGAGAGATAGTTGATTCTTAGGGTAGATCCGTAAGAATAAAGAAGATAATGGGGATGGGTAATTGGGTTGATTGCTTGATTGTTTAAACATAATAATTATATTATTGTGGGTTGAAAACCCTATGTACGCACCAAGTTTCCCAACCTGACCCACTCAGTTTATTTATATCACAGGTGTCGATATGAAGTTACATTACACTGAGAGATTAAGGAGATATAAATCACTAGTGATAATGAATGTAAGTTCTATTTATGCTTATGTTTCTGTATTGACGATGAGATAAAGAAAGTGAGATATCATGGCATGTTGAGATATGAAATCAGGGAGTTTGTGAGTTTATCTGGGTTCAAAACCCTGAATGATATGATTGCTAGAGCCTGAGAGTGTGAGATTGATTTCGAGCACCTAAGGAAGAGGAAGCCAGAGCAGACTCAGAGATCAGTGGGCCCGGTGAAGAGGCCCAAGACTCTAGATTCATGTTCGAGATGCCATTAGGGTAGGGGCCATTCTTCTAGTTGTGGGAGGACCCATAAGGGAGGATGTCGGGAGGCAGGTCGAGGATGTTTTAGTTGTGGTCATATGGGTCATTTTAATAGGGATTTCCCCCATGGTTCGTCTCCGATGTGTTTTCACTGCAAGAAAGTGGGCCATAAGAAGGTCGACTCTCTGGTGTTGAGGGGTGGAGCAGTGAATGCACCTGCTCCAGATACTTTGAGGATCGTTGTCATTCATAAGGGTAGGGCAAGAGCCCTATAAGAGAGGACCCAATCATTGCAATGCCAGTCAAGGGACGCCAGGCTTCCATCAGATGCTATTGTGGGTAGGTTGTCTTTTGGTTTCTTCTTGATTATTATCAGTATTTATTTTGCCTTGGGATCTTGTTTAGGTATGGGTAAGAATTATCTTTGGTTTAGTTCTCTGTTATTGCCTAGGTTATATCATCAAGAATTGTTATATGCCATTTTGCATGTTAAGAGTCATTAGTGGGTTGTATCTTGCGGATCAGAATTCAGTTTTTTTGGTTGTTGTTACGGTTCTTTGATGGATCAATTTGGGGATATCATTGGAAGGTCTATGTTCGGATCAGCCAGTTAGTTCTTCAAAGAATTCAAAGTTCAAATGTGATAACTCTTATTCAGGTAGGATCGACAATCATCGTTGTCGGTCGTGAGGGTAGGGCTGAAGCCCCATCCGCGAGGAGCCGATCATTGCAGTGCCAGTGAGGGAAGGCCAGGCTTCCATTAGGTGTTATTACGGGTATGTTGTCTTTTGTTTTATTCTTGATTATTATCAATATTTATTGCCTTGGGATCTTGTTTAGGTATGGGTAAGAATTATCTTTTGTTTAGTTCTCTGTTATTGCCTGGGTTCTATCATCAAGAATTGTTATATGCTATTTTGCATGCCAAGAGTCATTAGCGGGTTGTATCTTGCTGAGCGGAGTTCTATTTTTTTGGTTGTTGTTACGGTTCTTTGATGGATGAATTTGGGGGTATCATTGGAAGGTCTATGGTCCGATCGGCCGGTTAGTTCTTCAAGGAAGTCAAAGTTCAGATGTGACAACTCTTATTCTGGTAGGATCGGCAATCATCTTTGGCAGGAGCTTTGGGTAAAACCTATATTGTTGCTAAGGAAGGAGAGGTAGAAAAAAGATAAAGGTGGCAACCTCAAGAGTTTGTTTGGTCAATGGAAGTGACAGGGGAATTGTATAATCGCAAGGGTGGAAGATGGTTAGAATTCAGAGATCCTTCTAAGGATGGGAAGTTGGAGTGAAGATTCACCAGTTCAGAGCAAGGGTTATGGTCTCTGTCACCAGCATAAAGGATTTAAGGATTTGGTGTTGTATCATGGGAAGCGATTGGGGTCATCAAACTTGCTAAGATTTCGGGGAGTATTCATCTGGATTTCAATAGTTTGTGCGATCGTCGGGATTGGCTAGTAATGGAATGCTAGTATTGGTAAGATCATGTCGTCGATGATGTGAGTTTTAAGGAGGTAATATGGGTTGGGAATCCATCAAATTTTGTAGGTTAGGAGAGCTTCGACAAATCCAAGTGGGGGAGAATCGTTCAGATTTCGGGAGCTTGTAGTGGATTATGAGAGTTTGATTTGGCATGCAGAATTTAAAGAACACAAAGAACACAGTGAGTTCGGTGCTAAAAGATGCATTCAATCATAGGAATGAGTACAAAAAAAGGAACTAGATCTAGAAATCCATAAATATCCCATTCACTAGTCGCTATGAACTACATCTCTCAAGCACACTCTACAAGTGGTATGCAACCCACTATATATAGAGGTGCTAACATCTCTCTCTCTCTCTCTCTCTCTCTCTTTCTCTCCCGGTCTCTATCTCTCATGTCACAAGCCATAAAACCCATGTACAAGTGGGTCTACAAGAGTCAAACCATTGCAAAGTCATTCCATGAATAAATTTGCACCCCAACATTCTCCCCCTCAAAGTTAGGAATGGATTGATTTGAGAAGGTGACTTAGAGGATTTGAGAGGATTCTTGAAGAAAGTATGGATAGGTATGGAAGGTAGTATTAGGCCCGTACTATTGAAAGCGTTGGATCCATACTCTAATTGGGGAGAGTCTTGGAGAATCTAGAAAGCCTGTGGGATGATAATTCTTGTGTATATTCAGATCTTTTGCATGTTGTTTTCAGTTTGGTGTTGAGCACTTAGGAATGGGGTTTAGGTTCTGGTTCCGGATTAGGCGCAGGTACTGAGCTGATCGATGCGCGAATGCGGGAGTTCATCCCATTGGAGATTACTTGTGACATTTTGGAATGGCCCTTAGTGATCTTTGATTCTGTCAAGGAAGGAAGGAAGGAAGGAAGAGATTTTGGAGCTCTTGAATGGTCATCTCGGGGCCATTTAGGCCGAGGTTGTATTAGGGCAGTTGGGGGCTCGTCTGGAGCCCAAAGCTTGTGGATCTCTAGAATCCTTCAAGAAGAATGATCATATTGTTAGTTCTTGTCATTTGGGATTAGAGGTGAATTTTGCACCATGTTATCGGGATGGTCGGGAGGAGGAAGTTAAGATTCCTTCAAATGCTTTTGCGGGTATGATATCTTATGTTTTCTTCTAGGTTGTTATCCAGGATTTGTATTGCATTGGAATTTTGCTTGGGTTTGGGTAAGTTATATTTCGGGTTAGTTCTCTTCTATTGTCTGGGTTATCAAGGATTGTTATATGCCATTCTGCATTCTGGGAGTCTTCAATGAATCTTTAGAGGGTCGTATCTTGTTGAGCGAGTTTTCAATGTGTTCAGTGGTTGATTCGGGTCTTTGTCGGGATCAATCCATGGGTATTATTTGAAGGGTCTTGGGTCAGGGTTAGTAGGTTAGTCCTGTAGTGAAGTCAGGGTTTGGTGGTTTTATTATTTGTTATGGTATGATCGGCGGTTGCCTGTAGAAGAACTTTGGGGTTCAAGAACTACCGTTGCTAGGAATGGAGAGGTAGCAGGAAGATGGTGATCTCAGCTGTATGATTTGTTTGGACATTGGAAGTGTCAAGGGAGTTTTGTATCCACATGGGTTGTAGATGGTTAGAATTCTTTGATTCTTTGAGAATGGAATTTGGGGTGAAGATCCGTCAGTTCAGGGAAAGGGTTATGGTTTTTAGTCGTCAGCATAAGAACTCAAGGAATTGGTAAGGTATCATGGGAGGTGATTTGGATTTTCAGCTTGGTTACGGTTTCACGATTGTTCTTCAAGAATTCAGAAGTTAGGTGATCTTTGTGTAACATCCCCCTCTGGCACGTATCAAAATATTGTCCTCTTTGGGCTCCCGACACGAAAACATCCCAGGGGATCACCCATCCTTGGATTGCTCTCGCCCGGACATGCTTAACTGCAGAGTTCTTATGGGATCTACTGCATTAACGGCTTTAAAACGCATTTTGTCAAGGAAGGCATCCACACCCCTTATAAGGAAATGTTTCGTTATCCTTCCAAGCGTATATGAGATTTGGTGCAACCCACCTTCAACCCCATTATAGGCTTTGATGTCCCCGTCGAACACATTGACACGTGCCCCTAGTCTCTGATACCATTTGTAACATCCCCCTCTGGAACATATCACAATATTTGCCATTTTGGGCTCCATACACGAAAACTTCCTAGGGGGTCACCCAAGCCTGGATTGCTCTCACTCGGGCACACTCAACGGAAGAGTTCTTATGGGATCTGCTTCCCTCACGGCTGTAAGACACATTGTGACAAGGAAGGTATCCACACCCCTTATCAGGAAAAGTTTTGTTCTCCTTTCAAGCCGATGTGGGATCAAGTGTAACCCGCCTTCACCCCCTATTATATGGTTCAACGTCCCCGTCGAATACATCGACCTGTGCCCCAACTTTGATATCCCCCTTTGGAACGTATCATAATATTGTCCGTTGGGCTCCCGACTTGAAAACTTTCCATGGGGTCACACATCCCTCAATTGCTCTCGCTCGGGCACACTTAACTGTAGAGTTCTTGTGGGATCTGCTGCCCTCATGACTTTAAAACATGTTGTGATAGAGAAGGTATACACACCCTTTTAAGGAATGCTTAGTTCTCCTTCCCAGCTGATGTGGGATCACGTGCATCTTACCTGCCCGCCTTCACCCCCATTATAGGTTTCGACGTCCTCATCGAACACATTGACCTGTGCCCCAACTCTGATACCATTTGTAACATCCCCTTCTGGCACGTATCACAATATTGCCGACTTTAGGCTCCCGACATGAAAACTTCCCAAGGGTCACCCATCCCTAAATTGATCTCGCTCGGGTATGCTTAACTGCAGAGTTCTTATGGGATCTGCCGCCCTCATGGCTTTAAAACGCATTGTGACAAGGAAGGTATCCACAATCTTTATAAGGAAATGTTTCGTTCTTCTTCCAAGTTGATATGGATCGGGTGCAACCCACCTTCACCCCCCGTTATAGGGTTCGACGTCCCTGCCGAACACAATGACCCGTGCCCCAACTCTGATACCATTTGTAACATCTCCCTCTGGCATGTATCACAATATTATCCACTTTGGGCTCCTGGCATGTCATGGGAGGTTCATGCTATATGAGGTTGATGGGTTGGGACCCCATCGGATTTATGAGATGAAAGATCTTCTTCGAATCCAATTGGGGGAGAAGCGATCAAGAGTTCCGGGAGTTAGGAATGGTATGGCACTAGGGCAAGTTTCACATCCTTGCCAGGAGGAGAGATGACCCAAGTGGCCATCTAGATTGAGGTGGTGTTGAGAGAAAAACTTAGAGACACACTTGAACAAACGTTAGAACAAGTATATTGTGGAATAGTTAATCTCGAAGGATCTAAAAGCTCAACAATAATATTTAGAGTTAGATGGTTAGATAGTTAGTTGCGGAAAAGTAAAGAAATGTAAATGACAACAAGTGTTATATCAAGTATACAGTTAAGCTGATTCATAATGACGAATGCATTCAAACCAAGTTAATAAGTGAGATCAAACTTAGTGATTAATTCACAAAAGACTTGCTCCGAAGAGAGGTTGTAATCGATTATGAAAGTAAGACGAGTGAGTAAGAAATATAGAAGAGATAACTTCAGAGATGTGTATTCATAATTAGATGCGTTTCATAGATGTTTGAATACAAGAGGATGAGCTCTATTTAAAGAGACTCATGAACTACACTAGATTACGTCTCTAAGAGTAGCCATGCAAGGCATACTGGACAATAGAGAGTATTACAAAAAGATAAGAAAAAATAATCTAGTAAAAAGAATTGTGGTAGATAGAGACTGCGATTGTGGTTGCTGATGAAGACACTTGACTGCGGTGGCAGGTCGGCTGCGGTAGCTAAAGTTCAAGAGGGTCACTTTTTATGATTCAACAATTTCCGCCTAAGTGACCTCTTTAACTTTTGATCAGCTATCAAGTTTAAGAAACTTGATCAGGATCCACCAAAATTTCCTGATGTTCTCCAACCACTTGATTCTTCTTAAGATCTCGAACTTGACTTCTGCAGTAGTGTGCTTTCATTTTTCAACTGCGTTCCGGAGGATGTCAAGTTTGTAACACCCCGGATTCCCAGGTATTATTTATTCTTGTATTTTTTTGGTAATTTGTGAGGAGACTCGGTGAGTTGGAGCCCAAACTCGCCGAGTAGGATCGCGGTTTTGGACGCGGGTTCGCGTCTGGACTCGGCGAGTCCATGCTGTTTAATGAAACCCTAATTCCCCGTGTTTGGAGCCTATTTAAGGGCACTTATAGCCTCCCATTGCGGCTACCAGTCCCTTGAGAGAACCCTAAGAGAGCTAAATCGCTTTAAGAGAGAAGAAGTCACTTTTGGATCTTTGTATCCTTTGTTTAGCAAGAAGAGGATGACAAGAGCAAGGAGGAGGTGAGATTCAAGCAGATCCAGAGTCCAGAGGCTTCATTTTGAGGTAATAGTTCGAATCTCCTTCAGTTTTAGGGTTGATCTTTAGAGTTAGGGTTTTCTAACCCCTTTGGAGAGTGATTATGAGAAGCAAATGGTCCCTCTTCGAGTTTATGCCTTGGATCTGGACTCAAAGAGGTCCAGAGACCTTAACCCTTGGAGCTTTTTGGGTTAGTATGGAGTTATTGGACTTAGGTTGTCATTTTTGGGACCAAATCTCCTTTTGATGCCTTTTTGTGGTTATACAAGCATCAAGTTTCGAACTTTACGTGATATTCATGCTTGGGAAGGCCAGATCTATGGTTTGGGGAAACAGATCTGACCTCAAGAGGTCAATTGAGTTTGTGCATGGCATGAACTCGCCGAGTTGTTCTTGAGACTCGGCGAGTAAGATTTGGGTTTCACGTAAATTGTTCAACGAGTAGACTCGCCGGGTTGGGGGATGACCCAGTGAGTCAGGGAGAGTCAAAGAGGGGGCTGAGTCAAGCCGGAACTCGCCGAGTTGTTCTTGAGACTCGGCGAGTTGAGTCGTGGTGGCCCCGCGATTCATGCCAGGTGGAACTCGTCGAGTTAGGGAAGTACTCGACGTGTCAAGAGAGGATCCGAGGGAGTCAGTGAACACGTATAGACTCGCCGAGTCGCTTTGGTGCACTCGCCGAGTCCGGTCAAAGTTGATCGTTGACTAGAGTTGACCACTGTTGACTTGATAGGGTTAGTCAACCTTAGTTGTGAAAGTTTTAATTAGATATATATTGTATTATAGGAGGATTATAGCTCGGGGGATCGAGCACGAGTGATTTCAGGGATTTGCAAGTTATCGAGATACGCGAGGTGAGTCTTCTCACTATACTTTACCTTGAGTAGGTAACTAGAGTTATGTGATTCAGTGTTTGTATGCTATATATGTGTTATGTGTTGCACTGCATTATTCTATGTGATTTATGTTGTGCATGTTTACAGAGTTAGAACCTAAGGGTTCACAGAGTTTGGGTGCACGGACCCACAGAGTTATAGCCTCGAGTGGCTAATATGTGTTATGTGTGGTATTTTAGGGAACTCACTAAGCTTTGTGCTTACAGTGTTTGGTGTTATTTGTTTCAGGTACTAGTGATGAACATGGGAAGGCGCCGGCTTGATCAGTACACACACACGGGATTTTTACATTATGAGATCTTGGGATTTTTATATGGCATGGATTGAGTTTCAAACAATAATGTTTTTATGAATACTAAATGAATTATGTTTTTATAAAATGCGAAAAATTGTTTTAAATTTACGGTGTTCCAAGTTGATATTAGAGCCTTGGTTTGAGGGATTCGGGTACACCTTCGGGAGTATTTGAACTCAAACTGAGGATTTGGAAAGTATTTTCAAATGAGAACTAGATTTTCTAAAAGAAGTAAAAGTTTTTTCGAGAAACTCAGAGCAGAAACGTGTGTACGATCAGTCAAGCGCCCGAACGGTGATTTCCCAAAATACCCTTATATTATATGTTTATGAGATTGATATGATGTATTCTCTTGCTAGAGTGGGCTAGGTATTCCTATTAGGACTAGAGTGCCCTGATTTGTGATGCATTAGCCTAGGGGGAGGTGAGCTGCTATGAGATGCTTGAGAGTGAATAGGTAGCAGCGAGGAGCTTATGAGAGATCTGTTAGAGAGTGGATTATGCATAATAGAGTACTTGGAACTTGGGATCCGAAGAGGAGGATTTGGGGTGTATACTAAAACGGTGCGGACAGTAGTATTGGTCCCGTACTACTGAAAGCACCGGGGCGGTGTACAGTTCAAGTAAGAATCTTCGAAATGCCAAGGATCAAGGAGGGATGAGTTGTCGAGTGTGAGTATGATCGAATGGGTTCTAATTTATCGTATGTTGTATTTCAGAGGTAGATCATGGTGAGGACATTTCTTATGCCAGAGAGCAGTAGGGCTAGTGATGAGGAGATCCGCCGGATCATCCACGAGGAGGTGGCTGCGGCCATCAGGGCAGAGACACCAGAGATGTTCGGGTCTATTAAGACCATGTTGATTGAGACATTCGACGAGCGTTATGCTGCTCTTTCTGAGGCTGCTGTTGCAGCGGCCACCGCAGCTATTGCTGCCGCGAGGCCGCAGGGTGGTGATGCGTTGCTGTTCCGAGAGTTCAGCAACACAAAACCGCCGGAGTTTGATAGGACCCAGGACCCGGTGGCGGCTATGAGATGGATTTCAGACAAAGAGGGTGTTTCTTCAATTTCTCATCTCCTGAGCATTTGAGAGTTCAGCTCGCGTTGAACCAGCTTTGCTTGGGAGCGAAGGACTGGTGGAAGTTTGTGACAGCACACTTTACGCCTGCTGAGCTTGCGGCAGTGACCTAAGAGAGGTTCACTGCCATGTTCCGAGATGAGTACGTTCCCCAGGTGGAGAGGGAGCGTTTGGCCCAAGAGTTTCTGACCCTCAAGCAGGGTACTGAGTCTGTGACGATGATTACCAGGATATTCCACGAGAGGGCGATGTTCTGTCCTGAGCATGTGTCTTCTTAGCAGGCACGTACGAGTCGATATTTGAGTATCTTGAGGAGAGACATTCGGGAGTTCGTAGCAAACTCCTCGTACCGGACATTTGTTGAGCTTCAGGAAAATGCCCGGAAGAGGGAGATCGAGCTAGAGACTCAGGCTAGGGAGGAGGCGGAGTCTCAGGGGAGGGATCGGCGACCGGCACAGTCCCAGCCGGCAGCCAAGCGGGCCAAGCCCGCTGATCCCAAATCTGGGAGCCAGAAGGGCCGCACTTGTGGAAAGTGCGGCAAGGGTTATGATGGAGTTTGTAGAGCTGGATCTTGCTACAAGTGTGGAAAGGAGGGGCATATGGCCAAGGACTGCCCCAAGGGGTTTGCAGTGTGTTTTCACTGCAACCAGACCGGACACCGGAAGGCGGAGTGTCCGCAGTTGCGGGGATCAGCTCAGGGAGCACCTCAGGGAGCTACCCCTGCCGCCATCAGAGCTACTGAGATTCGGCCAGTGAAGGCCGAGGCACCGAGGGCACGAGGGAGAGCTTTTCAGCTGACCGCGGAGGAGGTCCGCGCAGCACCCGATGTCGTGGCTGGTATGTATTCTTTCGTGTATTTATTTTGATGTTGAGATATTATACTTATATTATGTTATGCGTAGGTACTTTTCTTGTGAATTATGTACCTGCCTTGGTGTTATTTGACTCGGGTGCGAATCGGTCTTTTGTATCTTTGGCTTTTAGTCAGCATATCAGTGTTAGTCGTGAGGCGCTGAGTCGGCCTTTGAGAGTTTCCATAGCTGACGAGAGGGTGATATATGCCATGGAGGTGATCCGCGGGTGCATATTCGAGATTTTCGGTGTTGATTTCCCGATTTATTTGGTTCCTATTGCAATGGGTGATGTCTGTATCATTGAGGGCATGGACTGGTTGAGCAGATTCGGTGCGGTTATCGACTGCGAGCGACAGCTGGTGACCATACGAGACCCTAGTGGGGGAGTTCTTATGGTGTACGGCGAGGGTACACGTTCTGGGTCAGCGTTTAGTTCGGCCGCTAGAGCGAGGCAGTGTCTACAGCAGGGTTGTAAGGGTTTTGTGGCGTATGTGATGGATACGCGGGTTGATTCAGAGAGGCCGAGGTCAATTGAGGAGGTTCCGATAGTGCGTGAGTTTCCAGATGTATTTCTAGAGGAGTTTCCGGGTGTGCCTCCCGTGAGGCAAGTGGAGTTCAGTATCGATTTGGTTCTGGGGGCCGCGCCTATCGCCAAGGTGCCTTATCGCCTTGCACCTCCAGAGATGCAATAGTTATCCTCACAGCTTCAGGAGCTGCTGGGAAAGGGATTTATTCGGCCGAGCAGCTCGCTGTGGGGAGCTCCTATCCTTTTTGTCAAGAAGAAGGATGGTTCACACCGGATGTGCATTGATTACCGGGAGTTGAACAAGTTGACGGTCAAGAAGCGTTACTCGTTGCCGAGGATCGACGATTTGTTCGATCAGTTGCAGGGAGCATCTTGGTTCTCCAAGATCGATTTGAGGTCGGGATATCATCAGGTGAGGGTGCGAGATGAGGACATCTAGAGGATAGCGTTCAGGACGCGTTATGGGCATTATGAGTTTGTGGTGATGTCTTTCGGGCTCACCAATGCCCCGGCAGTGTTCATGGATCTCATGAACCGAGTGTGCAGGCTGATGTTGGATCGATCGGTGATTGTATTCATCGACGACATTTTGGTATATTCGAGATCTAGAGAACAGCATGAGGAGCATTTGAGGGAGATCCTCGGAGTTCTGAGATCGGAGAGGCTTTATGCCAAATTCTCCAAGTGTGATTTCTGGTTGCAAGAGGTCCAGTTCCTGGGGCATATCGTTAACCAGAAAGGGATATTGGTCGACCCGGCCAAAGTTGAGGCAGTGATGAGTTGGGAGGTGCCGAGGTCACCCTCTGAGATCAGGAGTTTCTTAGGGTTGGCAGGTTATTATCGGAGATTTATCAGGGATTTCTCTAAGATCGCAGTGCCACTCACCAGGTTGACCCAGAAGGGTGTCGCTTTTTCATGGGGCCCCGAGCAGCAGGCCTCCTTTGAGACGCTTCGCCAAAGGTTATGCGAAGCCCCGGTGTTAGCCCTTCCAGAGGGAATGGAGGACTTTGTGGTATACTGTGATGCATCGATCTTGGGGTAGGGAGCGGTGCTGATGCAGAGAGGGCATGTGATAGCATACGCATCGAGGCAGCTGAAGCCACATGAGGCGAGGTATCCCACCCATGATCTAGAGTTGGGGGCAGTGGTGTTCGCCCTCAAAATTTGGTGTCACTATCTGTATGGGGTTTGGTGTACGATATACACGGACCATAAGAGCCTGAAGTATTTGATGGATCAGCCCAACCTAAATATGCGGCAGAGGAGGTGGTTGGATGTGGTTAAGGATTATGATTGTGAGATCCTGTACCATCCGGGCAAGGCTAATGTGGTAGCCGACGCCCTGAGTCGAAGGGCAGAGAGCGCCCCGTTGCGAGATGTATGTTTGCGATTGACCGTGATGGCTCCGGTGTTGGACACCATTCGTGGAGCACAGGCTGAGGCAGTGAGATCGGAGAACCAAAAAAGAGAGCGAGTTGTTGGGTTGGTATCGGAGTTCGTTACCGATGGTCGGGGGCTTATGACATTTCAGGGGCGTATATGGGTACCGTTTGTGGGAGGGACGCATACCATTTTGATGGAAGAGGCTCATCGGTCGAAATTCTCGATCAATCCTGGGGCCACTAAGATGTATTTGGACCTGAGGAGGGAGTATTGGTGGCCCTGTATGAAGAGGGATGTTGCGTGGTTTGTTGAGAGGTGCTTAACCTGCCGTAGGGTTAATGTCGAGCACCAGAGACCACATGGTAAGTTGCAGCTGTTGGAGGTTCCCGAATGGAAGTGGGAACATATTACCATGGATTTTATCACCAAATTGCCAAGGAATGCTAGGGGAGTCGATGCAATTTGGGTGATTGTGGACAAATTGACAAAGAGCACCCACTTCCTTGCTATCAGTGAGAGCTCCTCCGCAGAGAAGTTAGCAGAGATGTACGTGAGGGAAGTAGTATCTCGGCATGGGGTGTCGATCTCGATTGTTTCAGATCAGGATGTACGTTTTACTTCCAGATTCTGGAAGAAGTTCCACGAGGAGTTGGGTACTAGGCTGCATTTTAGTACCGCATATCACCCCCAGACAGAAGGACAGAGTGAGCGGACGATTCAGACGCTCGAGGACAAGCTCCGGGCATGTGTTTTGAATTTCGAGGGGGGGGGGAGTTGGGATACGTATTTGCCCTTGGCAGAGTTTTCCTACAACAACAGCCATCATTCGAGCATTGGTATGCCACCCTTTGAGTTGTTGTATGGGAGGAGGTGTCGGACCCCCATTTGCTGGGGAGAGGTCGGACAGCGTGTTATGGGCAGTACTAAGATCATGCTTTAGACGACAGAATAGATCCAGCAGGTCAGACAGAGGTTGTTGACCGCTAAGAGTCATCAGAAAAGTTATGCGGACAAACGTCGGTCCGAGCTTGAGTTTCAGGTCGGCGACTTTGTGCTCCTGAAAGTCTCTCCTTGGAAAGGAGTGATACGATTCAGGAAGAGGGGCAAGTTGGGGCCCCGATATATTGGTCCATTCTGGGTGGTCGCGAGGGTAGGCAGGTTAGCCTATCGTTTGGAGTTGCCAGCAGAGTTAGGGCAGATTCAGGACACTTTCCACGTGTCGCAATTGCGGAAGTGTATAGCCGATGAGTCGGCAGTGGTACCATTAGAGGATATTCAGGAGGATGCGAGCCTGAATTATGCTGAGAGGCCGGTGGCAATCAGAGATCGGAAAATCAAGGTTTTGAGGAACAAGTAGGTACCCTTGGTTTTGGTTCAGTGGCAGCATCGGAAGGGGTCCGAGATGATTTGGGAGCCGGAGCGTGAGATGCGTGAGCAGCATCCGGAGTTATTTGCAGAGCCAGACTTCGAGGGCGAAGTCTAGTTCTAGTGGGGGAGAATTGTAACACCCCGGATTCCCAGGTATTATTTATTCTTGTATTTTTGGTAATTTGTGAGGAGACTCGGCAAGTTGGAGCCCAAACTCGCCGAGTAGGATCGCGGTTTTGGACGCGGGTTCGCGTCTGGACTCGGCGAGTCCATGTTGTTTAATGAAACCCTAATTCCCCGGGTTTGGAGCCTATTTAAGGGCACTTATAGCCTCCCATTGCGGCTACCGGTCCCTTGAGAGAACCCTAAGAGAGCTAAATCGCTTTGAGAGAGAAGAAGTCACTTTTGGATCTTTGTATCCTTTGTTTAGCAAGAAGAGGGTGACAAGAGCAAGGAGGAGGTGAGATTCAAGCAGATCCAGAGTCCAGAGGCTTCATTTTGAGGTAATAGTTCGAATCTCCTTCAGTTTTAGGGTTGATCTTTAGAGTTAGGGTTTTCTAACTCCTTTGGAGAGTGATTATGAGAAGCAAATGGTCCCTCTTTGAGTTTGTGCCTTGGATCTGGACTCAAAGAGGTCCAGAGACCTTAACCCTTGGAGCTTTTTGGGTTAGTATGGAGTTATTGGACTTAGGTTGTCACTTTTTGGGACCAAATCTCCTTTTGATGCCTTGTTGTGGTTATACAAGCATCAAGTTTCGAAATTTACGTGACATTCATGCTTGGGAAGGCCAAATCTATGGTTTGGGGAAACAGATCTGACCTCAGGAGGTCAATTGAGTTTGTGCATGGCATGAACTCGCCGAGTTGTTCTTGAGACTCGGCGAGTAGGATGTGGGTTTCACGTAAATTGTTCAGCGATTAGACTCGTCGGGTTGGGGGATGACCTAGTGAGTCAGGGAGAGTCAAAGGGGGGGGGGGGGGGCTGAGTCAAGCTGGAACTCGCCGAGTTGTTCTTGAGACTCGGCGAGTTGAGTCGTGGTGGCCCCGCGATTCATGCCAGGTGGATCGAACTCGTCGAGTTAGGGAAGTACTCGACGTGTCAAGAGAGGATCCGAGGGAGTCAGTGAACACGTATAGACTCGCCGAGTCGCTTTGGTGCACTCGCCGAGTCCGGTTAAAGTTGACCGTTGACCAAAGTTGACCAGTGTTGACTTGATAGAGTTAGTCAACCTTAGTTATGAAAGTGTTAATTAGAGATATATTGTATTATAGGAGGATTATAGCTCAAGGGATCGAGCACGAGTGATTTCAGGGATTTGCAAGTTATCGAGATACGCGAGGTGAGTCTTCTCACTATACTTTACCTTGAGTAGGTAACTAGAGTTATGTGATTCAGTGTTTGTATGCTATATATGTGTTATGTGTTGCACTGCATTATTCTGTGTGATTTATGTTGTGCATGTTTACAGAGTTAGAACCTAAGGGTTCACAGAGTTTGGGTGCACGGACCCACAGAGTTATAGCCTCGAGTGGCTAATATGTGTTATGTGTGGTATTTTGGGGAACTCACTAAGCTTTGTGCTTACAGTGTTTGGTGTTATTTGTTTCAGGTACTAGTGATGACCGTGGGAAGGCGCCGGCTTGATTAGTACACACACACGGGATTTTTACATTATGAGATCTTGGGATTTTTATATGGCATGGATTGAGTTTCAAACAATAATGTTTTTATGAATATTAAATGAATTATGTTTTTATAAAATGTGAAAAATTGTTTTGAATTTACGGTGTTACAAAGTTGCTTCCTGGTGAGGCGATGCATGGCAGTCATAGGAATGAAGTATTTGTCATTATCGGTCTTCATTTTGAAAATGACTCTAAGTTCAGGGTAGTTGGTTGCACCTAAGGATCTTTCTTCATAGCCTTCGGAAGGCATTGGTGCGGGGTTAAGTGGTGGCAGATCGAATTTCTTGGCAATGGTGGGGTAGATGTCTACATCAATGTTTGCAAAGTCACAGACTGTTTCCTTCAAAAAAGTATTAGCCCTTTCCAGTGAAATCTTCATCTTCGGGTGCTTCTCAGACTTATGTTGAAACACCTTTGCAATGAAAAAGACTTCTTCTGGATTCATACAGGGAAAATCAGCCTGGGTGCGGACATAATCATGTTCCCTTCTAGTCAGAGTGTACTGGATGAAGTCAGCCGTCATGAACTTCCTGATTTTGTAGTTCTTGACTGCGGATGATCTATTGTTAGACCATATGTTCTCAACGGGAGAGGCATGCTTAGCATAAAACTGACTAAGTCTCTCAAATTCCATTGGTAGTCTTTTGGCGTCTGGAAGGTTGCGGTAGAACTGGTCAAATACAGTGAAGTATCTGGCATTTAGAGAGATTGGGACATCCCAGTAGCCATCTGAAGGGGGTTCCGCATAGGTGAGATGAGGAGTGTAGTCATCATCAAGCAATCTTCGGTGGGGATTAATCCAAGAATTTATCAAGGACTCATCTGTAATGGTATCAAAACCGCATAGTATCCATACTTCTTCAGCTAGTTTGGCTGCCTTCCAATCTCTTTTCCTTTGGGTGGTAGCAGGTGAGTCATTTGAGCTCGGAGAAGACATGTGCTCCACAAGGTTTTTGAAGTGAGGGGGAGTCTCTGGTTTCTCAGGAGTGTTTTCCTGTTGTAATGGAGAGTTATGAGGTGGAGTGTGATGAGATGGTTGCGGTGAAGGTTGTGGTGTAGGAATTTTTTCTGTAGTGATAGGGGGAGTTTATGATGGGTTTTGAGCATTCTAACACTTCCTAAGTGTACATGCAACCCTAATAACCTTGGATCTATGTTTGTCTAATTATCATGCAAAGTTAAATTCCAAGGTTATATTCCTATCTAGCATACATGGGGAACAATTTCTAACTTGAATGAAAGATAGAATAACTTACCTTGTTGTTGCTTATGTTCCTTGAAACCTTGTGAGCCTAGCACCCCAAGTGTGATGCCTCAAATGCTTCACACAACACCAAATGCTCTTGGAAAGACTTTTGAGAGAATACACACTTCTTGAAATCAGCCTAGCCCTCTAGTTTCTAATGTGTAGCCGATTTTGGTGGAGAATGGGATCCTTATATAGTGTTGACACATCTAGGGTTACACCATGTAAACCCTAACGTGTCATGACTCTTCATTTCCATGACCCATGGGTTTGTAACTCCCATGGAGCATCCTATGGGTAGAACCCAACTTGATAATCCATGGAGCCTCTTAGCCCACTATACAAGATATGAATGATTTACATAATCAACCCATATATTTAATTAGTTAACTTTTGATCACTTAATTAATTCCAAATTAATTCTTTGATCAAACTAATCAAATAATATTATTAATATATTAGAACTTATAATATATTAATAATCTCCAAGTGTTATTCCTCTCATTTAGTCTATCCAATTGCATGGTGCCATGCAACCCAAATGAACCATGCCGGGTCGGGTCAAGTACTAACCAGAAATAGTTATAGACTTAGACACCTTATCCAACAGTCTCCCACTTGGATAAGTCTAATAACTATAACTCCAGTACTTCAGGAACCGACCGGCAATCGTAGCTCTTTCAAGGTCTCTCGGAACTAAGAAGATGTTGATACGCCATTTAAGATAAGTGATCATATAATCCTCTGTTCTAGATATCAGCCGGACAAATACATGGAACAATGTCTTACTTATTGTCCAGCAGTTTGTTTCCCGATTTCCAATTTGTTTGACAAAGAACTTAATTGAACACATCAACTTAGTTCTGACCGGGTCCGGTACATAGGTCAAAACAAAATCATCGAGGGGCCCAGATATCAGCTTCTAATCCAAGAAGGAACAGATAAACTTCGACTCATATGTTTGTTCTACCACTCATTGAACAGATAAGCATCAACATGGAAAACAAAATTTTAAACAAACTAAAAATAAAAATAAAAATAAAAACTCACTAAAATAACTAAAAAAAATAGCAAACCAAAATAACTAAAAAGGATATCACGATCACTCGTCTTCTTCGAAATCAAGCTACAATTGTTGATTAAATCCCTTGCATGCAAGAAGTGGTTTGTGAAAACAAAATCTTTTGGGACCTGTCAGACTATTTCCTTTGTTTTCTTTGCACCATTAACTAAAAGTAGAACAAGAAGTGACCAAACTAGTCAAGAACAACAAGAGCTCGGTCTTCCACTTAACCACCACGATACGCCTTTCTATACTACGCCCCGTGGATTGAGTTGGACAAATCACCCAAAGTAGTAGACTAAACAAGTCAAGAATTCCCTAATCACTTGCAATCTCGAAACCCATGCAAAAAGTAAAACCAAACAATGTGTATGATCACGAATTCCTGCACATAGCAACAAAAACCTTCCCGACAAGTGAAATGATATCAACTAAAATAAAACTAAAAAAAATAAAATAAAAAACTAACTAAAAAGAAATAACGAATAATCAAATAAACTAAATTAATTGAAAGTCGTTCCCCGGCAACGGCGCCAAAAACTTGATGTGCACAAAAGTACCCATTAATTTTAATATTTATAACCTAACAAACTTAGACTATCTATGCACTTATAGGCAGTGTACCTAGTCAGATTACAGTATAGCTTAGGTAAGTCGGGTGTCGATCACAGGGAACGGTTGATTAATTTAATATATTTGGTTATAGGTTATATGTCACACGAAAATAATAAAGAAATGGTTTAATAAATCTCAAACTAACAATTAACAACTTTCGATAAACTAACAGGAAAGCACATCTCTTTAGGTACTTTGGTTTAGATAGACAATTGCATACACAAATTCATTTATTCATGTTCACCGATTCCTAAAATGATTAGATTCGCGTTCACTATAACTAATCCTTTAGCAAACAAGTCAATTCAAACAGTGATCAGTTGGTTAAACTAACATGCTTTCTAGTGTTGAGTTCGTATCAAGCAAGACTTGTAAATATAGTTAATCGAATTATTAATTCAATTTAACCTCTTGTTGATGGTCATGCAACAAGGCTCACACATTAACTTACTTATTCTCAAGTTAATCCTAGTTTCACATTTGTTATTTCTAGTCTTATAATCTCGATGGTCATCAAAAATCATAAGAGACAAGCAAATCAAGCAGATGTTCATGCAACTCAATTCACTTAACAATTAACAGAAAATAGTCATTATTAACACATAAGGATCTTTTAACAAGCTTGGCAAGATAAATTAAACATAAATAAACAATTCAATATAGCAATTAGTCTAATAATCAAAGCTTCATTCAATCATAAACACAAAGTAAAAGGTTTTTACACCCAAATCAGAAACTAAATACAGAAAAGTACCACAATGGAATGCTAAACATGGTCACGTTAACAATCCATATGATTACCGACATGTATTCGCTCTCCAACCCTTCCGACCTCTGCTCCCGTTAGCTTAACGGCCTTCCGGCCGCCTTCTAAACCCTCAAAACGGCTTAACAGAAGTTTAATATCGACTAAACTAAGTTGTAAGTCGAATCCCCCCTCCTGGTTAGCTGAAAATCGACTTTTATAGCCTTTGTAGCTGACTTACGTACGCTGGGCGTACGTCGGATTACGCGGGGCGTACTAAGGATCACTACACGATTGAACATATCCGAGGCCAACCAGTACGCGGCGCGTACCATTAAGTTACGCAGGGCGTACTTCGAATTTGGTCATTACGCTGCGCGTAATTGCTATGGACGCGGGGCGTAATCGTCTAATCCAACATTTTAATTTCTTTAAGCTTCTAAGTCCGGTTTCTGCTTCAGTCTTTTCTTTGGTGCTTTATCGACAACGAATAGCTGCAAAACATAATTCAAAGCATTATGAGTGTTTTTTAGTTCTAAAAGAGAATAAATAAAGCCAAAATATTAAGATAAAGTGCATAAATATATATATATATATATATATATATATATATATATATATATATATAAATACACATATCAGGAAGCTAGCATCACTATACCCTACAACTCTCAAGTCATCACTCCCACCGAGGGTAAGGACCCAGTCCTTAGTCCTCCATAGGTACTTGAGGATATTCTTTACTGCAGTCCAGTGTGCCTTGCTAGGGTTCGCCTGATACCTGCTAACCATGCTCAGGGCAAAGGCTACATCAGGTCGAGTACACGTCATAGCATACATGATTGATCCTACAACCGAAGCATAAGGTATTCCACTCATTTCTGCTATCTCAGCCTCAGTGCTAGGGCTTTGTGTCTTACTCAATCTAGCATTACTCTGGATGGGTAACTCTCCTTTCTTGGAGTCCTGCATGCTGAATCTCTTCAGCACCTTATCTAAGTAGGTACTCTGACTAAGTCCAATTAGTCTTTTACTCCGATCTCTCAAGATCCTTATCCCTAGAATATAGGTAGCTTCTCCTGGGTCCTTCATAGAGAAACACTTCCCAAGCCAGGACTTAACTTCCTGCAGGGTTGGGATGTCATTTCCTATGAGTAGTATGTCATCCACATACAACACCAAAAAGCTAACTATACTCCCACTAGCCTTGACATACACACAAGAATCATCTTCACTCCTAGAAAAGCCAAATTCCTTGACCTTTTCATCAAAGCAAAGATTCCATCTGCGAGGTGCTTGCTTCAATCCATAAATGGATTTCTCAAGCTTACACACTCTATTAGGGTACTCGTTGCTGACAAAACCCTCTGGCTGACTCATGTAAACATCTTCAGCCAAATTTCCATTAAGGAAAGCGGTTTTGACATCCATTTGCCATATTTCATAGTCATGAAATGCAGCTATGGCCAACAGAACCCGAATAGACTTAATCTTGGCTACTGGAGAAAAGGTCTCATCATAGTCCACTCCAGGAATTTGAGAGAAGCCCTTTGCAACCAGTCTAGCCTTATAAGTATGTACTTTACCATCCATGTCGGTCTTCTTCTTGAAGACCCATTTGCACCCTACTGTCTTACGACCTGGTACATTCTCAACCAAGTTCCAAACTTGATTGTCATACATGGACTGTATTTCACTGTCCATTGCCTCTTTCCACTTGGCTGACTCAGGGCCTGCCATGGCTTCCACGTAACTGTTAGGTTCATCCAGACCTATCAGTGTCTCATCATTGATAAGTGTATCTCCTTCTGCAGTAATATGGAATCCATAGTAATGCTCAGGAGCATTCCTAACCCTTGTGGAATGCCTCAGAGGTACAGACTTGTCAATTGGCTCAACAAGAGTTTCCTCCTCAAGTTGAGTGCTAGGGTTTGAAGTTCCTTCACCGCTTGACTCTTGAATTTCTTCAAGATCAACTTGCCTCCCACTATTTTCTTGGCTTATGAACTCTCTCTCTCTAAAGAAAGCCCTCCTAGCTACAAAGACCACATTTTCACTAGGTCTGTAGAAGAGGTAACCAAAGGATTGTTGTGGGTAGCCGATGAAAATACACCTCTCGCTTTGGGGTTCGAGCTTATCATGAGTCTCGCGTCTCACGAAAGCCTCGCAACCCCAAATCTTGATGTGGTCTAGTTTGGGTACTTTACCAGTCCACATCTCGTGAGGAGTTTTGGCAACTTTCTTTGTAGGGACTAGATTAAGGATATGGGCGGCAGTCTCTAAGGCATACCCCCAGAATGAGATTGGTAGCGAAGCTCGACTCATCATGGAACGAACCATATCCAACAAGGTTCGATTACGCCTCTCAGCCACACCATTCAACTGTGGTGTCCTGGGAGGTGTCAATTGTGAGACTATCCCACATTCCCTTAGATAGTCAAGGAACTCTGAACTAAGATACTCACCACCACGATCGGATCGAAGCATCTAAATGTTCCTACCCAATTGATTCTCGACTTCCTGTTTAAATTCCTTAAACCTTTTGAAAGTCTCTGACTTATGCTTGATCAAGTAGACATATCCATATCTACTGTAATCATCAGTAAAAGTCAAATAATAACGATTAGCATCCCTTGTGGCATGTTTGAATAGTCCACACACATCCGTGTGTACAAGGTCCAACAAACCTTTACCCCTCTCACAAGAACCTGTGAAGGGTGACTTTGTCATCTTTCCAAGTAAGCATGATTCGCAACTATCATCTGACTTTAGGTCAAATGACTCCAAGACTCCATCCTTTTGGAGTTGGCCTATGCGTTTCTTGCTTATATGTCCAAGACGACAATGCCATAATGATGCTTTATCCAAGTTCTTATTATTAACAGAATCAATACACAATACATTATTTCCTAAGTTATCAACCACAGATACTGTTTCATACATGCCATCACAAGGTAATGCTTTAAAATAAAGAACATTATTAAAGAAAGCATTAATCAAGCCAACTTCATTATCAAACGAAAAGGTGAAACCTTGTTTATACAATGCATGAAAGGAAATAATATTTCTTGCCATTTCTGGCAAATAACAACACTTATTCAAATCTAAACTAAACCCACTACTTAGCGATAAAGTATAAACTCCAATCTTGGTGACAGGTAAAGCTTTCCTATTCCCCATGATTAAGTTTATTCTTCCTTGCTCCACATTCTCACTTCTTCTTAGTCCCTGCAAGTCACAACAAATATGAATACCACAACCGGTATCAAGGACCCAAGATTTAGAATGGGGTTAGTTATTAGAAATGATAGTGTAAATACCTGCATGGTTGGGTTTAACTTTCCCATCCTTCACATCTTGCTGGTATTTTGGGCAGTTTCGCTTCCAATGTGATTGTTCATGGCAATAGAAGCATTCAGCCTCTTTTGGGTCAAAAGAAGGAGTGACGAAACCTTTCTTGGTTCCACTTGAAGAAGAGCCATCAAGGGTCCGAGCCTTGGTACCCTTAGAAGAGCTCTTTCTTTTCTTCCCTCGACTTTTCCCGATTGCCAAAACCGGAGTAGAGTTTGGAGTAGGAGTGTTAACAACCGACTTCCTCTTAAGACCTGTTTCTGCGGTCTTGAGAAGTCCCTAAAGTTTGCTGAGTGTGACCTCTTCCTTATTCATGTGATATGTCATGCGGAATTGATCATAGCACGATGGTAAGGAGTACAAAATGATATCTATTGCAAGCTCCTCAGGGAAGTTCACATTAAGCTTCAGCAATCGATCCACATACCTTTGCATTTTCTGTTGGAATAGTGTCTAAGGCTGCAACTATATTAGGCAAGTATTTGACCCGGTTGTGCATGGTCCTTTTGGGTTACCTTCATCATAGCAACTTGATAGGATGATTTATTAAGAGAGAGTAAATATTATTAATATATTATGGGAATAATATAAAGAATAATATATTGTTGTTTGATTAATATAAGTCATAGAATTAATTGGAATTAATTTGGTGACTTAAAGAAGTTAATTAAATAAAGGGGTATAAACTGTCAATTGTTTGATAGTTAAGCTTTAGACTGATAATCCGTATAGATATACTAGGGACGAATTCTAGAAGCTAAGGGTAGCTAAATTCGTCCATGGCTTATCTAAGGAAAGGATTTGGATAGCCTTAAGAGAAGATTATCCAATTAGGGTTTAGGTTGTAACCCTTAAGGAGTCTACAAGTATAAATAGACCCCATGGGCAAGGGAAATCGAAACCTCTCATAAAGTAAGAGAACCCTGGCCGATTTCCTTCCCTCTCCTCTCTCCTAAATCATCTTCTTGCTATTGGTGTTTGTAAGCCATCAGAGGAGTGACATTTGTGACTCTAGAAGCTTCAAGACCACAAGATCAACAAGGAACTCAAAGGTATGGTTCTAGATCTATTTCAATGTTGTTATTTAACCTAATTAGCCATTAGAAGTCTTGGATTCAAAGCATGTTTAATTAGAAAGCCTAGATCCAAGCATTAGGGTTTTGCATGCGCACATAAGAAAGTTCTTATGGCTAAAACCCAACAGTGGTATCAGAGCCTAGCTTGGTTTTCTTTAAATTGTTGCTTGAATAACTGAAACAAACCTGCAAAATTCGATTTTTTTTTGGTTTCTGAGTCATGGACTCGGCGAGTCTCAAAGTGGAC
The DNA here is from genome assembly GCF_002870075.4 of Lactuca sativa. Lineage (NCBI taxonomy): Eukaryota > Viridiplantae > Streptophyta > Magnoliopsida > Asterales > Asteraceae > Lactuca > Lactuca sativa. The sequence continues at coordinate 41,834,286 of NC_056629.2, read as the reverse complement.
TCGGCGAGTAGGCCTGACTCGGCGAGTCCCTTTGTGCACTCGGCGAGTCCAAGCGTCAGGAATGGCCAGATTCAGGATTTTTTATGATTATCTTATGGAAACTTACCTGAATCATAATAGATCAATCTAAATCCGATTTTTTGATATATATGACTATTATCTTGATCTAGTTAAAGGTATTTATCAACTAATTAAATATTTAATTTCCTTATATGATAAATATTAATTATTTTAATTATTTTGGTAATTATCTTTCAAAGAAATCTTGAATAAAATCAAATATAGATAATTAGGACATTAATTGTTAATTGGAATTATTTGTTATTTGATCCTCCATGTTTTAAATGTTTAAAACTTTCCCTCAAGTTTTGAAATTCATATTTGTGATTAAAAGTTTTAATTTAGACAACTTAAATTTCAAACCCTAGATTTTAAAAGGTTTAAAATACAACCCTATACTAATATGATATTACTAGTATAATATATATATGTATAACTAAATGCTAGTCTTACCGTTAGTAGGCCTCATTCACGAAGCCGATCTATAAGGTGGGTATAAGGTTGCGGCCTATAAAATGGCGCTTAATGGGTGTACACTCACACCCACCGCTTGCTTGATTGGTGGAGGGTCGTTAGCCGAACGGGTAGGATAGGGCAACCTCATCCTCTCATTAAAAGTATAATAAGTAATACAAAGTAACTACACTTTTTAAAATTTTCCCAATCTTAGTTACTTTAGGAAAAGTGAATTGATGCAATCCCATGAAATTACACTTTGCACCCTTGCTAAGAAGTTAGTGGAGCGTGTGTGGTTTACCGGCACACTAATTGGTTCTAAGCAAAGGTGGCAAAGGGTGATTCATTGTTTATCATAGTTCGATGGAGCGTGTGTGGTTTACCGGCACATCGAATAGGTGATCGTTACAATGAAGGCACCATGTGAATTTGCATGGTAATTCACACCCGCTTTGTAATCCTCGGCATCCCAGTCACAAACAAGAGGGGCATATCGAGATTTAAACATGCCATTGAATAGTTTCAATGAATCTCATCCGAACCTAGGAATTCTCAAAAACACTTAGGACTAATAGTTTAGGTTTTTTGTGATGGAGAATTAGTGAATCGTCATTCACTTACCTTCAATTTATTTACATGTTAGATTACGGCATCCTTTTTCTAGTATGTAAATGTTATTGTTGGATCCTAGCCCTAATCTTCTTATTGGGTGATGATTAGGGATTCTTATTCTAATCTATCTTTGTCCTTTTCTAATTATAGATGTCGAACGCTAACAACGCTGCTGCTAGTTCTTTCACGTTGATGAGCCTTTGCCAAAAGGTCACCTTCGATGGAACGAACTTTAGCGAATGGATAAGATACATTCGCACCATTGCTCGCTATGAGGACAAGGAGTATGTCCTTGATGAGAAGCTCGAGAAAATCAACCCCGAAATCGCTACTCCGGCCGAAATCACCGCTTTTGAGACTCATGAGCGAGATGCAACGAAGGTACATTGCATCATGATTGCTACCATGAACTCCGAATTCCAAAAGTCCTACGAGGACATGTACCCATACGAGATGCACCAAGACTTATTGGAGAGGTACCACCAGAACGCGAGACAAGAGCGTTATGAGATTTTCACCAACATGATTTCCGCTAAGATGGGTCATGGAGAATCTCTTACCGTGCACTTGCAAAAGATGCAAAGGTATGTCGACCGCCTTCGCAAGTTAAATGTTGACTTTGGGGAAGACTTGGCGATCGACATGGTGCTTCACTCTTTGCCTCCGATGTACAACCAGTTTAGGATGACCTACCACATGAACAAAGAAGAGGTCACCCTAAGCAAGCTCCAAGGTCTCTTGAGGGTTGCTGAGAGCAACTTCAAAGACAAGTCTGCTGTACCTACTCCCAATCCGACTGCTGCTCCTGTCTTGGCTATTGGTCAAGGAAAAGGAAAGAAGAGGAAAGCTTCATCGAAGAACTATCGCAAGGTCAAAGCCCGAGATGGTGCCTCTTATAGTGGGACCAAAGTTGATCCCGCTAAGCCCTGCCCTAACCCGAAGGAGGCAGAGTGCCACCACTGCCACAAGATAGGACATTGGAAGAGAAGCTGCCCAGAGTACCTGCAAGCAATCAAAGAAGGAAAGATCAAGCCATCTTTCGCAGGTATATACACAATTAAATCTAACGATTCTAATCATGCTATTTCTTGGGTTCTTGATACCGGTTGTGGTTACCACATTTGTTCTAATGTGCAGGGACTAAGAAGAAGTAGGGATGTGGAGCAAGGAAGAATCAATCTAATCATGGGGAACAGAAGATCGTCGCCTGTGACCAAGATCGGAAGTATTCTTTAGTGCTTAGGAATAATTTGTGTTTAGATTTGAACAATTGTTGCTATTCGCCAGAAATGGCTAGAAACATCATTTCATTTCATGGTTTATATAGACAAGGATTTAGATTTTCTTTTAATAATGAGAATGGTTCAATTTTAGCTTATCTAAATGGTGTCTTTTACTTTGAAGCTATACCATGTAATGGAATATATGAAACTGTTATGATTGTTGATAAGTTAGGAAATGATGTTTTGAATATAGATTCTCCCACTAGTATGGATAAAGCATCCTTATGGCATTGTCATCTTGGACATGTCAACAAGAAACGCATAGCCCAACTCCAAAAGGATGGAGTGTTGGAGTCATTCTACCTTAGGGAAGATCACACATGCGAGTCTTGTTTACTTGGAAAGATGACTAAATCACCCTTCACGAGTACATGTGAAAGGGGTGAAGGTCTATTGGACCTAATACATACCGATGTATGTGGACCGTTTAGATCAACCACGAAGGATGGGAACCGCTTCTACGTGACTTTTACCGATGATTATAGTAGATATGGGTATATCTATTTAATCAAACAAAAGTCAGAAACCTTTGAAAAGTTCAAAGAGTTCAAGAATGAAGTGGAGAATCAATTGGGCAGGAAAATCAAGATGCTTTGATCCGATCGAGGAGGAGAGTACCTAAGTCTTGAATTCCACGATTATCTCAAGGAGTGTGGAATAGTTTCGCAATTGACGCCTCCTAGGACACCGCAGTTGAATGGTGTGGCAGAAAGGCGTAATCGAACCTTATTGGATATGGTTCGCTCTATGATGAGTCATGCTTCACTACCTATCTATTTCTGGGGGTATGCCTTAGAGACTGCCGCCCATATCCTTAACCGAGTCCCTACCAAGAAGGTTGCCAAAACACCTCACGAGATGTGGACAGGGAAAGCTCCCTTGTTGGAACATATCAAGGTTTGGGGTTGCGAGGTTTTCGTAAGACGAGATACTCACGACAAGCTCGAACCTCGAAGTGAGCGATGTATTTTCATCGGCTACCCGCAGACATCCTTTGGATATCTCTTCTATAGACCGAAGGACAATGTGGTCTTCGTTGCGAAGAGAGGAGTTTACCAAGAGCGAGAACTCATTAGCCAAGGAGACAGTGGGAGGCAAATCGAGCTTGAAGAGATTCAAGAGTCGATAGATGAAGGAACCTCTACCGCTGGCACTCAACCCGAGGAGGAAACTCCGGTTGAACCGATTGACGAGTCCTTACCTCTTAGACGTTCCGATAGAGTTAGAGTTCTACCCCAGTTTTATGGTTTTCATATTACTACCGAAGGGGACACGTATATTAGTGATGGTACACTAATAAATCTTGATGAACCTAATAGCTATAAGGAAGCCATGGCAGGCCCGGAGTCTGCAAAGTGGAAAGAGGCAATGGATAGCGAGATTCAATCCATGTATGATAACCAAGTTTGGAATTTGGTTGATTATGTGCCCGGACGTAAAACCGTTGGGTGCAAGTGGATCTTCAAGAAGAAGACCGACGTGGATGGAAACATACACACATATAAAGCGCGATTGGTTGCGAAGGGCTTTACTCAAACTCCCGGAGTTGACTATGATGAGACCTTCTCACCAGTTGCGAAGATTAAATCTATTAGAGTGATGCTAGCTATTGCCGCATTTCATGATTATGAGATTTGGCAAATGGATGTCAAGACCGCTTTCCTTAAAGGGACGTTGGCTGAGGATGTTTACATGGCTCAGCCCGAGGGGTTTGTGGATCCGAAGCATCCGAATAGAGTTTGTAAGCTTGAGAATTCCATTTATGGACTTAAGCAAGCGTCTAGCAGATGGAATCTTTGCTTCGATGAGAAAGTCAAAGAGTTTGGATTTGTACGAAGCGAAGACGAGTCTTGTGTATATGTCAGAGCCAGTGGGAGTATAGTAAGCTTCCTCGTTCTATATGTCGATGACATATTACTCATAGGAAACGACATCCCGACTCTGCAGGAGGTTAAGTCCTGGCTCGGGAAGTGCTTCGCTATGAAGGACCTCGGAGAGGCTTCTTACATTTTGGGAATAAGGATAGTAAGAGAAAGAAGTAAGAGACTAATTGGACTTAGTCAGAACACTTACTTAGAGAAGGTACTAAAACGTTTTAGTATGGAAAACTCAAAGAAGGGAGAATTACCGATACAAAGTAATGCCAAGTTGAGTAAGACTCAAAGTCTGAGTACCGAAGCTGAGATAGCATAAATGAGCCGAGTACCATACGCTTCCGCAGTTGGCTCAATCATGTACGCTATGACTTGTACTCGCCCTGATGTAGCCTTCGCTTTGAGCATGGTTAGTAGATATCAAGGGAACCCTGGCAGGGCACATTGGATTGCGGTGAAGAATATCCTTAAGTACCTTTGGAGGACGAAGGAATGGTTCTTAGTCCTTGGAGGGAGTGATGACTTGAAGGTGCGAGGGTATAGTGACGCCAGTTTTCAAACCGACAGGGACAACTACCGTTCGCAGTCGGGCTGGGTCTTTACCCTAAATGGAGGAGTAGTGACATGGAAGAGTTCCAAGCAGGAGACTGTAGCTGATTCAACGTGCGAATCAGAGTACATTGCAGCGAGCGAAGCGTCGAAGGAGGCAATATGGCTAAAGAACTTCATCGGTGATCTTGGAGTAGTACCTTCCATAAAGGAGCCCATGGAGATTTTCTGTGATAACGAAGGAGCGGTTGCCTTGACCAAGGAACCGAGGGATCATGGTAGATCAAGACATATCGACAGAAAATATCACTTCATTAGACATCGTGTAGAAGAAGGACAACTCGTAGTGAAGAGGATATCATCAGAAGATAACCCAGCAGATCCGCTTACGAAGGGACTGAGTAGGGTTAAGCACTTGCAGCATGCTAGGAGTATTGGGCTGAAGGATGATATTAGCATAGATTAGATAGTATTAGAAACGTGTAATAGATAAATGTAATTAACATTTGAAGATTAAATAAAGGAGTTTTATTTATGAGTAATGTTACTGTCTTATGTTAATTGTTTAACTATTGTTTCACTTTGCATGTTTTGACTTCCGGAATAATTGAAATTATTAGGAATAATGGAATTGTTCAAATTGTCCACAATCGTTCATATGTTGGAAGTAGATATGAATGAAGATTGTCATGAATTGGTATGTAGATTGTCTAAATGGTGTTAGACATAGCAAAGGGTTGCTGCAACATTCATGAGTGCTTATGAACTAGTTTTGAGCATTGGAACAAACTCGCGCTTGCTGGAATCACCTTATGGAATATGATATAAAAGGGTGATCGCAAGACGATAATATCATATAGTCTTAAAACCTAGATATATGGTTTGTTATTTGTTAATTGGTTGTACATTGATAATGCGAAAACGCATCAGTAACTCGGTGTTATAAAACGCATTGTTGTGTATAGTTGGTTAATGAATAAGTAAATGCATATAAGTCAAAGTTTATCTGTAGCTTTTATCTAAGAAGGTAAAAGTGATATCTTGGCCGCTCGATGATTTGATTTGACTTATGTGCCGGGCCCGGTCAGAACTGAATTGATGTGTTCGATTAAGTTCTATGTCGAATAAATCAGAGATCGAGAAACCTAAATGCTTGACTAACCATTCCATAGGATTGTCAGCATGATATCTAACAGAGGGCTGTACGATCCCTTATCTAAAGGACAATATTGATTAGATCAGAGTTTGACAGCGTCTTTGAGAGCTACGATTGCAAACCGAATTGTACTTATGCATATAGTTACTAGACTTATCCAAGTAGGAGACTGTTGGAATAGTGTCTAAGGCTGCAACTATATTAGGCAAGTATTTGACCCGGTTGTGCATGGTCCTTTTGGGTTGCCTTCATCATAGCAACTTGATAGGATGATTTATTAAGAGAGAGTAAATATTATTAATATATTATGGGAATAATATAAAGAATAATATATTGTTGTTTGATTAATATAAGTCATAGAATTAATTGGAATTAATTTGGTGACTTAAAGAAGTTAATTAAATAAAGGGGTATAAACTGTCAATTGTTTGATAGTTAAGCTTTAGACTGATAATCCTTATAGATATACTAGGGACGAATTCTAGAAGCTAAGGATAGCTAAATTCGTCCATGGCTTATCTAAGGAAAGGATTTGGATAGCCTTAAGAGAAGATTATCCAATTAGGGTTTAGGTTGTAACCCTTAAGGAGTCTACAAGTATAAATAGACCCCATGGGCAAGGGAAATCGAAACCTCTCATAAAGTAAGAGAACCCTGGCCGATTTCCTTCCCTCTCCTCTCTCCTAAATCATCTTCTTGATATTGGTGTTTGTAAGCCATCAGAGGAGTGACATTTGTGACTCTAGAAGCTTCAAGACCACAAGATCAACAAGGAACTCAAAGGTATGGTTCTAGATCTGTTTCAATGTTGTTATTTAACCTAATTAGCCATTAGAAGTCTTGGATTCAAAGCATGTTTAATTAGAAAGCCTAGATCCAAGCATTAGGGTTTTGCATGCGCACATAGGAAAGTTCTTATGGCTAAAACCCATCATTTTCTGCATGTGGCTCATGACGGATTCCCCGTCCTTCATCATGGTTGTTATCATGGAGCAGATGATTTCATACCTCTCTTGTCGTGCACTTTGATGGTATCTTTCCATTAGATCTTGGTGCATTTCATAAGGGTAGAAATCCTCATAAGACTTTTGGAGTTCCACTGTCATCGTGGCCATCATGATGCATGCCACTTTCGTAGCATCCCTTTCATGTGCCTGAAAGTCAGCGATCTCCTGAGGAGTTGCAGCGGCCTCATCAATCTCCTTAAGCTCCTTGTCAAGGACATATTCTATGTCCTCGTAGCGGGTAATCATCCTGATGTTTCTGATCCACTCATTGAAGTTGGATCCATCAAAAGTGACTTTCCCACACAAGTTCATAAGGGTAAAGGAGCCATTAGGGTTAGAGCCAGAAGCAGCATTGTTTGAATACATCTGAAAGAAAAGGACAAGATTAGTTTAGATATTAAGAGAGTCCTTAATAAAACACCCAAATGTAATATTATGGCTAGGATCCAATCACAATATATTATAACTTAGAAGAGGTATGCCGTAATCCAAGCTATAACATATTTGAAAGGTAGGTGAATGACGATTCACCAATTTCCACCACGAAAACCGAAATATTAAATATTAGGTTTTTGATTTGTTCTTAGAAATTCCTAGATTCTTTGAGATTCAATGAACTTTTCAAAGGCATGTTTCAATCTCGAGTGTGCCCTCCAAGTTTTATGACTGGGATACCGAGGATCACAAAACGAGGTGTGAAGTAACCATGCAAATCACTTGGTACCCATAAAGTTTATCACTCAATCGATGTGCCGGTAAACCACACACGCTCCACCGATACTATAATAAACCTTAAGTCACCCTTTACCTACCTTGTTAAGTCCAAGTTAGTGTGCCAGTTAACCACACACGCTCCACCAACGACTTAAACAAAGTGTAAAGTGTAATTTCATGGATTAGCACCTTATTCACATTTTTCCTAAAGTAACTAAGATTGGGAATTTAATAAAACATTTAGTTACTTTATAATATTCATCATACTTTTAATGAGAATTTATAAGTCCTTGTCTTACCCGTTCAGCTAACGACCCTCCACCGGTCAAGCAAGCGGTGGGTGAGAGTGGACACCCATTAAGTTGCCATTTTATAGGCAACAACCTTATACCCACCTTATAGACCGGCTTCATGAATGAGGCGTACTAGCGGTAAGACGACTTTGTTCTTATACATATATATATATATATATATATATATATAATTATTAAATCATAATAATATAAGTATAAGGGTTGAATTTTAACTTTTAAAATTCTAAGGGTTGGAACTAAAGTTTTTAACATGACTTTACTTGTTCCAAAACTTGAGGGCAAGTTTTGTAAACTTTCAAAACTTTTCATTTCTTGTAACTTCTGAGTTTATTAGAGTAATAAAATGAAGACTCTTCATTTTTCTAACTCTTGTGTTCTTTTAATGGTTTTAACTCAAGTGACTTTTGGTTTTGCATAACTTGAGGACAAGTTATGGACTCCATTAAAACACATTAAGATCAAGAATTAAACTACCACATAGGTTACAAATAATTCCTATGATCATCTAAACATCATAAGATCAAGAACATGAATATGAACACTTTCATGAATCAAAATTACACTTAAAATTTTGTAATTTTGATAACTAGTTGTTGTAAATGGATTAGCAAAGACATTACACCATCTAAAACAAGTTTTCAAGTACCAAAACAGTTTAGGGTAATGTTTCTAGTCCATTTCCAGCAACTAAAGTCAAAAATCTGCACTATGTGGCTCCTACTCGCCGAGTGCATGAACCTACTCGGCCAGTAGGTTGAAGATACAAGTGAACTCGGCGAGTCTCCCCATGGACTCGGCGAGTTCATCAGGCAGACAACAAGTTTTTCGACTTTTTTCAACTTTTAAGCACAAATAACACAAACAAGCCTAGGCTCTGATACCACTGATGGGTTTTGAGCATTCTAACACTTCCTAAGTGTACATGTAACCCTAATAACCTTGGATCTATGTTTGTCTAATTATCATGAAAAGTTGAATTCCAAGGTTATATTCCTATCTAGTATACATGGGGAACAATTTCTAACTTGAATGAAAGATAGAATAACTTACCTTGTTGTTGCTTATGTTCCTTGAAACCTTGTGAGCCTAGCACCCCAAGTGTGATGCCTCAAATGCTTCACACAACACCAAATGCTCTTGGAAAGACTTTTGAGAGAATACACACTTCTTGAAATCAGCCTAGCCCTCTAGTTTCTAATGTGTAGCCGATTTTGGTGGAGAATGGGATCCTTATATAGTGTTGACACATCTAGGGTTACACCATGTAAACCCTAACGTGTCATGACTCTTCATTTCCATGACCCATGGGTTTGTAACTCCCATGGAGCATCCTATGGGTAGAACCCAACTTGATAATCCATGGAGCCTCTTAGCCCACTATACAAGATATGAATGATTTACATAATCAACCCATATATTTAATTAGTTAACTTTTGATCACTTAATTAATTCCAAATTAATTCTTTGATCAAACTAATCAAATAATATTATTAATATATTAGAAATTATAATATATTAATAATCTCCAAGTGTTATTCCTCTCATTTAGTCTATCCAATTGCATGGTGCCATGCAACCCAAATGGACCATGATGGGTCGGGTCAAGTACTAACCAGAAATAGTTATGGACTTAGACACCTTATCCAACAGTTTAATGTTGTGAGATGGAATGGTTGGAGTGATGGACTTCTTCTTCACTTCCCCCTCTTGAGGAGTTCAGACCCGGAGCCTCCTCAAGCCATTGACGAAGGCCATCAACTCTAGCAAAAACTTATTGGAACTGAGCTTTGAGGGCTTCGGCCAGTTGATGATTGTTGGGGATGGTGGGATTGAAGAGTAGCCTGTGAATCTCCTTGCTGAGATGAAGGATTTCAGGGCCATGGAAATTTGTGGACAAGGATCGCTGCAGACAGTTGATTGTATCTTGAAGGACTGAGATTGTAGACTCATAAGCAGTGTGAGTCTCAGCAATCAGCTTTTCAGAGTGGGAGGCTTGATTCGCAATGGCTGCTTGAAGATCTTTCTTGATTGCGATTACCTCAGAGATGAGGCATTCCGTAGCAACCATGAATTCTTTGTGGTCTGCTTGACGATTATTGTCAAGGGACCTGATCCCCATCTCAACCTTGAGTGAGATACGCTCCGCAGCCAATCTCTCACGTGTTTCCAGGCGTTCAATCCGTTCAATTGGTGACTGCGGTCCAGGGATATCTTCTGGTTGCAGTTGAGTTGGCTTGACCGCAGTAAGGATTTAATCAACCTTGGCTTCAAGACTTAGAAATACTTTCCTGGTAACAACATTCTTCTTCTTCTTCTTCTTCTTCTCTTTGGGCTTAGAATTTGAATGATGAGAGCCACTGGATTCTTCTTCTTCATCAAACATCATGAGATCATCATCAGAAGGAGACAATTTGTTTACCTCTTGTAGTTCAGCATCATCAAATCCGAAGGTGGGAGTAGAGCTCACTTCGATTTCGGGTCCTTCATCTTGTGATCCTTCAGCAGTGGGAGTAGGAGGAACTTTGGAAGCAACTTGGTCAGCAGTTGCTTCCTGAGTCTTGTGGAAGGTTTTGACCATTTCAGTTATCCATTCTTGAACTTTTAGTATGGTGGCTACGGTATTGGCATTATTAATTGCGTCTGCCCAATACTTAGCCATTGCTTGGATTTCTTGTTCCTTCAGCTGCTGTTGTTTGATATGTTGATCCTTGCGTGCTTGGAATGCCCTACGAAATGCGCCATATTTCTTTGCTTTAGCCTCATTGGAGGGTTGATACTTAATCCATGAATCAGTTGAGTCACCATCTGTAACAACCCGAAGTTGTCCAACGCCGAAAACCGTTCTACCCGTAAAAATTCGCTGTTTATCAATTCGTTCCGATTTCGTTTTGGGTTAAATTATTTAAACTTATATGTTTATTATAATCTAATGAGTGTCCAAACCCCTTAGGAACTCATGAAATTAGCCCAAAAATGTTTATTTCATAAATTATAGAAACGCCCCTGCCGGGTTACGGAAACTTAATCGGGTGTGACCAAAAGCCCCGTTTAATGCCGGTATCGGGTAGAATTCCACCGTGTCCAAGTTTTGAGACCTATTTAAACGTGTTTAAGCTTTCATTTGAAGCTTTTGCTTCATCTCTCTACTCTCTCTCTAACCTCTCTCCTAAATTCAAGTTTAAGGGTCCAAAATCTCAAATTTAAGGCTTCTAATCACCAAGGTACCTTCCCTAACTTGTTGTACAGCCTCATTAGCCTTCAAATCCGAACTTAAACTTTGTTTTTGGACCTCAAACATGAGTTTATGGCCAAGGAGCATGCTTGGGCCGTAAACTCATAATAAGAGGGTTTTTAATGCCTTTAAACCCCTCCTAAACAATTTTGGGACTTAGATTCGACTATATGGCTTACCAATTCGGACTTAGAACACCCTAATCATAATTTTTGAAGAGTAAACAAGATTTTACTACCCAAGAACAAGCTTGGGCCGTAAACTCCATATCATGGAGAGTAAACACATATTAAAGGGGTTTTTAAGCCCTTAAACCCTTCCAAAACACCAACAAGGCTTACATACGACTTGTAGAATTATGGAATTGGCCTTGGAACACCTTGAACATAAATTTAGAGGAGTAAACTTTAGTTTACTTCCCAAGAACATGCTTGGGCCGTAAACTCATTGTTCTTGGAGAGTAAACTCCTCTAAATGTGTTAAAATGCCACTTTAACACACCTAAAGCCTTGGGATAAATTCTAGAAGTGTTTACAAACAAGTATTGGACCTTAAAACATATTATTTTCCCCATCTAAGGAGTTCACGGCCATGAGGGTGTTCATGGGCCGTAAACTCCAAAATCTAGGCCAAAAGTCCCTCAAAAATCCATTCAAGGCTAGGAAAAATCATTAGAATCACATGTGATTGTTTAAGGACCAAAACATTAAGGATTTGAAGTGAGGGGGGAGTTTACAGCCGTAAACTCCATGTTTACAGCCATAAACTCCAATAAATGGTCCCTATGTGTGTTATAATCCATTCCAAAGCCAAAAACCCAAGTCTAGCAATTATTTCCGAGTGTTATGAAGCCATTTTGCACCCAAAATCAACCTCCATGAGTTCACGGCTGTGAACTCATATGGATGAGGTTTTTAGGGTGGTAAACTCCCTAAAAAGTCTACTCTTGAAGAGTAAACTCAATTTCCAAGTCCCACGCATCAATACACGTCCGTAGATGTCACCCGGGTCCTTCCAAACATTTGCAATGGGGTGTTTCCGCGACTAAAAGTGTTTGTCCCTAACAATTAAATAATCTAAGTCCTAATTAGATACAAATGTGTATCTTTTCATTATACATAGGAACCTCGTGCGTTTTCAAGCCCCGAACTAGCGTTTAGCATCCGAAATCGTCACGTTTCTCGTCCGGTGAGTTCATACCCCTACCCTTTTTAAATGGTTTTTCAATGTTTTCAGGGGGAGAATACAAGCAAACTATAAATGTTTTCAAATCATAACCTTGATGTATTTCAAATAATATCTGGCAAACTTATAAATACTTTTACCCCTTAGATAAACTATGTCTGATTCAGTTTATCTCCGTATCATTTGAATGTATTGCCAGATAGTTTCATTGTATGTATCTGTATTCACTGTATTATGTTTCATAATCTTTTGTATGTTTGATATCGTACGAGAACCCTGTGAATAGTTTAGTACTAGCTTGTGAGTTCGTCACTACCCTTTTTGGATGATCAGTAAATCCTCCCCGGAAGTGTAACCAGAGTCTCCTGGAGGGAGAGCGAGGAATTTGTGAATAGATCTATTCGGGACTGACAATCCCACACCTTAACTGCTAGCTACAGTTAGGCGGGCACGCCTGGGGTGACAAATTCTGGATATCGTCCGACGTCTGACAAGCGTCAAGGAGGTCTCGTTGTCGTATCAGCATGGTTACCCGACTCATAATATGTATTAATATAAGTTTATTCACGGTATCGCTTTGGGTTTGGTTTTGACTTTGATTCGATTTCATATCTACTTTCTATCTATAGTTTCCATATCTAGTACGGGATAGTAGTCCCATGGTTTTCAGTCTATCGAACTTGTATCTAGTGCGGGATGTTATTCCTATGGTTTTCAGTATGTATATATCTTATATCTAGTACGGGATGATAGTCCCATGATTTCAATCTATATCTTGTATGGGATGGTAATCCCATGGTTTTGAAACTATATCTAGTACGGGATGATAATCCCATGGTTTCGAATCTATAACTAGTCCGGGATGGTAGTCCCATGATATTCAATCTATATTTTCATGTATATCAAACTATCTTGTATCTAGTACGGGATGATAGTCCCATGGTTTTCAAACTACTTTCCATCTACAGTTCACGTATATCAAAGTATTTTATATCTAATTCGGGATAGTAATCCCATGATTTTCAATATATAGTTTTGTGTATTAAACTATACTCTGTGATATTTAAATGGTCTTGTATTTAGGAAAATATGGGATTTTCCTGGAGAATCATATATCGTGTAAATGAACTGGTAATGAAGGATAACTAAACTGTTTTACATAAGAAAATATGGGATTTTCTTGGATAACAAACCTTTTCGGAAAACTAAAGGAAACTGGTACATTTTCAGAAAACAAACATCTTATGAACTCACCAGCTTTATGTTGATTTTTAAACTGCTTGTATTCTCAGGTCCGTGTTAGACAGGTACCCGGTGATCTCTTTTGGTGAAGACGGAGTACGTAGAAGACTCATCTCGTTTTGTTCATATATATATTATGTATCACACTTGTACAATTTACTTTTGAAACAAATGTAAAGTTTCAAATATATGTAATGTAATGGTTGTTTACTTTGATTACTATGTGCATTGGATTTGATACTCAACGTGGAGTCAACCCCGGAAATGTTTCCGCCTTTGGTTTTCGGGGTGTGACACCATCGTCAATTCCTTGAAATTGCACTGAGGTGTCCCTCGGGTTCACGGATCCTTGCACATTTGTGCTCACCGTGCCTAAACCACCTGTTACCAATGTAAGCAGAGTAGGATTTCTTGAGCTTCCTTGGTCTCCTTGACCCGTGGTCAAGTTTGGCCTCAGCTCAGTTCTGGCATGGGCGGAAGAAGTGCCCTGCAGTTGGGAAGGTGTTTGTAGTGTATGGATGACATTCAAAAGGATGGAGTTCAACTCCTCAGGAGAAAAGATATGCAGTCGGGAAGCCCTGGAGACTTTAGGGCGAGAACCAGTATTATCCCCTTGGGATTGAACTGGGGGGGAGTCTCCTCATTGTTGTGACTCAGACTCACTTTCTGAGTCTGATAGATAGAATATGGTAGTTTCAAATGGGTGTGTAGGCATCCCAAGGACTACCGAATCCTGTAGAGAGGTTGAGGTATCAGTCCGGTCATGCATATGGCTAGAGGGATCAGTTTTGCACTTCTTGAGGATTGAAATTGGTTGATTATCCTCTTCTGAATCACTGCTGGAGTCATGTTGGCTTGGTTCCACAGTAGTGATTACTGGTGGTGTTTTCCTTTTCTTGGAAGGTTTGGAAGCATCCTTTTTAGGAGTTCCTGATTTCTTGGTGTTGCAGGGGCCATGTAGTGTAGAAACTTTATGCTTACGTCTTGGGGTATGAAAAATATTGGAGAGAGTTGTGGAGGAAGGGACTGCGGTGCCTTCAGGGTTAATGACTGCGGATGGAAGAGGTGGAGTAGGAAGGTATGGGTCAATACCTTCCGTAGCCTCAATGTGGTCTGAGACATAAGCAGTCTCAAAACCGAGGGTAGAAAGAATATGGGCAGGAAGTCTGCGGATTGGTCCAAAAATTGATTGATCAGATGAAGGGTTGTACCTTTTGAGATCCTCGGTGACGAAGAGATTGATGTCATTTCCCATGTCGATCCTAGTGTCCGCATGAAGATCTGAAATGCAGAGTGACCAGAACCTTGAAAAGGTGAGTTTGGTTGGGTTGTCCCTTGGGCTCTCTTTGGGAATGTATTGCAGAAAATCATCCCAAATAATCTGTCCGTAGTTCACATCGTGTCCTATGAAGATGCTCCACACCAGCTCAAATAGTTTGAGACTCATGTTATCCGTGCCTCCAGTTCTGCCGGATAGACTACGGATGACGAAGTGGCACACGAATTACCAGACCGCAGGCAATTGGTTCTTCTTGAATTCACCGATTCCTTTGATCTTTTTCTGATAATGCATCTTGAATTCACCGATTCCTTTGATCTTTTTCTGATAATGCATCTGATGGGGTGAAAATCTTGATGGAGGGATGAACAAGGAGGTTAATGGTCGTGAGAAACTTTTCTTTGGACAGAATGACCAAAGAATCATTGATTAGGTTTAGATGAACTTCTTGGGGGTTATCGAGTGGGCGATAGGCAGAGAAGGCACATTTGAAGAGGGTTAAAATTGGAACAACATCTGTGAAAGCATCGAATAGACCAAACAGGGGGCGATTTTTCAGGAATTTGATCATGAGTTTTTTGGGAGCATTGTAGAAAGGGTATTCTTCAAAGATGGCACTGAAATTGCTTGAAGTAATTGTGGGAGAGTCTGAACCAATCGGGTTCACTGATCCAAAAACCTTGGATTGTTTCTTCGAGACATTGGATTTCACCATTGTTGTGAGTTTGAGAAAGCTTTGAAGAATGCAGAAGAAGGTTGAAGGTTTAGAGAGTGTAAACTTTTCTTTGTGTGGAAGAAAGGGGTTTTATAGTGGTTTAAGGGAGCGGGAAACGTTTTTTTTACCTAGATAAATTTGGGTAAAAACATTTGGGTTTATCTTTTAAATTAGGGTCTTTAATCTTAGCCACATATTGATAAACGAGGGATTAAATCTGAATTTGGGATTAACCAAAAAAGGGATCTGCATTTATACAGTCTACCGAAGTGAGTTTTGATATCTTTGGGAAAGGTCATGTCATTGACTGGGAAATGAAATTCTCGGTCTGGAGGGACATACAGTCTGTCTTTGTTGAACCGGGGTGAGGAATCCATTACGGTAGGATATCCATTTGACCAACCCCAATTGTATGTGTTGTCTACGGTTCCATTATTTACCAAGTTTTCAATAGCTTCACTTTCATTGAATAATTTTTGGATTAAAAGATTTAAACGTACAATTTAACTTTGAGCTAAATCTCTCTGGTTCAAAGCTATCTCTAATTGGGTTTCACTCAACATTTTTGCTTCTTTTTCTAACTCTAAATCTCTTTCTAACATAGCCATTTTGAGTCTTTTGTTATCCAGTCGTCCTCTCACATGGAACATCTCCTGGGATGCAATGTTCTTCTCATCTAAGGCTTTGTTATAGTCTGTAAGGACGGCAGCACATGTTTCATTAAGATTATCTATGTAAGGTTGACAATCATGAATGCTATAGTTTAGAGTTTGGATCATTAGTTTTACCTGTTCGAGGATGCTTAGAGTTTCATCCTTTGCAAAAATTGCTTGTGTATCAATTAGATCCAATTGATGGTGCGGAATCCCAATCAATTGGATGATGTCAGATCAATATATAAGAGAAGGAGAAGAAGAAGATGATGAATCTAAGATGTATTCAATATGAATGATGTTCCTTACAATAGATTCTCTCTCACACACACTTCTTCTCTCTAACTTTCTCTCTCTTCTCTCTTTCTTTCCTCTTCTAACCGTCTTTTCTGACCGTACACTCCCACATGCACTCCTCTATTTATATGGACCTTCAGCCATACACATGTGTACAACCGTACACAGGGTGTGCGGCCATACACACGTGTACAGCCGTACACACAAACCGCAAACACATACAACATTACATAAAAATATATTTTCCTAGAAAAGCAAAGTATAAACCATAATTTTGACCCAACAATCTCCCCCTTGGTTTATAGCTTTCTTTTCTAATTGGCCCAACAAACTCCCCCTAAAAAGTAGCTGGCCTTTCTTGTCAATCTTCAATGGGAGCTTTGGCTTCAGCTTTAATCTTCAAATTTCTTCACAACATCAAGATAAACATATGAATCTTCAATAAATGAATTCATCTTGAGCAGTCGGGTTTTTCTTCAAAATTTGACATTGAACGCACATTGGGTGAGGAGGCTTCTTGAAAAGATTCTTGAAATATAGCTCTTTCAGCTTAAGAATCTTTAGGGAGAACATCATAGAGAAATAATCTTCTGGATCACTTCAGCAGGTACAAAGATAGCAGCAGATTGATTGAGGAGGCTTCAATGCAATATGTGACATAATCTTCAAGTACAGCTTCACCATGCTTCTGGGGTTGACAGATTGAATGTCGAAAGAATAATCTTCATTTCTTGCTCCTTCGAATGTGAATTCTTCGATGCTCACGGACGAGGCTTTGGCTCAGAAATTTTCAACACAAACTCCATGATTCTTATCTATACCTGAAATCACTTTTCAAGACAAAACTAAACTAAAAGAAAACTTAGCACACAAATGAAAATAGAAACAAAAAATATTTTTGGATTTTTGATTTTTCTGAACAAGAAATAAAACAGAAATAACACTATTTTTGGATTTTTAAATTTTTCTGATTTTTTTTTATTTTTGAATTTTTCTGATTTTTTTTTTAATTTTTAATTCTCCCCTAATATTTAAATTAGAAGAAACTATGACAAATTTAACAAAAATAAAAATGATATCTAACTTTAAGAGAGATTTGGGATCAAAGTTTTTAGACAGCCTTTATCCACTTATCAGTACCTTTCATATTCACATCTTTTTCTGGTCGATCGTCGGTATTGTTGTCCACTTAAACACGAAAAATTGTGACAAATTTAGGACATACTATTTGTTACAAGACAGGTGAACTTAAGTTCCTAAAAATTATATCTGATCCTAATTTCTTAGATACTATATCTTAAGGACCATTCATCTGACGACAACCAGGGATATTGTTATCCACCTAAATTGAGCAGCGAGATATATAGACAATCTGTATGTGTTCAATTTTAAGTGTACTAGAACGTGTTTCCCGCTTCCTGATATGCCCCAGCCATCAAGAACTTCCAGAGTACTCCTTACACCGGGTGAGCAGACAACCATTCAGAGAGAAGATAGATTCAGAATTCTATTACTTATTACTTATTAATTTAGAGGGGTTGAGAAGTAGAAGGTTGCATATGTTGTGTACCAGGTCGGATTAGAAGTCGCGCAGAGGAGACAACATATGGCTAACAAATAAGAAGTCTTTCACATATATAACCTTCAGAGAAATAGAGTTGCATATGTTGTGTACTAGGTCGGATTGGAAGTCACGCAAAGGAGACAAAATATGACTAACAGACGGAAAGAAAGAAAATGATATTCTACTAACCTAATTTATCAGAATTTACCAGTCGCCCCATCCAACCGGAATTAAGGACAAATCCGCACATCGAGGAAAAGTTAAGCCACGGTTCCAAGTACGGGTTCAATTATTGTGACGAGTAGATTCCCATATATATCTCCCTGCTCAACCTATTCGAGCGTCGTATTGTCAGGTTGAACGGATCTAACTAGGTCAAGATTTGTCAAGTCTATAAATTTCCGAAGTTCAACTCTCCCTAGTCAAGTCCATTTAAAAAAAATTTGTGCCTACCGACGCATCAAACCAGAGCATAGACCCTTCAACTTCGGGTACGTTACGCAGACTCAGGTTGCCTGTTATCACTTTATCATATCACTTCCCAGAACATCTCCCTCAAATATAATTTCTAATTTTTAATGTTTTTGGATTTTCTATTTTTAATGTTTTTGGATTTTCTATTTTTTAATGTTTTTGGATTTTCTATTTTTTTAATGTTTTTGGATTTTCTATTTTTTAATGTTTTTGGATTTTCTATTTTTCTCCCCCTAAATTTGTGCATAAAAATGAAATAAAATAAAATGCGCAAATTTAAACTATCCTAAAACAAAAAAATGTCTTTAAAGCAAATCAACTTAAGAAAAACTCAGGAGTATAGAGAAGAAAACTTAAACCGTAAGTCACCGATTGAATTTGCATCCAGAAGGTCTGAGAACAACACGCGTAAACTCAAAACAGATCCGAAAATTCTTCATGTCGTTAAGCACAAACCCCGTTTGTGATCTCTTCCTTTCTTCCTTTCCCGCCAAGGACACATACTATCAAATAATGTTCTGAGTACTATACAGTTGAGAGCTGTCTCCTATCATGTGCCTGGAACAGCTACTACCAACAAACCGAAGTTTGATGATATGCCTCCCTAGCTGCTCTGACACAGAGCGGGATTAGTTGGTCTTTGGAACCCAGTCCATTTTGAAACTGGGTCGACCTTTGTCATCGAAACACGATACTTTCTCCCATGACATGTCCAGTTTATCACAAACAGAAGACATAGAAATATTAGAACTGTTAGTTGATTTGGGAGATTGAGCCTTTGGAACCCATTTGTAGTTGGGTTTAACCCATTTCTTTTTCGAACGGATGGGTTCCTCGGCACTTGATTTTGAACTTGAAGCCGATTGTCGAGATGACTTTGATTTTGACTTCACGGGAGCATCTCTTGGATTTGGCTTCTTGGCCGACACTCCCTTCTTGACCTTGGGAGTTGATTTCTTGGCCTTGTGGGGTTGATTTTTGGCCTTCGTGGCATTCCAGTCGCTATTTTCTGAATGTGACCTTGAGGGGTTTCTTTTGGAGTATCTCCCTCTTGGTGTTTTCTGCCAGCCGTGTGCGTAGTAGGGAGCGTATGCGCTATTTGGACAATTTCTGGCAATGTGTCCAGGTGTTCCACAGTGAAAACAAGTCTTTTTCTTCACTTGGAAATTGTTTCTTCCTGCCCCTGGTGGCGTATCTTTGCCTTGTCTCTTGCTTTTCCCACACGCACAGTTGCAACAGGCACTCTGTTTAGCTTGAAATGGTGGCCTGTATTTACCAACAACAGGTTGATCAGAAGCAACTGAGTTAGAAGCAACAGATTCAGAGTTCAAGGAGATGTTGGTTTGTTCAATGGTGTTCTCCTTGTTCTCATCTTCTGCTACTTTACCTGCACATGTAACAGAATCATTAGAAACGTTCACTTCATCCTTTTCTGGCACAACTGCAATAGGTTTCCCATATTGGAGATGTGCCTCATTGTCAATTTCTTCTTGTGTCATAGGGATGGATGTGTAGTTATGATTGAAAGGGGGAGGAACATTATCATACCCTAGACCCTTGTTTTGATTATCTTTGAATTTTAATTGGTTTTCAAATAAGGACTCGACTGTCTTACTCGACGCGGTGTAATTTTTGAAACTAACATCTGTTTTTCCACACTTAATTTTCAAAGTGCCAAGTTCTTCAGTTACAGCAGCAAGTTTGCGTTTAATGTGATCATGATTTTCACACTTGTTGCTGTAATCTTTTTGTAATTTCCTAAAGTCCTTGGTTTTTGCTTCTAGTTGTGCTTTAAACGGTTTCTTCCATTTCCTTAGAGTATAGCCTTCATATTTAAGGTCCTCATTTTCCCTTTTGAGCAAATCAATTTGTTCGCGAAGAAATTAAATTGTGGCTTTACAAGATGGAGTACATGAAACTTCATTTACCGGAATTGATGTGGAACTCATTTTCTTTTTTTTTATTTTTTTTTATTTATTTTTTTATATTTTTATATTTTTTTTAATTGCCCTTTGACTTAAAAACCAAGAAAGTCAACCTTAAAAGTCAAATTTAAAAAGTCAAACTCAAAAGTCAAACTTGAAAAGTCAAACTTAAAAGTCAAACCGAAAAGCCAAATTTGAAAAACTAAAAGTCAAATGAGAAAGTCAAAATTTAAAGTCAAAGGTCAACTTTTAAGAGTCAAAGTTAAAATTTTAACTAAAAAGTCAAAATTAAAAGTTAAAATTTAAAAACTAAAATTTTTGGTTGAATTTGGAATTTAAAATGAAAAGAAATTGAATTTTGGGGTTAAAAGAGTCAATTTTCGAAATTTGGAACCGAGAGAGACACTATATGAATTAAATTTCGAAGGAGGGAACCAAGGTGTTTGTTAGCTGAGTTGGTAAATCTCTGTGACAATGACCTAGAGGTCGCGAGTTCGATTCCCGGCACCCCCCCAATCCGTTTCAATATTTTTAATGCGAAGCTGCTGTGCGATGTTGCTGCTTGCGAGGACTAGAGCTGCGAAGCGAGGACGAAGCCGCGAAGCCGAGACCTATTCTGCTGAGCCGTGAACCAGATGCGAGACCGAGGGGAAGAAACTGGACCGTACACGAGACCGCACACGTCCGAGTCACACACACTGAGCCGCACACTACTGAGCTGCACACACCGAGCCGTATACTCCGAGCCGCACTCCTTCAACCAGCCGCACACCTTCAACAAATTCGCGAAAAAAACGACGTTTTTCACCCTTTTTTGCTCTAAAACTCGATTAAAAACTCGTTTTTATAAAAAATGCAAAGAAGTAACCCCCCTTATTTTTGCGAGATCTATCCAAAACGCTATTCTCTTTTCAAAATAAGATCAAATAAGCTCCAGATCTGAAAAAACTGATTGATACAACCAAGCTCTGATACCAATTGTAAGTCCCCAAAATGGCTTGTGTATCAATCAGATCCAATTGATGGTGCGGAATCCCAATCAATTGGATGATGTCAGATCAATATATAAGAGAAGGAGAAGAAGAAGATGATGAATCTAAGATGTATTCAATATGAATGATGTTCCTTACAATAGATTCTCTCTCACACACACTTCTTCTCTCTAACTTTCTCTCTCTTCTCTCTTTCTTTCCTCTTCTAACCGTCTTTTCTGACCGTACACTCCCACATTCACTCCTCTATTTATATGGACCATCAGCCATACACATGTGTACAGCCGTACACAGGGTGTGCGGCCGTACACACGTGTACGGCCGTACACACAAACCGCAAACACATACAACATTACATAAAAATATATTTTCCTAGAAAAGCAAAGTATAAACCATAATTTTGACCCAACATAACGATTGTGCCATATGTTTGAAGTTTTTTTGTTTAAGAAATGAGCTTCAGTGGTATAGAAGGCCTTTCGAAAAATCAGAGTTCCGATTTTCAAAAAGCAACCACTATGGCTCTGATACCAATTGTTGAGAGAAAAACTTAGAGACACACTTAAACAAACGTTAGAACAAGTATATTGCAGAATAGTTAATCTCGAAGGATCTAAAAGCTCAACAATAATATTTAGAGTTAGATGGTTAGATAGTTAGTTGCGGAAAAGTAAAGAAATGTAAATGACAATAATTGTTATATCAAGTATACACTTAAGCTGATTCATAACGAGGAATGCATTCAAACCAATTTAACAAGTGAGATCAAACTTAGTGATTAAGTCACAAAAGACTTGCTCCGAAGAGAGGTTGTAATCGATTATGAAAGTAAGACGAGTGAGTAAGAAAGATAGAAGAGATAACTTCAGAGATGTGTATTCAGAATTAGATGTGTTTCATAGATGTTTGAATACAAAAAGGATGAGCTCTTTTAAAGAGACTCATGAACTACACTAGATTATGTCTCTAAGAGTAGCCATGCAAGGCATACTGGACAATAGAGACTATTACAAAAAGATAAGAAAAAGTAATGTAGTAAAAAAGGACTACGGTAGATAGAGACTGCGGTTGTGGTTGCCGATGAAGACACTTGACTGTGGTGGCAGGTCGGTTGTGGTAGCTGAAGTTCAAGAGGGTCACTTTTTATGATTCAACGGGTGGTGTAAGTGGGATTTTGGGAAACTTCCAACTGCTGGTCGGCGTATTATTTATTAATGCATAGCAGGCTTATGGTTGAGTCCAGGCTGAGGGTTTCGGAATTTGAAGTATGACCCGAACACCTGATTGGATGTAGTAAGATAAAATTTTTGGCTTAGGATGAGTGGGGATGTGATAGTTTGAGTTTGGTAAGGCCATTGGTGGTAACCATGGTTGGTTAGAAGTGTTGTTAGACAGACTTCAATGGGATCGTAAAATTCACTAGTTCGAGGTAGACTATCGTTGGAGGTGGTCATGAGCGTAAAAAGGGAATTAGTTCGTGCCTTGGGCACGCCGGTCAGGATTGTCGATGAGTATTTCTCTGTTTTAGGTTGAGGACCATTGGGGTCCGGTGCAAAGTCGACCCTATGTAGCTCTAGATGGGTGGGATCTGTGGGCGAGGCCGCTCCGTGGTATAGTTTGGGTGGAACCCATGGGATAGGCCTGTATGATTATGGCAATGTAGGTGGGAGCTAGTAGTGATCGTTGGGTCAAGGTATCGGATCATGGGTTTCAGGATTAAGTGTGTGGTTAGTAAGTGGTGCAGAGGGATGTTTGGGTTGGGTAGCCTTGTCATTTGGACTCTTGGGAACCTGGTGGCTAGGCAGGTGCGAGACTGGTAGTCTCAAAGATGGTTTGGTAATCTCTATACCCCGTATTAGTGAGAGGTTATTGTGAATCAGAAAGTTTAAGGTGAAATGCAAGTGTAAATCCTTTGATCTCGGGTTATAAGTTGGGGATCGAGATGGTTATTGGTGGGAATTCGCATTGGAAATCACGGGTGTTTATGTGCAAGGCCTTCTCTTTTGTAATATATGAGTTAAGGAATATAAATGGAAGGGTTCAGGGTTAAGAGATGGTTTCAATTTTTTTGGTAGATCAGGCTCTTGTATTTTGGGTTGGTTCTATCTGTGTAAGGGTCGGGGAAGCATGGGTTTCAGATTTTCAGATTGATTTCATTATATGATTGGTCATGGATTTCTTCAGATGGATTATACTAGGGTGGGTCAGTTCATAAGGCTATGGGAAGACCACATCATGCATGGAACCAGGAAGTGGTCGATCGTTGGAGGCCGGTTGTGATATAAGACTACATTTGGTCTTGTAGCATTCATTTTTATCATTGGCCTTAGTGACGTCAGGTTTGAGGGGCTATTATTATCGGTCGGGGCCATAAGTGGCGAGATAGCTAGGGAAATTATTGCTAGATGAGACTTTCATTCGAAATTCACGTGGAGCGACTGTGTGTGTCTTTTGACTCAGCAACCGGGCGGGAAAATGGTTTTTCTATTAGTGGCAGATTAGTTGGGACCAGGTAGGTCTCGACTGTTTTTGGAAAGCAGCTAAGTCGCATCGAGATACGTCAAGGCGATATTAGTGATTTGGGATTCGTGTGTGGAGTCGCTTGGTAAGTCATTTTCAGCTTAGATTGTATAACCTCAGAGTAAATGATCTGACCTTGTTGTGCAACTCTCGTCCGATTCTAACCGTTGAAGGGATGAGTCCTCTATTCGAAGAATTGTTTGATATTTTTGTTAAGTATAAGTGTTTTGCTTCAATAATGGTTAGGGATTCCGTTTCCATTAGAAGCATCAAGTTAATCAATGGTTGGAAGTGTTCTGATTAAGTTTGGACTCCAATGAGAATTTGGTCTGGTAGTTGGTCAGTATGGGCAGTCTTTCGGGGAGTCAAACCAATTCGAGATTTCAGGTTTCAGTTTTTAGGTAAAGTAGGATTGGTTTTCAGCATAGGATTATGGATTCGTCTTCTTTGGGTCTGGAGAGTTTTGCTAAGGTTAGGTTTGGTAGCTTTGGGAAGGTAGTTGTATGCTCGGGGGTTGTGGTTGGGCTCTTCAAGCTTTCTGGCATGCCTGGGATAGGAAGGAATGATTTCAAGGACGAAATCTAATTTTAGTGGGGGAGAGTTGTAACACCCAGAATCTTGTGGACTAATTTTTGGGAATAAATCCTCTTTTGAGGGTTGGACACAACGTGTTGGAGGAACCAACACGACGTGTCGAGATTTGAAGAAACACGACTTTCATTAAGGCCAACACGGCATGTTTATTCCATAAAACGGCATGTTGGCAGCTGGTGGAGAAAACCCTAATATTTAGGATGTTGCTGTTGGATTAGTGTCTAAGTCCATAACTATTTTGGTATGTACTTGACCCGATGGTGCATGGTCCTTTTGGGTTGCCTTCACCAAAGCAACTTGATTGGAGAAATAAATAAAGAGAGAGGTTATTATGATTTATTAATATGTTATAAGAATAATATATTAAAGGAGAAATCATATTTGTTTAATTAATATTGGTCAATAATTAATTAAGAATTAATTTTGTGATCAAATGTAATTAATTAAACTAGAGGGGCTGAATTGTAATTATGTGATAGTTGGAAAATAGGGCAATGGTTATCCTTGTTAAAGGATGGAAGAATTCAAGGATAAGGATATCCTTAAAATCGTCCAAGGTCCAAGAGATAGGGATTTTCAAGGCTTATCTTATGGTTGCTTGATGGGTAAGTAACTAGATAAGGATAAGGACTGAAACCCTAATCCCAACCCTATATAAAGACCCCTAAGGCCTTAGGATTTCGTGCACTTGATCCCTAGAGCATCTAAGGACGAATTTCTACCTATCTCCTCTCTCTTTATACCTTCTCCACTTGCTTTTGGTGTTTGTAAGCCATTAGAGGAGTGACACTTGTGACTCTAAGCCTTCCAAAGTCAATACAAGGAGATTTGGGATTGTTATTGCTACATAACAATCAAGGTAACATTATAAACCTATTCTCATGTTAATATGATTATTTGAATGCTAGAATTAGGGTTTATAGTCTTGGATAACTTGCATGTACAATAGAGAAACCTAGATCCAAGCATTAGGGTTTGTATGAGCACATAGGATGTCTTATGACCAAAATCCATCAGTGGTATCAGAGCCTAGACTGGTTTCTATTGTATTGATGCTTGATATGTATGAAAAATTCAATTGTATGAACTTAACATATTAGGGTTTTTTTTCGAGATTAGGGTTTGCAAACCCTAATTTGCAAGAGTTTGAATAAGATCTTCAAATCCTTTCCTTAAACCCTTAAATTTCGAAATCTAGGGTTTGTTTTAATCCCTTGATTTTCGAAATTAGCCTCCTCCCCAAGATAAGATCCTAAATTTTAGGGATTTGGATTATCCCATATCTTGTAATTATCCTCTAATTGTTAAATATGGTAATTATAGATTTTGCATTATCCTATCCTTATTTTCAAAATCTATAGAGATAATTAAGGGATTAGGATATCTTAAATGTACAAATGGTAATTATCCTCATGATTTAGATAATCCCTTATGATTTAATAATTAAATTAATAGTCTAATTCAAGATAATTATAAACTCAAGAGTTTTAATATTTAAAATTTTAATTTATATGTCATAAATTCGAAAATTTTAAGATACATTAAAACTCAATTGTTTTTGAAAAGTTTCAAAACTTTCCCTCAAGTTTTGGAATTTAAAAGTTGATTAAAAAGGTTTAATTAGGAATGTTAAATTCTAAAACCCTAGTATTGTTTTGAAAAGTTCAAATCACACCCTATGGTTTTATTAATTAATTAAGGTGTATAATTAAAAGAGGTTTAATAAATCCATAAAAGTTTAGGTTTACAATTTAATTGAATTAAAAGTATAATTGTTAAATTAGACCACCTAGTATTTTGAAAGTATAAAATACACCTTATACTATATATAACATTAAAATTCTAACATTATATATATGTATGAGTAAAAGTTAGTCTTACCGTTAGTAGGCCTCATTCACGAAGCTGGTTTATAAGGGGTGTTTAAGGAAATTGCCTATAAAATGGCGATTGAATGGGTATCCACTCTTACCCACCGCACTCTTGAATAGTGGAGGGTTGTTAGCCGAACGGGTAGGATGGGACAAAACCTTCCATTATAAGTATAATGAATTACTAAAGTAACTAAATGTTTTCATAAAATTCCCAATCTTAGTTACTTAGGCAAAACTGAATTGATGCAATTCCATGAAATTACACTTTGTGCCCTTGCGAAGACGTTAGTGGAGCGTGTGTGGTTTACCGGCACACTAAATGGTTCTAAGCAAAGGTAGCAAAGGGTGACTCAATGTTTGTCATAGTTCGGTGGAGCGTGTGTGGTTTACCGGCACATCGAATAGGTGACTGTAACATGTGAGGGCACCATGTAAGTTTGCATGGTTATTCACACCCGCTTTGTGATCCTCGGCATCCCAGTCACAAACAAGAGGGGCATATCGAGATTTAAACATGCCATTGAAAGTTCAATGAATCTCAAAGGATCTAGGAGTTTTCATAGATTTAAAACTTAAATTCTTTTTCGTTTTTCGTGGTGGAAATTAGTGAATCGTCATTCACTTACCTTCAAATATTCTGCAATTAGGGTTACGGCATCCCTCTCCCGAGTTGTAGAATATTGTGTTGGGTCCTAGCCTTAGTATCTCATTTGGGTGATTTACTAAGGACTCAATCAATCAACTAACTTGAATTTATTTTCTCCCGTTTTGTAGATGTCAAAGTTTGACAACTATGGTCTTCTCAAATCCCGTGGAACAAGCATTCCACATGAAGATGATATTCCACGATTCGATCAAGGAACAAGAAATCATGCTTCACTTCCTCCACCTCCTCCAATTATTCTCCCTAACCCACAACTTCGAAGGCTTGAAAAGTTCAAGCTCACTCAAGCCCTTTTGGCAAGTAAACATAAAGAAGGAAAGTCGGTGTGTGCACACGTCCTAGGGATGAAGTCGCACATTGGTAGGTTAAGAATGTTGGGATCCGTTGTCTGTGCGGAGATGATTGTTGATTGGGTTCTTCAGTCACTTCCTAACTCGTATAGTGAGTTCGTAAGAGAGTACTATATGATGAATTGCGATGTGACCCTTATAGATCTCACCTATATGCTTATTGCTTCTGAATCAGCAATGGTTTGGCGCAATAGAAAAGCAAAGTTGATTGGTGAATCTGCCTTCGAGAGCTCTATGAATATAATATAGACAATGGCAACGAAAGACATGCAATGATCGAAAAGTTTGATCATAAGAGAAAGGCAATGTCTGAAGTAGTTCCATGTCATGTTCCAAAAGAGTCAATTCGCTTTTATTGCCAAGAGAAAGGGCATTGGAGACGAAGTTGCCCTATTTACCTAAGATACCTAAGAGATGGGAGAGTCGAAACGTATGGCTCTAATATAGGTAAAATCCATTAACTAACTCTTTTAAGCTTCTATTCTAGATTCTTAATACATAATGTGATAAGATTACAATTGATGTTTTAGAGGATCGAAGAAAAGAAAGGAAGCTTAAGGGAAGAAGTGAGCAGAATCTAACCGTGAAGGAATGGATTTCGATCGCATTTCTCGAAGATTAGATTCTTGAGCTACTACTTAGAGTTAGAATTAGATTGCTAAGAAAGATGTATTAGCATAGTTTTTCAATGAATTGCATTGTAAGGACAAATTTTTCTGCAATAAAATAAATTTTGATTTTATATTATTTATTTATCCTTGCAATGGCGTATATGAAAAAATTGATGTCTGAATGTTTCTGTTATTAGCAATAATGGATTTGGTTCTTATTTATGTTATTTATGGAAAGTCGAGAATTTACCAAATAGGGAGAGTTTCTCATCGCCCAAGTTTCAATTGGACAGAAATTTGGAATCACGCAACTTGGTTGCATGATGAATGAGAAATTTCATATTTGGAAATTAGACTAATTCATTGACAAAGTGTCAAGTAAAGGACTGGGAGATCGAGCACAAAAAGTTGCGTGTTGATCAAGTCCACCACAAGAATCACAATGATATTCGTCATGATTTACTAAAGGTTTAGTAAATATGATTATACTTACAAGATTAAGTGTAATTCGGAATTGATTAAAAAGGTTTAAATCAATAGCAAAACGAATAAGAAGAATCATGTAGGCAGAAAGATAAAAGTTTCTCCATTCTAAGAAGAATGGAGAGTAGCTTTTATGCTTTATGATAGGTCTTAATGATTAAGAACCATATCTCAATTGATCCTCTAAGTGAGTCATAGCACAATTGTATGTCTAAGAAGAGGAATCAAGAATTGAAGAAATGGTTAAATCAAAAGGTCAATCGTACTTCATTCCAATAACAAGTCTTAGAGTTAAGATTGTGACAATGAGTGAAAAGTATTAAAGGTTTATAACATTCATCAAATGTGGAAAGTTGTGATGTCTTGGATAAGACAAAGACCAACTAGGACCAATTTATGAAGAGTTTTGATAAAAGCTACACTAACTCTTGAATGTTTGGTTGTCAAGAAATGGTTATTGACAAGAGAATCTTATATGTCAAGGAGTCAGTGGGAGTCTTAATGGTCTTGAAAGGTTTCAAGAACAAATCAAATAAACCTTATCGATCATCACTAGCACACGAGTTGAGGTTTATAACCTATCGTGTTGACATTATTTTGTTTCTGTGCCATTCCACTTGAGTTAATTATGCATGTGAGTTCTATGAGTTCTCATTTTGAATGCATAAAAGGCAAGGACATTGATCAATGGAAAGTACATTGATAAGAAAAGGTGAGCTGCTTAACTACCTGGAAGACATAGTGGGCAGCTGTGCTACCATAAGGGCAAGAAATCAAGATCAAGAAAGTTCGATCCATATGATTTTGAATTTGTCGTAAACTTTGGTTTTAACAAATTCACATGGATAGGAACAAATACACCGTTTAAATCTAAGTGTCATAAGATTTCCTCCTTCATGAAAATGATTGTGAGGAAATGCTTTCACTAAGAAAGATTTAAGAAGATAGTGATTGTAAAATTGCATTCTCGAATTCGATTATGGTTACGGTATCCCTTTCCATAATTTGAATTGTGAGGTTTGGCAATTAGTCTTAAGTGTTTAGACACACATATGAACTATCAAAGACAAAGGTGTATAAGTTCAAGAAACCTTGATAAAAGATTATCAAAGCACTAAGTATTAGAAACATGAACTTAAGAAATTCAATAAGTATTGTTTTTCTGAAAGTTAAGCTGTTTCTGAATACATGTCGAAGCTAGTGGGAGCATAAGTGTTATGTTTATAATAATCATCATGATAGTGGGAGCATAAAAGTTATGATTATATGATTATTAAGGCACCTATTGCAAGTTGGCAATATTAATTATAGAAAACAAGAGTTATACCTTGCAAAGTCGTAAGGGTTGTAATGTTGTTTTGCTATAATTAAGGGAGAGAATATTATGCTTCATTTCAAATCTAAAGGATTAGGTTGAGAAATGTTAATAAATTTAGTCAAAGGTAAATAGTGTGTTCTTAAAATTTCGATTATGATTACGGCATTCCTCTTCACAATTCGAATTTTGAGAACATAGCAAATAAAACATTATGCGTCGTGTCCCATACGCTTCGAGTATAGGATCGATTGCAAATGCTTTAATGTTTGACCATTCTAAAATTTTCCAAATGTCTAGCGCATTTAGAGGGAAAAAGGACTAGAATCGGTTTAGACTAAAATAATTAAACAACTATCAAAGGACAATCCAAGTTCGACGAGGATTGGTTGCTTGTGAGTCGTTGGAAGTACAGTATTGGAAGATATGGAAATGATTTCATATTGGATGGACCATATCGACATTATTAGGAATAGATAAGATTCTATTAAGAATAAGTTGTCATATGGAAAATATGGAAATGTATCCACATTGGGAATTGAATATTGATAATCTATGACTAGATTAGAAACTTTTATGCAAAAGGATGTTCAAAGGAATGTACTTTGAGTGAGAGACATCATATCTAAGGAATTGTCTTGTAACAATTTCTGATAAAAGACTTTGTAATATCATTGGCAATAGTCTTTGTGACTTTTGTGCAGTGACATTACGAAAGTATAAGTTGCATAGAATGTTAGAATCTAGCATATTCTATAAGTAGCAAGAATTTGATATTCTTTCACTTATGAAAAGGATTTGGAGTTGTGAAATGAGAATGATTGGAAATCTGTTCAATGTGATCTATTTCACAAAGTAAGAACCATAGGTAAACATTGTGTGCATGCTAGGAGCATGGGACAAGTGTTGTAATTCAAGTAAGAAGTTGATTACCCGAAACGACAAATAATGAGTAATCAATATGGTGATAAATAAAATGTGTTTTATTTATACTCAAAGGTTTGAGGCCATATGAGATTAGTATTATTCTTGTGTTTCACATTTGCATGTTTTGACTTCCAGAATAATTGAGTTTATTAAGAATAATCGAATTATTCGAACGGGCCACAGTCGTTCATATGTTGGAAGTAGATATGAATGAAGACTGTCATGAATTGGTGTGTGGATTGTCTAAAGAGCATTAGACATAAGCAAATGTTTGCTGCAACGTTCATGAGTGCTTATGAATGTGATTTGAGCATTGGATTAAACCCACGCTCACTTGGATCACTCCATGAATTGTATCACGAGTGATTGGTGAGACGATAACATCTTATATTCTTGAAACCGATATGTGTGAGTTGTATCTTGCAAATCGGTTGCACATTGATAATATGTAAACGCACTAGTAACTTGGTGTTATAAAACATATTGTTGTGTGTAATTCGGTAAGTGAGTGTAAGCAAGCATTGTATCAAAGTTTATCCGTTCCTTTTATCCAAAGAAGGATAAAAGCGATATCTTTGGGCCCCTCGATGATTTAGTGATGACAAACGTAAATGCTCGGCCGGGCTAGGGCTAATTTGATTTGTTCAATTAGTCAGTCGTCATAAATCGGGAATCGAGATATAGTACAAAGAGAATGATTTGAAATCATATCTCATATGATATCTAGAATGGAGGAATATATGATCCCTTATCAAAGGACACGCATATTTGATAGGATCAGAGTTGACAGCGGCTTTGGAAAGCTACGATTGCAGATCAGGATCTGAAGTCATACGCATAATAGTTATTAGACTTATCCAAGTGGGAGACTGTTGGATTAGTGTCTAAGTCCATAACTATTTTGGTATGTACTTGACCCGATGGTGCATGGTCCTTTTGGGTTTCCTTCACCAAAGCAACTTGATTGGAGAAATAAATAAAGAGAGAGGTTATTATGATTTATTAATATGTTATAAGAATAATATATTAAAGGAGAAATCTTATTTTTTTAATTAATATTGGTTAATAATTAATTAAGAATTAATTTTGTGATCAAATGTAATTAATTAAACTAGAGGGGCTGAATTGTAATTATGTGATAGTTGCAAAATAGGGCAATGGTTATCCTTGTTAAAGGATGGAAGAATTCAAGGATAAGGATATCCTTAAAATCGTCCAAGGTCCAAGAGATAGGGATTTTCAAGGCTTATCTTACGGTTGCTTGATGGGTAAGTAACTAGATAAGGATAAGGACTGAAACCCTAATCCCAACCCTATATAAAGACCCCTAAGGCCTTAGGATTTCGTGCACTTGATCCCTAGAGCATCTAAGGACGAATTTCTACCTCTCTCCTCTCTCTTTATACCTTCTCCACTTGCTTTTGGTGTTTGTAAGCCATTAGAGGAGTGACACTTGTGACTCTAAGCCTTCCAAAGTCAATATAAGGAGATTTGGGATTGTTATTGCTACATAACAATCAAGGTAACATTATAAACCTATTCTCATGTTAATATGATTATTTGAATGCTAGAATTAGGGTTTATAGTCTTGGATAACTTGCATGTACAATAGAGAAACCTATATCCAAGCATTAGGGTTTGTATGAGCACATAGGATGTCTTATGACCAAAACCCATCAGTTGCACCCTATATAAAGGTCTTAAGTCCTCATGGATGACCTCCTTACTGGCCTTCATTGCCAAAAAAACCTAAAATCGATCTTTAAGCATCTTGGTGGTGTTCTTGAGCTAGTAATTAAGAAGTTCTTGGTGCTTATTTTTAGTCTTTGTGAAGGAAGATGAGATCTTGAAGTTGTCTTGCTTGGTGGAAAGGTTTTGGATCCATAATCATCTTCTTTTGTGCAACCTTTTTAAGGTATCAAGTTTGAACCTTGACTTATAGATGTTTAGATTTCTACATATTATGCTTTGTTATGCTTTTGCTCCCTTTTGGGTTGATGAGAGACTAAAGTCATTTAAGGGCTTGTTATTCCAGATTTATGTTTGTATTGGACTCCTTGAGCATAAAGGTGCAAGCTTTATGAGATAATTGGTTAGATTCATGCATTAAGTCACTTATTAAGTCCTTTTTAAGCTTAAGAACTTCATTTAGACATTAATTAATGCAAAGTTGGCAACTTTACATGGTTTTCCAACTCAAGGAAGTCAGATCTATGTTTTGAGGCTATGTCTTTATGGGTTAAGTACTTATTGGTTACGACCTTGCATTATTAAGCTTTATGAATTAAGTTTTGAACCATTTTTGGTAGTTCTAATGGATAAAGTTGGAAACTTGATTCTTCTGGACCATGTTATGGACTAGATATGAGCTTTGGAGCTCTTGGTATCAGAGAAAACAACTTAGGGGTTGTTTGATAGTTGTTGACTGGGTAAGATCTGACTGAGTCAGAGCCTGATTGGGTCAAAAGCTCTGACTGCATCCTCTTCTAACTAAAATCATACTGTTTGACCATGCATCTGACTAAACGTGCTGAATGCTGAAAATAACCATTTTACCCTTCTATATTGTTTTGTTTTGTGCTAAATAAAATCTATCAATTTGATAAAAAAAATCTAACAAATAATGTAAATTTATAAAGAATTGAAAAAAAAAGTTATCAACTATCAAATTACTAAGACCTTCAAAAATTAATCAATGACTCTATGAAACATAATACATAAATAGTGATTCCGTTTTCATTAAAGTGATGTATTCTTGAACTATTTCCTTGTACTGCTCATACAATTTCGTTATCTCAATCTCCTGGAGCTGCCATCCTTCATTGAAATTAATCAATAAGCTGCATAAATTAAAAAGATTCATTCATTAAACATTAAACATTTAAAACCAAAATTAAAGTCAAATAGATCTACAATTCCAAAAGTCATAAATTTACAGCTTACATTGTACAATCAACAAAGAGGCTAAAAACAGAAAACCTAAAATTCAAGAAAACGGTATCAAACATATTCACTGAGAATGATCGTGTTCACTCTATCGAATAGATGCTTAAAATCAATTCAGATAGAGAAATCACACACATGAAACCAATCAACAACAAAAAAGCAACTCAACGACCAAACAATTTACAGAAATCGATTTAGAGAGAGAGCAAAAAAAAAACTTGAAGAAAATTGACCTTACCTGATGAAGATGATGGTGCAGTGATGACGTGAACAGTGCTGAAGTAGTGGCAAAAGTGAATCTGCGACGGAGGTTCGGCGTTGGAGATGACGAAGTCGGAGGAGGTTGCCGGCGAGGTGGAATTGGAAAGAAGGCGAAGGTGCGAGGAGGATCTGGAAGAAATCATATCCTGGGTAAGGAAGAAATCACGTGTAGGGCTAGAAGGAGAAGGGCAAATGTGGGTAAGTTTCAGTCAGCCATATTTTTTTAAAGGACCGAGTCAGTTATTTTTATGGGCTGAGTCAGACGTGTGGCCTGGGTCAGAAGCATATCAAACACCCTGACCGGACCGAGTCAGATCAAAACATCTGACCGGACCCGGTCAGCACCAAATCAAACAGCCCCTTAATGTATTAAGTTGTTGAAACTCGAGCAAACATGGTGTGTTTGCAAGCCAACACGATGTGTTGGCTGGGGTTTTCATGATTATTTGGATGATGGCGAAGCACGGCATGTTTGCAAGTCGACATGGCGTGTTTGGTCAACATGGACTGTTGACTTTGACTTTGACCAGAAGTTTGATCAGGGTTGACCTTGGGATGTTTTGGGCCATGTTTAGGCCTTTTGGATTGTTGAATTGGGCTTTGGCTTTGGGTCCAAGTTATAAAGAGGGTAAAAATGTCTTTTACCCTAGTTTGGACACTTAGTGTGAGTCAGATCCGATTATTAATGGATGATTAACTTGAGATACATAGCATGGGGATTCTTGCAGGCCTGAAGCTAGAGATTCTTTCTACGATATTCGGCAGTGCAAGGTGAGTCTCCTCACTGTGTTTAGCGGGTCGAAGGCACCAATGCCGACCCATGGTTTATTATGTTAGGATGCTAGCTGTCTGCGTGACTCTTGTATGTGTATGTATTGATATGTATGTTGAGCGGGGCTTAGTGTCGGCCAAGGCCCGATGACTATGTCGTATGTTGTTATCTTTGTGATTATTACATGTGTTGGTAGGATTATGTATTGTATGCTGGGCGGGGCCTGTTATTTGAGGGTGGGCAGGGCTCGTATCTCAGTAGGTGGGGCCTGATTTGCGAGTATGGTGGGGCCAATATCTGAGAGTGTGAGGCCCGTTATGTGAGTGTGGGCGGGGCCCGTATCTCAGTGGGTAGGACCTGATATGTGATTGTGGTAGGGGGAACTCACAATTCTTTATGCTTACGTTTTTCAGTTTATGTTTCTGGTCCTAAGGTTTTCAAATGGAAGAGCTCGGGATGGTTGCAGGGCACACATCACATGTTTCCGCATTCTGTGATTTACTCTTATTCGATGATGTTTTTCTAAATCTAGATTACCATGGTTTTATGGAAATGATATGTATTAACGATTTATTAATTTAAAAACAAAAATTTTATGTCATTATTGTTGGGACGTTACGATTTCAAAGCTTAGCAGCTATAGGTTAGGTCCAAAACTACATATTGTGTTAAAGGCGCCAGGACCTGAACTACATTATTTTTGGGACGTTACCTTTAACTTTTTGAAGTGTTATCGATGTATGACTAAAGAGGATATCCTTATGTTCACTAAAGACTTTGAGGCCTCGGGCATCTTGGTGAAAGGTTGTAATTCTTCTTTCGTCTCTTCAATTTTGAATACTAGTCACCCACTATCAATTAAGGAATATAGACCGATTGATCTTGTAGGATGCTTGTACAAGATTCCTTCTAAAATTCTTGAAAATCATTTAAAAAACATGTTGGATAAAATTATTAGACATGAACAATTGACTAATGTTAGTGGAAGAAGCATCTTAGATGTCCCTGTTTTGCTTAATGAAATTTTCTTGTGGTCCAAAAAGACAGAAAAACATGTTGATTTTAAAAGTTGACTTCGACAACATTTTCGATTCATTGAGTTGGGAGTTATTAGACTCGATCATGGAGGAAATAGAGTTCGGGTGAAGTGGAGAAGACGGATCAGAAGATATCTTTCATCTAGTAGGGATTCTGTTTTGGTTAATGGCTCACCTATTAATGAGTTTGACATTTGTAGAGGCATAAGGTGGTCCCTTGGCTCCGTTTTTTTTCATAATTGTTATGTAAGGTCTTCATATCTCCATGGATGTGGATTGCGATCTTCATTACTTTCATGGTCTTTCGCTTTATAAAAATGGACCTTTTATTTCTCACTTTATGTATCTAGACGATGTGAAGTTTTTTGATATTGGTCGAGGATTAAATTTTTGAATCTTAATATATTACTTCATTTCTTTTTTATTTCTTTAGGGTTGAATGTAAATTTACCTAAAGGTAAGGTCTTTCGTATCTGTGTGGATAATTTAGAGGTGGATAAACTTGCTAGCATCATCAAATACAAACCCAATAATTTTCCATTTACATATCTTGGGCTTCTGGTGGGGGTGAATATGAAACTTGCCAAAAATTAGACCCTGGTGGTGTAGAAATTCAAGAAAAGATTATCGAATTGGAAGGCAAAATCTTTATCTTTTGGCGGTCGCCTCACCTTATAAGTTTTCTCCTAAATATCTTGCTCTCTAGTATTTTTCTATTTTTAGAGTTTTTATAAACATTATCATTGTACTTGATGACATTAGAAGGAAGTTCCTTTGGGGGAGGTGACGATGATAGG
Organism: Lactuca sativa; assembly: GCF_002870075.4. NCBI lineage: Eukaryota > Viridiplantae > Streptophyta > Magnoliopsida > Asterales > Asteraceae > Lactuca > Lactuca sativa. The sequence continues at coordinate 41,797,552 of NC_056629.2, read as the reverse complement.
AGGAAAATTATCACTTGTGATGATGATAGAGTTTCTAGAAACATTATCGTTGGTTGTCTTGGTAGGTGGCTAAAAGACTTAAGAAGGATGTGATCTTGGTTGCGGGTCTCTTAATTCGGTGAATTTGACTATTCTTGCCAAATGGTGGTGGCAACTAAAATATAAAGGTAATTTATTTTAGTCCTTTACATAAAGTCTATTCATTAATTAATACTTATTGATGATAAACCTCTTGCAAAGAAATCTATAAAATGTTTCTAGCTTAGTATATCTAATGGTGATGTTGATTTAAAAGAAATGACATTTTCCCTCTTGGAGTTGTTCAAGAGGATGGATGGCAAAAGCATTGATACTTTCTTTTAGAAAGTTTTATGGTGTGGAGATGTTCCCTTGAAAGACTTATTCCCTAACATGTATTTAATAAAATTAAACAAAATTCCCTAGTTTTGGATAGACGCATCATTGATTATAATACTATTTTGAGGTGAAACTGGGTCCAGGCAGCTTTGAAGTGACAGAGAGTCTGCTCAATTCCTAAAATTGGTGACTTTTCTCGAGAGTTTTCAACTTGTTGGAGGTTTGGATATATGGTGTTGGAGTGGTGATGGTTTTAGTGAGTTCTCTTTTGAACCTTTAGAGCCTTGATTGATAAACATGATAATGTCGAGGTGAATTTACTGCAAGTGGATGAAATGGACTCCTTTGAAGGTTAATTGTTTCGTTTAGAGATTGTTTAGAAACATGATCCTTCTCTTCCAAAATCTATTCGATCAAGGGATAATTGTTCAATATTCTATTTTCCCTTTCTTTCAGGTTGAACATGAGAATCTTGATCATGCATTTTTTCTTGTGGAATGAGGTTGAGATTTTGGAATTGGTGAATTCAGTAGGCTGCAATCTTTAAGAATGCTCCTACTTGTTACATGGATCTCATGGAGATGTTGAATTCAAAGGAAAATGACAAACAAATTCAAAATCTTATGTTGTCGTTTACTTATTCCACCTTATTGGTCATTCGGAAACACATAATTATATTGTTTACATAAATGTTTAAAGAGTGAGGATGTTGTTGGCGGATGATGTTTGCATTATATGCTGAATTAGATTAAAAACAAGTTCAACTTGGGTTCTCTTGATTGGTCTATTGGTTGTATATCTCATATCAAAAATGTTCTCTTACATTTGGCTTGGCTTAAGCTTTGTGCCTTAGCCTTTTTGTTTTGTTCTAATAAATTGCTCATTGTAAAAAAAAAAAAAAAAAAAAAAAAAAAAAAAAAAAAAACACTATTCTCAAAAGGGTTAAATGCAAGAAATAGTAATGTACTTTTTAAATACATGGGAAAAAAGGTTACACGTCATTATAGATGTAGATCAAGACATAATTCTTTTAGATGTTGATATTGTCATATTTAGTCATATGTTTTGGGGTAATCAACTTAATATTTAGAGATTAATTTAAATAATTAAAATACCTTGAATTGGATAAATATAGGTAAATTTGTGCCTTAGAACAAAATGAATAATCCAGAACCGGTTTGGAGCTGAAAAGGTATGAAAAACGAAGACCATCTAGAAAAGACTTAGGAGCACGTTGCACCCTATGTAAAAGCGTGTTGTGCCTTTTTCTACTTACATGTAAAAAATTGTATTACGACGTCGAGAAGATCGAGACCGACTCGGATGCAAATTAGGTTTAGCGACGTGACATGAAAAGCTTCACGTTGCTACGTCGTTGAATCTATAAATATAGGATTTTACAACCTTAAATCGGTATGCACCCACACTAAATCTTTGGTGCGAAGATAGAAGTCGTCCAAAATCTTTTTTGATTAATTTGAAGGCTGAAGAACACTATAGGAGCATCACTTTGAAGATCAAAGTTTGGTAGCGTTATTTAATCATTCATTTTGTCTTAGATATCATGTTTAGCAATAATCCACTGATTGTTTTCTGTTTTTCAGTAAGCATTATAGGCTAAAACCCTTTTACTTCTGCTTAGATGTAGATGATTCGTAGATATTGTGGTTTGATTTGTTAGATGGATTTCTAAAGCTTGATTATTTGTTATGTATGTGTAATAAAGTTTCAATTTTTATTTTCAACAACTGAGTTTATTGAAGTTTAGAGGACCAATATGACTATATCAACTCTTATCTTAATTAGCTTATGACAACAAACTATTAGGACTAGTGGTGGACCAAATCCTACAGTTAGATAATATAATTGTTAGCTTGAATATATAAGAAAGTATTATATATTCATGTTATCCAAGATTAATTATCACGACCGTTGATAAGAAATCTCTAGATTAATTCATTCATAATTCAGATATTTAATTAATTATTTAGTTAACTAATTGCATGATCATTGTGTTAGTAGCTTTGTAATTATTTGTATTAGTTCATCGGATCAAGATAACTAGTCGCTATAATAATCGACAATCAACTTGTTAAATTCATTACACTCAAGTAAATCAACCATAGAAAAATAGGATGATTCAGAATCTAAGTAAAAGTACTTTAAATCGATTGTTTAAATCAAGTTCTTTAGTTACGTTTAATTTAGTTTGGTTATAAATCAAGTTTAACTTAACTGAACAACTGAACAGTTCCCCCCCCCCCCCCCACCCCCCTCATTTTACTTAATTATTTTATTCTCTAAATTAAATCATATATACTCGTTCCTAAAGAGTTCGACACTCTTATTTATCAAAACTATACTATACAAGATCAGGTCCACTGCCTGTGAGTGTTATCGTGTGGTTAGGTTATATAAGGCTTTACAAATTTAAAACCTGATATTATATATATATATATATATATATATATATATATATATATATATATATATATATATATATATATATATAACACATCAAGCTTTTCGTGTACTTGCCAGGGAACGGTTTAAGTTATTTAGATAATTTTCCTTTCGTATTCGATTCTTTCTGCGGGATTTATTCCACATAAATTTATTTTTCTATTTAGGTTTTATTTTTTGAAAATCGAGTCTTAGCGATGCGAAGCCCAATTGCTCGTGACGCGACCTCGCTGTATTCCTATGCGTTGTTAGTTTTCCTTTTTGTTCCTTTTTAGGCCTTTTTTGTTTAATTTCTATTTGTTTCAGTTACTTCATAGTCCACCTCATGACAAACACCGCCTACCTTACGCTCGAGGAGTATGTGATTCGTAGCAGAGAGGGCAACGGTCAGGTCAAGTTCGTCCAACAATCCTAGAAGCAACCAAGTTCAAGCTCAAGGGGCAATTTCTTAATATTTTAAAGGAAACATCATTTTATGATTTTTAATACTCATGCTTATTTTTTATGTTTTGATTTTGTTAAGAATTAGAAAGATTGTTGAATTTTCCAACAATCCTAGAACCAACCAAGTTCAAGCTCAAGGGGCAATTTTTTAATATTTTAAAGGAAACACCATTTTATGATTTTTAATACTCATGCTTATTTTTTATGTTTTGATTTGTTAAGAATTAGAAATATTGTTGAATTTTTAATGATTTTTTTTTTTTTGAAGATTTATGTATTTCCTGTCGTTGAAAATGGAGCAATTATCTACCTAACAAATGAAAAAGTAATGAATCATTTTTAAAAAATACCATGGAGAAAAATTTTCAAATTCGGTATGGTTCATGATTTTAGTAGTATTGTATTTTTCAATTGATTTTGTTAACATTAATAGTAATTGCCTCTAACTTGTTAAACCAAACATTGCATACCCTAGCTAGTTTAGTTTTCTAGATCGCCTACCTTCTCTAAAGACACAAATGGGTTTAATGAATAACTTTTTATAAAATCACACAAATTAAATGCTTCTCCATCAACACATATGGCCCGTAAGGACTTGATAGTTTGGAAATTACGAAGTGAGAGGCCGGCAGCTTCGTTCATTACTGAACTAAAAATAAAAAACAAGTGCAATTATCATAGTGATGTGGCACTTAGCTTCCTAAACGGTGCTTGAGACAAAAAATAACACCTTGGAAACATCTGCGCACGAGGTCTTGTCTTTACAGTTTGTATAAAAAAAACCCATTACATCACAACAAGCATAGATCTTCAAAAGCAGCCATGACAGTCAAATCCGTAGCATACTCCATCCTGGTGCTGAGGATCATCACTCTTCTGATCTTAGCTGCTTCAGCCACGTACATGGCTCTTAACAGTTACAAACTTGCAGGTCAGAAGAAGATTACTTGGAAAGATCTCAAAACTTACAGGTATATATGCGTCCCTGGCACCTTACACCTTTTGCTTTTATCAACCAGTAAACACGCATGTAATTTAACAATTTTCATTTATGATATGATAGGTATGTTTTCGCGACTGCTGTCATCGGTGTTGTCTACACGCTGATTCAAATTCCTTTCGCTTTATATTATGCACGCACGGAGAAGAGGTTGATTCGTCATTCGTGTCTCCCAGAGTTTGACTTCTATGGAGATAAGGTAAGACCAATGGGAAAAATATATATATATATATATATATATATATATATATATATATATATATATATATATATATATATATATATATATAGAGAGAGAGAGAGAGAGAGAGAGAGAGAGAGAGAGAGAGAGAAAAACACGAAATGTTTATACACTTTGTCACAAAAAATGTACAGCGAATGTGACACTAAAACACGATTTCTTTTGTTTTGTGTAAACATCCAACGTACGTTCCTTTTTAAAAGACGACAACACACATTATTTCAGATTAATGGTAGACACATATGGTGGACTTTAAATTTTGCAGTTGGTCAGCTATATTTTAGCAACGGGGGTTGGTGCAGGCTTTGCTGCATCAATGGAGTTACGGGAAACGGTGGATGATTTTGTTGCTCTCATTGCTATCATATTGGCTGCAGTAAATGAAAACATCAATTTGGCGTTCAATCTTGATAAATTCCTTTCCGAAACTCATAAGTTTCTTCATCGCGGGATCATTGCTACTATTCTCCTTACTATTGGTTTCGCTTTCATGGCCATCACCTCTATTCTTCAGTTAGTTGGCTATTATTCTTAAATTTCTGATCAGTTGACAAGTAATAATGTAATATATAACAATAACAAATTTAGTAATAAAATAAGGTCGAAAAACCATTTTTAATAACAGCCTTAGATTTCTAGGTAGGACTTGGTCACCATTTGTAATGGAAAAAAGAGAATAATTATTTGTTAAATTGGGTAAATTTGTAATTCACCATCCAATGTACTAGTGATTTATGATTTGTTAATTTGTGTGTTTAACCATTGATGATATCATGGTCAATTTTTAATTAGGTTGTCCTTAGGTGTAATAAAAATTGTTTCTTTTTTGTTATATTTTGTTTAAAGAACATTACTGAATGAGATTTAGGCTATGTTAGGCATACTAGCTGAAAAGCGTGGTGATAGCTGAAAAGTTAGTTGTTAAGATTTGTGGGAATTATGTGAGTCAACATGGTATCAGAGATTCTAGAGCGAGCCAACATGCATAAATGAAAAATGACTCGTACCCGACCTGATACTTCAACCAAGTTTGATGGCACCACCCCCGATCCAACTTTGTACACAGCCTTGCAGTTGTTCTTATGTATCTTGACTTTCACCCATCAAGATATTACCTACGTTGTTCATGTCTCCACATGCATGACCCTACATTCATTCAGGGCACTTTTCACCATGGTCTTCAACGTTATGTCTCCCCTTTTCGAGGCCTGATCGATCGCTTACTCTGATGTTGATTGGGCATGTTGATTGGGCAGGTTGTCCATCCATTAGGAGTTTCACCTCCGGCTATTATGATTTTCTTGGTCAGAATCTCTTAGCATGGTCTTCTAAATGTCAAGGCACCATTTCTCGATCTAGTGTTGAAGCTGAATATCGTGCGGCTGTAAATGTTGTTGTTGAAACTTGTTGGCTTTGCAACTTACTTTATGAGCTACTTTATCCACCCTTGTCTGTCACATTGGTTTACTGCGACAATGTTAGTGTTGTTTACTTATCTTAAAATCTGGTTTAACATCAATGCATCAAACATATTAAGATTGACCTTCACTTTGTGCGTGACATGGTAGCTATAACATGTATTTTTCATTATTTCTCCCTTGTGTCAAAATCTTTGCATTTCAACTCGTACGATAGGCATATGTGAGCTATTTAGTTCATCAATTAAAAACATCCTTTAGCAAGACATTTGTGGAGTATTAAGAAGCACATGCACCATGTAGGAACAAATTTTCGTTTTTAGTATGAAAACTTTCTATATTTTTTGTAAAGTTTTTAAAAAGAAAGTCAATTTTTAAAAAATAAATTTCACAAGAATTTCAACCAAAGATTACTTTTTGAAAGGAAAACAACATTTATCTTAAGATGAAAATTGTTTTATATTATCTTTTGGGGGGTAATTACTAATCTAGCCAAAAGCAATTTTTAGCCAAAAATTAGGAAATGCATAGTAATGATATATCCCCTAGATCTTCGGATGTAGTCTTTAAAAGAATTAGTTTTACCATTCAACAAGGCTTAGCGGCATAGCTTGCTGCCCGTTTTCCATCTCACTTATTGTACAATGACAATTAAAATTTTATTTAATTTGCAAAAATAAAAATATTAATCATAAAAAAAAGTTCCAAAATAACCCACGAAATCGTAAGTATTTATATTCGTCTACTGTTTCGTGTTTTGTATAAAAAAATTCATTTTCAAGATATAAGACCATAGGTATTGTAAAACCTACAGTTTGCTCTCTAACACATATGGTTTCCCAAACTGTAGGCTACGGTTTATGGAAAGTTTACGTTTATTTTTTATTTTTTTTATTATTTATTTATTTTTTTCAATCTACGGTTTTAACAGAAATTCTACGGTTTTATCAAACAAACTACGATTTTAATTTTAATTTTTTTTAAAATAGAGAGAATTATTTTGATTATAAAGAATGTTTATAAAAGGGAAAATACCGGCAATAATAAAAAAAATAGGGGGTATTTTCAAAATATAGACACAAAAAATTGGATTTCCGGATATAGACATGGATTCCGTGGAAGTAGCTCCGCAGAATGACAAAATCGTAAATAAATCAGTGTATTAAAAAAAAAAAAAAACTCAAGATCCATTCCGTGGAGGTAGCTCCGAGGAATGGATCTTCAGATTTTTTTTCACATCGATTCTTCAGAATTTATATTAATTCCCCAACTAATTATTTTCAAGAAAAAGATTATGATAGTATGATAATCTTTTCTTGACATAATTAGTTGGAGAATGAATATAAACCCCGAAGAATCGATGTGAAAAAAAATCCAAAGATCCATTCCTCGGAGCTACCTCCGCGGAATGGATCGTGAGGTTTTTTTTAATTTATTTACAATTTTTTCATTCGGCGGAGCTACAGTAGATTCCGCGGAGTTACCTCCGCGGAATGCATGTCTATACCCGGAAATGTCCATTTTCATGTCTAAATTTTGAAAATACCCCCCATTTTTTTACGATTGTCGGTATTTTCCCTTGTTTGAATCATTGACTTGTGATGAGTTTATAGGAGATGCGTAGGTGGTTGTGGACTTGTGGTGATGTTTTGAATGAAAATAGATCATTGCAAGTAAGATCATGTAAAAACAAATTCCATATAAAATAACCCATGTTCCTTTGTTTTACTTAAGGTTGGTAGGTGTCATATTACACTTTTCCAACTGTCATGTCATTTTTCGTCACACCCTATAAAACAAACTGGTGGGTGTCATACCACACTTTAGTCTCTTTGTGTTGTTTATTGTTAATTGAATAAAATATAATAACTTATAAATAATAAAAGGAAAATACTTCATAAAAAGATTAAACAAAATACATATTAAATTAAAAAAACATAACTGAAACATAGTATAATAATATGTGACATCTACTCATCGTCGTTCGGCACGTCATCAAATTTCTCGTCCGAATCTCCTTCAAACAATACTGATTTGATGTATGTATCGACAAACAAGTCGTCTTCAACGAAATCGTCAATAAAGGGACTGGTTCGAGCATTGAAGATGTGTTCTACCAAATCAACACGAAGGTTGTGGTGCCCACGTTGGTCGTATACTTCCCATCGGGTAGCTATGTACGTCTCCGAACCAATACCAACTCCTTCAACATTTGGTAAATTTTCATTCTCATTGTAGCGAAAAATCGCTTTCCCCTCATCTTCTAAAATCATATTATGCAATATGATACATGCGTACATCAGGTTACTTATTCGTCTATGATCCATAGATCGTGTTGGTACCAGGATCGGTCATGAGGATTCAAATGCCCAGGTTGAGTGGGAAAAAAAGTCCCTTAGGCCCTAACGTGTAACGAATTAAATTATATATACTAAAGTTTTTTAAAACGACAATAAACTTTATAGGAATAAATGTAAATGATTTTAATTTTCAACAACATAAATGAACATTTTTTTCGGTCATGTCTCTTTAGCTGGTAGAGTTGAAGTGGCAGCCAGCCAAGGTTGCTAATTCACTCATCTCCCACCCGTATTACATCAATTTACGTGCAAAGAACTACCCCCGAAGCCCCGATATCATCCTGAGACCCGAAGCAAGTCCCGAAGCCTGAAGATCCCTAGAAGAAAAGAGTTTCCGAGCCGAAGCTCTGGCTGCGAGAAGCCCGGTGTGTGAAGATCTTCCAGTTTTACCGAAGAATACTACTTTTAGAGCCGTAGTGTTGTCCAAGAATCGTCTAATCAAGTGAGTGTATAGTCCCTTTCATAAACACGATTTTAATACAAGTATTGGTTGAATGTATTAACTAGATGTTTTGGGTGAGTGTGTAGTCACTCTCTTCTAACACATAAATAGGAAATATTTGCTATGAAATGCGTGCTATGTGTTTATATATTGTTTATTTAAGATGAGTGCAGAATGGATATTTTATATAGTTTTAAATGAGTTAAACTGTATATGTATTTTACATCTACAAATATGTTGGGTAGAACATGGATAGATGAGATAGTTTGTGTGTGATAAAAGATTAGTTGAATAATGAGATCAAGAGGTCAGTTTTAAATCCGTGAGCATGGATCAGGTAAAGAGATAAACTTGTTATTAGTCTGGGAGTATGGATTAAGACTAAGTTAATTGTCCCTAGTCCGGGAGAATAGATTGGGCATAGTTATTGATCTGGGAGTATGGATCAGTTCAGGAGATTAGTTTTAGATCCAGGAGTATGGATCAGGTGAAGAGGTTAGTTTTAGATTCCGGGAGTATGGATCAGGTGAAGAGATTAGTTTTAGATCCGTGAGTAAGGATCAGGTAAAGAGGAAGGTTTTAGATACGAGAGTTTAGATCGTGTCGTTGTGAGGATCAATGGGGTGGGATAAGAGTTGATTTTATATGGTGAAATTATACAAGTTTGTGAGTTCTAATATATATATATATATATATATATATATATATATATATATATATATATATGATATAACATTGTAGGATGAAAACCCTATATGTTCACCAGGCTCCCAAGCCTGACCCACTCAGTTTTCTTTGTATTACAGGTTATGGCACGAGAGCATAAGTTGGCTGACCTAACGAGAGATTTTGGATTATAGGCCAGTAGTTATGAATAACTGTTATAAGGTCTATTTTGTTCTGTTTATGCTTTTGGTCTGTATTGAACATGACATCCCGAGATTTTGTTATATAATAAAAATACATTTCTTTACAGAAATGCTTTGATAAATTCTTATCATATTTTGTTTTGGGAACGAATTCCGCAACTGTTTTCTGTAAAAGATTACTCTGATTTTAAAAACAAAGCATAAACAAATCAGTCTTTTTCTGACCGTGAAATTGGAGATGTCACATAAATAGCGACTGTGATATAGGAAAATCACAGCTTTATCAAACGTGTATAGATAATCTTGTGTCATGCACTCTAACATCCTCATATATTAATCCCATAAGTTCGGTCTCATGCCGAATGCTAGTTGACGAATTCCAACCTTATATTTTTGGATTGTGGAGAAATATTTTTTTACCTCTTCTTCCATCAACCCGATGCCGAAAATATGGAAACGATTTTGCATATCATTAACGATGCATAAAAATAATACCTTACGCATCCGGAACCGATGCCTAAATTTTTCCGCGAACACTACATCATCAGAAATATAGTCGTTCACCGATTGGTTGTGTGCGCTTTACGGTCTCTCCATAGAGGAGGATTTATTTTTTTACGCGAACTTTCGCATTTATTTTCTTGCAAATAAGCAAGTGTTGTGTGGATGACGTCCCCCATAAACTATGCTTCCCGCAACGCCAACACATCGGACGAAGTCTAGGAAGAATCTAAGAGAGAGTTTTGTGTTGTTTGGTGATTTTAAAACGAAAAGTAAGGTTTAATTTATAGAAAAGTGTTAAAAAATAAAAATAAAAAAAAATAAAAAAAATAAAAAAAAGAGAGAAGAAGAAGAAGAAGAAGCCAACGGCTTATTTCCAAACGGTCAAAAGAAATACCATGCGGCAAAACCACCACTCACTTCCCGCATACCGCATTTTTTTATGCCTTATATCGCATACCGCAACTTATCACGGTATGCGCTACAAGGTGCACCGTGTAGTCTAAGGAATGAAAAGGGTGAAAATGTTTTCTTGAGTTTTTCCTTAAGGAAGTGAAATGTGAATCGGGAAGGAAAAAATATGCATTTTTCCATGGAAATTATCCATCCAAATGTGTGCTAATTGAGAGGATTCTCATCCTTTTCTTTCCCCTTTCCTTCCCTTTTCATTCCACTTCTTTTCATTTTAAATCCAAAACAAAACGATAGTGATTTTCCTGCGAACAGAGACAGTTTTAAGGGGTTTCTAGTGTGGTACCGGCAATCCCTAGCTTTTCTGGCCGCAATGGAAAATTTTTCGATTTTTCAATTTTTTTACTTATTTTTCATGTATTGGCAACACCTATTCATCTTGACAACACCTGCTATGTATTTCTGCGTCCGTCCCTGCCCGTAAATTAGTTACAAAATTAGTAGTTATTTGTATAAAAAGTGACAAAGTATATTTTGATTAAAACACTTCCCATTGTACATATATTTGTCTTTAACAGATCAATAACGACAGTTTTTATAAATTATTTGTAACATTAAGTTTACTCTTAAAATAATCACCGATAAGTGGAACATTGCAATTTCTTTATCTAAAAGGACTTCTTCTGTAGAACACACAAGAGTCTAGGGGAAGCTTTTGTAATTCACGCATTTCATAGTCTCATGTAGAAAATATTTGGATAAAACCGAAACGTCGGTTAATTGGAAATGGCGTCGACATCCACCGTAAACCCCTTGAATGCAATGGAGGAATCTCCAAATTGGCTTGAAATGCCTCACGAACTGATGGCAAATATACTTCAGAGATTGGATGATGTAGAAATACTCAACAGTGCACTTAAAGTATGCACAACATGGTGGAGAATTTGCAAGGATCCGGCAATGTGGAAAGTCATCGACATGCACAGACCGATTGATGCTCGGGATGTAGATTACGATCTTGAGGCGCTGACTAAGCAGGCAGTTCATCTAAGTTGTGGGGAATTGATCGATTTCAGTATCTCGGGGTTTGGCACTGATGATCTCCTTGATTACATTCTGCTAAGGTAGGTTAATTTCTTCCCCTTCCCAATTCCCATCTATCTATTCAATTTAATTCATACGCACCACTTCCAACAGTTGTAGATCTTAATTCGACCTTTCAACTATAATCTTCTAATTAGGAAAAATTACTAAAGTTTGTTGATTTTTTTGGTTCTGAATGGCGATCACTTGTGAACAGCTCAAGTAAACTTAACAGTCTTTGCCTTACGGACTGCTACAATATCACAAGCAGTGGGTTGAGTCGTGGGCTCGAAAGAGTGCCACAATTGGAGAAACTTCACATTTCTTACACGTCTTGGAGGGTAAACTACAGCGAAGTTATTGTACCAAATTGCCCCCAACTTAAGTCCTTCAAGTTGGACAAAGAATGCATAGAGATAGGCCTTACAAATGACGATGATGCCCTTGCCATTGCAGAAAACATGCCTGAGTTACGCCATCTGCAGGTGTTTGGTAATAAGATGACAAACACTGGACTCCAAGCCATTCTTGATGGATGCCCTCACCTCGAATCCCTAGACGTTCGTACGTGTTACAACATTAATATTTTCGGGGATGAAGTAAAACTCTGCAAGGAAAGGATCAAAAATTTCAAGTGTCCTGGTGACTCGATTGAAAACTGCACGTTTCTTCCTCCGTTTCATGTCTATGTGGACCCCAATAATCAGTGGGGAGATTACGAGCATTATGATGATGGTTTCTATTATGATGATTATGATGATCCTTCCGACTATATATGATTTCTTTGTTGGGTTCACAAAGTATTTAGTTTTATGTTTTTAATATTGCTTATGTCTTTGTGTTGTTTGCAGGTGTAGAACTTTGGCTTTAGATATTATATATGTATCTGCTTAGAAGTGTTATGTTTTTAGTTCATGTAATGCTAGCTAGTTTCGTGGACTAAAGTTAGGAAATATCTAACAATGTACAAATATTAAATGCACTAGGTAAACATCTTTTTTACTTTTGGAAAAGCTTTACCTTGAACTCATTATGCTATCTCTTTGACATTACATCCACTTTGTTGGTTTTACACCCAAATGGTCATATGAGCTTTGAGTGATAATACTTAAGCAGCTGTATCCATTATTGTTACTCATATTAAACTTGTTTTGATCAAATAGATGCTTTAAACTCATGTTTTTATAATAGCTAGACTTTATTAAAATGAACAGCAAAAGGTTGGAATTACAAGGTACAATACAAGGGGTTGTTAGCCCATGCATCCCGACCATAATAAATCCCTACCCCATTTAGCTCTACTTTTAAGCCCCGTGTTGTCCACTTTTCAATGCTTTCGAGGAAAACGAGGTTCATATTTTTAACAATTGCTCCACTGAAAAAGAGATATGTGGTCACCTTCTCAGTTGGTGGAAAGATCTTCCCTTTGTGAATGATTTATTTGATTATTTTTTTGGGGTTAAACTCTTGCTTTGATGGTGGGTAAGTTAATTTCCCTCCTTAATGATGAGACAGTGAACTATCCTCCCCCATTTAGACACTAGCACCAGTTACCCGTATTCAAGTTTTCTCCAATGTCACCGTACCTCTTGGTTTTAAAAACCGTAAAACGCCCTAAAGCGCTAAAGCCTTTAGGGACCGATGTGCTAAGCGAAAGCGCTCGCCTAAAGAACATGATGCGCCCCAAATTGAAAAAAAATATAAAATATATGGAAATATTTATAAATACCTAGAAATCTCATAATATCATAGTAGCATCATATTAAATCATAAGTACTGATAAATTATAACTAGAAATCGTCTAAACTATCATGCATGATAACAAATAACTTATGAATTATGTGTATGACTTAACAGTTAAGTAACACAAGTTAATAGCAAACAACTTAACAGAAAATATATAAATATAATGACCAAATTACATACTTCAGACTATAAGAGTTTAGAGTTTCAGACTTGAGAAGAGAATAGAATATGTAGATTAGTATTATGAAATGGAAGTAGAAAACATTAGCATAGTTGATTTTCGATTACTTGGAGAAGATGAGTTGGAGATGATACGGTTTGCTTTGTTTGTGTAATCGTGTTTACTGCCTCTGTCAATATTGATTCTGCGTTTCCATCCCTTTCCTTTATTTATATAAACCTACTGGCCCGTCTAACTTAATTAAAAGCCCATTTTCTATTAATTACCTTAAGCGCTATTAAGCGTTGAAGCACAATGAGGGAAAAAGCGGAAAAGGCAACCGCTTAAGGGAATCGCATCGCATCTCATTACTTGAAGCGTTTTCAGTCATCGCTTGGGCGCCTAGCGCATTAAGCGCGCCTAGGCGGCGCTTTTTTAAACCAAGTCGTACCTATAAAAGAGGTTGATTAAATATATATTGAGATGCTCCATGTCAATATAAATATTGTTGATTCTTTCTTAAACGGTGTTCCGGCTAGAAATCAACACTCCCAACCCTCTTTGATCACCATAAAGACATTTAATTACATTTCCCCAAATCGTGTTCATATCGTCCCTAAATCGCCACCGCTATTTCGTTAAAAAAAACAAAAAAAAAGGTAGAGAGCTCTTAAACTGCAAATTCCCAGTCCTCCATGCTCCTTGGAGTTCACCATTTTGTCTCATACAATCCAAGTTATGCTCTTGGAAGGTTTACCCCATATAAAACCTTATAACTCAGATAACACGTATAAAATATTACCAAATGGTATCATTCTAATTGCCTTTCAAATGAAATAGTACCGATGTACATATATAAAGGGAATACAAAGCCATGCGTTGAGAAGTATAATGTAGAAATTAATATAAATGGGCTAACAACAAAGGGTATAATAAAAAGGTATAATGTCATAAGTGAGTATTTAAATATAAATATTGTTTTAAAAATATCATTAAACTACAAAACTGTTGTAGCATAACAAGCTATATGATTTGTATCCAAAATACCCCTTGGTTTCCTAGAGTCAAGCATCCGCATTATTTTTACCATAATGGCAAAACCTGATTCACCATAATGGTAAAAACTGTTAGGGATTTATTGCATCAACTACACAATCAAAGGTAGTGAAATAATCAAAAGATTTACCTAAGTGCACATCCATCCTAGAGACTAAGTTTTACTAGTTTTAGCAACATACTTTAAATCAAACTAAAAGAATAGAACATGTACCTCTTAATCTTTAGATCATTTGATTGACACCTTGCAATCAGGGTCGGCCCTAGGGGCCGGGCAAGTTGGCGACCGCCCTGGGCCTCGCCAAATGTCGGAGCCCTATGAGTTACGGTTCGTGTATAGATATAATATTAGATTATATTAGTATAAATGCGCAGATATAACAAAAGAAAAAAAACAAAATTGGAGTTGAGATGGTTAAGGCGTTGATGGCCGTGAATGACATAAAAATGTGCTCCTAATTGGTATGTGAACGTAAAGTTTGGACAAAATTAAGAAGAGCTAGATTACGATGGGACTTAGAGCCAAAATTATGGTACAAAAAACGAGGAGTCTGGGAGATTACTTTTTTTTGGAACGGCATATGACTTATGCGGATGAAGCGTCCCGTTTGACAGTTGCTATCCGAAAAAGTGTTGACCAGGAAAGGTCTGTCTGAGTAATAAATTTCTGATTGAGTAAGATAGCATGTTGTTTGATAGTCTATCTGACTGAATGTGATGACCGATAAAAAATGACCATTTTACCCTTGTTACTCTATATTAATGGATGATGTTGCTGAAAAAATATAAAAATATACAAATTGTCATACAAATATTTTAGTAATCTGTAAAATTGGAGAGGAGAAGAAAAAACAGGCATGGTATGACAACTAGAGAAGAAAATAGCATTTATTTGTGAAATTATAACGAAAATGGTATTTTAGTAATTTTAACAAGGAAAGATCCACAAGTTTTTTGGGTTTGATATTCTACAACTTTTGGCTATTTATACACGAATACGATGGTAATCCAAAACAAAGACATTGATTTTCTAATGAGATTCACATCAGTAATTTCGTGAAAACCTATCTTCATCAATTTGATGTTGCTTCACCAACGTGATAAGATGTTCATAGCTCCAAGATCTATCTTTTTAAGCTCACAATCTGATATGTTCTTTCCATTCTCTTGATCAATGCAGCCACTGAAACCTAAATATTTGTTCCTGCATATGAATACAAATGATTCTTTGTTCCTACATTTACATAACAATTACACATTAATTCAAATATATTAAGTGAAAATCTTTGTTCCTACATATACAAATTAATTTCAAATAGCTTGTTTGTTCCTGCATATGCATAACAATTGCATGACTTTAAGATGAAACACCTATAATGCACTTTCTACAAACCACCAACAATAAAAATAAATATAAAAATAAATGTCTAACAATGTAGAAAATTTCATATACACACAAAAATTCATAAGCAACTCGAACCTACTGATTTAAAGAAGAAACGATTGTAAGTGAAGCTTGATAAAAGAAAAGTCGTTTTCATTTAGGCTTTTCATCAAACACCTGGACTACATATTTGATGAAACAATAATTGACATAGTATTTTGTTGGATTAGTGTCTAAGTCCATAACTATTTTGGTATGTACTTGACCCGATTATGAGCATGGTTCTTTTGGGTTGCCTTCACCATAGCAATATGTAGGATGAATTAAGGAGAGAAATGTTTAAATATGATTTATTAATATATTATGAGAATAATATATTAAAGGAGAAATCATATTGTTTAATTAATATTAGTCAAAAATTAATTAAGAATTAATTTTGTGGCTAAAAGAGATTAATTAAATTTAGGGGACTGGACTGTAATTATTGAATAATTGAGTTAGTGGGTTAAGGACTGCTAAAGGAACAAGGGGTGAACGAAATTATGATGGTAGCCCATCATATTTTCGTCCATGGCCTTATCCAGAAGGTTCCATGGGCTGCTTAGAGTTTAACCTGTCCATTAGGGTTTTGACTGAAACCCTAGCATCCTACACAAGTATATAAAGGACCCCTTAGGCCCCAAAAACGTGGGTAACTGAATCCTTATGGTTTCTAGACGTTTTTGGGTGCCTCCTCTCTTCTCCTTCTTCATCAAGTTGCTTAGTGGTGTTTGTGACTCCATTAGAGGTGCAACACTTGAGGCACTAAGCTTTTGAAGCCAATCCAAGCAAGGAATTGATTGTTATTGCTATATAACAATCAAAGGTAATTCTCTAAACCCTAATTTAGTTTGTAATATGTTAGATCTAAGATTGTAAGTCTTTGATACATTGCATGTTTAATAGAGAAACCTAGATCCAAGCATTAGGGTTTGTATGAGCACATAGGATTGTTCTTATGCCTAAAACCCATCATATTTAACAGGGACATCATTAAGAATAGAGCATATAATCGACATAATATCTTGAGAATAGTATCATCAAAATATTAATGGCTTTCTGAATAATAAAGCTATTGCAACACCTACTTGAATTGGGTTTGTGATTGGGGAGAGTAGAGATATACCGATGAGAAAGAAGCAATGAAGAAGATGGACTATAGAAATGGTTGAGGAAGACACTAATGATTTGTGCCTTCGTTAGTGCTGCTATGGAGTGGAAGGAATCGACGGTAGGTGTGGGAGAAACGAGCCGCCGAAAGAGGAGAAGAAACGGAAGCGCTCGAAGAGATACATTAGAGCAAGGGTATGATTGGGAAACTTTCTTCCTATCTCGGTCAGCCACTTGCCCGGTTCTTTCTCAATCAGATCTTTTTTTCCAAGTCAGAAGCCCAAAATTGTTTATCAAACACCTTATTGCTGATCGAGTCAGATAAAAATCGCTAAAATCGCTGACCTGACTCAGTCAGACACATCAATTTTTCAAACATAAGAGTTTTTCACTTTTCATTGCCATATGATAATTTTTTGGCGCAACAATCTGAATTATTTATTCTCTCATCTACGCTTCTGTCACCTCACTGACACCACAAATCGCAGGACTTCACCGTGGGTCGCCTAACTGCCTAAAAGTAAATTGCCCACTTGCCTGTTCGCACTAAATTGATAAAATAACTGTAAGTTTGTTGAGTTGTTTCTCCTGTTCTTTTACCATTGATATTAAATTTCTAATCTCTTAAAATCTTAGATAATATATGTATTTGAGTATTTGACAGTGGAAAATAAGTAATTGTGGTTTTTTTATAGCTAAAAATCAACTAACTGAGCATTTAATCTCGGACAAAATGACTTATGAGAAATTTGGAATTGGAGGTTTTTATGGTTTATGGTTATTTTCATCATATATGTAGAGTTTAATATTAAGTTTCTTTGGGAAAAGTGATTCAGTAAAAAGATAGATGACTAGAAGTAACAAGTAAGAATACCAATCATTACAATGTTGCTAAGAAAACATTTATTGCAGGTGAGAAAAAAAAAACAAAAAAAGACAAAACATTGAACAACTAATTGAATCTCAAAAAGAACCTATGAACAAAGTTATGAAAACAGTAGGTTCTTGTAACTTCCAATAATTGAAAGTTATTTGCTATCCGTTACAATTTGTGCATGTCTTCTAGCAATATGGCTATAAACTTTGCTAAATTGAAGGGACTCCTTTTTGCGTTTGCTCCGGGCCTCAGATATGTTGGACCGAACCTGCTTGCAATGAATAGAGAGCCTAAAGTAGAACTCCTCTAATATAATCGGAACCAAGACTCCAAAAGCAAATATTTTTGTCAAAAACATAAATATAATCGCGTAAATATGAACTTTTATATCAAAAAATAAAAAATAAGACTAACTTGTCTGTTTATAGCGTCTTTCCATGAATAAACTTCTCGAAATATTAGACGAATCGGTATGGGCAACCAGGGTTGCCGTTTTTTCGACGTGGCAGCCTAATAACGCGGGTATAACGGACGGAACACCGTCCCTGTCCTGTTATTAGGCGTTACATTATGGGCAGTTAGTGTGGCAATGGGAGGAAATGCCCAAATTTTCTCCATTTTTTGGTATCGGTCGAAAATGTCCTTTGAAAGACGGTCGAAATGTATATATATATATATATATATATATATATATCATGGTTGTAGAAATCGCTAATCGGTGGATTAGCGATTAGGGATTAATCGGCGATTAGGTCCGATTAGGGCCGATTAGGTCCGACTTTGACCTGCATTGACCAACCTCGATTAGGTCCAATTAAGTCCGATTAGGTCCGATTAGGCCCGATTAGGTCCGATTAATTCCGAATTTGACATGTATTGACCAAACCCGATTATAGTGACCGATTAGCAATAAATCTCATCGGTGGAGGTCCAATTAGCGATTAATCACCAATTAATCGGCCGATTAGGCCGATTTCTGCAACATTGATATATATATATATATATATATATATATATATATATATATATATATATATATATATATATATATATATATATATTGGCGAGTTTATGTGTATTGAGGGTGGATCACTTGACCCACCTTTTTTTATATATATAACAAGTTGTATATAATTTTTTATTGTGACCCACCTCAAAAAATATGTGTGAACTATCTAAATATTTTTAGCAAAAATATATATATCAAATTTTTACAGCCCTTGTTTTATGTTTTAATAGCCCAATATATTTAGGGTATAATCCAATATGCATATAAAGCCCAACAGATTTTAAATTAAAAAAAATAATAATAATGTTAATCAAGAAAGTATCACAGCGGCGCATGTTCTTTGTTCAAGCACTTGCCCAGTTGCCCACTACCGCACTGCTGGTATGTTGATTAGTAATTTTTATTATTTTTTTGAACCTTAAGTATTTGCTTGTTAATTGTTGGCAAATGGCAACTATTTTATTAATATCGAATCTGTGAATTTTTTTTCTATTGTTTTGATTGTTTTATTCGTAATTTTAAATAGGTTTTTTTATTGTTTCTAAATTCAATGTGATTGATTATTTGATTGTTGTTCATTTGTTTGAGTATTTGATTGTTGTTTGTTTTAGAAATTCAATCAATAATGTCTTTATTCAAGTTTTTTAGAAAGATTGATAAAAAAGCAATACAAGAAGATAATGAGCAACATAAGCATATGAGACTTGATTTAAGTTCACTACCCGTTGACCCGGCAGAACGTCCCGCTATAGAATATTATCATGTGAATCAAAGAGATGAAATTAGAAGAACATACTTGCAAAAAGGACCTTTCCAAACTCAAAACTATAAGTTTCCACAACGTGATTTTGGAGGTAAACAACGAAGATTTAATATATCTTGGTTTGATGACAATAAATATTGGTTAGAATATAGTATAAAAGAGAATGTCAAATTTTGTTTATGTTGTTATCTATTTAAATCCGCATTTTGCTTTATAATTAAACTAGATTTATTATTAAAATATTTTGTAGTTATGTTATGCTAATTAAACTTTTATATGTTAAATTTTAGGTGAGCTTGAGAGTGGTATCGGTTTGAACCAAGAAGTGGGTATCAAATGACCATTTGATACTCGATGAGGTTCTCATTTTTCATCTTTATTGAATATCAGAAATATATATTCTTCCATTTGTGAAGTACTTGGAGACCTTGGTAAAGATAATAGTTATCGTGATCGTAAAGCTGAAGCAATTCGCATCTTCAGGTTATTAAAATCCTTTGATTTTGTGTTTTGTCTACACTTAATGGTTGATATCTTGGGAGTCACAAATCATTTGAATACAACATTACAAAGAAAATACCAAGATATTGTAAATGTCATGAATCAAGTAAGCAGCTCTAAAAAAGCAATTCAAGAAATTAGAGATGTAGGATGGGAACCACTTTTAGGGAATGTTACTTTGTTTTGCAATAAACATGATGTTAGAATCGTGGATATGGAAGATGAATATTATGATGGATTCAGTCGTCGAAGAGGTTCACAGGTATATAACATTTGATATTACCAATTTGATTTATTTATTGTGTTTTGTAATTAGCTTATTAAAGATTAATTTTTTTAGGTTAACAACTTGCATCATTATCATGTTGATGTATTTAAGGCGGTGATTGATATGCAACTTCAAGAGCTTAACCATCGTTTTAATGAAGCCAATACGAAATTACTTCTTTGCATAGCTTGTTTGTGCCCGTGTGAGTCTTTTAAAGCCTTTGATTTGGATAAGCTAATGGAAATGGCTACACTTTATAAGGAAGAATTTCGAACAGAATATGATCTTCAAGTTCTTGAAGTTGAACTTAAAAATTACATTAAGGATGTACGAGAAGATGAACGATTTAATCAATTGAAGAGCATTGGATAACTTGCCAAAAAAGATGGTTGAAGTAAAAAAGCATATAATATATCCTAAGGTTTACCTTCTCTTGAAACTTGCATTGATCTTACCTGTTGCAACAGCGAGTGTGGAACGTGCATTTTCAGCAATGAAGTTGGTAAAGACTGATATACGCAACAAAATGGGTGATCAATTTTTAAGTGATAGTTTGGTGTCATATATTGAAAAAAAATGTTTTAGATATTATTAGTAATGATACAATTGTGAAATTATATCAAGCTATAAGACCTCGTCGGGTACAATTGTAAGAACTTAAATTTTCTTTTTGTTCTTACTTTTACGACTTGATCCGATTCGAACCCGCAATAATATTTTTTTAGTATTTTTCTTCTTTTATCGGTTTCTTTTAAATAGTGAACCATGTGGTTTTACGTTCTAAACTCGCCACTGTGTGTGTATATATATATATATATATATATATATATATATATACATTTTCACTTCATTTTTTTTACATACCTTCTTATCTCACTTCATTTTTTACACACAACACGATATAGATCAAATCCCAACACTCATTCAAACACAAACATGTCCCTTCCTCTCGGTTTTTGCACAATATGAGGTGTACGCGAACATCCTCATCTCCCAAAGCACACAGTAACTTTCAATTTCCGACAACTTTTTCAATCCCGCTTCACACCTACCACGATTCCCTACAACCCTTCCACAAAAACCTTTTCAACACATTCGCTACCATGCAACAAAATACCACAAAACCACCACCAACGCAAGAAACGGTACCCGAGATGCAAGCGGGGGGAAGCCAAAAAAAAATGGCCAATAAAGGGTGAGCAAGAAGGAAAGGGAAAGTGGTCGCGGTGGAGCAATCGGAATAAGAACCTCCAACATGGTGGACTGCAGAGGAAAAATACGCGTTGGCGATGTCGTGGTGCGGAACATCAAAAATCCAACTCAGAGAAATGATATGAGAAAAGTTGCTTTTTGGGAAGTTGTGATCGGGAAATCTTGGACTATTTTGGAGAAGGATGAAAATTATTGTAATCACGATATGTTGTGTAGCAAGTGGACTCAAATAAGCAAGAAGTGCATCAAGTTCAATTCCATCTACAACAATTTTTTCTCGCACAAGCAAAATGGTGTGACCCATTTTGATGTTTATAGAGCGACGAGGGACCAATATCATGTCGAGACAGATCACGTTTTCGAGCACGAAAAGATTTGGGAGATTTTTAAGGACAACCCAAAATGGAATTAAACAGACACATTTTCGAAACAACAATCCAAGAGGTCTCGCGGCTCGGGTTCGGTCGACATTTTTGGCGCACGCATGAACATCGACCTCAATGCGAACATAGATGAGCTACCCGACGACTTTAATGACATCGAAGAGATATCCCCGTCTTGACGATCAATATGTCGCGAAAAAGCGAGGCGAGCTTAACGACATGCAAAGGAAAGCGAAAGTACACTTTGAGAACAAGCGGAAATGAAACAGAAATTTGACGCTCAAAACAAAATCGCGCTTAAAACATGTATATGAGTTGCAACGTGAGCATTTGGAGTTCCTTCGTCGAGAAGCCGAGGAAGATAGCATGAAGAAGTATTTGACTATTCTTCAAACTAGCGAGGAGAATATACCACCGAGATGGGCAAAAGTGTTCCGAAAAATGAAGGCGAAGATTGAGCGGAGATATTTAGGCGAAGGATAGTGTATCGGTTTTATGTTTTTGAAATTATTTGGACTATGGTATGTTTTCGGTCAATGTTTTTTTTCTTTCTTTGTAATGTCGTTTTTATTTTTAAAATGGTATGTTTAATTAAGTATTTAATTTAAATATTATGATATAAATTAAAAAAAATTAAAACAAATTAGAAAAATAGAAATTAAAAACATAAAAAAAAATTAAAAATAGAAAATGGTAGATGTTATCACATGTTATTTGGTGTTGCTCTTTTCCACATTGGGTGTTATAAGGCCAAAAGTGTGATTATGATGATGAAGTTGACATTTTGAATGTAATAACATGTTGCTCACACCCAATAGACTTAAAAAATAGTTACCATAGAATAAGTTAGTAAACACTTTTAACAAAAGTTGTCATTAATTTTTTAAATTAAATCCAAACACCCCTCTTAGGTTTTACCAAAAAGTGACCAAACTTTTTTATTAGAGAAAAATGACAAATCTAGCATAATTGCCTAATATTATTTTTCAAAAAAAATCGAACTACTCTAAGAAATAAAAATTTATTTTGTCATATGTCAATCTTTTATGGGTTTTGACATTTGTCATTTTGTTGTATTTTTTAAATAAATAATATCCACACGTCAATTTCTAATTTTTTTTTTCAAATTTTAAAATTAAAAAGCCACAAAATATTTATATTTATATATGTAAAGTATTAAATGTAATAATTATGATACTGAATTGAAATAAATATGTTTCTTTCTTACATATTTTAAAAACACTTAATATTTACATTTTGATATTCAGATTTGTTTTAATTAATTAACTCGTATAATACATAGGTCTCATACTTAATAAATTAATATATAACCGAAAGAGTAATTAAAAGTAGGGCCTCATAGAATGCGATTATATAAGGATAAGATGATAATTATATAAGAATTTGATGGATATATGCTATCGGTGTTAAAGTGATAACCGTAAGACGGATGGGTATGAGTAGGGATAAGCAAAGGAACCAACCTGGCTGGAACCGGTCTGGAAATCGAACTTTGTGGGAAATGGGAACATAACCAGACCGTCGGTTTTACCGGTTCTTGCCGTGTCTTCAATGTTGGAACCGGTCCTCGAGAAATAACAACATACGGTTCTGGTTTTTGACGGTTATACCGGTTCCAAAAATCCACAAAAATATCGTCCCGGTCCCGACTCGACCGGTACCATCGGGTTCCAGTTCTGGTACCGGTTCCCAGTCCATATGCTCATCCTAGATATGAGTCAAACTCTCCATATTAATTTTTAGCCACATCGAATGTCATATCATTTTTATATCACGTTCATTTTTGTCACCACACCATGTATTTATAGGCTAAAATGATTAAAATAAAAATAAAAATAAAAAAAATTAAAGATTGCTATCTTCTCCTGATCTCCTCCATTGGAAGTTACTCTATGTTGCCATCTCCAAATCTTCCAACGGGACATTAAGAAGGGGCAATGTTCCTCGGCATGGAGGGAGGCCATCTGAGCCTCTCCATGACGTTCTTGAGCCATGCCTAGCAACCTAAGAATCCTTTTTCAATTTTTCTCTAAAAATCATTAAGGATAAATGAAAGATGCAATTTCTTTTTTCTCAAAGGACTGAATCTGTAGAACACAGAAAAGTCGAAATCACTTTTGTCTGGAGAAAAGAGAATTTTGGGTGATCGAAACGTCCCGTAATTAGAGATATTAAAAATACATTGGTAAAGTAAAACCATTGTAACTTATATTTGAAATGGCGTCGACCTCCGCAGCAGACCCGTTGTTAGCAATGGAGGAAACCCTGGATTGGTTGAAAATGCCTCATGAACTGATGGCAAATATCATTCGGAGATCAGATGCTAAAGAGATACTCAACAGTGCACTGAAAGTGTGCACAACATGGTCGAGAATTTGCAAGGATCCGGCGATGTGGAGGATCATCGATATGCATGAACCAGGTGAAGCTTGTGACGAGGATTACGATCTTGAGGCGTTGACTAAGCAGGCAGTCGATCTAAGCTGTGGGGAGTTGATCGATATCAGTATCCAAGGTTTTGGCACCGGTGATCTCCTTCATTACATTGTGCTACGGTTGGCTTCTTCCCCCTCACATCGCCATTAATCTTAGTCTTCTAATAATTTTATGTTGCTGAATTTTGTTGCTTTTATATGGCTCTGAATGGTGACTTGTGAACACAGATCAAGTAAACTGAAGAGTCTTTGCCTTAAGAACTGCGATGTCACAGGCGATGAGTTGAGTGATGCAGTCAAAAGGGTACCGATGTTGGAGAAACTTCACCTGTCTTACATCTCTATCGACGCATACGACATCGAAGTTATTGGACAAAATTGCTCTCAACTCAAGTCCTTCATGCTGAACAGCAAAGAGTTCGAACCGCACCCACAAACTGAAAATGACAATGATGCCCTTGCCATCGCAAATAACATGCCTGAGTTACGCCATCTGGATCTTTTTGATAGTGATATCACAAACAAGGGACTCAAGGCCATTCTTAATGGCTGCCCTCACCTTGAATCCCTAGATGTTCGTATGTGTTATAACCTTGATCTTGATGGCAGTATAGGAAAACTTTGCATGGAACGGATCAAAGACCTTAAGTATGCTGATGACTCGGTGGACAACTCTTGGTTTCATTACTGGATGCATGAATATGATGAATCTTACGAAAGTGATAGCGATTAAGATTATCGTTCCAGTATTTTCCATAGAGGATGAAAATGATATCAATCATCTTGATTTTAATTTTGATTATGGTTAGTATCGTTGGTAATATAAATTCAGGAGTTTGTTCGTGTTGTTTCTAATCTGGACATGGGTTAGCCACTAACTGGTGTGAAGCTTTTGTTTGACATATTTTCTATCTGCCTGGAATTGGTTTAATGTTGGTATTTTTCATTTCCTGTGAACAACCTGGTTTCTGTGGTCGAAATTGACAATTCTCAACTGAAGTACAAGTTTAATTCCATGATATAAGCATCCTTTTTGCTTTCAGAAATGCTTTATGCTAATCTCATTATGGTGATCAAATTATTTGGCACAATGAAGTTATGAAGTAGAAGTAGGGATCAAACACCGATTGTGATGGTCATTGAAGATATTTGTTTTATTTGTAGTATATTTGGTCTTTCAACAATCCCTATAATTTAACAACCCAATCATTCGATAATACTGAAAATGTCTCGATTTGTACGAACTTCTTAAGCTTCTTGCACCTTGATTCGACAGCCATTACATTGGTTTTATCCAATGTAATAAATTTAACAACCATAATACTTAAACATAGTTCCATTCGTGTTGCCTCATGTCCAACTTGTTTTGATCAAATAGATACATTAAACTATGAGTGTCAATCGATGATACGACAAATACACGAAACTAAATCGAGACGAAATTAAAATTTGAACATGTGTTGTGTTCGTGTAAAGTTTAAAAAACACCGTGTCCGTGTTCATAGATGACTCGAAATTGACATGATTTAGCATCTATTATTGTCGTGTTTTTCATGTTTGTCGTGTTATATTTATGATTATGTATGAAGTCAATAAACTAATGTTTATGTTATGTTATCATTTGCATGTCATGGTTCAATTGGTTTATTTTTGTGCTAGTGAAAAAAACGACATCGTGTCGTGCTCTTGTTGTATAAAACATCGTCATATCGTATAAAAAAACGGTTGCTCGATTTGACACGATCACATTAAACTCACGTGAACGGTATACATTACACATTGTTTCCTTAACGTAAATACCCCACTCCTAGTATTCACAAGTGAGAACAAAAACGCTTAAACATGAAACACACGTCAAGGCAGTGTTCTTCAATGAACTTTTGAGTATAGGTGGCAAAATTTGATACGACATGACAAAAATACACAACACGAAACGAAATTGTGACGAAATCGAATTTTGAATTTGTAACTGTGTCGTTTCGTGTTATGTATAAGAAACACGATGTCGTGTTCATGTTTAAAATTTGACACACTAATAACACGATAATAGCACAAAACATCATGATCGTGTTCAAAAGACGTGCATATTTAGTAGCATTCTATGTTGTTTTATGTTATTTATTGTCGTGTTATTCGTGTTTGTCGTATTTAAATAATATTTTATACAATAACATACATATGATATTTTGCAAATGTTTTTTTTTCATGGTATCGTGTTTTTATTGATTCGTGTTCATGTTAACAAATAAAAACATGCTATCTTATCGTGTTGTGTTGTGTTCAAGTTAAGAAAAAATAATTTGTGTCTTATCGTGTTATGCTAAAATGCAAAACAACTGTTTGATTTACTATCCCTAATTTTGAGATAACTTAAAGCGCCTTTTTAATTCTACAACTTTTTGTAACATCCAAAAATATGGTCCAAAAAATTTCGTTTTTGTAATAGATAAAATAGTATTTTCAAATATCAACCATACATCTCAACAAAACCAATGTATCAAATGTTATCAAAATCAAAGTGAATATCAAATGCGAAATCTCAATGGTGTGTGCGATGCAATCAACTCGAGTTCTTCCCCTTGGAACCAAAGTACCTGAAACATAAACTAAAAACCGTAAGCACAAAGCTTAGTGAGTTCCCCAAACTACCTATCACAATACATACAATAAACATATAATGGGCCCCGCCCAACATACATATAACATATATCAAATAATCACATACACATGCAATAATCACATAGATACGTAGCATACAAATAGTCATCGCCCCCCCCCCCCCCCCCCCCGCATCGGACCCTAGCCCGACAACCATATAAACACATACACATGCAAGAGTCACGAAGACAGCTAGCCTACTAACATAGCATAAGTATGGGCCAACATTAGTGCCTTCAACCCGCTAAACCTAGTGAGGAAACTCACCTCGAAAAGCTGAATGAAACAAATGATCCGTAGTTGCTGGTCCTACAGCTCCCCAAGCTATCAGTTGCCACATAAAAACTAATTAACATTTGGGATATACAA
The DNA here is from genome assembly GCF_002870075.4 of Lactuca sativa. Lineage (NCBI taxonomy): Eukaryota > Viridiplantae > Streptophyta > Magnoliopsida > Asterales > Asteraceae > Lactuca > Lactuca sativa. The sequence continues at coordinate 41,769,972 of NC_056629.2, read as the reverse complement.
TATAACCAAAAATCTCTACTTAGGGTAAAAAGACTATTTTACCCCTACCCTAGCTTGGTCCAAGAATGAAGTCCCTAACCACAATCCAATGGGCCCAAAGCTAAACAATCCACCAAGGCCCAAAATATGGCCCAATTTCCAATTAGGCCTGTCACACCCCAAAACCGAGAACGGCGGAAATGTTCTGGGGCGGAGGACATCATGTAATGTATCACAACAAATGTAAAGTAGTAAACAAGCAACAACATCATCCATTGCATTAATAGTATAATTTTGATTACAAGTGTGTGCTTTCATAGTACAAGACAACATGATAACTAATCAAAATAAAAGACGAGTCTTGACTGCTCCGTCTTCTCTAAACCTTGCATCGACACCTGTCTTATTTGTAACCTGAGGATACAAGTTATTTTGAAAGCGACTATCAGCAATAAAGCTGGTGAATTCATAAGTATTTTACTGTTATTGCTTTGAAAAGTTGTTATGAAAGACTGGTTAATGTTTGATGAAACATTTAGTATAAGTATGAAAACCCTAGAAAATCTCATATTTCCTACTAGTATAAAAAGCAGTCTTCTACCAAGACCTGAACGTTTTAAAAGTAGTCCTCTACCAAGACCTGAATGTTTTGAAAGTAGTCTTCTACCAAGACCTGAATGTTTTGAAAGTAGTCTTCTACCAAGACCTGAATGTTTTGAATATTTGTTTCTAAAAGTTCAACATTCATCCATAAGTGTGTGGTAGTTTAAAAGTTCCAAAACTATAACACGATGATGTTTTTCATGCCAAAATAATAGATTTATGTATGTATAAAATCGCCAAGGCACTTGATGACTCTGTAAACCAATATATTTTTAATACTCCCTGTGAGTCTTTTGTTTAAGTAAAACTGGTTAAAAGGGTGTTTATCCCGAATTGTGAACATGCTAAAAATATCCCATGGTGTAGATATTACCCCCTGAGCATGATTGAGTTAAATGTATATTACTACGTACAAGAGTTGTTGTTTCCGCATGTTGTAAGTTCCTCATAACCATACTAGACGCAGTACCTATGTTGACATTTGTCACCCCGGGAACTGTAGCTAACAGTCAGGGTGCGGAGTCGTCAGCCCCGTATAGATCTATACATACTTGTCACGCTCTCCCTCCAAGAGACTCTGGTTATAGGTGGGGACTTTCGTTTTGGTACTAACAAAGCCATTGTCTCGCATGTTTGCTAACAACAAGTTCACGAGTAATATAACGAAATGCCTCTTTGTATGAAAAGATTATCCTTGTTAAGAAAATACATACTTCTAAATAAAACGTTGGTATAGACTCATGAATGAACTGACTCTTGTGTGATTCCTTGTAATAGGAATAATGTTTTATATCTCCTAAACTATTCCTATAATAGTTTACTAGAATGTAATTGATGAGTGTCCAAGTAGGTTTATACACCCTTGCTACCCAAGAGTGTTGGCACTGAATTAACTGATGGAACATTTATGACTATATATGTACACATGATATATAACTAATATTTAAACGACCTTCGGACGAGTACCCGATATCCCACCAGACCACATCCAAATCGAGGAAAAGGAAACAGGGTGGATAGCCTTCCTAAGTCTTTTAAACATTTCTTATATAACTATACATATAGAGGCATGCAATTTATAATATAAAAGCATAAACAAAGTTTTGTAAAACCTTTGAAAAGTTTAATAAATAAGAATTTATGACTTGATGTCAGTTTATAAATTGATTCGAAAACCGTTTGACAAGACAGTTTAAGTGTGAGAAAACCTTTGTTTGAAGCACAACTATAACAGATTCAAAAAGGAAACATACAGTTTGTAAGACAGTTTTCTAAAAGTGTTTTAACATGTAAAAACGTTTGAGAAAGCTATTTGAAGTACTCTGTTTGGTTAAACAGCTAAAAGTGTAGTAAGTCCATTTGTATGTTAGTTATAAATCACATGTGATTGATTTCATAACCAAAAAGTATAAAAAAGATTTATGTCTTTCACACGGGGATAACCGTGTGTTTACTTGTATTCCCCCCCCCCCCCCCCCCCCTTCAAAGTGTATAAAAAGCATTTATAAAGATTTTGAAAGTGTAGATTATTGGGGTATGAACTCACTTGATTGAAGTGGTTGATTTGAAGTAGTCGAGAGAAGAATCGAGCAGAACTTTGACAGGAAGAGTTGAAAACGCGGGAAATCTCGGGATTCTCGGGAAACTCGGGAATCTCGGGAACACAAAACCTTGCTTTGGGACTTGAAGGTGAAAACCGGGGCTTTGGGAGGGTCTCGGGGGCTTAAACGCAGAGTTTCGGCGCGAGAAAGAAAGGAACTGAGCAATGGAACTCGGAGCCCTTGAAATCTATTTATAGGGGTATTTCTGGTGTGCCACGTCGTGGCTAAGGTTGGCCACCTCGTGGGGAGCAAGTCTTATCCTCTTCCATTGATTGGACGCCCTCAGTCACTTGCCGGGTCGCGGCAAAGTTGTGCCACGTCGTGGCAAGCCTGACAGCCATGAATTTCGGGCCTCGAACTTGTAAAATCCATAACTTTCGCGTACGAGCTCCGTTTTCGACGTTCTTTATATGCACGCGTAGCTAAAAATATGATCTACAACTCTCGTTTAGACTTCATTGGCAAATTTTGACTTTATTTTTAATTATTTATTTTTAACGGGCCGGGACACGAAAAGTCCGTTAAAATTCCATAACTTCTTCATCCGATGTCCGTTTTCGTCAGACTTTTCGCCGTTGCGCTACTATTATTGAGACCTTCGATTTTCATTTAGGTTGTTTTGGCCAAAAGTATCTCGAGCTCTATTTCGAGTTTTTAGCTGCCTACTGCTATATCTGGATCTTGGAAAAATCATAACTTCCTCGTACGAAGTCACATTTGGACGTTCTTTTTATGTACGCTCACGGTTAAATGTTATCTACAAGTTTCATTTAGATACTTAAGGCTAAAAACTATTGTATTGAAACTTCGCGTTTTTCGTTTAATCGATGTTGCCGGTTTTGTCGGAAATCTTAGAATGGTCATAACTTCTTCGTTATAACTCGGATTTTTGTGTTCTTTATATGTATGAAAACCTTGTTATGATTCCTACTACTTGATATAACTCAAATAAGATTTTAGGAAAGTTATATTTTGACCTAAATTTGACTGGTTTTACATTATACTGTCTCTAAATATCGGGTTGTCACATCATCCCCCCGTTAGAGAGAAATTCGTCCCGAAATTAGAGTTTAAGCAGAATTGATAAATATGCTATGGATAGAAGTTTTATTTGTTTCTCGTGTTCTTGAGTGAAATCAGGTCCTCGCTTGGCATTCCAGCGAACCTTTCACTATCGGGATACGACTTTGCTCCTTTCGTTTGACTTCACTGGTATGAGAACTCTTCTTTATCGAATGTGTGTTGAGTGTTTTTGTGGTCTGTGAGAGTATTACACCTTGAAACTGTGGGTCTCTGGATTGAACTTGACGTACTGCACGAGTGGTACTTCGGGGAGGTTTGCTGAGGTTTCTTTGGAAAGGGTAAGAAACGTGAGGTACTCTACGCATGAGTACTTCAGAGTTCTGAAGTGATAGTTTCGTTAGAAAGATGATTTCGGAGAAAGAGATGTGCACACGAAACTGATATTGTGAGGATCAAATGGACTTTGATCGTATGATTAAATCGGAATCACTTGGAAATAAATGCACTAGATTTGATCATAAAGGCGTTACAGACAAAACACAACAGTGCAACTTTTTAACAGAGTTACAGTACTTTAGAGTAACTACAGGAATACTGCTGCGAACAAAGTATACTACAAAAGACAAGTATACGCAGCACGAGGGTCCCTTAACTGACGGGATCTCGCAAAAGATAAGACTCAAGTTACACTAGTTTTAAACATGTTTTAAAAAGACATACATAATACTGACGATTGGAAGTGAACCTATACTATAGTAGGGTCCTTCGTTGCCTCTTTCCATTATGAGGTCAAACTCCTCCGAATTCACCGTCATTCTCCTCTGTTGGATAGTCCCTCTTGAAGTGTCCCATTATGCCACCTAGATGGCATATTCGAGAGATTTCGACATTGGTGGTTGAAGTAATGTGTTGGATCCGAGTCTTGCAGTAACAGACGGTGTGTCCCTTTTTATTGCAATTTAAGCACTGCAATTTCCAACAAGGTCCATGATGGTGGTAGTTGCATTTGTTACACTTTGGGAGATTTCCAGCATACTGTCTGGCCGGGTTAGGGATAACTGGGATACTAGAAGAGATGGTAGTAGGAGGTACAGAAGTCGTGGCTACGAAGGTTGTCACTGGTTGTTGTCATTTGCTCGCCCCTTGGGGTGATTTGCCTTTAGCCTTAGCCCAGAACTTTCGTTTGTTATTCTTGGGCTTGGGATTCGGGATGTCGTGGTAGTTTGTTACTCGTTGAGGTACTTGACTGTTACTTGGATTGGAATTATTGTTAACAATCCCGCTAACATTCGCGTTGTTAGCATTAAGGTGGGTCAAAACAACTGACACGGCAGCCGAGACTGCATCTTGAAAGGTAGCTGCATCAATCTGAAGAGTTGGTGTTTGGTAGATGGGTTGATCGTTTTTCTTCGGCGACATGATTCTGTTACACGAAAAGAAAAATGAATTTGTGAGTGAGTATGGTTGAACCTAGACGTAGTTCGATCGTTCATGTAAAGAATAGAAGTATGTTCTCGAAGGTTTGACCTACATCCCTATGATGCAGTCCCAGTACGGAATAGGAGTATGTTTACGAAGGTGTGACCTACATCTCTATGATGCAGTCCTAGTATAGATTAGAAGTAAACTAATAGAATGGTCTCAAAATGTTTATCATCCAAACCAGGGTATTATTGGTTGGTGGATAACATGATCCAACTTTTGAAAGTGAATTGGGAATGATCCCTGAGCTAAATTACCCTAGTCCAATAACTTGACTAGAGTGGGTTTCAGATAGATCCCATTGAAAGTATAATGAAAGTATTAGAACAAAGAGTGACACAGAAGTTAGCCGACTTTCAATATTGATATTCACGACGTAATAAGTTTGGGAAAATTGATCTTGAAGAAGGACTTACATCATATTCGGAGTAGAAAAGTCTTTGACAGCATAAAGACTTATCTAAAATTACTTACAGTACAAGGTAGTCACATAGAAAGTACTACACAGAACATAGACAGGAACACAGTTCTTTAAAACAAAGAAGTAAGTAAGGTATCTTCTACTGGCGACGGTCACCCCTATGGTGAACCCTTAGTTCGGCTAGTTGACGTTCCATATCAAGCAGGTATCTCTCGTACACCCTCTGGCGTACTTGGAGCTCTATGACTTCGACTCGTGTTTCAGCCAGTGTTCGAAGTAGGGCTTCATGGTCTCTCTCAGAGCTCTCACGAGCATCTTCCAGATGAATGGTGCGGAGGGTATGCATTCTCGCATTGGTATTAACCTCTTCGATACATTGGAGAGCCATCCTGCCCTGAATTTCGTTTCGGGCAACTCTACGGATTAGGATTGGTAGAACTCTGTCTGCTGAGCTCCCTTCGTTTACGTTGTAGAAGCTTCGGTCTCCATTAAACGGCATACGTTGATCTTGCTCTTCGCTCCATGTTTCCATGCATTCTACCCGAGGAGGTGTCGGGCCATGAAAAGCCGGACGAGGGTTAGGATTTGGAAATGGAGCTATCGGGGTAGGTTCTCAACCTTGGGTTTGGAGTTATCAACATCCGAAAGGTTTTCAACATGGTGATCATTCAAAGGGATTGGATGATCATTCTCTGGTCCTTCTCCAAACCATCCAGCAATGACTTCGTTCGGAAAGTACGGGTTGCCGTGGGGATGGATTCTAGCCATGTTATCTATGCGAGAATTGGGGTAAGGAAATAATTATTAGACGAGCTATCTAGATAATTATTAGAAAATCTTCATTAGTTACATTGCTATTTGTAAAGTGCGCATACCAGTCATATGTAATCAACACAGGATAGGCTTTCGAATAAGTGACCTTAACTCCAAATTCACAAGGAATAGGGTAAAGCAAAAATTTCACCGATTCTAAGTCTATAACATCCTAGTTACATATAGCCAGTGTTCTAAAAGGCGCGCCATGGCGTGAGGCGTGGCTTCGCCGTTACGAAAAGCTTCATAACGTTGCTGTTAGGCGTGGCACGTGGCAAGGTGTAATATGGCGCGTTATGGCATGTTATGGCGCGTGTTTTTTCGTTTGAGACACAGTTTTTTGCTCTTTGTTATGTTTTTTCAAATCGGAGATACAAGTATTGTGGTTTTTGTTAACTTTTTGTTATTAGTTATTGATCTAACACTTCTAAAAAGTAGTTATATTTAATATAAATTTATATTTATGTGGTAATATAATTTTAAATTAATACAAAATCGCCGCCTTACATCACGCCTTGAAAAACGTCATGGCTCGCCATGGCTCGTTAAGCTTGAGGCTTGGCCTTGTCACCACGCCATGCCTCACGCCATTTAGAACCTTGCATATAGCCTTAGTGTATCCACTTAGCAACTATCAACCTAGTAATGAAGATCCTTTTTAGTTCTCAAGTAAGTAATTATGGTAACCCAAAATACCCATATGGTATTTTAGACTTAGGTCCTGTTATAATGTTCTCATTGTGGTAATGTTGGTAAGTTTTTAGACTTGTTGCCATATCACAACCATTATTGGGCATATGCTAATCACTCCTCGGACCAGCATAGTTGATCAGGCTATGCCACTCCCAAGACTGACTATACATCCCCAAGCTTACTTGTGATATTCAACAATCGTAATACTTTTGTTCTTGTCGTTGTGACACCGATTTTTGTATGAATGCGGGCACGTATACTAACCTAAATATTTTAATATTTAAAAGTATAAACTCTAAATCATAGTATTTTTAATCCCTTTGTATTTATAGTTAGTATATCTTTTATGGGTTGATATACTCAATTCACTATAAACAATGCTTTGATACCAATCTGTCACACTCCAAAACCGAGAACGGCGGAAACGTTCTGGGGCGGAGGACGTCATGTAATGTATCACAACAAATGTAAAGTTGTAAACAAGCAACAACATCATCCATTGCATTAATAGTATAATTTTGATTACAAGTGTGTTCTTTCATAGTACAAGACAACATGATAACTAATCAAAATAAAAGACGAGTCTTGACTGCTCCGTCTTCTCTAAACCTTGCATCGGCACCTGTCTTATTTGTAACCTGAGGATACAAGTTATTTTGAAAGCGATTATCAGTAATAAAGCTGGTGAATTCATAAGTATTTTACTGTTATTGCTTTGAAAAGTTGTTATGAAAGACTGGTGAATGTTTGATGAAACATTTAGTATAAGTATGAAAACCCTAGAAAATCTCATATTTCCTACTAGTATAAAAAGTAGTCCTCTACCAAGACCTGAATGTTTTGAAAGTAGTCTTCTACCAAGACCTGAATGTTTTGAAAGTAGTCTTCTACCAAGACCTGAATGTTTTGAATATTTGTTTCTAAATGTCCAACATTCATCCATAAGTGTGTGGTAGTTTAAAAGTTCCAAAACTATAACACGATGATGTTTTTCATGCCAAAATAATAGATTTATGTATGTATAAAATCGCCAAGGCACTTGATGACTCTGTAAACCAATATATTTTTAATACTCCCTGTGAGTCTTTTGTTTAAGTAAAACTGGTTAAAAGGGTGTTTATCCCGAATTGTGAACATGCTAAAAATATCCCATGGTGTAGATATTACCCCCTGAGCATGATTGAGTTAAATGTATATTACTACGTACAAGAGTTGTTGTTTCCGCATGTTGTAAGTTCCTCATAACCATACTAGACGCAGTACCTATGTTGATATTTGTCACCCCGGGAACTGTAGCTAACAGTCAGGGTGCGGAGTCGTCAGCCCCGTATAGATCTATACATACTTGTCACGCTCTCCCTCCAAGAGACTCTGGTTATAGGTGGGGACTTTCGTTTTGGTACTAACAAAGCCATTGTCTCGCATGTTTGCTAACAACAAGTTCACGAGTAATATAACGAAATGCCTCTTTGTATGAAAAGATTATCCTTGTTAAGAAAATACATACTTCTAAATAAAACGTTGGTATAGACTCATGAATGAACTGACTCTTGTGTGATTCCTTGTAATAGGAATAATGTTTTATATCTCCTAAACTATTCCTATAATAGTTTACTAGAATGTAATTGATGAGTGTCCAAGTAGGTTTATACACCCTTGCTACCCAAGAGTGTTGGCACTGAATTAACTGATGGAACATTTATGACTATATATGTACACATGATATATAACTAATATTTAAACGACCTTCGGACGAGTACCCGATATCCCACCAGACCACATCCAAATCGAGGAAAAGGAAACAGGGTGGATAGCCTTCCTAAGTCTTTTAAACATTTCTTATATAACTATACATATAGAGGCATGCAATTTATAATATAAAAGCATAAACAAAGTTTTGTAAAACCTTTGAAAAGTTTAATAAATAAGAATTTATGACTTGATGTCAGTTTATAAATTGATTCGAAAACCGTTTGACAAGACAGTTTAAGTGTGAGAAAACCTTTGTTTGAAGCACAACTATAACAGATTCAAAAAGGAAACATACAGTTTGTAAGACAGTTTTCTAAAAGTGTTTTAACATGTAAAAGCGTTTGAGAAAGCTATTTGAAGTACTCTGTTTGGTTAAACAACTAAAAGTGTAGTAAGTCCAATTGTATGTTAGTTATAAATCACATGTGATTGATTTCATAACCAAAAAGTATAAAAAAGATTTATGTCTTTCACACGGGGATAACTGTGTGTTTACTTGTATTCCCCCCCCCCTCAAAGTGTATAAAAAGCATTTATAAAGATTTTGAAAGTGTAGATTATAGGGGTATGAACTCACTTGATTGAAGTGGTTGATTTGAAGTAGTCGAGAGAAGAATCGAGCAGAACTTCGACAGGAAGAGTTGAAAACGCGGGAAATCTTGGGATTCTCGGGAAATTCGGGAATCTCAGGAACACAAAACCTTCCTTCGGGTCTTGAAGGTGAAAACCGGGGCTTTGGGAGGGTCTCGGGGGCTTAAACGCAGAGTTTCGGCGCGAGAAAGAAAGGAACTGAGCAATGGAACTCGGAGCCCTTGAAATCTATTTATAGGGGTATTTCTGGTGTGCCACGTCGTGGCTAAGGTTGGCCACCTCGTGGGGAGCAAGTCTTATCCTATTCCATTGATTGGACGCCCTCAGTCACTTGCCGGGTCGCGGCAAAGTTGTGCCACGTCGTGGCAAGCCTGACAGCCATGAATTTCGGGCCTCGAACTTGTAAAATCCATAACTTTCGCGTACGAGCTCCGTTTTCGACGTTCTTTATATGCACGCGTAGCTAAAAATATGATCTACAACTCTCGTTTAGACTTCATCGGCAAATTTTGACTTTATTTTTAATTATTTATTTTTAACGGGCCGGGACACGAAAAGTCCGTTAAAATTCCATAACTTCTTCATCCGATGTCCGTTTTCGTCAGACTTTTCGCCGTTGCGCTACTATTATTGAGACCTTCGATTTTCATTTAGGTTGTTTTGGCCAAAAGTATCTCGAGCTCTATTTCGAGTTTTTAGCTGCCTACTGCTATATCTGGATCTTGGAAAAATCATAACTTCCTCGTACGAAGTCACATTTGGACGTTCTTTTTATGTACGCTCACGGTTTAATGTTATCTACAAGTTTCATTTAGATACTTAAGGCTAAAAACTATTGTATTGAAACTTCGCGTTTTTCGTTTAATCGATGTTGCCGGTTTTGTCGGAAATCTTAGAATGGTCATAACTTCTTCGTTATAACTCGGATTTTTGTGTTCTTTATATGTATGAAAACCTTGTTACGATTCCTACTACTTGATATAACTCAAATAAGATTTTAGGAAAGTTATATTTTGACCTAAATTTGACTGGTTTTACATTACACTGTCTCTAAATATCAGGTTGTCACAAGGCCCAACTCCTTCACATGGGCCTTAGCCCACGGCCCAATAACATACTAGGCCCAAAACTACTAGAATCAGATGGCCCAACAAACCTTAATCCCCCCAAGCCCAAACCAAGGCACAAACCGAAAGTCCGACAATGAAATACCAACAAATTGAGTATGATGGGCGTACTCATCTGGTACGCTAAGCGTCCTGCATAGAGGGATTATACCCTGCGTATACAGGCTTGTATGCCCAACGTACTCAACCATTTCAGCCAACTTCAAGATTAAGCTCCAAACCCATTAAGACTTTGCTCTAGGATGTAGATCTGACCCCTTTAGCTGAAATACCACGTAAACTTACTAACTTTACGTCCATGCATGACCCTAAGAAGCTCCAAAGCTCAAAAAGGACTTAATGAAGGAATTAATGGATGCATGAGGCCCCTAAACTCCATAAAGTTGGCACCTTTATGCTAAAGGAGTCCACAAGGACCTTGGATCTGAAAGAATAATACTTTGGAACATCCTAATATTAACATCCATCCAATCCATGTCTAAAAACAAAACTATTTAACCAAAAAGTAGACCTAAACATATAGAAATCAAGATAAGAACTTGATTCCTCATGCTTCTTGTAAATGAGTAGAGGTTTTGGATCCAAGACCTCCTCTTTAGACTAAGCAACCTCAAGCTCCTTCAACTACTTCAAAATGCACCAATATAAGCACCAAAAGCTTTTCAAAAGCTCACACACTTAACAATGGAAGATGGGACTCGATTTTAGGGTTTCTAGACATAAGAGGCTGATAAGGTGGCCACCTCTTGGGACATAATGACATTATATAGGGCTTGCACCCTAAAAATTAGGGTTGTGGTCCTGACTACATACGCTGCATGTACTACCATGTACGCTAAGCATACGTGCATGCCTTCGCGCTTCACTTGGGTCTAATTACCCCCCACGTACACGAGGCTTACGCCTAGCATACGGCCTCAACGAGCCCACACATACACTAAGGCCCAAATTCACTAAATCCACACAACTTACACAATTAGTCCATTAATTAAGTTATTAAATAAATAATACCTTGAAACCATTGGGCGTTACAATTCTCCCCCACTTGGATCAGACTTTGTCCTTGAAGTCCTCTGTCCCGAACAACTCTGGATAATGCTCTCTCATCTCCTCCTTGAGCTCCCAAGTCCACTCCGACCCCTTGCAGTGTTGCCACTGCACCTTCACCAGCTCTATAATCTTGTTCCTCAAGGTCTTTGTCTTCCGATCCAATATTGTCACTGGTCTCTCGATATAATTCAGGCGGTCATCAACCTGAATATCCTCTAATGGTACAACTGCGGAATCATCCACTATACACTTCCGCAGTTGAGACATGTAGTGTACTATGAATTTGGCTGAGCTCGGCTGGAAGATCTAGACGATAAGCAACATGGCCCACCCTGGCAAAACCCTGAAGGGACCAATATATCTGGGGACCAACTTTCCCCGCTTCCTGAACCGGATGACACCTTTCCAAGGCGACACCTTCAGGAGAACCATATCTCCCACCTGGAACTCCAAGTCTGACCGGCGCCTGTCAGCTATTCTTCTGCCGACTTTGAGTTGTCTGGAGCTTGCACTAAACCTGCTAAATAAGCTCGGTGGTCTTGAGCACCACCTTGGTACTCCCCATGACTCGCTGACCAACCTCTCCCCAACAAATCGGGGTCCTGCACTTTCTCCTATATAGCATCTCAAAAAGAGGTTGATTGATGTTGATGTGATAATTGTTGTTATACGAAAATTACACTAACGAAAGGCATGTATCCCAACTCCCACCAAAATCCAACATGCGCGCTTGCAGCATATCCTCAAGTGTTTGAATCATCCGCTCACTCTGCCCATCGGTCTGCGGATGAAACATTGTACTAAAATGGAGATGAGTGCTCATCTCGTCATGAAACCAGTTCCAAAATCTGGAAGTAAAGTGAACATCCCAGTTTGAAACCACTTATACTGGAACTCCATGACGTGCCACCACCTCCCGAACATGAATCTCGGCCAACTTCTCTGCAGATGTACTCTCCTAGATCGGGATGAAATGCACACTCTTGGTTAACCGATCCATGATGACCCGTATAGAATTCACTCTGCGCGCAGTCCTGGGAAGCTTCATGATAAAATCCATAGTGATGTCTTTCCATTTCCATATGGGAATCTCTAATGGCTGCATCTTGTCATGAGGTTGCTGATGTTTGGCCTTGACCTTCCTATAAGTCAAGCACTGCACCACATACCAAGCTACGTCCCGCTTCATGCAGGGCCACCAATAACCCAACGACGAAGATCCCTGTACATCTTCGTCTACCCGGGATGAATGAAGAACCTCGACTTGCGGGCCTCCTCCATCAAAACTTGCCGTACACTGCCCCAATACAGAACCCAAACCCGCCGATGCAGGGTTAACAATCCGCATCTATCAAAATCAAAGGAAGCCACCTTACCCACAATCTACTCACTCTTCCAATGCTCTTCCTTCATAGCATCAACCTATGCATCACGAATCCACTCAAATAACGGAGTAATCACGATCATCCTCAAGCATAGATCTCTGATCAGAGTCGCGACCGCCTTGCGGCTGAGAGCATCGGCCACCATATTGGCATTCCCCGGGAAGTACAGGATCTCACAATCATAATCTTTCACCACATCCAACCATCAAAAATGCCTCATATTCCGATTCGACTGATCCATCAAGTACCTCAGGTTCTTGTGATCCGTGTAAATGATACACTGGACCTCATAGAGGTAATGCCACCAAATATTAACGGTGAAAACCACACCCTAGCTCCAAATCATGTGTCGGATAATTCGCCTCATGAGGCTTCAATTGCCTTGAAGCGTAAGCGATCATGTGACCCCACTACATTAATATTGCCCCCAAATATGTGATCGAAGCATCACAATAAACCACGAAGTCGTCAACACCCTCCGACAGGGTTAAAATCGGTGCTTCACACAACTGTTGTCTAAGAGTCTCAAAAGCTGCCTGCTGTTCAGGCTCCCATCGAAAAGTCACCGACTTCTTGGTCATTCGAGTCCATGGAACAACGAACTTGGAGAAATCCTGGATAAATCTTTGATAGTAACCCGCCAGACCAAGAAAAGTCACCGACTTCTTGGTCATTCGAGTCCATGGAACAACGAACTTGGAGAAATCTTGGATGAATCTTTGATAGTAACCCGCAAGACCAAGAAAACTCAGAATCTCAGATGGAAACCTTGGAACCTCTCACTGCATCATAGCCTCAACCTTAGCCGGATCGACCAGAATACCCTTCTGATTGAAAAGGTGCCCCAGAAACTGCACCTCATGCAACTAGAAATTGCACTTGGATAACTTTGCAAAAAGTCTCTCCCTCCTCAAGATCTCAAGCACCTCCCTCAAGTGCTCCTCGTGTTATTCTTGAGTCTTGTAATAAACCAATATATCATCAATAAATACTATCACAGATCGATCCAACATCGGTCTGCACACACGGTTCATAAGGTTCATGAATGCGGTAGTAGTATTGGTGAGATCAAATAGCATCACCACGATCTCATAATGACCCTATCGAGCCCGGAAAGCTGTCTTCTACATACATCCTCATCCCGGACCAGCATTTGATGATAACCTGATCGCAAATCAATCTTGGAGAACCAAGATGCACCCTGAAGTTGTTCGAAAAGACCATCAATCCTTGGGAGGGGATAACGGTTCTTCACTGTTACCTTATTCAACTCCCGGTAGTCAATACACATCCGATGAGAACCATCCTTGAAACATCCCAAAAACATAGTCTGAAAATTTCGTTTAATTTAATAATAAAAACCATAGTCAATAAACCTCTTATAAAAATCATAAGCAATGTATCTCAAAATATTATAACAACTGTCAAGTATATCAGAGTGTAAACATCTCAGGCTGAACAAATGGTGTGTGCACTGCATTTCTTCCCGAGCTCCTCTTTTGAAAACTGAGTACCTGAAACCAAAACTGAAACTGTAAGCAAGAAGCTTTTTGAGCTCCCCCAAACTACCACATACCATACAATAACATATAACGCACATATTGGGCCTTGCCCACTACATCGGACCGAAGTCTGGACTAACTGGGGCCTTGCCTCCTGCATCGGACCGAAATCCGGACTAACTGGGGCCTTGCCCCTTGCATCGGACCGAAGTCCAGACTAACTTGGGCCTTACCCACTGCATCGGACCGAAGTCCGGACTAACTGGGGCCTTGCCCCCTGCATCGCACCGAAATCCGGACTAACTGGGGCCTTACCCCCTACATCGGACCAAATTCCGGACTAACTTGGGTCTTGCCCACTGCATCGGACTGAAGTCCGGACTAACTGGGGCCTTGCCCCCTGCATCGGACCGACGTCTGGACTAACTGAACATAGCATAACATGATTATAGCATATAACATAAGCACATATATTGCATACTGCATTAAACCGAAGTCCGGACTAACTAACACATAAACATGCCTGAATCACAAAGACATCAAGCATATTGAACTACTGCATCGGACCAAAGTCCGGAACTACTACTATCTAAACGGGTCAGCATTGTGACCGTAGACCCGTTCCTATTGGAAGGAAACTCACATGTACTGCTGAACTCTGTTGATAATTCTTTGGTTGCTGATCAACTATTCTCTGAAGCGCTGCTCTCCTTGCTCACCGAGCTACCAACACCAAATAATAGAACTTAGCCTAAACTGTCCTCCATATGTCAACTAAGTCAACTCTGGTCAAGGTCCTGGTCAAAGTCAACTTTCCAGTTGACCTGACTCGCTGAGTTGTTCTACCAACTCGCCGAGTCCATGCATCTCAAATCTCAAAACAACCTCGATTCCACTCGTCGAGTCTAGCAACAACTTGACCGGTTCTCCTTCAACTAAACATTCGGGACCATCTTCAACCGACTCGCTGAGTTGTTCTTCAACTCGTCGAGTCCATCTTCATAAGCTAAGGAGATTGCCTTCGACTCGCCGAGTTCTTCCTTGAACTCGTCGAGTAACATGATCTTCATGTCCATTATGGACACAGACTGGATGAGTCCTTCTCTAACCCCACTCACTGATCTGACTCATAAACAGAAGGGTTTGGGTTTACGGCCCGACTTGTCGATTCCATGAACTGACTCGTCGAGTCTATCTTGTGACATCTCTATTCTTCCGATTCTAGTCCATCCCAACACCTCCAACTCATAGATTTGGACTCCTTATGCTAGCATTGCACATAAAGTTGCTAACTTTACGTGCATGCAAGGTGCTATGAGGCTAGAACACTTAATCCAAACTACAATGAAGGCCTAGGTCATGAAATGGAGCCATAGCTGGGTAAAGCTGCCCTCTCAGACTTTCTAAAGCTCAAAAATGCTTAGATCTTAAGTCCCTTTCATCCTCAATGGCTCAATACCTGAATTGACCTTGGAAATGGCCCAAATGTGACCAAATCTATGCTAGAAAGGGGATCTAGATGATTAACAGTCAAGGTATAAGCTTTTTACCTCTAAATGGTCTGAAATGCTACCCCAACTTTGGATCTATAGCTTCTTCTTGCACCACCAAGGTCCTTCTTCCTTCTCCAAGCTTCAATTCGCTCTCAAGGTAAGAACTAGATCAACAATGGAGTTGGGTGGATAGGGTTTTGGGTTCTGGACGAGAGAGGTTGAAAATGAACCCTAGGGAAGAGAATAAGACACTTAAATAGGATACCAAGTCCCAGAATTAGGGTTTCCCAATCCAGACCAGACTCACCGAGTCCACTCACCGACTCGTCGAGTCGGTCACTTACTTTTCCACACGGAGCCCGCTCCGACTCGTCGAGTTCTTCCTTAAACTCAACAAGTTGAATCCTTTGATTAAGGGCTTTTCTTTCCTTTCTTGGTCTTTCGGATTCTGGGTGTTACAGTCCTTCTTCTTCACAAACAGAATCGGGGCTCTCTAAGGAAAACTACTCAACCTGATAAATCTCTTGTCTAACACCTCCTGCAACTTTGTAGACAACTCCTGCATCTCGGGAGGAGCCATCCGATACGGTGCTTTGGCTATCGCATCTGCACCCGAAATCAAATCAATCCTGAACTCCACTTGCCTCTTCGGAGGTACCCAGGCAAATCCTCCAGGAACACGTACGGATACTCCCGTACAATATGCACATCGCCCACAATCGCCTTACCCTTATCCCGAGTATCCATGACATAAGCAGCAAAACCCGAACAACCCTAATGAAGATAATCTCTGGCCCTCATTGTTGAACACATAATCGGCCCACGCTGCGGTCTCTCACTCTGATTCACCAACTCTCACCCACTTGGGGTCCAAACCCAAACTAACTGCTGCTCACATTTGATCATAGTCCTATTAGGGCTCGACCAATCCATGCCCACGATGACCTTGTTCCCATGCAGAGGAATGCGAACCTGATCAACCGGATACCACTCAATAAACAAATGGAGTGTACAATACCAATGAACTCTTGCCAACCTGACCGTCCTATCATCAGCAATCTCCACGTCAAGAGGACAGTCCAGCTCCCTCGGAGCTCCAACAAATCTCTTGCTAAGCGCAAGTGATACAAAAGATCGAGTAGCCCTGGAATCAAATAATACCAAAGCAGAGATACCGTTCACAAGGAACGATCTTAAGAAAACATAAGCAACAATTCAATATAAATAAAGAGATAAGGAGAAGATACATACCCGTCACCACATTAGGAGCTGCACGCACCTCCTCTATCGTCATCTGGAAAGCCCTGCTCTTCACTGCTGGCACATCTGCCCGACCCTGACGGCTGTCAGTAATCCTCAAAGTCGTAGGGGTGGGTGTTGACACCGGTCCTGCTGCAGCTAAACTCTGACAATGGGCCTTCTTGTGGCCCATCTGATTGCACTGAAAGCAAATCAGATCAGATAACTAAGTGGTGGGGTGATAGTACTACAATCCCTGCTGATATGACCAATCCAGCCGCACTTGAAGTAGCCATAACCACCCACTCTGCACGTCCCCTCGTGCACCTTTCCGCAGCGGCTACAACCAAGCTGGCCTCTCGATCTATAATCAGATACCTTGGGCCTCTTGCCCGAACCCTCAACGCGCGTCACAAACTCTGGTTTCCTTTTCTTCTCCATCTTTAAATCAATCTCCATTTCCCTAGCCCTCGCTATCATGTCTTCCAGCGTTTTGCAGCGGGATCGACTAACAAATTGTCGAATATCACTCCTCAGCATATCATGGTACCGAGCCTTCTTCATCTCCTCATCTGCCACATATTTCAGAACCAGAAGTGCCATCTCCCTGAACATAGCGGTGATCTCAGCCACCGTCTCAGTAGTCTGACGGAGATCCTGAAGCTCTCGCACCAGCTGCTGCACCACAATCTCAGCGCGAAAGCCGCTCAATCTGTCATCAAGAATCTCCAGAATACCTTCCTTGATTGCGCTAAAGATCACATAAGTCTGCTTAAGGATACCTGGTGTAATCTCATACGAGATGAACTCCCTCGTCTAGTCATAAAGCTGCCCGACTCCAGAACCTGAGCCTGAACTATTCCTAGCACCGGAACTGCCTACTGGCCTGCCTCACAATACCGCCATACTAAAAATAGACCATGAAAACTATCAGAATACGCATCAAATACACAAATCGGGGAAATCACAACTCCACAAGCTCCCTGGATTCATTGCAGCCCTCCTTGAATCGAGTACGGGTCATTTGCTTCTAGTAGTACAAGCTCATACTACCTTCCACATCTATCCGTAATTTCCTCAAGAAATGCCTTAACTCAGCCAAGTTACTCTATATCCAACAATTCCCTCATAGATAAGGCTCCCATCACTAAATCTCAAGGTTGTAAAAATCGCTAGGCAGTAGCTCGGCGGTCGACTGACGATAAGTGATTAATCAGACTCGACGGGGATTGATTGACGATTAATCGGGGACCCTAAATTATTAGTAAAATTATTTTAAAAATTAATATTTCCTAAAAAATTAAGTATTTGAAAATGTTAAATTTTAAATTTTGAATTGTTAAATATTTAATATTTTAAAATTTAAAAGCTTAAAAATTTAAAATTTTAAACTTTTGGTGTAATATTTGAAAATTATTTTTTTATCAAATTTTTAAATATTTCCCGCCTATGACCACCGAAGATCACCAAGGCCGTCATGGACCGCTAAGCCCGAGTTTGACCAATTTTGACCAATTTCCGCCAAGCACCCTAATCGTAATCGGTTCGAGGCCGTCAAGCGATTAATCTTCGATTAATCGGCCGCCAAGGCCGATTTCTGCAACACTGCTAAATCTCATCTGAAATTTTCCTAGTTGCAGAAGGAACTCCCGCTAACTTCCTCTAACTAGCTCACGAATACACTTACATATTACAAAAACTAGATAATCCTTCGAATGAGAGGTCCCACACTACAACGGTTGGACTCAAACAACAGCTGCGCAATAAAGTTAAAACCTAACCCTCTAAAATTATTTAGTTCCCATAATATGTAACATACCATATTCATTTACTAGTTAACTGAAGCTAGCTAAAACTCCTAAAAGCACAAAGCAAGTAGTATTTGAGCATCAAGTAATCAGAACCAAGCATAACCTAATCAGGCCATCCTATTACTGACTGATCAGTACTAGCATGAAAATCTATAAGCTCGTATAGCATGCATACAATGGCATCTCTCCTAGATGTTTGACTAGTGTCTAAGGCTGTAATTATATTTGGTAAGTACTTGACCCGGTTGTGCATGGTCCTTTTGGGTTGCCTTCACCATAGCAACTTGACAGGATGATTTGTTAAGAGAGAAGAAATATTATTGTTAATATATTATGAGAATAATATATTAAAGGATTAATAATGTTATTTGATTAATATAAGTCATATATTGATTAAGAATTAATTTGGTGACTTAACGAGGTTAATTGAATAAAGGGGCATAAACTGTCAAATGTGTGATAGTTGTGTTTTGGGCTATGTATCCTTATGGATATGAGGGTGGACGAAATTTAGGGTTTGGGAACCTTAAAATCGTCCAAGCCTAATATTTAGGAGGATCTTGGGTTGCTTAGGGCCTAAGTTATTCAATTAGGGTTAAAGGTGAAACCCTAGTAGCTCATAGTATAAATAGACCCATAGGGTGAGGGAAATCGACACTCATGCAAGGCAAGAAACCCTAGGGCCGATTTCTCACCCTCCTCCCTCTTTCTCAAGATCATCTTCTTGCTAGTTGGTGTTTGTAAGCCATTAGAGGAGTGACAATTGTGACTCTAAGCTCCAAGAAGAAGAAGTATCAAGCAAGTAATCCAAGGTATTGTTCTAGATCCAATTTCATATGATTAGATTGAATTGTTTACATTAGATCTAGTATTATAAGTCTTGGATTCAATGCATGTTCAATTAGAGAAACCTAGATCCAAGCAATTAGGGTTTGCATGTGCACATAGGAAAGTGTTGTAGCATTCACTAGCAGTCAGTGGTGAAAGTGTTGTAAGACTACGGGGCAGCCGTAGCATTCACTAGCAGTCAACAATGGATGGTGATGTAAGACTATGGGTAAGCCGTAGCGTTTCTTAGTCGCTTCGTTAGCGGAGTTGGGGCGAGGCCCTTATCTCCTAGTGATCAGATGGGGATCAGGATAGATAATGGATGAGGATGATAGGGAGTTGCCTGTATAGCCCTAGCAAGGTGAGACCTTGGGAGAGGCCGCTTCAGGATATAGTTGGGTGAGACTCGTGGGCGAGGCCCGTATGAGGTTAGCAGTGTAGATAAGACCTGGGAGCAGGGTTGCTCAGTAGTACGATTGGGTGGGACCCGTGGGCGAGGCCCGAGCGAGGGTGAATAGACTAGTGGGACTAGAAGGATAGAGGCGGGTGGGACCCGTGGGCGAGGCCCGTGAGTTTTAGCAGCGTAGGTGGGACCTGGTAGGGACCTTAGTGTCAAGTTAGGGGATCGGGGATCCCAGGTTTGTAGTGCCTGAGTGGCAGAATTGTTTGAGCAGTTATAAGTAGTCGAGGTTTCTTTGGGAGTCGCTGAGAGCGACTAGTATTGGTATTGGGACCAGCTACCGGTGGGAGCCGGTAATCCAGATATTGATAGGTTGGTAGGGACCAGAGTGGTCTCAGTTCATCCGGAAGGCAGATGAAGAAAGGCAGAAATATCCGGTCAATAGTAGTGCGGGAAAGCGGGTTATGGTGAAACTTAGTTAGTTGAGTCGAGGAATGCTCGACACCAAGTTACGTCAAGAGAGGAGTGTCAGTGGTTACTGGCGGTGATGACCTGTACTGAGTTTAGCAGGAATAATGAAACGGTAAAGATGGGATCTTCACCGTGGCAAAGGAAATAGTTGTTTTTGGAGCATCGCCTTGGGAAGGCAAGGGAATTGCGTGAGGAAAGAAAGGGTGAACCCCTATAGGTTCAGTGCAGTACTCGGTGAGTACCAGTCGGATTATCGGCTGAGTAAGTTCTGTTTCCAGAATGTTCAGGGTCAGGGTTGACCCGATATGGTTATCCGCTGGATTGATGCTAGTCAGAATGATCGGGCGGTAGGTCAGCGAAGGAGGGCAGCTAGTGTGGGGATAATTGGTTGGGTGTTGCAGGCAGACCGCAGGCCGTGGGCCATAGCAAACTTTGAGGACGAAGTTTAGTTTAAGTGGGGGAGAGTTGTAACACCCAAAGTCTTGAAAGCCTAGAAAGTAAAGGAAACCCTAGATTTAAGGGGGACTCGGCGAGTCCAAGGAGGAACTCGGCGAGTCCGAGCGGGATCTGAGTCGTGGAGTAAGTGACCGATTCGGCGAGTCGGCCAAGGTGACTCGGCGAGTCTGGTCTGTGCGAGGAAAACCCTAAATTCGGGGCTTGGAGCCTATTTAAACGTCTCATTCTCCTTCCCAGGGCTTCTTTACTGCCTCTCCAACCCAGAATACGAACCTTAAACCGCCATTGTTGCTCATTCAAGCTCTTTGCCATTTTGTGGGTGATTTGAAGGAAGAAGGAGGGAAGGAATCATTGAGGCTTCAATGAACTGCAGCAAATCCGAAGTTGAAGGACCTTTCAGAGCACTTGAAGGTAATAAGTCGCTTCCTTCATCCAGATCTACTTTGGTTATAAGTTTTGGGGCTTTTAAGCCATGTCTAAGTTTAATCTCGAGCCCGAGGTCCAGATCTGAGGTTGCTACCTCAGATCCATGCTTGTTTTGGTTTAGAATCCCGTAAAGTATCAGCAATAGAGTGGATTTTTGGAGCCCTTGGTCTCAAACCCTAGTTCATGGTGTATTTTGCTTAGATCTCCATCTTCACACGTAAAGTTTGCAACTTTACGTGGGGGATAGGCTTGGGAAGAGTAGATCTACTGTTTGGAGTCCATGTATGACTCGAAAGTCCTCTGCATGTTGTGGAACCGAATAGACTCGACGAGTCCTTCGAGTGGACTCGACGAGTGGCTTGAAGGTGAGGAGGAACTCGACGAGTGTGATGAACAACTCGTCAAGTCGGATGAAGATGTGCATGAACTCGGCGAGTTGGATGAACAACTCGGCGAGTTGGATGAAGATTGCTTTGTGCTCGGCGAGTCTGTTCTTAGACTCGGCGAGTCAGGTCGCGTAGTCCCAAACCCTTCGAGTTAAGACTCGAGTCAGCGAGTCGAGCAAGGACTCAGTGAGTTGGTCAGGACAGGAGTCAGGAATCTGTAGACTCAACGAGTCAAGTCGCGATTGGAAGGACTTGAGCATAAGAACTCGACGAGTCAGTGAGTGGACTCGGCGAGTAGGGTTGACCTGGAAGGTTGACTTTGACTAGGACTTTGACTTTGGCAAGGGTCGACTTGGTTGACCTTTGAAGGTCAACTAGACTAAGTAATGTGTTGGCATTAATAGCTCGGGGAGCTAGTGGAGCAGCAGTTCGGAGTCAGTGGTCGGGTAGCGGTCAAAGGGATTAGCAGCAGCAGTTCAGCAGTATCAGGTGAGTTTCCCTTTGTATGAATGGGTCTACGGCCACAATGCCGGTCCATGTAGTTATGAGTAAAAGACCCGGGGGTTAGCCCTATGCATAGTATGCTAGTATGGTGTTCGGACGAGGTCCGATGATAGAGGGCGGGTGCCCAAGCAGTGGTTTATGTGAAAGTTTATACTTGTTGTCTGTGTGATACTTATATGTGCTTGGTAGGGGGGTGAGTGGGGGCAAGGTCCCGTATCCCACCAATAGCAGAGTGTGGATGGTGTTCCACATCTCAGTAGCAGCAGTCCAGGGGCGAGGCCCAAGTTAGGAAAGGAATGAGGACGGGCGGGGCCCGTATCTCACTATCAGCAGGAGTATGGACAAGGTTCCATGACTCATCATTAGCAGGACACGGGCGGGGCCCGGAGATTGGCGAGGCTTCAGAGCAAGAGCTGTTAGTATATATTTAGCTTATGTGATGTTATGTGATATATGTATGTGCTATTATATGTTAGTGGGCGGGGCCTTGTGACAGGCGAGGCCTAAGTGAAACAGATCTGTATCCGAGCGGGGCTCGAAGCCAGGGGGGCCTGGAGCGGCGGGGCCGTTGTAGCGGGCGAGGCCCGAAGTAGGGGGCGAGGCCTCGGATAGCGGGCGTGGCCCAGTATGTGCAGTATGTGGTTATGCATGGTATGTGGTAGGGTGGGGAACTCACTAAGCTTCGTGCTTACGGTTTTCAGTTTTGTTTCAGGTACTTCCGGTAGCGGAGGGAGGAGCTCGGGGTGATCGCATGGCACACACCATAGAGTAGTCAGCCTGGGAATGTTTACTCTGATAATAAACATGTGTTTTGAAAACTGATACTCAAATTATGTTTTGGAATGATGACTTTGTTTAAAGTAATGTTTATTTAAAAGAAATTTTTGGTCTTGAATTTTGGGTCGTTACACAAAAACTGCTACTCCCGAAGAAATGGTTGTGTTTGAAACACATGAGCGTGATGCAACGAAAGTCCACTGCATCATGATAGCCACAATGAACTCCGAATTCCAAAAGTCCTATGAGGACATGTATCCTTATGAGATGCATCAAGAATTAATGAAGAGATATCACCAAAGCGCGAGGCAAGAGCGTTACGAGATCATAACGAATATGATCATTGCTAAAATGGGAAGTGGAGAGTCTCTAACCATGCACTTGCAGAAGATGCAAAGGTATGTCGATCGTCTTCGCAAGTTGAATGTCAACTTTGGGGAAGATTTGGCTATCGACATTGTTCTTCACTCCTTGCCCTCATGCTACAATCAATTTAGGATGACCTACCACATGAACAAGGAAGAGGTCACCCTAAGCAAACTCCAAGGCTCCTAAGGACTGCTGAGAGCAACCTAAAGGACAAGTCTGTTGCACTAACTCCCAATCCGTATGCTGCTCCTATTTTGGCTATTGGGCAGGGAAGGGGCAAGAAGAGGAAGGCTTCTTCGAAGAACCACCGCAAGGGAAAGTCCCAAGATGGTTCCTCTTCTAGTGCGACTAAGGTTGATCCTGCTAAGCCCAACCCTAACCCAAAAGAGGCAGAGTGCCATCATTGCCACAAAATAGGGCATTAGAAAAGAAGCTACCCTAAATATATGCAAGCCATCAAGGATGGAAAGATCAAGCCATCTTTTGCAGGTATATACACCATTAAATCTAATGATTCATCCCATGCTATTTCTTGGGTTCTTGATACAGGATGTGGTTACCACATATGTTCTGATTTGCAGGGACTAGGAAGAAATAGGGATGTGGAGCTTAGAAGAATAAATCTAATCATGGGGAACAGAAGATCATCGCCTGTTACCAAGATTGGAGTGTATTCTTTAGTGCTTAGTAATGGATTGAATTTAGATTTAAGTAATTGTTGCTACTCGCCAGATATGGCAAGAAACATCATTTCTTTTCATGGTTTGTTTAAACAAGGATTTAGATATTTGTTTAATAATGAGAATGGTTCGATTTATGCTTATCTACATGGTGTTTTATATTTTGAAGCAATGCCTTGTAATGGAATTTATGAAACTGTTATGGTTGTAGATAACCTAGGAAATGATGTGTTGTGTATGGATTCTTCCAATAGTATGGATAGAGCATCCTTGTGGCATTGTCGTCTTGGACATGTCAACAAGAAGCGCATAGCCAAACTCCAAAAGGATGGAGTGTTGGAGTCATTCGACCTTAGGGAAGATGGCACGTGAGAATCTTGTTTACTTGGAAAGATGAAAAGTCACCCTTCACTGGCACTTGTGAGAGGGGTGAGGGTTTATTGGATCTCATACACACCGACGTGTGTGGGCCCTTTAGAT
Organism: Lactuca sativa; assembly: GCF_002870075.4. Lineage (NCBI taxonomy): Eukaryota > Viridiplantae > Streptophyta > Magnoliopsida > Asterales > Asteraceae > Lactuca > Lactuca sativa. The sequence goes on along the minus strand of NC_056629.2, from coordinate 41,745,630 downwards.
CTACCACAAAGGATGGGAACAGCTTCTACGTGACTTTCACCGATGATTATAGTAGCTATGGGTATATCTACTTAATCAAGCACAAGTAAGAAACGAATGAAAAGTTCAAAGAATTCAATCATGAAGTGGAGAATCAATTGGGCAGGAAAATCAAGATGCTTCGATCCGATCAAGGAGGAGAGTACCTAAGTCTTGAATTCCACGACTATCTCAAGGAATGCGGAATAGTTTCGCAATTGACGCCACCTAGGACACCGCAGTTGAATGGTATGGCAGAAAGGCGTAATCGAACCCTGTTAGACATGGTTCGTTCAATGATGAGTCGTGCTTCACTCCCTATCTCATTTTGGGGGTATGCCTTAGAGACTGCCGCCCATATCCTTAACCGAGTCCCTACAAAGAAGGTTTCCAAGACACCTCACGAGATGTGGACAGGGAAAGCTCCCTCGTTGGCACATATCAAGGTTTGGGGCTGTGAGGTTTTCGTAAGACGAGAGACTCACGACAAGCTCGAACCTCGTAGTGAGCGATGTATTTTCATCGGCTACCCGCAAAGATCCTTTGGATATCTCTTCTATAGACCGAGTGACAATGTTGTCTTCGTTGCGAGGAGAGGGGTTTTCCGAGAGAGAGAACTCATAAGCCAATGAGACAGTGGGAGGCAAATCGATCTTGAAGAGATTCAAGAGTCGAGCGATGAAGGAACCTCTAACGCTGGCGCTCAACCCGAGGAGGAAACTCCAGTTGAACCAATTGACGAGTCCTTACCTCTTAGACGTTCCGAAAAAGTTAGAGTTCAACCCCAGTTTTATGGTTTTCATATTACTACCGAAGGGGATACGTATATTAGTGATGGTACACTAATAAATCTAGATGAACCTAATAGCTATAAGGAAGCCATGGCAGGACTAGAGTCTGTAAAATGGAAAGAGGCAATAGACAGCGAGATTCAGTCCATGTATGACAACCAAGTTTGGAATTTGGTTGACAATGTGCCCGAACGTAAGACGGTTGGGTGCAAATGGATCTTCAAGAAGAAGACCAACGTGGATGGGAAAGTGCACACGTATAAGGCACGACTAGTGGCGAAGGGCTTTACTCAAACTCCCGGAGTTGACTATGATGAGACCTTATCACCAGTTGCTAAGATAAAATCTATTAGGGTGATGCTAGCCATTGTTGCATTTCATGATTATGAGATATGGCAGATGGATGTCAAGACCGCTTTCCTTAATGGGAAGTTGGCTGAGGATGTTTACATGGCTCAGCCAGAGGGTTTTGTCGATCTGAAGAATCCTAATAAAGTGTGCAAGCTTGAGAAGTCCATTTATGGACTTAAGCAAGCGTCTCGCAGATGGAATCTTTGCTTCGATGAGAAAGTCAAAGAGTTTGGATTTGTACGAAATGAAGATGAATCATGTGTATATGTCAAGGCCAGTGGGAGTATAGTTAGCTTCCTCGTTTTGTATGTCAATGACATACTGCTCATAGGAAACGACGTCCCGACTTTGCAGGAGGTTAAGTCCTGGTTCGAGAAGTACTTCGCCATGAAGGACCTCGGAGAGGCTTCCTATATTTTGGAAATAAAGATAGTGAGAGAAAGAAGTAAGAGACTAATAGGAATTAGTCAGAATACTTACTTAGATAAGGTACTAAAACGTTTTAGTATGGAGAACTCAAAGAAGGGAGAACTACCGATACAAAGTAATGCCAAGTTGAGTAAGACTCAAAGTCCAAGTACCGAAGCCGAGATAGCTGAGATGAGTCGAGTACCTTACGCTTCCGCAGTTGGCTCGATCATGTACGCTATGACTTTCACTCGCCCTGATGTGGCCTTTGCTTTGAGCATGGTCAGTAGATATCAAGGGAACCCTGGCAAAGCTCATTGGATTGCGGTCAAGAATATACTTAAGTACCTTCGGAGGACCAAAGATTGGTTCTTAGTCCTCAGAGGGAGTGATGACTTAAAGGTGTGAGGGTATAGTGACACCAGCTTCCAAACCGACAGGGACAACTACCGTTCGTAGTCGGGCTAGGTCTTTACCCTGAATGGAGGAGCAGTGACTTGGAAAAGTTCCAAACAAGAAACCATAGCTGATTCAACGTGCGAATCAGAGTACATTGCAGCGAGCGAAGCGTCAAAGGAGGTGATGTGGTTGAAGAACTTCATTGGTGATCTTGGAGTTGTGCCTGCCATAAAGGAGCCTATGGAAATTTTCTGTGATAATGAGGGATCGGTTGCCTTGACCAAGGAACAGAAGGATCATGGTAGATCTCGGTATATCGACAGAAAATATTACTTTATTAGACATCGAGTAGAAGAAGGACACCTCGTAGTGAAGAGGGTATCGTCAGAGGATAACCCAGCAGATCCGCTTACGAAGGGATTGAGTAGGGTTAAGCATTTGCAGCACGCTAGGAGCATTGGGCTGAAAGACGATATTAGTTTAGATTAGATAGTTTTGAAACATGTAATAGATAAATTTAATTGACATCTGATGATTAAATAAAGGAGTATTATTTATGAGTAAAGATACTGTCTTATGTTAATTGTTTAACTATTGTTTCACTTTGCATGTTTTGACTTCCTGAATAATTAAGTTATTAAGAACAATCGAATTATTCGAATGGTCCACAATCGTTCATATGTTGGAAGTAGGTATGAATGAAGATTGTCATGAATTGGTGTGTAGATTGTCTAAAAGGTATTAGACATTGCAAAGGTTTGCTACCACGTTCGTGAGTGCTTATGAACAAGTTTTGAGCATTGGAATAAACCCGCACTTGCTGGAATCACTTTATGGAATGTGACACAAGTGATAGCAAGACGATAATATCATATGGTCTTAAAACCAAAATATATGGTTTGTTGTTTATTAATTGGTTGTGCATTGATAATGCGAAACCACATCAGTAAATTGATGTTATAAAACGCATTGTTGTGTATAGTTGATTAGTAGATAGTAAATGCATATAAGTTGAAGTTTATCTGTTACTTTTATCCTAAGAAAATAAAAGCATTATCACGACCGCTCGATGATTTGATTTTGACTTATGTGTCGGGCCCGATCAGGACTGAATTGATGTGTTCAATTAAGTTCTATGTCAAATGAATCTGAGATCGAGAAACCAACTGATGGGCAATAAGTTCCATAAGATTGTCCGCATAATATCTAAACAGAGGACTGTATGATCCCTTATCTAAAGGACAGGAGATTGATAAGATCAGAGTTGACAGCGTCTTTGAGAGCTACGATTGCTAATCGGTTTGTGTTTGCATATATAGTTACTAGACTTATCCAAGTGGGAGACGGTTGGATTAGTGTCTAAGGCTGTAACTATATTTGGTAAGTACTTGACCCGGTTGTGCATGGTCCTTTTGGGTTGCCTTCACCATAACAACTTGACAGGATGATTTGTTAAGAGAGAAGAAATATTATTGTTAATACATTATGAGAATAATATATTAAAGGATTAATAATGTTATTTGATTAATATAAGTCATATATTAATTAAGAATTAATTTGGTGACTTAAAAAGGTTAATTGAATAAAGGGGCATAAACTGTCAAATGTGTGATAGTTGTGTTTTGGGTTAGGTATCCATATGGATATGAAAGTGGACGAAATTTAGGGTTTAGGAACCTTAAAATCGTCCAAGCTTAATATCTAGGAGGATCTTGGGTTGCTTAGGGCCTAAGTTATTCAATTAGGGTTAAAGGTGAAACCCTAGTAGCTCATAGTATAAATAGACCCATAGGGTGAGGGAAATCGACACTCATGCAAGGCAAGAAACCCTAGGGCCGATTTCTCACCCTCCTCTTACTCTCTCAAGACCATCTTCTTGCTAGTTGGTGTTTGTAAGCCATTAGAGGAGTGACAATTGTGACTCTAAGCTCCAAGAAGAAGAAGTATCAAGCAAGTAATCCAAGGTATTGTTCTAGATCCAATTTCATATGATTAGATTGAATTGTTTACATTAGATCTAGTATTATAAGTCTTGGATTCAATGCATGTTCAATTAGAGAAACTTAGATCCAAGCAAGTAGGGTTTGCATGTGCACATAGGAAAATTCTTATGGCTCAAACCCATCACTAGATCCTTATCCCTAATCTAGCATGCGATTCACAAATTCACAATTCAAAACATATCATAAACATGTATGAGTATTTTGGGAAAACTTATTTGAGCTCGGTTGATTACAGGCACCACACCCTTTTTTTTCTCTAATAAAATGAATTCTCCAACAAAAATTTTGAAAAATATTTGAAAATGAAATCATCTATATATTGCCTCTAGAGAGAGTTCTTAAAAAAATTTGAAAAATGGAAGAAGAAAAAAAAAATTTGTTTTTATATCCCTGGAAAATGGGAAATCACAAATGGACTGAGTCCGTCTGCGAACGTATAAGTCGCTAAAACACGCATGTGTTTTAGTGACTTGTAAGTTCGTAGATGGTAGACTGAGTCCATCTATGATTTTGATAGACTATTTTTTTTCATTTCCCTGTATAGTATTCATTTAAACAAACAAGTGATGCCATTTTAATGTGAAAATGCCATTTTAATGTGAAAATGAGACGAGGAGTAGAGATGCCCTAAGGCCTAAAGCTGACAAGCAAATCCCAAACACCCTAAATAGCACTCCTTTACATCTCCATCCCAGTAAACCTCTGCTAAACCCTAGTGCCACGATGAGATTTAGCTGTCACCTCTCAAGCTAACTACAAATTGGAGCATTATCGACGCCAATTTCTATAACTTCAGTTCTCAATCTATGCTTGATATAGGTAATCCTTATCTCTTAATGTGCGAATATTCTGAAAAATATCTGACTTTTGTATGTCACATGTGATTTTTTTACCTCAAAATTGTTAAAACCTATTTTTGCTGTTCCTAGAAAATTAGCAACCGCCTCGAAATTGTTCATTAGGAACATAACATTACACTCTGAAGATATTTTATCGATTAAATCTCTGTATCAGCAGTGTCTATTGTTTTTGGGAGAAAGGGAGCTTTTTTCCCTGTGATAAATCCTAAAAAATTAGGGCAAATTGGTACTACTGATAAAATGAATTAACAAACTCAAACTATGCCTTTATATAGAAAGAAACACATTTGTGTATTTTCACATCACCTCTCTTGTGTGATCTTATTCTTTCTAAAACAAGAGAAGTTGGCGTAAATTTTTAGGTTTCATGTATATATTCGAAAAATGAATTCAAATACCTCTCGATTTGTTTATTTACATGTTATGATGCTCTGTTATAATGTTAGTTATATAGTTTTCGGAGGTAAATGATGTTTAAAATATTTAATTGTCTGTGATTCATGTTTTCATATTCACTGTATCAGAACCTCACGACTCGAGGCTTTCTCGTGAGGCTTAAAATCAGTGATATAACAATTTTTAGAGCTCTCATAAGTCATAACACAACATCTTAAAGACATAAATTGGCTTTCAAGATCTGTAGAAAGGGAATCGCTCAAACAATATTAGTTTAAAATCATGCATGATATATGATTGTCAATAATTTATTGTTTTCACCAGGATCCCAAATAAAGAGGAATGTCAATAATTACTCAATCCAAACGAATTTCCTCCAAAGTATTGAATTTGAAGAGCAACAAGAATATTCATTTGTATTCTAGTGTCACTACAAATCCTCCCAAAGAGTCCATCATCTCATCTTCTTCTTCTATCCTGAGTGATCAGTCCACATCATCATCAACTCCACCTGAAACTGCAGCAGCAGCCACCACAGGTGGTGGTGGAAAAGGACAACCATGGAGTTTTCTCAAGTTTTCTTTAATTGCAGCGGTTACTGGAGGTGTTGCCACTGCTGGTTATGCCACCTACGGTGAGTGTAGTGGTAAATGGTATATTACCTTATTACCCTTCCTCTGTTTTCTTTATTTTAATATTCTTAAATGGAAGGAGAAATATATAGAAGTGACTCAATATTATAATATCAATATCAAATTAACAATTGCAATGCTTTATAGTTTATATCTCCTTTTGCAGCATATAGTTTAGAAGAAGTTTATGAGAAGACAAAGGCTTTGCGTACAATGAAAAAAGTTTCTATAGGTGATGATTTGTCTTCATTTCAGGTGAGTATGAGTTATATGACTTATAATTATGCAACATATTAGAATGACAAAATGACAAAAGTGCCCTTGTGACATGAAAATTAGACCTATAACAGACATCCTTATTTTCTATTGGAGTGTGAATTACATATCTACTTATTATAATTGCAGAAATTTCAAACCATGCTAAAATCAACTGCAATTACAGGTTCATTCTTATTGCTTTCTCATATTTATCTATTCTTTTTACTTTTTCTTTTTTTAATTATTATTTATATATTTCATCTTTTCTATTTTCTTGATGTTTTCAGTTCCTGCTAAATTAGTTGAGCTTTATTTGGAGATGCGTGAATCTACAGAAGAACATGTTCGAGTGTGTATATATAACATAATAACATAATATAATATAATATAAACCTCTTTCCTCAATCTTTTTTTTTTTTTTTGCTTAAAAATCTTGTTGTTTCTTAGGGTTTTACAGAACCCTTATCAGATAAACTCCTTCCAGATTTGCATCCACAAGAGCAACATGTGTTCACATTGGTTTTGGACCTCAATGAAACTTTACTCTACTCTGATTGGAAGGTATATAACTATATATTTTAATTTTAATTATAATTATAATTATATAACATTTTCCTTCTTTTTCAATTTAATCATATCTCCAATTTTTTAATAATTAACTTTTTATTCTTTCATGTTTATGATAAAAGCGTGAGAGAGGTTGGAGAACTTTCAAAAGACCAGGAGTCGATGAGTTTTTAGAACAGCTAGCCCAATTTTATGAAATTATAATCTATTCCGATCAGCAGTCCATGGTAAATTACTTTATTACCCTTTCTCTATTTTCTTTATTTTAATATATTCGTGAAATTCTCAGGCTTTATTTTGTTATTGCAGTATGTTGATCCTGTTGTTGATAGATTAGATGGAAACCACTGCATAAGATACAGACTATCAAGGGCTGCAACTAGATATCAAGATGGGAAGCACTATAGAGTATGTTGTTTAAAATTTCAAATAAAATATTTTATTAAATATAATCAAAGTAAACATTTTTTTTTTGTAGGATTTGTCAAAACTTAATAGAGATCCTTCAAGAATTTTGTATGTGAGTGGGAATGCTGTTGAGAGTTGCCTTCAACAAGAAAACTGTGTTCCAGTAAAACCATGGAAATGTGAATCTGATGACACTGCATTGGTTGATCTTATTCCATTTCTTGAATGTAAACACTAATTTTTATTTTTTTAAATTATATTATTGGATTAAAAGGGATTTATAGGTACCTTATTTATTTATTAACTGCAGATATTGCACGAAATAGGCCTGGTGATATTCGACATGTTCTTGCTTCATACAATGGAAATGATATAGCCAAAGAGTTCATTGAACGTTCTAAAGAATATCAGAGGTAAAAAATTAAAAAATTAAAAAATTAAAAAATTAAAAGTTCACGCTTTGTTTTGTAATTTTTGGCAAGATACAGAAAAGCATAATGTGGTTTCACCATTTTATTGATTAATTCAGCATCTTAATTGTTTCCAGCGAAAGTTTGTCATTGATTGATTGCATTTGTTATGGTCAGAAATTGAAGGGTATTTTAGACATTTGACATATTTGTTGGGTTGATGATACAGGAGAATGCAGGAGCAGAAGCAACCAGGGCGTCTGTGGAGACGCTGAGTAAATTATTATTATTGCTATTGAAGTTTAATATTAATTAAATTATATTATTTTGTCTTGTATAATACATTGATAGAATAACAGATTCATAAAATTTGGTTTACATGTTAATAAATTCTATTTAACTTTAATATCAGTAACTTTTTACTAAGACCTTCAGGTATACTTATGACGAATGCATTCGTGGTCGAGCTGGCCACGAACAACGGGCGTGCACACCACCCCGTTGTCTCGTGGTAGCTCGTGTTCGTGGTGGCTCGTTATCGGGGCAACGAAGTCGGACGCCCAATGAGATTTTACGATGCAAAAATTTGACCGTTTTAGTTTTATGTAGCCGTTGAACGGCTAGATTTGTAAAAAAATAAAAATAAATAAATAAACAATTTATTTACCTATAAATACCATATTTTTACTTCTTATTTTTTACACCATTCTTTTCTTTCTCTATACACAAACTACACACTACATCTTCACAACCAAAAATCATGGATCCCAACCAAAATACCCCTCCAAACTACCGAAATCGCAAACCCGATAATGCTTTTGCGTTAGATACAACACCTCGACAATTCCCGACTATGGAGTCACCTCAAGGCGGTTTTATCAATCTACTTCAAAGTGGTTTCCCTATCCAACAAACACCACTTTTCCAACAACAATATCAACCTTTTCCGGCTTTCCAACAACAACAAATGCAACAACAATACCAACAATTTCAACAATTCCAACAACTACAACAACTCCAACAACAATCGTCATAACAACAACCACCAATTTCACAACCACTAAGCTCACAACCACCACTTTCACCGGATTTTGTTCCGGAAACGCAACCTTCACCACCACCTCAACCAAAAAAGAAAAAAGGAAAAAAATCCCGCCCAACCCACTACCACCCAAGAAAGGGTCCCATGGACAAAAGAAGAAGAAGAAAAGTTAGCGGAGGCACGGGTGGCGGCTTCCGAAGATCCAATTGTAGGAGATAGCCAGCCTTACGGAAGTTTTTGGGAAAAAGTCCAAGCCATTTTTTAGGAGTTAATGGAAAGTCAAACTCGAAATGCCGATCAAATTACGTCGAAATGGCGAGATATTCGACTAAAATGCACCGAGTTTGGAGGAATCTACAACAATCTCCTAAACATACGCAAAAGCGGCTCGAACGATTTTGATGTTTTCAAGGCGGCCATGGACCAATTTGAAAAAACAACGCCAACACGCAAAGCTTTTCCGTATATGAAACCGTGGCTAAAATTGAAAGACGCCCCAAAATGGAAAGAGCAAATGGAAGGAAGTTCCAATCTTCCGGTTCAAAGCGTTCGAGAAACCCCGATGGAACTTCTCAACAATCGGACGGCCGAACACACATCGACATCAACGACGATCCGATAGATCTTGAAAACGACCAACCTCTTCGTCGGCCCGTTGGAAGAAATAAAGCAAAAAAGCGGCGTCAACATCTTCGAATTCTAGTGTTATGGATATGTTTGGCGATAAATTTGATTGATATGTGCAACTTCAAGAAACGAAGGCCGAGGTGATGACTCGGATGGAACAAAAAATGATCAAAGCACAAACATCATTTCAAGAGGCACAAGAGACACTCCAAACAAAAACCGATATGGAAATTTTGAAAATGAAAGCGTACGACCTTGAGGGCGAAGACTTGGAACTTTTCCAAGCAATGAAAGAGTCGGTTCGAGCCCGACGTAGGCGTAGGGGGTAGTTTATTTTATGTATGGTTGGAATTTTTAGTTTTTTTTAATGTTTTTTTTTTAATTTTTTTTTAAATTTAACTAATGTAATTTTTATTTTGATTGTTATTTATTAATTTCAATTAATTTAGTTTTTATTTAATGTAATTTGGTATTTTAATTTAATGGAAAAACTAGTATTAAAAAATGTTTTTAATGTATTTTTGAATTAAATTTAAGTAAAAAAATAAGGTGGAGCGGTGTGTTTAGTGGTAAGTATCCTATGTTAATGGTAGTGGAATGTAATGCTAATGTGACACCCACCACATATATGATATATGATAGGTATAACGGATGGTCTAATCTACAATTCATATCCTCTATATATTTATAAAACAAACAAAAAAAATACCTTACCACTCTTCAACACATTTAGGCAGAGTGTGGGGGCACGTGCCCCTAATGGTTGAAAAAATTCTACGATATAAAGTGGATGAAAAAAGAAAGAAAATTGAAGCCTTTTTCTATGTTAACGATGGAAACATGGTACCCAACAAAACATTAAACAATAGAATAAATTACAAATATGGTCCCTATACTTTATTCATGGTTTCAATTTTGGTCTTTTTTTTTGGAGTATTTTCAAAATCTTTCCAAACTTTGGTTTCTATTTGGCTATAGTCTCCCACTCAAATAAAAGGACATTGGCATCTTTTTCTAGAAATTGTAATTAGTGATTAATAAGTCATTAACCATTTGATCCGACCAAAAAAAATTGTATTAAAATATATTTATGTACCCTCAACCAATATAAATCTTAGATCTGCCACTACATACAACTTCACATCAACCCTCAAGAACTCCTATCACACTCTCATTGGTGATATTGTAAGGTTGAGGTAGTGAGGTGTGCAGTCTCATTGCATCTACATAACAGTGAGTACAAAATTAGATCTGTCAACCTATACAACCGTGAGTACAAAATTAGATGTGGGGTTGCGGTGTACACGACTCACTATTTTTCCCTCACTTTTTGGTCTCGTGGGTGCACTCTTCTTCCTCTCTTTTATTCTCTCTCTATTTATTCACTTGTATTGTATAATTTCTTAAAACTTGGAAGATGAGAGTTGCCAGTTTCTCTAGGTGAAACTGGGAAGTGAGGGGATAAGGATGAGGTGTGATGTGACGTTGATGTGAGAAAATAAGAGAGGTGTGGAAAAGCTGGGAAGTGAGGGGATAAGGATGAGGTGTGATGTGACGCTGATGTGAGAAAATAGGAGAGGTGTGGAAAAGCGAGAGGTGACCACACCTCTTAGCCTAAGACACAACATGTTGTATCTCACTTGTTTTTTTTCCTTTTTTAGATTTAGCACTATACATTTTAAGTGTAGAATTGAGAGCTTGTTTTGTTCTTGGATTTTTGTTACTTTAATGTGATTTTCCTCTTGGAAATATGTAATTGAGTGGAAGCCACAATCGTAGTTTTATATAGTTTTTTCGGTTATTAAGATATTTTACTGGAAGTATAGTCGTCTTTAACTTTATAAATAAACAATAATTGTATAATTAAATGCTAAACATAGTTAAACACATTAGTTTAATACAATGTTAAAACTAACTAATTTTGTAAAACATGTTTACAATGTGTTTTTAAGAAGTTTTAGAAAATGTTAGTTTTTTAACTTTTAACAAAAAAAATTCAAATAGTATGAGTTTAAAACTTTTATTTCAAACAAAAGTTCTAAATCTAAAAAAAATGAAGATCTTTTAGCTTTTAAGAACATTTAATTTTTATATTTAATATAGTTTTATACATTTCAAAAATTTACAATTTTTTTTATGGAACACTTCCATAGGAATAAAAACTTCACCAAAAACTTACAGTGATCTGTTTTCAAATGTCAGCTTCCAATTTCCGAGTATTTACCATCATTTTCGGCTACTTTTATATCCATTTGAAAATTTGTGGACAAAATTTGTAATAACACATGTTGAATATGGTCATTTGACCAAAAAACTGGGTTGCTTCTAACGAATTTCGAATAAACGCGGCCCGACTTTGACTAGGGTAAGCTGAATTCTAGTTTCCACACCAACAACTCTTAAATACAAACACATACCTATTTACTAACGTGTACATTATTCATAAAACATCATATCTTATTCTGGATCTAGCAATTTTAGTACATTCTTGATTCTTCTTCTACTATATAAACAAGTTCTTCTACCTGCGTTCAATTCTCAGTCCTAATCTGATTAACATGGTAGCCGCTTTGAATCCGGTCAACCACTGTCATCAACTGCTCTCAGCTGCTAAGCACAACCACGCCTGCCGCCTTGTAATAACCGCTTCTTTCAACGAGGTTGCCATTAACGATGGTGATAAGAGATCAAACAAGTCAACTCGCTTAGCGAAATCGATCTCAAACCTCTTGAATCTGTATATCGAAAAGCCATCGCTGAAGAACTTTCTCCACCGTCATGACTGGAATGTTGTTGCTCAGGCGGAGGCGAAGCTGGAGTTGCCGACGATGTCGCCGAAGGAAGACATTTCGAGTATATGGCGCGACATCCACGGTTGTTCCGATTGGGAAAACCTCCTTGATCCGCTTCATCCTTTTGTTCGTAGAGAGTTGATTAAATATGGCGAGTTTTCTCAGGCGACATACGACGCTTTTGATTTTGATTCGTTCTCGGAGTATTGTGGAAGCTGTCTGTTTAATCGCCGGAAGTTTTTCGAAAAATTAGGGCTCACGAAACATGGTTATGATGTGAGAAAATACATTTACGCCATGTCGCAATTTGAAATCCCTAGATGGCTTGAGAAATCATACGTGACTGATACATGGAGTAAGGATTCCAATTGGATGGGTTACATCGCTGTGAGTGATGATCTTGAATCGAAGAGGATCGGAAGAAGAGACATCGTGGTGGCGTGGCGTGGCACTGTGCTTCCTTCCGAATGGTATGAAGATATGCAACGAGATCTCGAGCCACTAGGGCACGGAGAAGCGAAGGTGGAGCGAGGGTTTCTGAGTATCTACAAATCGAAGCGTATGTCAACACGATACAACAAAACCAGTGCATCGGAGCAAGTAATTGAAGAGATAAAGCGATTAACGAAGTTCTACAAATCAACCGGCGAACAAGTGAGTCTCACGATCACCGGCCACAGCCTGGGCGGCGCGTTAGCTTTACTGAACGCGTACGACGCCGCCATGACGTTTCCAACTCTTCCGATAAGCGTGATCTCCTTCGGTGCACCTAGAGTCGGAAACATCGCATTCAGGGATGAACTCCACCACAGAGGCGTCAAAGCACTACGGATCACAATCAAACAAGATCTAGTCCCTCGAATGCCAGGTATCGTCTTCAATGAAACTTTACAAAAATTCGATGATTTGACAGGTACCCTTGATTGGGTTTACCACCATGTTGGAGCAGAGTTGAAGCTTGATGCAAGAGCTTCACCTTTTCTGAAACGTGGGTCGAATTTCATCGGTGTTCATCATCCTGAGACGTATTTACATCTTGTTGATGGATTTGTGAGTAGCAATTCGAGTTTTCGATCGGATGCTAAACGGGATTTGGCACTTGTGAATAAGTATTGTGATATGCTTGTAAATGAGCTTAGAATTCCTGCGTATTGGTATCAATTGAGCAACAAAGGATTGGTTTCGAATGAATTTGGGAGATGGATTAGACCTAAAAGGGAAAATGAAGACATACCTTCACCTATTGAAGAAGAAGAAAATTATGATCTGTAGCAACATGTTAATATGATTTTTTTTATTTTTATTTTTTGTTATATAATTTACTTCGAAATAAATATTCTAATTCGATAAATAAATAAAACAAAATTGCAAAAATGGTCCCTGTGGTATGTCAAAACTAACATGTTTGGGCCAAAACGGTTTTGGTTAGCATTAATGGTCCAAAAGTTTCATTTTCTTGCAAGTTTGGTCCAATTTGGTTTGAATTTTTTTGGAAAGACGATTTTGCCCTTATAATTTAATTTTTCATTTTTGTTTTATTACCAACAATTAAAAATAATTACAAATAAAACAAAATAAAATAAAACACCCTCTCTCTCATACCCTCTCTCCCTCTCTCTCGTTTCTTGCTTACCACTGTCCAAAGAAGAAGAACGAGTGGTTGTCACCGGCCTAGGCTGCCCCTCCGCCTCCCTCCGGTCAGGTAGCACCACCCCGAACACCCGATTTGATCGTTGCTACCCTCCCTTTGAACCTAGACAGATGCCAACGAGAGAAAGGAGATCGAGATCTGAAGTTTGGGTTTCTTGACGATTAGGGTTTCTTGGCGGCTAGGGTTTTCAGATGGAGGGTTTCGCGACTGGAAATCAAAGGGAAGACACCTCGGATCGATTTTCCTCGGCTGTTAAGCCTCCGACGAGGTGGTTGTCATCGATCAAGGGGGTCATCGATCTGGGTTACATCTCCACACCACCGTCGGATCCTCTAGTTACAGACTGAACATATCTGAAGGCGACGCGCATGGTGATAGGGTGTAGCAGTGACGAGAAGAACAAGATAAAGGGACATGATTGGCATCTGATTCAAACACCGATTCAGAGAAGAACAAGAGAGAGGGACATGATTGGCATTTGATTAAATAATTGGAAAGGACGCAAAAATTTCTAGGTTGTAAATCGTAATCCCTTTCATCTGTAAATCGTAATCTCTTTAACCTGTACTGATTTAGGGTATACGGTGTCTACGATTCAGGAGGGGGATAAAAGGGGTGCAGTTTACCTTCATCTTTATGTTTATTGAGTTGTTTGTGTGCTTGTGGGTTTGAGTTGGGCAATTCATAGAAGAAATTGATTCCGATGGTGGTGATGGCAGTTCATCAGAAATCGATTTCGTAGTTCGTGAATATGATGTTCTTGTTCTTGAACTCAGGAAAAACCGAGTGTTCTTGAGATTCATATGCATATATGAGTGTGTATGTGTTTAGTCTATTCGACTTCATACAATGAATTGAACAAAATTGATAAAAGTTAGGGTTCTTCATTTTACAAATCCACTACCAGATCTGTATTAATTTTCTTTGTAGAGAGAGAAAGAGAGAGAGAGAGAGAGAGAGAGAGAGAGTATTTTATTTTTGTTTTATTTTTAATTGTTTTTTAATTACTGATAATAAAATAAAAATGGAAAATTAAAATATAAGGGCAAATCCGTCATTATAAATAAGTTCATAGGAAATTGGACCAAACTCGCAACAAAACGAAACTATTGGACCATCCTTACAAACCAAACCCATTTTGGACCAAAAAAGCTAGTTTTGACATACCACAGAGACCATTCTTGCAATTTTGTCAATAAATAATGTGACATCAAACAAATTCAATGTCTATCAAATCTTGGAGGCCCGCATAACACCTTTTGGGCCAGGTGGCCTGATTTTTCACTTTTCATGTCTTTTTCCTGAAAATGGGAAAACAATGGATTAGGTGTATTTGAAGGCCAAACCTTTAAATTTTGATCCAAATTTTTTTTTTCAAAAATCAGAACCCATAAAATAATACGAAATTTCTAATTTATAGCGGTTCATATTAATGAACCTATGAAAATATAAATCAAATCAAGAAACCAGAATATTGATATATATCCAAAATCTTTACAAAAAGGATGAAAACTAAAACTCAAGAACACAAATTTAGGAAGAAATAAAGAATGGGGTTTATTGACTGAAAGGAAATATAATCATCGGATATTTTTTTTAGTAATGGACATAAAATAAAAACAAAGCGTCAGATGATATGTGGGTCACATGTCATTTAATTGTGCTCTTTCTCGGCTAATGTCGTCTTTTGTTGTTAAAAAAACGTATGTCAGTTAATCTTAACATTGCCTATATCAAACCTTAATATGTCAGTTATTATTATGAATGGATAGTTATGTTCTTCTATCTAGTGTCATTCTTCATTGTTTATTATTACTACTACTTGGTTCGTTAAAATGGAATCCCTAGATCACCTAAGACCAAAGTGTGTTGGCCCCTTAGCGGGCGTTAAGGCCGACGTGGACATAACTTAACGTTGTGGTAAAGATTTGAACACCGCCCCAGTGGCGCTAAGTTATCCTTCGTGGTAATGAGAACGCCTTGCAACGCATATTTCATCCAATCAAAATTGAGTTTAGTTTGGCCCTTTGACCGTATTAACGGTCATTTTTTCAATAATAATAATAATAATAGTTTTTATTACCCATAAATACATATATTCTACCTCAAACTCAATCACATTATTTTTTTTTTCTTTCTCTATATTTTATAAAATTTCAATACTTCTAAAAAAAGGATCCATTCGACCTGTCAAACAATGATGATGATGTACGATGTACGAGAATTGCAGGGACATGCTGTTATAACCAGATCTAACTCCTCTACTAACAAGACATGCGATGTTAAACAGAAATCACAAAGGACATGAACATCTAGTTCACGATTATTTTGTGGAAAATTGTGTCTACCAGCCAAACGATTTCAAAAGAAGGGTTCGTTTGCGAAAAGTATGTTTGTATGGATAGTCAACGCCGTGGGAAAACATGTATCGTTTCTTTCATTTTTTTTTGTATATTTTAGATGTAGCTCTTAGATAAAATAAATATTTTTTTTACCTATTAAATATATGTTTAGGTATGAATTTTTCTAAATGAGATTTAATGCTAGAGGTAGACAATGACTCATAGGGTTGCATAAATGTATTGCAACAATTAAGTTGATGGTTATGGGAGAGTCGCCCGATTCTATTGACGATTATATGAGAACGTCTGAGAGAACTGCAAAAGAATGTTTGTATAAAATGGAAAGAGATGTTTGTTGAAACATTCGGTGACGTTTATTTGCGGAAACCATCGTTGAATGATATGCAACAACTATATGCGGGACATGAAGAAAGACATGGTTTTTATGCTTGGAAGCATTGATTACATACACTGAAAATGGATAAATTGTCACACGGTGTGGAAAGGTCAGTATGCAAGTGGTCATCATGGAGTGCCTTCTTTGGTACTAGATGTTGTTGCTTCCCAAGATTTATGGATTCGGCATGCTTATTTCAGAGTTGTAGGTTCCAACAACGACATAAACGTTATTGATCAGTCAACAATCGTCAGTGATCTTTTGTCAGGAAAGGCATTCAATGCTCCTTTCACAATGAATGGAAATGAATATAAGTTTGGGTATTACCTTACAGATGGAATATATCTTGCATATTCCACATTCGTGAAGGAATTTCGATACCCTGTAAAACCAACATACAATTTTTTAAAATGAGACAAGAAGGAGAATGTAAGGATGTGGAACGTGCATTTGGAGTTCTACAACAGAAGTGACATAGAGTTGAACATGCGGCGCGACCATATGAGATAGACACTCAACAAAATATTATGTATGCATGTATCATAATGCATTACATGGTGATTAAAGATAAATGATGAAATATTACAGAGTATTTGCCTATGGAGCCCAAACACATGCAATTTCAACTAGGATTAGCAGAATATTTACATAGAGTCTTTGATATTTGTGACAACCCATTATTTTCAATCTTGTAAAAGTCAACCAAAGTCACAAAGGTCAAACATATCTAATAAAAGTCAAGTTTGTTGTTTTGATAATTTATTAAAGTTAAATTAATAATCTTAATTTGCATAAACCTTTATTATAAAGTGTTGAGGAAATGGGAAGTAAAAACACTCTAACCGAGAACCTCGCAACATCAAGCCTTCGGATCGAAAATCTTTTCGGCCGAAAACCCTCGCATGGCCTCTTGGACCGCAAACTGTTTCCGACTGAGATCCCTAGGTCCTATCCATTGGCACGAGATTTTAAGTGTTTTTTCATTTCCAATGTAAGTGTCCCATCATGATTTCGGCCATATACACTAGTATACCGAAATCAACACTTCATTCTTACTCTTGCTAGCCGAAAACTCCTAAAAGTTTCACGGTTCACTTCCAATCCTTCCATTTGTAAGTGATTCTTACATATTAGGCTAATTTCATATCATGTTTATCACTGTATTCACTAATTATATACATATATATTGCGTGAAATGCTATTAGGACTCGGTTTTGTTATGAATTTTAACTCGTGGAATTAACTCTACTACACCACACCTTCAGTCGAACACTCACAAAAGGTGAGTTCATACCCCTATGTTTTACCTTTTTAAATGCTTTTAGTGGGAGAATACAACTAGAACACAATATAGTTGTGTTAACACTCACATACGATTACAAACCATTCTTAAGAAACTAGGTGAATGTCCACGCGTTGCGCAGAAACACCTATATAGTTGAAGTCTTTACAGATATATGATTTTTTAAATATAACAATAACGTTGTTGTTAAATTTGATATAATAATTTGTATATACTAAATTGATATAATATATTGATTATTTGGAATTATATGATAATATATACATTTATTACAACTTCTTAATCTCAATCGTTTGAATGACTTCTACCCGCGAGTTACACATGAATAAAATTAAATATAATATATGATTTGATGTTATTTATAGTTGTTTTTTTATTGTTAATTAATTTTTTTAAATTTATTTGTATAATGTTTTAATTTCTATCATTATAATTATTTAAAACATCAAACATTGTTTTTTTATTTTAAAACTAACAATATAATCATTTATATAGAGTTGTTTTTAACTATTTTTATTGTGAGTTATTTTAAGCTACTTATTTGGAAACTTTTAACGATTATAAAAATATATTTAAGAAATATTTTAGTTAAATTGAAATTACAATTTAGTTTTTGCTTTTATCACTACAACTTATCACTTTTAACTATTTATAAAATATTCTTTAGTTTTTTTAAATGGAACTAAAATTTATATTTGAGTTGACATTGTGATGCGCAGAAACACCGATATAGTTGAAGTCTTTACAAATATATATTTTTTAAAATATAACACTAACGTTGTTGTTAAATTTGATATAATAATTCGTATATTAATTTGATATAATATATTGACTATTTTGATTTATATGATAATATATAAATCTATTATAACGTCATAATCTCAATCGTTTGAATGACTTCTACTCGTGAGTTACACATCAATAAAATTAAATATTATATATGGTTTAATATTATTTATAGTTGTTATTTTTAACTAATTTTTTAAAAAATATTTGCTTAATGTTTTAATTTCTATCATTATAATTATTTAAAACATCAAACATTATTTTTTGATTTTAAAGGTAACAATATAATCATTTATATATAGTTATTTTTAACTATTGTTATTTTAAGTTATTTTAAGCTACTTATTTGAAAATTTTTAACGATTATATAAATATATTTGGGAAATATTTTAGTTAAACTGTTATTACAATTTAGTTTTTGCATTTATCACTATAATTTAACACTTTTAACTACTTACAAAATATTATTTGGTTTTTTTAGTGGAACTGAAATTTATATTTAAGTTGACACTGTAATATTATATTTAAATTAACAATTTAAGTATTTTGTCCAAACTGTTCAAAAATTGTAGCTTCAAACTGATAATGGTTTACATGCAACAACATTTTAAATCTAATAAATTAAGTATAATATGTTAAAATTTAAAGACATAACTTTATAAATAGAAGTAAAGATATTATTTTAAAATTGAAATTTAGTCTATTTATGATTACACTTTAGGTTTGATATTTATTTAATCTTATTAACCAACTTACAATCATTATTAGAAAGATACTACAATTTATCACTTTTAATTATTTATAAAATAATCTTTGGGTTGTTTAAGTTAAATAAAATTTATATTTAAGTTGAGCCTATAATGTTATATTTTAATTAATAATTTAAGTATTTTATACAAATTGTTCAAAAATTATACCTTTAAAATGATAATGGTTTACATTCAACAATATATTAAAACTAATAAATTAAGTATGATATGTTAAAAGTTAAAAAACATAATTTTATAAGTAGAATTAAAGATATTATTTTAATATTGAAATTTAGTTTATATATGAATACACTTTAGATTTGATATTTATTTAACCTAATTACCAAATTATAATTATTATTATAAAGAAATTGAAAAGTCATGGGAGTTTCAAATGAATGTGGTGAAACGAAAAAAGAATGGGGGTTTTAAATGCATGAGATTCAAGAAAAAATGCTATCTTTATAAGTATGTATGATTAATGTTTTTATAAGCTTATGAAACTGTTTTCAAACTCTTAAACTGTTGTTTTTATCAAACCATATTCATATATATATATATATATATATATATATATATATATATATATATATATATATATATATATATATATATATATATATATATATATATATCTTTATGTATAATTAGGATTTGACAGGCTTAGGACTATTGTTTTTATCTTGACTCTTGCTCCTTATTTGGTTGTGGGCTTAGGGTAAGATCACCAGTCCGACAATCAGTTAAACCTTAATTATACATGCCAAATATATATATATATATATATATATATATATATATATATATATATATATATATATATATATATATATATATATGAGTATTAAACTTATTTCAATGACATTGTCAATCATTTGGGTACAAATATAACATTTGGAAACTATATCAGGTATAGTTTTGAGATCCATTTATACTAATATCTAGTTCAGTAATACATTACATGAATCAATACATAAGTACAATTTCTTTACTTTACAAATATACTAGTCAGTTACAAGGACAAGAAAACATATATACAATATACGTAAACGAGTTAATACTAAAATGTGAGACACTACTTCATGGTACCTAATAAGGTTCATGCTAAGATATAACCAGAGTCTCCTGGAGGGAGAACGTGAATTTGTATATAGATCTATAATAGACTAACAATCCCGCACCTCGGCTGTTAGCTACAGTTGGACCGGCAGGTCTACGGGTGACAAATGTCATAACTTTTCGACGCCTGAAAAACGTCATGTAAAATACTAGTCAATTTAGCATGGTTATAATCTCATTCACATTAAGTATTAACTAAACATTGTTGTTTACTAAACAAACATTTCTTCAGTGGTTTTATTATAAGTAATAGGACTACCTATCATTACTTTCCAGAACTAGTACACTATAGAGTTCATACACGTGCAATACACTATTTTCTTCCAAAGAAAACATACATTTATGGAAAACATACACACATACTATTCTAGAGTACAATAACCTACAAAACATTTTGGTTATAAGGCTTAAGACTGCGTTTCATTTAAATAGAGAAAATATGGGATTTTCTGGGGAACACACTATCATTTTCATTAAACAAATTCAAACATCAAATACTAAATGCTTATGAACTCACCAACTTAAATCCTGATACTCTCTTTTCAAAATAACTTATATTCTTAGGAAACCATTAGACAGGTACACTCACCTAGGTTTTGAGAAGATGGGAGCTTATTCAAGACTCTGTTTTTATTTTGCTATACATTTTTGGTGTCTTACAAACAATACACAAAACACACATGTATTAACTATCTTTTAAATACAATGTATGTTGTTGCTAGTTTTTCTATTATGCAATTGTTATGATATTGTACGTGACATCCTCCGCCCCCGAACGTTTCCGCCATTCCAGTTTGGGGGTGTGACAATATTCAAGACGCACGAACAAGAGTTGCGCAATAGAGTTAAAACCTAACATTCTATAATTATCTAGTCTCAACAATATGTAACTTAATAAACTCTCTTACTAGTTATCTGAGGTTAATGGAAACTCCTAAAAGCACAAAGAAAGCAACATTCGAGCATCGAGTAATCAGAACAAGCATAACCTAAATAGGTCATCCTATCACTGACTGATCAGTACTAGCATGCAAATCTACAAGCTCATACAGCAGGCATATAAAGGCATCTCTCCTAGATCCTTATCCCTAAACTAGAATGCGATTACCATAACATATAACATGTATGGGTATTGTGGGAATCACTTACTTGAGCTTGGCTGATTGCACACACCACCCTTTCTTTTATTAGAAAATCCTTTATTAAAACATTTATTGTATGGAAATTTTACCAAACCCTCAGTTTGAGTTCAGATACACCAAGAGTATGCCCAAATCCCTCAAACCAAGGCTCTTATACAAACTTGTAACGTCCGGAAAATTATGTGGTAAAATTTTCGTTTTTAATTTAATCAAACACTGGTTATCTTTTATTCAAATATTCAAAAGTAGTTTATAATGAAACAGTCATCAGAGTACAATCCCAAATTATCAAAATGGGGAAACATGGGTGGATGCGCTATGGCAGGCCCTTCTCTTTCGAGCCGGAAGTACCTGAAACCATAACCATAAAAACTATAAGCACAAAGCTTAGTGAGTTCACCAAAATACCACACACCATACATACCATTGGGCCTAGCCGTTACAGTGGGCCCAACCCATATATTGGGCTCTGCCAAACCAATAGGCCCAACCCGATCATAGCCCAACATATAAATGGGCCTAGTCCGTCATACAATGGGCCTAGCCCAACATACAAATAGGCCTAGCCCAACATAGCATGCAAGAGTCACAAAGACAACTAGCATCATATATCCTAGTGGGCCGACATTGGTGCCTTCGACCCACGAGTACATTGAGGAGACTCACCTCAATCCGCTGATAACCAAATAACTGCTCGGGTTGCTAAACCGCTAACAATAAATACAAACTTAATTAATAATTAACCCGATAACCCAAAATCCAAGGCCCGCACCATAATCCAACCTCCTAAAGGGTAAAAGAAAATTTTACCCTTTTCTTACTTGGCCCAAAACCAAGGCCTAGTCCGTATGCTCAAAAAGCCTAATTTCCTAAAAGGCATCCCAAGGCCCAATATGGCCCATCGTCCTAATTGGGCCTAAAAACCATCATGTACCTAAATCCAAGAAAACCCTTAGTCTATCCATGACCCAAAGTCAGAAGTCCAAGGGCCCAATAAGGACCAAACCTTAAAAGGCCTAAATTAGATATACTGGGGAGTACGCCCCGTGTACACACCCCCGAAGCACAAGGTACAAGCCGTCTATGTACAAAACCAACATTACGTTGAGCGTACTTCCTATGTACGCTCAACGTACTCATCAGGGGCCCAAAAATCTGAAATAAACACTTAATGGTTAAGACAAAAGCATCCAAACACTTATTTCGACCCGAAATTATGTCTCAAACCATAATGTTGAAACCTTTAAGCCTTTGCATGGCTAAAGAGGGCTAAATTTCCAAAACCCTTGCTTTCACAACACTTAAAACCACTTAAATCATACATAGTTCTATGGAAACGATCAAGCAAACATTTTTATGACTCATAACACTCAAAGACCTCAGAAAGGATGGGTAATATGCTATGGAGTACTCCATACTCACAAAGATCCAAACTTTGGGACAAAAAGCTTATGAAACTATGCCATAACAAGATCTAAGAATAGAGTCATCAAGTTTGAAGCTTTATACCTAAAGAAGATAGAATAAAATGCACAAAGCCTGGATCCAAAAGCTTAAAGAAATCCCACACTTCTCCAAGAAGCTCCTTCTTCTTCAAAGATCACCAAAATGCATGAAATACCACCAAAAGCTCAAGAACCACACCAAGGGGACTAGGATTTCATTTCTAGTGTTTAAAGGGATGGAGTATAAAGATAATAGGGTTTGGTGTTAAGTTAAGGAGCTTAAAAAGGGTCCGAGACCCTAAGTAAGGGTTTGGGTCTAACTAGAGTATGTCATGCGTAACTATAGTACGCCTAGCGTACTCTAAGGAGCACTCGCGACCTCCCTGCCTAGTACGCCCAACATACTTCCCAAGTACGCCCTGTGTACTAGGCTGGCCCTTAAACCTTCAAACTTCTGAATGCCATATCTTCTTCGTTCTACGTCTGATTTTGACGATCCTTATATCCACAGAAAGGTAACGAAAAGCTTTACACTTCTATCAACTCATCATTACCTTAAAACTTCCCGAACTAAAGTACAGAATTCATAAAAGTCTAAACTACCACTTTACGGTTATACCCTTGGGCTCCAGATCACAAACCTGACTCCTGGATCATCTAACTTACATAACCTACACCCAAATGTGTCTAAATCCCTCTTTCCCAAAGGCCCTAAGCCTTATGATAATCAATCTTCAGGTCACAACCTCAAATTAAGAAATGATTCGGAACAGGGTGTTACAATATATATATATATATATATATATATATATATATATATATATATATATATATATATATATATATATATATATATAGAAGTAGGTTCAATGGAAAATGAACAATTAGGGCAACATATGCTGGAACCAATGATCAAGTGACACGTGTCCATTTCTTTATTCATAAGCAATCTACTTTGGAAGTTATTTACGTAGTTATTCCAAAATGATGTGTTGTCATGCTTTCATTGGTTCCAATATATGTTGCCCTAATTGTTTATTTTCCATATAACTCTTCCCTATATATATATATATATATATATATATATATATATATATATATATATATATATATATATATATATATATATATGCAAATTAACCGTTCAAAGATCGAATTCGACAAAATCAAAAAAATTGAATGTGTTGCAGCTTGTTATCGTCACAACGAGATACCACATAACAGGTGGGTTCCCCCAGTTACCGCATCGTTAAGGCACTGCCACATGTTGCTCATATCCACTACTCTAAATGATTAAAATGAAATGTGACATACTCATTAAAGAAGGGAACACCCCCCCCCCCCCCCCCCCCCAATACCTGATACTCTTAACATGTTGCTAATATCCACTATGAACATGTTTGATATGCAGGGCCAGTCCAAAGGTTTTTAATGCCCCGGGCAAAAAGACTTAATGATGCCCCATGTTTAACAACTAATACATGCATGATATAACGATATGAATTACTTATAAATAGTTTCATTTCAGTACCACCACATCATTAAAGTGAGATACAAAGTGAAAGCCAAAAAAAAAAAGTTGGATTAACACAAAAGGGTAGCTTCGTCTTTCCAACCAAAGGGCAAGCTTGGTCATATTCTCATTGGGTAAATTCACTTACAAGCAAAGGGCAAAAAATCCAACTGCAGGTTGAAGAACTTAGGAGGTTCGACCTTCAATTTTCAAGTAAAAAAGGAAAATTCTCCCTTTCTTTGGCTCTCTCCATAAAAATTAGAATGCAATTTAACAATTTTTGAGTAATCACTTATGCTAGAACAATAAAACTCTAGAAAGATGGGCAAAAGTTTGAAAGAATAACGAGATTCGAGGACAAAGCTTGACCGAAGTAAACTTATTTCTGATAACTGAAAACTGAAACACATATATCAGTTAGAAAATTAAGCAAAGAAACAAAAAAGATGCGACTTTCGGTGTTGTTTGCAAAAAAAAAAAGTGTAAAAAACAAACCTAATCCTTGACCCTCAGTTTGAAAGTCCAAAGAATGAACCAGAATACCTCCCCTCCTTATGAAAGAAAGCATCAAAATACCTTCCCCTTTTTATGAAAGAAATAACATGAAATT
The DNA here is from genome assembly GCF_002870075.4 of Lactuca sativa. Taxonomy (NCBI): domain Eukaryota; kingdom Viridiplantae; phylum Streptophyta; class Magnoliopsida; order Asterales; family Asteraceae; genus Lactuca; species Lactuca sativa. Next base: position 41,720,611 of record NC_056629.2, on the reverse strand, counting down.
AGCATGCGTGTTTTTTGCTTGGAAGAAAATGTTCGATCCCTGACTCCTCGGTATATAAAAGATAGATTCAGAAAACCTCAACGACTTCTCGGTAGTTCTTCCAGTCGGTTAGTCTCCTCGTCTTCTTCAAAGAGGCATGAGTATTTTAGCTAGTCGAGGAATATTGCCGCTTCTTTCTAGTTTCACTTTTCGGATCAGGTACCCTTCCTGTTCGACTACTTTTAGGGATAAAATTATGGGCTGAGTGACATATACCTTTAAGAGTTGGAAAAAATATGATGCCCTGTCCAATATTGCTGCCCTGGGCAGTGGCCCAGTTTGCCCTGCCCTTGGGCCGGCCCTGTTGATATGACACATAATAATAATAGTAGTAGCATAAGTAATATTGTAATAGTATGTAACTATGTGTAACTAACTAAGAATCATGTCGTATTTGTAAAATAATGCCTATGAAAGGATCGTTGATCCTTAAGAAATAGAACGGAATTATATGAAATAAGTTTACTATTAAATTTATTTGTTAAAATTTTTAACTTCTGAATAGCAAGCTCTCATGTTCAATCTCTTGCTCTCATACACCCTCTTAGTTAACACCCTTTACTTTCCATTTGTGATCAAAGTGTCCAAAAAATTCAATCCATTGGCAATAAGATCTATCAGTCACCACGCTCTATTCCTCAACTCCATATCTCCTCTCAAACCTTATTGCATCATCTTTTTGACATTCAAGCTTGTAGAATTTTACCTGCGGTCAAAAACCACTATGACCACTAAAGTCAATTTCAAACCGCCATCACAACTTCTTTGCCACCACCAATATTCAGGTCAACTGAAACTCAAGATTTTGACTTTTTTCTATAATAACATGTATAACAATGTACTTTCTCATAATATATTAGTTTACATTATTTTTCATCTATTGTGCCTGATAGTGCTTATTCTTTAACTTACAAACAATGATATTTCCTTTTTCTATAAAACGTATCAGACAACCAAATCTTTGACTTTAAAAACAACTGAATAGAGATGTGATTAAAATATCCTTTCATCAAATCATTCTATCAATAATACACAGCTTACAAATTACCAAACCGTACAAGATTATCTATTTTAACCACATGTGTGTTACAACTTACCAATTGGAGTTTTAACATTCTATTTCCACTAAGAATACACACAATATCAACAACAAACAATACATGATACATCCACACAGCTAAACCCTAACTAATTATATCAACAAAACACATCATCTCAAATTAACATTTTACCCTACACAAATCACAACCACACAACAACCCCCTTCTTCCCTCTCAAACATTTGCCCCTATTTTCGAAACTTGCGATAACGCATTATCATACTGTTTAACATTTCCTCTCTCAGCATTAAGCAACTGTTCTTCTTCATTCTCTTCTTCAGTACTAAGACACGGAGGAATGAAGGATCTGAATACACGATCCATATTTGGAGTTTCCTTTAACTCATGGCTCACGACTTCAAGTGCTGAGGACTCAAAAAACCTGTAAAATTTCTTGCTACAAACGAACGCGAAGATGATAGACATTATCGGAAGTGGGAAGATGACTGGGGTGAAGTAGAACTGCTTTACTCCAAAGTAACCCACCATTGTGAGTTGGAACAGTAGTAATGAGGACACGATGCGCACGTGGATGTGTGGCCACATCTTCCCGTAGCTTTCGTAGGATGGAACATAGACATTGAGTACCTGAAAGATCACGATATGACAACGCACTTTTAAGCTACGATATGACAACGCACTTTTAAGCTTAATAAATCACAGCTTAATTTTGACCGGTTTCCTAAACGATGTAGGAAACCGGTCAACTCTTTGTACATCCTACAAATACTAGGATGTACAAAGAGTTTAGTCACCACGATGTGACTATTGAAAAAATAAGTTACCTGATTCCGGAAGACTAGCCATCCTAGTCCAAAGTATATTGCCCCAAATGGAATAATTAGAGGAGCAATGACTGAATAACAGATAACAATCGTGAGAATTAGCATGTCATTAGGAATTTTTGTTGCATATCCAAGATTTCCTGGAATCCATGCTTCTTTTATATCTGATTCAGTCTTGCAAAGATATTTCCTCTTCAAATGGAATACAATCAACGGAATTATTCTCGATAATTCCAGCCCATAACCAACAAAAAACCTAAATTTTAACATAAAAAATAAATCAATATAAATTCTTAGTTACAATCTGTTATGTTCTGTAGGAACTTTAACTTACTTGAGAGCCACGAAAGTGAGAAAGAAAGTAGCGTTGCCAGGAAGACTTGTTGCCAGCTTGTCAACTATGGAGTCAGGCTTTTCCTGGATATCCTTAAACGAATCGAAAAGGGTCCCACCAATCGTAACACCTATAAAAACATTAAGCACCGAAAAGTAAAAATATTTCCCCGACGCCGCCCTCTCCGCGTGACTCACAGTCGGAATCCCCTCCGCCTTCGACAAAAACAAGAGAAATTTCGGAAGCAAAGCGAGGAAAATAATAAGCGCAAGTTGTGGAAGATACGCCCCCAAAACTGTTCTAATCATATCCTGATCAAGAATCGGCTTCAAAAACGGAAGCAATTTCTTCAAATTAGGTAATGTCGTAAAAGCCGAAATCAATCCAATTGGAATCATGTAAAAACAAATCGTCAAGAATACGATGAAATACACAACGTATTGTCGGATCTCCCGTGCGTAAAACGATTTCGATAAATTCGTCCATAAAATTTGTCGGGGCTCCGGCGCGTTTAAAACCGTCCACGTGTCAACCATCCGATCATGCACGCTTTGAGCCGCCGCAGCCGCCGTTATTCTATTAGTGAAGAACACCACCGCCGCCGCTTGTTGCTTCTCTTTCACCGTTTCTTTCTGCGCCGCCTCAAGCTTCGGGGTCAATTCGGTAATTTTCTCATTGTAGTATTCAATCGAATCCACCTTTTTACCCATGAGCCCAAGGAACCCGATTTTGTGGGTCGGAGTCGGAGCTTCCGGGTTCATCTCTTTTATGGTTTCGGCTCGGGTGAGTTTTTTCTTACATAATTGTAATTCTTCGTGGATTTTGTTGGCTTGTTTGTTTTCAGTTACTATAAGTGATTTGTAGAAGGTATCGGGGTAGATTGTTTTGAAGTATGTGTCGACTTGTTCTTGTCGAGAAAGATCTTCCGATGATTTTGGAATGTCGCGGACTAAAATGGCGAATTGTTCGGCTTTTACTTCCGGTGACATTAATGCGGCGGCGCGTAGATCGGATACATGTTTGTATGCTTTCCATAAAAGGAAATATGTAACGAACGATACCCAATAGCAAGCTAATACGAATGCCCATAATCGCGATCCGTGTTCCTAAAAGAAACAAGTGACGGAGTTTAATAATAGAAAGTTACTTGGAACATCACATCAATAAATGTATATATTCAATATTCCAGAAATAAAATAACCAATTATTTAACTACTTATGTTATTTTATTAAAAAGATAATACTAGTTACAATGTTATTTCTTACCTTCTAAAATATCTTAGCTTACGATAAAACATAACAAGTAAATTCCAAAATTAGTCGCTTGGTATATCACAATTGAAAAAAAAAAAAAAAAAAAAAAACTCAAACTACATCAATTTACTCTAAAGTAAAAGTAACATACCTGTGAAAAATATTTCTTAATTTTTTGATATTTCTTGATTTCTAAAATATTTAATACAAATATCATCTATAATATTTGATTATTCTAGAGCTCTTTATATAATTTTTTTTGTTTTTATGTTAGATATATGAGATTTACTAACTTTGAGATGTGCCATCGAAAGCTTGTCTAGATCGTTGAAAGCATTTTTCCCAGTAGAATCGACGACTCGGGCGATTTTTTCAGTGGTGGCAAGCGGCAAACATAGTGGTAGCAATACAATACCTGATAGAACAAATATCCCAAATGCTGAAAAAAAAAAAAAAAAAAAAAAGATAATTGATTAGCCTCTAAATTTGGTGTTTGACATGAATCAGTGTTTATTTTTGGGGTTAGAGTTTTGATTCGGAATATATTCCTACAATTTTTTATGTTTTGAACTAATCCAAAACGTGAACATGCTTTAAATCAGATTAAATTATTCTAAAAGTTGTTAACGAGTGAGCAAAAAAAATCCAACTGAGATTCAAAATCATGAGAGAGAGAGAGAGAGAGAGAGAGAGAGAGAGAGAGAGAGATGGCTAACCAGTGCCCAAGAAGACGAAGTAAACAGCAGAATCAACACCAGACAGGGCGATAACATCATTTTCAGAAGAAGAAAAAGCTTCACGGATCCAAGAAAACGGATTACGCGTCTTCGATCTGCTTCCCTCCCATGGATCCATACCTTTAAGGATCCGATTCGGGTAATAAACAACAGTGTTCCCTGGTTTCGTGCACAACCAGCCGAACAAAATCATCAGAATCACGAAGATGAGGAACGAAGTAGTCAAGGAAGTAATAAACGAACTCAAATCCATCGCTCTCCTTCTCTAAAATCACAAATCTTCTCTTCTGTATCACTCTCTACGAACACAAAGTTATCGATTTCATTCGAATCTGTTTGAGCAAATTAAAGGGTAGTTGAAGAATAATAGTTACCGTTGGATAAGGGAAAGTGAAGCAAGGTGTAGGTTAAATAGAGTATACGTAAAGGTGAGGGCCTCAATGGGTACACTGTACAGAGGTGCAATCATGGCTGTTTTCGCATTGATGGTGGGAACTCAAAATATCAATGTCCTCCGCTTCCCCCTTGCTATAAAATAAAAACTTCGTCGGCAGCATCACATGTTACAAAAATAGGCATTGCAAATTAGGACCTTAATTTTTATCCATTTGCAAACTATAGAAATATAATAATCTTATTTAATTGTTTTTTTATAGACATAATTAACTAAAATAGCAATGAGAAAATATTAATTTTTTATTGAAGTGGATAATAGACAAATTGAAACATGTTTTTGTATAAAAAATAATAATATCTTATTTTCTTTTTTATTTATCCTCTTACTTATATAAATAATAACATATGAAATCTATTATCCACCAGTTATCTTTTATAATCTTCTCTCTTAATTTTTATATTTTTATTTTGATGTAGTAAGCATAAAGATGAATATTAACAAAAAGTAGCACAATATTTGTTTTTTCTTTTTTAAATAAAGTGTTTAAAAATTATAATAAATTTTATTTTTATTTTCAAAATATGTTACGGCGATAATGACCATTTCTTACAAATAAGGTATTTTAAAAAAGAAAGTTATAATTTGTTATAGGTTGCAAATGAGTCACAGCTATTCAAGATCGACTAGCTAAAGTTTGACCTGATATCGATTTTAACTGAGTCTAAACCGAATTCAAATTTAATATTATGTTTGTTTATTAAACTAGCTTGAGCTCAAGTATGTCTTACTAAGCTCGATTACGACCATGAACTTAAACAAGTCTACATATAATAATAAAAAAATATTTTTATTTTTATATATTAAAATTAGCAATTATTTAATAAATATCATTTTAGGGAATTAGGATATGTTGTATACGAGCCTAGGCCGAACATGTATAAATTTTTACAAACCAATCTCAAGCTTCATATCATAAGGATCGAAACGAGCCGAACTTGAGCCTATTCACGCTCGCGATCGGCTCAATTTGTTTGCACCCCAATATATATTGTCTTTTTTTTTTAATTTAATGAAATTTTTATAACACTTTATGATGTCGTTATAATTTTTTAGTTCATAGTTTGATAATCACATATTTCTTTACTTTTTTTATAGCATTTGTTTGTTATAAAAAAATACATAATTAGACAAAATTAAAAAAAAAATGGTTCATGTGGTTGACAAAATCGACCAACTTTCGTCCTTATGACAAATTTTGGCATAGATGCTCCATATGGTTTCAAAATCTTGCAAATACGATCATTTTGACTATATGTATTAACTTTTTCAGTTAAGTCTCTTATAAAATGGCTCATTTTCCCCGTCTGTCATGCCATAGGGGCCATTTATGTTTTCGGACGCATATTATTAAATGCATCATATCTGACACGTACTGTGATCCCATATATATTATGTCAGAAGATTGTCCAGAACACTCATTTTGTACTCTGTTTCGGACATCGTTTCAGATTTTGCCGTTTCAAACTACTCCAACTTCGAAAAATGTTTTCTATCGGTGAAGAGACCCAATATTTGTAGGTATATGTCGGTTCTTTGTATGATTATATGTGATTATATATTCAAAATAAGGTTGAAGTGTTTTTTGATCATACAAAAAACACTTCAACCTTATTTTGAATATATAATCATACAAAAAAATGGCATATACATGCAAAATGTTTGAAATCTTAATTGGTAGAAAACATTTTTATAAGTTAGAGTAGCCCATAAGGGACAAGTCTGAAACATAGTACGTAATGGGTGTTTTGTACGTTGGGCCACAATATCAAGTCAGATCCGACACATATAATAATACGGTCAGGAATGTATGTAATCCGGACTAAATGATTATTTTTCAAAAAAAATAATAATAATTTAAAGTGATTATTTAAAAATGCAATACAAAAGTTGTTCGATTACTCAATTTCCATATAAAAAATGGAAAACGTAAAAAAAATTAAAAATGTATTCGAACAAAATATATATAAAAAAAATATTAATAAATGTATTCAAATAAAACGTCAAAACATAGTAATAATTGTACAAAAAAATTAAAAAATATAAGCGAAAAGATATAAAAAAAATATATTCGGAAAAAACGTCAAAAAAATCTAATTCAAACAAATTAAATAATTAAATAAAAAAAATAGGAGATATTAGACAAAATTACATCAATGCTCATTGTGGCATGAACAAATTACATAAACGGTCTCTTGTCAGGAAGGGTAAATGTCTCATTTTATAAGGGACTTAACTGAAAAAAGTCAATACCGTTAGCTAAAAAGATTGTCTTTGCAAAAAAACAAAATAAAATAAAATAAAAATAAACCAGAGGGACCATATATGCAAAATATTCGTTATAAGGACTATAGTTAGAGCTGATAAAAATCGATCCAAACCACCAACTAAACCCGAACACAACCCAAAATCAACAGGCTGGGTTGAGATTTTCAACTCACTTAAGTTAAATTGGTTAACCCGTCTAACTGATTTAATTAAATAGGTTGAGTCGGGTAAAAACTATCAACCATTTTTCAGCACACTAACCCATTTAACTTTAATTTATATTTAATTAAATAATTATTTAAATATTATCATGTATTAATCTAAGTATTAGTTTATAAATTATAATGTTCGTATTATTATTAATGTTTAAAAAACATGGAATTCTAATTTCTATTTTTTTCTTGGCATCGACAACACTATCCATCCTCCAAAATCACTTAGAAATTACATATCTTAAATGTTATGGAAATTGACATTGTAGCACAACGAACTTTTGCTTTGTCTCAGATTGATCACTAACTTTTTTTTTGTGCAATAAACTCTTAATGTATTATTTTACCTGTTCAATAAGGTAATTAACCAATTTCATTCCGGTTTCCCGGTTGCATTTAGTCTATGTGTCATTTTTGTATTTTTTTAAAAATAGAAAATTAAAGTAACAAAAATGAGGCTTTTCCTTTCATTTTTTTTTTTGAATAAAAATCCCCTATCAAGTCGATCTCCTTCTCCATTCCCAGTACTAACCCTAGCCGATAACTCCTTTACCAACAATCAACGACGCCTTTCTTTTCAACCTTCTCCAACAACTCCTTCACGAACCATGTCTGGCGCCTTTCATCGCAACCATCTACGTCCACTACTACAAAAATATCCTTTAATGACACGAAATGTGTGTCGTAAAGCCATAGATGACATACAAATGTCTGTCAAAGAAGACCTTGTCATAAAGGAAGACGACACACATTTGCATATCCTAACCTTACGGCGCACATTTACGACACACACTCTGGACACACATTGCGTGTCAAGAAAGTCATTATCATAAAGGAAGATGACACATATTTTTGCATGTCATAATTTTAAGTGTTTTAAAAAATTATTTTTTTTATAGATTTACTACTTTTCCAATTAAATGACAATTAATGTACAATAATATAAAGAACATATCATACAAAAAAAAATGATCCATTTCATAGTATATAAGGTCAAATATACATAATCATTCTATTTCTAAATAAATATAATACATTTATATTAATGGGCTTTCCCTAACTATATAATATGGTAGTACTATCATACAATTAAGTTGCATATTTTTAGTGTTTTGTCTAGTGTTGAGCCTGATGATGAGGTAAATGCCCAAACTGAAGTGGTTCAGCTCCTTTCTAGAATTTCTCATTTTCCTTTGTGCATAAAAAACGAAAGTTAGAGCAAAAAGAGAAAAAAAATGAAAAAATGACTATCTTTTTTTTTTTTTTTTATGCACAACCAACCCAACAAGTGAGTATGTGAGTTTCATACATCCAATTAAAATACTTATCTTCTTAAAATCATGTATAAGGTATATAATATATAATACTAATATCTTAAAAGAATAAAACTTACCTTAAAAGCATTACTTTTCTCACTGTCAATAACAAGGAAAAGTGGTCTTCTTTTAAATGGAGTACATACAACATGCAACATCTGAATGCATAACAAACACTGGCTTAAAGCTTTCAGACATGAACTAATTTACAAATTTTACATAACAAAAAATGCAAAAAAGATAAGATGTAAAAATGTGACCTGGAGCATATATATATAGAGTAGGAGAAGTCAATCAGGAGGAAGCTCCTCAAACACAGCAGCCAAAACCTGTCACCAAGAACAAAAAACAAATTCACATTTTTAACTTGTAATTACCACAAACAAAAATCATAAATCAATAGTAAAAAGTAAGACTGCCCTTGGAGCATCATCACCGGCAAACCCACCTATAGAGTTAACAAAGAATCAAACCAACTAGATCTAGATACAACAAAGGCAGGAAATTGATCTAATTCAAGAAAGCATAATATTTTTCTGATAAATGTAAGAAATAGAAATGTCACAAACAAGGGGCTTAATATCCTCAGTGTCAGCCATTTTCTATAAGACAGTACCAAAAACATGAAAAAGAAGTTAGCATCAAAGTCTTCCTCCCAATATTATTCAAGGATTTTTGTTCTCATCCAAAAAACATGCAGAGATATTCTACAATGCTAACATACACGGTGAAATGAAATGTAAGTAATTTAAACGTATCATAAATCACCAACCTAAAGATCAAATAGCTAAACGTGATAAATGCAACCCAAATCAATATGAATGCATGAAAAAATCTGAGTTCTTCCTATTCGAAATAACACTCACACTACATCCGACATAAAATTTAAAGCGCATATCCATAGAAGTCAAAACAGATAAAACAACAAAACAGAAATTTGAGGGTAAAATAAAGGAAATCCAACAATACAACATGTTCATCACACAAAAGCAACTGATAGACCTATAAATACGTCTTTCTTCATGGTTGCAGAAATCGCTAATCGGCCGCTAATCGGTGGACTAGCGATTAGGGATTAATCGGCTAGACGGGGATTAATCGGGGACCATTAATTATTAAGAAAATTATTCAAAATTTTATAAATCTAATTTTAATCCTACAAAAAAACTAATTAATCGGCGATTAGGTCCGATTAGAGCCGATTAGGGCCGAATTTGACCTGCATTGACCAAACCCGATTAGGTCTGATTAAGTTCGATTAGGCCAGATTAATTCCGACTTTGACTTGTATTGACCAAACCCGATTATAGTGACCAATTAGCAATAAATCTCATCGGTGGAGGTCCGATTAGCGATTAATCGGCCAATTAGGCCGATTTCTGCAACACTGCTTTCTTCTAATGAATGTGAATGGATTCAGATCGAAAACTTAAAGGCAACAAAATTAAAAGAAAAACAAAGAGATTCAAGCAGAAACAACTAAATCTTCGAATATTCCATGAATCCTTATGAGTGTGAACTGATTCAGATCGGGAACTCGAAGCAACAAAATGACTATAAAAACGAAGAAATTCAAGCTAAAACCGAATTCATGATAGCGACAACTAACCTTTGACTTGATATCTTGCTGCTAACCAAAAACTTTTTTCTTGTAACAAGAAATTGATGAACATGTGGTTGTTGAGCTGCTTGTAGTTGTAGTGGCCTATTGGAAGAATTTATCCAAGTCACAAACACTATCCATCAAAAAGATCTTCTAGTGTATAGAAGAGAGATTTAGGGTTGTAGTGGTCGACTGCGAGAGGGATTTAGGGTTTCCTTCGGTTACCCCCATCACATCTTCGAAAATCTTCATATGATGGAAGACAGAGACGAGAGAAAACCTGACAGAGGAGGAGAGACGAGAAGGTGGAGGTGTCGATTAGGAGTCGTTGAACTGGTAGCTTCGATTGACGAGGATATATCCTTCTTTATGGCATGGTTGATGAGTCGTAATTGTCGATCGGTGCTACAATTGAGATGATGGCGCATGAATAGAGAGAAAGAGTAGGGTTTTGAGAGATTTGAGAGGAGAATCTCTCCAAACAGGCAATTTACATTGTTGTTTACGAAGGGAGGTATTAGAAGGGGTGGGGACTTAAATTCTTTGGGGGAAGCCGACAAACGATGGTGAAGCCGACATATCTAGGTTATGAATCGTGTTGAAAGATTTGTGAAACATCAGATGAAGTTTTTCTAGGGTTTGTGAGGGTTGGAGGTGGTTGAAGACTAAGGGCAGTGTTTTTAATTTTTTGGGATTTTATTTCCCCCACTATTAAAAAAACATAACGCGCGTCCATGAAAAAAATTATAAAACAACAGTTTTACATGACACACATTTAAGATAAGGGCCCTCCGTGTTTGTAATTTTTTTTGTTGGACACTAATTTAGGGCACGCACAAATGCGTGTCCTCTATCCTTCAAACTTTAGAAAGCTGATATTATTTTTAGGACATGCAAAAAATATGTATTGTAAATTAATGTGTGTCATTGTTCGCGTTTCATTAAAAGGATGTTTTCTAGTAGTGGGCGTGTTTGTGTTTGCTTATAGTATTGTGCTCACCACTGTAGCTCTCTCGCTTCACTTAAATCGAGTTGTCCCTTCCATCGACAAAGATCTGTGAGAGGGAAGGGGGAACCACCGTGGTAGGATTTGGTCCCTGAAAGAAAAGGGAGGTGGTTAGGGAAGAATTTTTGCTCATAAGTACAAACGATCTTTTTCATAGCTTAAAGAATATCTGAAATTAAAGTGTGTGAAGTGCATTCACAAACCAGATTCATCAAGTATTGAAGATCACAAAAAGTTATAGAAAGTGAAGTGTGAGAATTTCGAGAATCCTGGTGTTTGGTATTGTCGATCTTCCTCTCGACTCCATGTATTCCGGTGATCCCTCTAGTATTCAATTCATCTAATGTTCTTTAGCTAGATTTTTTTTTAAGTTTTGAACTTCATCTTTTTCAGATTTGATGTTTATTTTGGTGTGTTCATCTGATGCACTTTTTATTCTGGATTTTTTTGAAGCTCTGAACGTCATTTATATCTTCATATTTTTCTAGACTTGGTGTGTTCATGATGGGTCTTTGCAAGATTTTCCCTTTTAGTATATCTTATTATCGAGGTTGTTGATATTTATTGTTTTGGTTTCATGTTATCTTTAGTGTGTAAGGTCTATATTTTGGTGATAGAGGCTGAAACTGGAGAAGGAAAAGAGAATCTGTAGAGGGAGACGTCGGGAGAGACTTGGAGTCCAAATAACTTTGGACAGGAAGGTTGGCTGCTTACCTGAAAGAAACAATTTTCCTTATCGATACAGAGCTTGAAGCAAATTGTCATACAATTGTTGTTTATGGATGGTTCTCTAGTAATCTGTTTTTGTATTCAATTCATCTAATGTTCTTTTTTCTGGATTTTATTAAAGCTTTGAGCTTCATCTCTTTATTCATTTGTTTATGAATTTAGTATTTATTTTGGTGTGTTCATGATGAGTTGGAGGAAGATGAATAGTGGTAGTGCTGGGAGGTAGATAATGGGTGGGATGTAAGAAGGTGGTGGGAGGTGGATGATGGTGGTGCCGGTGGTGGGAAGTAGGAGGTGGATGGTGGCGCTGGTGGAAATTGGTTTACATGAAGATGGAAGGTGCTTTGATTAAAATGGAATATGATTTGATAAGAATAATAATAGAAAAATATTAATAAAAAAAATATAAAAAAATCCATGTTGAGCCCATGTCAGCACCACATAGGCAAGTGTTGGTGACTCAAATGTAACACATCACGCCTTGTAAACTTAGTAATCGGACAACCCCTTTATTTGTTTCATAATGGTGTAATTGACAGGTAATTTGAAAGTTGAGAGACTAATTGCGCAAAGAAAAAAGTCTTCAATGACCAATCCGGTAGAAAGCCAAAACTTCATTGTGGTATAATGTTAATTTCCCTTAATGTTATTTGAAAATTTTCTTTGTATATGTGAATCTCGATTGTGTTTTTGTCATACATTGAAATTTTATTTAAGTATATAACTAATTTATGTGGCGTAATCTTTAGTTAATTGATTAATTTATTTCTATTTTAAATTGGTCAACCCAAGTTTAACCCATTTATTTAAAAGATTGGGTTGAAAACTACATAAAGTTAAGCCAGTGACAACCCATTTATCTGAAAGTTTTGGATTGGGTTGGAAATATTTCCCATTTAAATAAACAGATTGAGTTCAACCAAATTAATAAATGGGTTAAACCTGAACCCAACACAGGTCGACCCATTGTCAACTCTAACTATAGTTGGTTGATTTTGTCAACCACAAGGACCATTTATGTATTTTTGTATTAAATTTATTAATTTTATAATCACGATTACATATCACTTTTAAGACAAAATTATTATTGTTAAACAATGAATGATGTAATATAATTTGATTTTGTGCTTGAAAGATGTCGATATTGATATTTTGTGCATTAAGTTATTAAACTTACAAATTACATGCCAATTAAGTCACTTTCGTTAGTTTTTAACGGATCTTCAGTTACTTAGCCTATGTTGTTGGCTCACTTGTACCGCTATGACAACATCATATTTTGTTCTTTGGAAAAATGTCTCGTAACACAATCAATTACTATTATTTATCCGATTTGGCCACTAAACTATTTTTGTGTGCAATATATCATTAAATTACAAACTACTTGTTAATTTAGTCATTTTTGTAAAATTTTAACGGATTCTCGGTTACCGAGCCTACATGTCAATTAAGTCACTTTCATTAATTTTGTTAATTTTTAACAAATCTCAGGTTACCGAGCCACACCATTAATCATCCACCATTTTTTATACTTTTTCAATTTAATTTATATTATTAAACAAAAATATGGGTCACACATTCAACCCATCTCTCTACCTCTCTCACATATTAAGACCATACTCCGAAAATGTTCAAAATCAATTTTTGTAAAAATGATTTCTACAAATAGGAACCTAGGTCTGATAATCAGATTAGGGCATGAACATCGACATTGAGTGAAATCAGGTTCTAGCTTACAACTTTAACGCTGATGATGTCGGAGTTGAATCGTCCTTATGGCCGCTGAATCGGAATCGAAATCAATGCGTACAAAGGTATATGTGAAGGGTGGTGGTGTGCTGCTAGAAAAGGGAGAAGAGAGAAAGACGCCTTCGTTCGTGTACCACTCAGATACAACCAAATTAAATAGGAAAGTGGTGTTTGTCCGACTCCTATTGAAGGTCTCATTCATGAGAAAGAGAAGAATGTTAGGATTATGTTGGTGATGTATGCTCTAATTAATGTTACTAAAAAAGTGTAAATATATATAGAAAATAAAAAAATAATGAAAAAAAAAGAGAAAAATATCACTGTATCACTATTGTCATTCACTAGTACATAAGTTATCTAATAACATTTTTCTTTTTTTAGGCGTTTACTTGTGAAAACCGCCTTATTAAATGTCTATAGCATTAAAAAAATAAAAGAACTGCATTAAAAAAGCACCAAAAAAGATCATATGGTACATTTGTTAGTGCGGTTCAAAAAGAATAGCATTAAAAATGATTTTTTGGTGCGAATTGTTGTGAATGCATCTTTAAATTACGATTTTTTGATGCTCTATATTATATGTAGAAGGCCTCGAGATATATGTTTGGTATTAAAATAGTTTAGTGATCAAATCGCATAAATCACTAGTACATTTTATGACAGACATGATAAAATAAAAATAGAAAATCACTATCATGATAAAATGTATTAAAGAAACAAACGAACCTTGAATATGTAAGAAGGCTATATCTAAACGAACAATTAGACCTAATTTTATGTTGGATGTAGATAAAAATTCGAAATATTATCCCGGCATCATCAATGGCAATAAAAAACTGATGTAGAATTAATGGACTCTCTATTAAAATACGTTGGACCACAAATCCTAAAATAATACAGGATAAAGTCTTCAAAATTTTCCATGCAAAATTCAATGAGACCTCTCACTCTCGTCCTAACTTTTTATTAGCTCGAAATTGAAACATTTTGGTTTTGTGGAATGAAAAGGCACCTGGACCCATGGTTTCAAATCCATTTCATCAAAAAGGTTGTGGGAGTATTTAAATGAGGCTTTGAAAGATTTGTAAAGGAATTCGAGAAATTAATTGGATTACAAAGTGAGAGAGATTTGAGAATGTTGTAATCCTTAAAGAACAAAGGACATTCATTAAAGAAATATACATTATAAACGAGCCACTTATGGTGAACAAAGTTTGCAGTTCGGTCGATATACCCCATTACAAAACCATGATTGTTGAAGTTGACTATGAAAAAACGTTAAACACTTTAAATTCGTACATTCTTAGTTCACTTATGTCATAAATGGCTTTGGTTCTTTGCGGAGAAAGTGAATTTTTGGATATGTCGGGTCATCTTAGTCGCTAATTCTAGTTAATGGGATTCCAACTCAAGAGTTTTTCGTTTCAAGAAGGGTTCATCAAACGAGTCCATTTTCCTTTTCTCGTTTCATATTTTCCATGGAAAATATAAATAGCGCAAGGTTAAGCTAGAGGCCTTGAAGATCAACACATTATATGAAATTGTATCCTCCAAAGGATGGGCCGATAATCCCTCACCTACTATTTGTCGATGTTGTTATTTTCTTGGATGAGTGTTGTCATCAATCATGACAATGTTATTTTTTCAATCAATATTATTAAGGTGCTTTTCATTTGGCCTTTGATCTTAAGGAAAATCTCTCTTAAGCAAATAATCAAGGGTTTGATTAAGGTTGAAAGTGGAGAATCATATTCGTTCCTATGTTGAAGAACTTAAGGCAAACATTAAAAACAATGGCTTGTATATCGATGTGTACTCTTGGATTTGAAAGGAACACAATATGGCATATTCTCATATAACTTGTTAGGGGGATTATAAAGGATCGATACTTTTTAAAAAGTTGGATGGTGATAAGACATTATACAATAACTAGATCTAATAAAAAATAAATTTCTTCATGTATATATCTCTCTTTATATATACATCCCTATCTGATCTAAATAAAAAAGACATTGATATTGACCAACTCTCATGTCCTCTATGTAACATAGTTGTTGAAGATCTTGACCATCTCTTCCTCCGGTGTATGTTTGTTGCCTTTATTTGGTCTTAGGCATCAAACTAGTGGTATCCGATATTGTCTTTTTCATTGAGATTGAGGGTTTAAGTCTCCTAGTGATGTAGGTGGAATTAATGAGTAGTTTAAGAGTAAAATAGATTTTCCGTTTAAAAAAAAAAGGTCTCAGGCCTTCGACATGTGCAGGTTATCACATTGGCAATTGAAAACGATGATGATCCGTACACAATATTTTTTAGCAAATATAACAATTTAGTAACTTAGTGGTATATTCGGAAAGCCGTAAATGATTCGATTTTCAAGAGAACACTCCTTCTGACACCGAAATTAGACTAGGGGGAGTGAAATGTGGTAAGAACCAATGTGGTATGTTTTATCGTAGTGAACGCGGCCCCTCCTATACGGTTTGGGGTATGCAGTTTGGGTTGTGTGGAAAAATGAGGAAATGCTCATCTCTCTCTCTCTCTCTCTCTCTCTCTCTCTCTCTCTCTCTCTCCTCTCTCCTCTTTTTATGGTATATCATTCCTTCTGTGTGGTATTGAAGTGTGACAAAATGACAAAGTGTGGCATCACTCTCTCCAACCATAGGCTACCTATCCAAGTATCACTCTAATCATCACTGCACATATGGATCTAATATAAAGTCATGAGACCCGGTTTAAATTAACATTCTTGTCATTATCCACCCTAAATCGTTTTTTTATCTTCTGGCTAACTTTCATTGATTAATAGTATCTAAGAAATATTTTCCTACATATCTTCCTATATTTTTTCCTACATATCTTCTCACTTACTAGATCAAAATAAATGTTAAAATCAAGGGAATGGATTAAGAAATTGTGCTACTATATGAATCCCCCCTTACTTATATAAAAAATCAAACACTATGGGTAGATACACTCACTCACTCACATAGGATGTACAACAAACAATTTTTGGAATACTTGGAATACGTATAAATTTTATCTTTACCTTTAAGAGAAAAAAAATTAATGGATTTTACATATTGTTATTTTATATGAATAAAAAGAAAGTATAGAACGATATTTAATTTTTCTTATTATATACTCATATGTACGAAAAATTCTAAGTATCATTTCTTAACCAAAACTTTATATCTGCGTATAACTACACGTCTTATACTTCAACATAAATATTGAATCACAAGAGTTGGCTTTATAAATACAACTAGACGATGATATATCATATATGTAACTTATGTTTACGACTAAATTAATATAAACATTAATCAGTAAAAAATGAAACTTTTGCAAAAAATTCTTCGTATTAGAAGAGATTTGTTTGTTTGTTTGTTTTTTTTCTAAACAGCAAAATATATTGAATAAAGCAAAACCAGCCGTGGCTGGAATAGTACAGAACCAAATCAGAAATGATAAAAAAAAAAACAAAAACAAAACATAATGAAGCTAAAGCAGAAGAGGTTTGTAAAAGTAAATTTAGAAATTAAATATCAACTTACTACAAAATCAAAAACACATTTAAAAGATCTACCGTTAAAGATACTTAAATTATAGTAGACAGAGATAAAAGCAAAAGAAAATTTTTAAAAGTGTCAAAACTAATAATTAAAGTCATTTTTAACAAAAAGATAAATAAATTAAATATATATATTAGAAGTTAGTAAGAAAACCTTATTTTAAATTTATTTTTTTCTTAAAAGAGAGTAGACGAAAGGAGTTGTGGTGGGGTAGCGTAATCCAAAGTTTACGAATGAAAACAAGCTGTCTGTATTCGTGATGCCAAAAGAGGAAGGGGAAACGGAGCTTACGCGTAGCCGACACGTGGTAGGGAAGAGAGTGACCCACGCCTAGTCACCATCGAGTGGACATTTGTTGGCCACGTAAGTTTTGGCTTTTTCTTTTTTTATTCTTGTTTTTTTCTTTATCTTTTGTGTACTTTTAGTTTCTTCCTGGTTCTACACACTCGATTATTCGTACTACTTGCATTGCAACCTTTAGAAATGTAAACACAACTTAGATAGCAAGAGTTAATTTTCAACTCGATGCCAAAAAAAATGGCATCAAATATGATATAAAGTAGTTCTAAATTAATATCACTTGTTATATTAAAATGGTTGGTTGATAATAAATTATTAAATAAGATTTTATATTATTTTTTCATTATAACAAATTTAGTTCTAAAGATTCAATTTTTATAATTTATTAGTTTAATTTAGATTTATCTAATTTTAGCTTATTATTTGTATAGAAATAGTGTATTTATATTATTTATCGCTCAGATAACCTAATATTAATTTATGGCATATATATTATAGTATAGTGATAAATAATCGGTGTGGTTTCGAATAACGGCATATTTGGTTTGTAGCTCTTTTTTAACTCAAATTATTCTTATATATATCTTTTTTGTTTTATTCCTGACCAACTTAAATATACTATTTTGCCTTTAATAGTATTTTTTAATATTTTAATAATCTATTATTTATCCTAAGAATTAAGCCCACCCAACATCCCTACAACCCAACCATATATGAATGACCTCAAGTCAGAATCCTGTATTCATCGACATCATATTTTAAGCAGGAAATTGCAAAAGTTATATAAGTCTTAAACTTCAACCAAATTTTTTCTTTTAAAATAATAAGTAAATCATAATATTTTCATAAAATAAATTAACGTTTTAAATCATTCCAAAACATCATCGAGTCATAGTGTAAAAATGTATCGAATTTCATAACCGCGAAAGTCTATAGAAAACAATACTAATGTAGGTGTCGTACAGTCAAGCTGTAGTCTTTTCTCGATCAGAAGAACTACCTGAAAAACATTAAATCGACAACTATAACCATAGAGTTTAGTGAGTTCCTCAAAATACCAAATACAACAATATATATATACAATACATACACACGAATAGAGGCTATCGGCTCTAGTGTCAATCCACCAGACAATGACTAATGACTCTAGTGCACATCTAGTCATGACGACTAACAACTCTAGTGCATGTCTAGTCGTCTCATTTGTTAACGAATCTAGTGCACATCTAACATGAACGCGTGTAATCTAGGCTCTCGGCTTTAGTGTCGATCCACCATCAACTCCCCAAACATAACAAATATCACACAAACAATCAATAGAACAATCAACAAGTAAAGACTATACTAGCCTACCTGCATAATCAACATACCACAATACATCTACATCCAAGCATATAAAGGACATATACGATAACACATTGTATAGCGAAATAACGCACCTGGACATGAAGCTAAAGAATCAAAGCTACACGCTCGAATATTGTCACACCTAGCATTTTTGCTAGGAAATTCTATTCTCATGTAATCATTTAACTATCGAAAGACATATAATCTAAGTGAATATCATGCTCTATGCTCATTCAAATACATCTCATGTGTTCAAATAAGGATTGGAAACCCTAGAAATCCCGGTTCAAGTTCATTAGGGACTAGGATTCTCTTATTGGGCCTGAAGGACCAATAAATCTTAAACTTGACTACTTTGGGCCTAAAAATCATAATTAGGTTCTAATTGGACCCAATTCATAAATCTATAACATTTTGGGCCATGATGGGCCATAAATGATTTAATTACCCCTAATGGGCCCTAAACCCATTTCTTTTACCATTTTGGGCCGTGAGCCTCCTTAAGAGCCCAATGGGCCGAAAAATAATCTTTGGGCTTCATAAATTTGAACAAGATCAAAAATGGGCCAAATTACTTCATCCTAATCTCTCTTAAGCCCAATTCTCGGCCCACTATGCTTATTAAACAAAAAAAAATGAAAAATTAGGAAATTTGTGCATTTGACACATAATTGTTGCATGGTGGATTTCCATGCAACATCACCTCACAAAACTCTCTCTCTCTCTCTCTCTCTCTCTCTCTCTTTTCTCTTATTAACCTCGGCCACAATCCACCACCATACCATCTCCATTTTCTCATTTCAAACTACTTCCACACATCTCTCAAGAACTCTCCTCATTCTCTCCAAATTTCGAGATTTTATGTGCATCTTCAAAGAGGCTTTCATCTAGATCATCATCCCTTGGTAAGTTTATGACAAAATCTATTATTTTGATTCAAGTTTATGCTAAGAATCCTTCCCTTACTCTCCAATTTTCGTGATTATGGACCTTAGAATAACCATCATTTCAAAAGTTTCACCAAAAACACAAGCTAGGCTCAAGCTTCTTCTTCTTCTTCATCTACATCTCAAAAACCCTCAAGGTGAGTTCATACCCCCCCTTGTTTTTGGTTTTTACTTGTTTTTGGGGGAGAATACATGGTGTTTTGTGTAGATCTATGTGTATATGCATGATTATGTGTGTTTTCTTGAATCATTTGGTGATTATGTGTTGCTTACTTCATAAGTCTAAGAATATGGAGTTTACCACTTGGATCTTCATAAGAACCTTGAGAAAAATATGTGTTATCACATATAATACATGTAAACTTGTAGATCTGGGATTTATACACTTAAAATACCAAAAACAAGTGTTGTGAACAAACATGAATAACTTATACTCAAAAAGCAGTTTTTGACAGAAACGTTTCAGGCCAATCTTGAACTGTTTTGACCCCCTTAATTGTAATATTTTTCAAAACTGTTTTACATGCAAAGAGTTCAGATTTATACCTTTAAAATGAATACTCTCACGTTTTCATACGAGTTTTCTACAATTTTTGGTGAATTTTACAAAACTGTCTATCAAATTTGAAATACTTTCGGACCAACCTGTGAAGGTGAGCAATTTCACACTAGTTTGAGCCATTAAAAATTATGAGAAAAATTGTGAACAAAGTAGACAATTTTACAAAACTTCCAGAGTTTTTATGGATCCAAATTTCGACTTACGATGATTTTTCTACAAATTTTGCAAGAACTGGGTCAGAAAAGTCAAAAATCAGAAAAATGTATATTTTCACAAAAATCAAGCCAAAAGTGATATTTTTGACAAAAATGGGTTAAAAATGTTATTTTTACCAAAAACTAACTATAAATACAAGTTTTGAACAAAATGGGGACTAAAGTATTATTTTTACTAAGATTGAGCCTTAATTGTAAATTTTTGGCTTATTGGGCCAAGAATGTCATTTTTTCAAAAAGTGGGCTATTTATGCTATTTTGGTAAATAATTTGGCTAAAACTATCAATACAATAATAAATGGGCTAATTTTTCCATTTTCATATTTTGGGCCTTAGTGGCCCATTTATATGCTTAATGGTCCTGAATACTATTTGTATGTTTATTGGGCCTCATTGACCCATTAACATGTGCGATAGAGCTTGGATACTATTTGCGTTCTAATTGGGCCTTAGTGACCCATTAACATGTTTGATAAGTCCTGAATACTATTTATATGTTTATTGGGTCTCGTTGACCCATTAACATGCGCGACGGACCTTGGATACTAATTGCATACTACTTGGGCCTATAAATATCTTACATGTGAAACGGGCCTTAGTTGTCCCTTTTACATATATTTTGGGTCCATGTTATATAATCTCATTCCTATTGGGGCTTGAAATGACTTACATGTTTAGTGATGCCTTAATGGTTCACTTACATGGTTTATTGGGCTTGGAATGAGTTTATACTTTTTCTTCGCGTAAATTCGATTAAGGATCTAGTGAGTTTTGTCGGTTGACACCTATTAAGTGTACGATCGTAGCTTGTAGTTATAACCAGAGTCTCTTGGAGGGAGAGTGTGGATTTTTGTATAGATCTATACGGGGATGACACCCCACACCTGAGCTGTTCGCTACAGTTAGACTAACTCAGTCTAGGGTGACGAAAACCTTATAATCAAAACCGGCATCCAACAACGCCAAGACAGGCGAAATTGTCATTATTTATAGTATGGTTATGACAGCCCACTTATAGGAATTAACGTCATGAAGTTTACGGAAGACCATTCTCTTTTCTCTTGGATTACTCGGAAATATACTCGTACTGGTACTCAACCTCGAGGGTTGGTATGACAGCTTTCTCTTTTATAGACAACATCGGGTTGTCAGGGAACATTCTCTTTACATTCCCTCTACATTCTCTTTACCCTTTTAGTCAAATAAACAAAAACATACATGCATTAATACAAGATCTGACACAAACATACTAAACAGTTTGCAGAAAATATATGATTTTCTGGTGGTTTCAAAGTTATACAAATCATTTTCACAAACATGCTTATGAGCTCACCAACATTATATATGTTGACGTTTTCAAAATAACTTGTATTCTCAGGGACTCGTTAAGCAGAAGAATCAACAAGAATAGGGGATTAGTTTTGTCTACTGTCAAACATCATACATTGAATGTTTTTGTCATGTTATTTAAACGATTGTACTTGATGTAAACAATGGCAGTTGTATTATATTATGCATGATAATGATGATGTTATGTTTCATTTATATTCACTGTAATGATATTTCAAGATGAAGTCACGCACAAGCCCCCGGACGTTTCCGCCGTCTGGTTCGGGGTGTGACAAATACGCAAGAGCCAACCTCACGAATCACCTAGATAACACACATAAGTGAAGCCTCGACCCATGGTCTAAACTCACCGAGTTTGACTAAAAGTGAAATTGTTCAAAAAGTCAACGGTCAACGGCCGCGCATCACAACCCATACTCCGGTCGCGTTGCGAAGACTACATGAAAAAAATAGTCGTGGATGGTCAATCGCGACACCTTTAATGTTGTGTTGCAAATACGGGATTAATGCAGAAAAATCTCATTATTTTGGCAAAAATTTTAAAAAAACTTAAATGTTTTTTTTTAACAGAAAAGTCCCCCGATGATTTAACATTTTACCCAAATTAACGAAAAAGTCATTTTTTATATTTGAACAACAAATGATAGATTATGTAACATCCCGAATTTCAAAAGTATGATTTAAGGATTTAAAGTGTAATTTCAAAGAAAGGACTCGACGAGTAGGTATACTTACTCGCCGAGTTGGAGCGGCTTTGGGTCGCGAATTAAGTGACCAACTCGCTGAGTCGGAAGCTGGACTCGACGAGTTGGCGCTGGAATGAGAAAAACCCCAATCTCGAGGGGTGCACCCTATTTAAAGGACTTTATGTCCTTCTCTCAGCCTCCTTATTGCCATTGAGAACCAGAAAACCCTAAGCTCGTGTGTGTGAGGCCTTTGGAGAGAGATTGAAGCTTTGGAAGTTGTTTCAAGTGGAAGAAACTTAAGAATCAAAAGGGCTTGCATAAAGAGAGTGGTGTAGATCCCGAATCTATTTCAGTTTGGGCACATCTTGGAGGTAATAAGCTGTTACCTTCACTCTTTTGCATCTAAATCTATTCATGGGTGAGATTTAGGGCCTTTTTGGTATGTTTGAGATCTATTTCGGGTTTGGAGTTCAGAGACGTTGGACTCGACGAGTCTTGGGGTGACTCGGCGAGTTGAGTCGTGCTATGAGAGTTTGCTGAGTTTGAGAACTCGATGAGCCGACGGGTTGACTCGGCGAGTAAAGTCAATCAGGAAGGTTGAATTTGGCTAGGACTATGACTTTGACCTGTTTGACCTTCAGGGGTGTTATGGTAATTTTGGATATTTATGTCAATGGATCATTGATGGCTATAGGTGTTGGAGTTTGGGGCAATGCTTCGGGATTGTGCTTTCGTGGTTTGGTTCGGCAGTTGCAAGGTGAGTTATCCTCACTATACTAAGGGGTCTATGTAACACCCGAAATCAGAAAGGCCAAGAAAGGAAATGTAACATCCCAAGTCAGAATCAAGAGTTCAGGGGGGTAAAGTGTAAATAAAGAAGGGGACTCGACGAGTAGGTATTCCGACTCGCCGAGTAGGAGCGGGATTTTGGACGCGAGTTAAGTGACCAACTCATCGAGTCGGTAGTTGGACTCGACGAGTTGGTGTTGAAGAGAGAAAAACCCTAATCTCGGGGTTGTGCCCTATATAAAGAATGTTATGTTCCTCCTTCAGCCTGTTTACCTTCCCTTTGAGTTCCAGAAACCCCAAAATTCGTGTGAGGCTTCATTGTTGAGGAGATTAGGGGCTTAGAAGAGGAAATTGGTGGAAGGAGCTTGAGAAATTGGAAGTTAGCATCAAGGACTTGTATAGATCTGTGATCTACATCGGTTTTGGGCACATATCTGAGTGGAGGGGTTCGTGTCGGTGGTTGGAGCAGCATGATCTTATTTCTTCAGCCGACAGTTGCAGGTGAGTCTTCTCACCATACCAATGGGTCTAAGGCACCAAGGCCGACCCACCTTATGTTGTGTGATATGATAGATAGCTTTATGCTAGGTGGTATGATGGTAATTATGTGATATGCTAGTTGTCTTTGTGATACTTGCATGGAAGACCATGTGGGGTAGCCCATGACACAATGGTGTAAGACCCTGGGGGTAGCCACGACATCCTTACAGGTTTATGTACGTGTTATGTGTAGATATTTATGTGATGCATGATATGCTATTTGGTTATATATGGTATTTGCAGGGAAGACCCCGGGGGAATCCCGTGGCATTGGATGTAAGACCATGTGGGGTAGCCCATGGCAGTCCTAGGTAAAGACCATGTAGGGTAGCCAATAGCATTGGATGTAAGACAATGTGGGGGAGCCCATGGCAGTCCTAGGTAAAGACCATGTGGGGTAGCCCATGGCACTATTACATGTTTTATGTATGCAGGGCTTATGTGATATATGGTAGCTTTATAGCTAGCAATACATATGATATGTGTGTAGCTTTTATAGCTAACAGGATATGTGATATGTGGTTTGTGTGAATGGTATAATCTAAGAAACTCACTAAGCTTCGTGCTTACAGGTTTGTTATGGTTTCAGGTATCATCGTTTTGGAAAGGAAGAGCTCGGGTTGATCGCAGTGCACACACCTATGATTTCCGCAATGAATGATTTTGGGATAAACTCTGATAAACGATTTGATTGAATATGATTTGATTGTTTGAATTAAATGGTATCAATGTTTTAGTTATATTAAAAATGAAAATTTTACCCCTGATTTTTGGGACGTTATAGTCTAAGGCACCAAAGCCGACCCATTGGATATGTTATCCTAGTAGTGTTAAATGTTGAGTATGAGTTAGTGATTGCATGCTAGTGCTTATGCCAGTTAGGTAGACCTGTAGGACTACCTGTGATGTTATATGATTATTGCATGCTCAGTAGTTATGTTATATTTTATGTGGGTTGGATTGAGGTTGTACTGTTCCATGCGGTAGCCAACAAACCCTAGAGTATTCCAGATACGAGCTGAGGGCCCGGTAGGCATTCCAGACTCATACTGAGGACTCGGGAGCATTCCAGATACGAGCTGAGGGCCCGGTAGGCATTCCAGACTCATACTGAGGGCTCGATGGCATTCCAGATACGAGCTGAGGGCCCGGTAGGCATTCCAGACTCGTACTGAGGGCCCAGGAGTAATCCAGCTCGTAAAGTTGTGGACCCATTGTATGTTGTTTCAGTTTGTTATGATATGATATTGTTGATATGGTTATGTGGCCTGTATGTGTATCGATATTTTGGGGGTAACTCACTAAGCTTTCGGGCTTACAGTTTCAGTTTATTTGTTTCAGGTACTTCAGGGGATCGTGGCAAGGCAAACGCATGATCGTACAACTCCTCACCTTTTATGACTTTGTTTATGGGATACTCTGATATGATACATTTTGAAAACAAGTTTGTAATAGTAATGGATTTGAAATGTTTTTAAAAGTTTAAATTGGCTTGAAATTTTAGGGTGTTACAAGTTGGTATCAGAGCCTTGGTTTGAGTGAATTAGAGGAACACTCGTGTGAATCCAGTCTCAAATCAAGGAAAAGATTTTAAAATGATTTTAAAAGATTTTCAAAATAAGTAAAGGAGGATGCAGAGTGTACGATTAGCCGGAGCTAGTAAGTAGACCCCAAAATACCATACCGTTATTTGATATTGTGATATGTTGACAACATGCTAGTACTAAGATAGGGATCCTCAGGAACCATATGATAGAATTGCCTGATCTTTGATGCCTTATCTTAGGTAGAGTACCTCATTGATTGTTGTATGACTCTTTCGCGTGTGAACTAACTATTGGTTGAATACTCCAAATCACATGCTACATGGGTTAAATGGTCTTAGGGTAAGGGATTTGGTCCTGCTGCGCAGCTCTTGTCTGAGTCCAACCATTGTGGGATTAAATCTTTTAGTCTAAGATTGTTTAAGCCATGTGATATGTGATTGTATTTATGCAATAGTTAACTGGCACCAATAGAGGGTCGTGTGGCAGTTGCTGGATGGGTGGGTAGTGAGGGGTCGGGAGGCCAGTTATGAGATATTTAGAGTTCCTCTAGGAGTGAGGATGGATCGCTCGCTATGTTTATGAATATTGTTAGGGTGGTGTGGTGATACTTGAGACAAATATGGGTAGGTGTAGAAGGTAGTATAGGCCTGTACTACTGAAAGCACAAGACCCATACGCGTAGCAAGGAAGCCACAACCCCTAGGGTTTGGTTGGGAGTAGGTTCCCCGTCATGTATGTGGATTATCTGATATCTTCATGGTATATGTTCCATATGGTGATGGCAAATCGATTTGAGGCGGGATCCAGATCAAGATCGGAACTGAGTGGCCAGGATAGGCCGGTATTGTCCGTCGATCAGTTATGGGAGATGATTTCCATGGAGGTTTCTCAGATTTTGCGAGAAGAATTGTTCGGTGTCGTGGACCGGGTCACCGCCAGGGTGATCGCCAAGTTCGAGGAGCATGTTGCAGCGTTACAATCTGTGAGAGATGTTGCTACCAGGATGACTTCTGGGGGAGTGCCGGTGGTGGGGTCACAACTAGGAAAGAGGAGGAGGGACTTTTCAGCAGAGGACGAAGAGTTGGATACAGCTAACCTAAGTACTGGAAGTCAGGAGGGTCAGGAGGTGTGTGGCAAGTGTGGGGGAACCCACAGATTTGCTTGTCACAAATTCAGGTGCTACAAGTGCGGGGAGAGAGGGCATGTCTAACGGGATTGCAAGAAGTATCAGATATGCTTTCACTATCACCAGCCAGGTCATTTCAGGTCTAGCTGTCCTGTATTGAGGACAGAAGGAATTCAAATTCCACCAGTAATCGTTCCTCAGGAGTTCAAGGTCGAGTCGCAAGAATTCGCTGGTATGTAATTGGAAAGCCCCCATTCTGTAATAATATTGTGGTCAAATCGTCTATGATCGGTTTTTATTTTGTCTTGGAATATTGTTGAATGTGGACAAGCTGTAATTTCGGGTTAGTTGCCTGTTCTGTCTGATTTATGTGTCGTGAAGTTTAATGAGTGGTTAGGCCATTGGAGGTGTCAGGATAAATTTATTATCAAATGATTGTAGGTTATTAGAGTTCAGGGATTCAAAAAAAAAGGGGGGGGGGGGGTAATATGTGGGAGGTTTGCGGATAGGGTTCCACAGGATGGTTATTCAGCATTGTCAAGATTCAGTGGTTTTAGCAACCGTTAGTGATTAACGGAATAAAGCGCCAAGAAAGGTTAGTCGTTGCCGAGGTATTAGTTGGAGCATCTATCTTGTGGTCTTTAGGACGTGGGTGTAGGGTCATTCAAGCATTAGTGGCTGTCGGGTTCACTAGGATTCAGGAAGTGTTCATCTGGTTCTTAGAAGTGTGTGATCAATTGTGACTAACTAGTAATGGAGCACTAGTGGGAAAGAATTGGTTGTCATCAGATCGATCGTGGGGAAGTGAGAAGGATTGGGAATCCTCCAATTTTCATGTATTATGAGGGTTGGTCGAATCTAAGTGGGGGAGTGTTACCCCGAGATGCAGAACTGGGAGAGGTTTTGAAATGGGGATAAGTTTCACAACCCGATAGGGAGAATGGAGGCCCTAGTGGCTGCTTGGGTTGAGGGTTGTGTTGATTGGGGGTTCGGAAAAACTCCCCAGCATAAGAACACATCTTCTGGGTGGTTGTTAGCAGAAGTTGGGGAATCAGGTTGGGATTCTATCCATGAAGTGAGTTCACTTGTGTGTTAGTTCAAGTGCGTGTTCGGCCAGCATGGAAAGTGTTGTAAGATTAAGGGGGTAGCCGTAGCAAACACTATCAATCAGTGGGTCTGTCCCCAAGTATTGAACATGTTGCTGGAATAGGTAGAAGACTCCAGTGTAATTTGGTTTGATCGGAAGTTGTTGTGAGAGATCAGATGGAGTGCAAAGGATCTTGGTGATCCCATCAGTTCGGAGCATCTCCGAGGTTTCATCTTCTTGGATCATGTAATACTCCAATTGGGGACTGAGAGTGGATCCGAATGGGTATTAGTCAGTTTTTGGAAGGTTTGGGATTAGAATATCCTGTCATTCAGGTTCTGGGAACCAGGTTAGATCTTTCTCATGATCGTCTATGGCATTCAGATTGGGTTGAGGCAGTCATGCTCTATGCAGTAGGCCAAGATACCTGGTGCAGGCCGATTGTAAGTCGTAGGCACGGAGGCTCGAAGGAAGCGGTAGGGTTGAGGCGGTAGGCCAATAAACCCTGAGAATTTCAACTCGATAGTTGAATTGATTAGACATGTTGGTATTCTAACCCGAAAGGGGTGATATGGGTTACATATGAGTGTCGTGCTGGTTGGTCGGTAGTGGTAGGTATGTTGATGATGGTTTGAGTTATCCTGATGTGTCTTGGGATTTGTGTGTGGTAGTGGTTTTTGTATCGTATGTTGTTCGTTGAAGAGAGAAGCTTCGATGTTGTGTCAATGACTAATGTTGCAAGGTCAGGGGGTTAAGCCTCCTTGGAGTTGAAGGATGTGAGTATCTCTAAAATGGAGTTTTGGACAGACTCGGAGGCAATCTAGACCTATGATGAGGACCATGTGAGGGTATTCCAGTCATGGGCTGTGGGCTTAGAGATTGGGTGATTATGTCCGTTGTAGGAGCGCGTTCGGATTGGACGTATTGCTGAGATTTGGGTGAGTTGTGCTCGGTTGTGTCGAATCAGAGGAGTTTGAAGGAAATGCAAGGATAGATCCTTGGATACCAAGTATGGTTGTAGACATGGGATATGTATGTAGTGGTATTCCAATCTAGGGTATTCCATCCTGAGGATGACCGGACCCTATGATTGATTGGACCTGATGCGTTTGGTATTCCAACCCGAGGGTTGATTGTGCCGAACATGCGTAAGGATACGAGGGTATACCATCCTAGGGATGACTGGACCCGTCATAGGCATACCTGGTATTCCAGCCCGAGGCTGATTGGGCCAGGTATGAGTGTTTATGAGATATAGGTGGTTGATTCACGGGAATTTCTAGAAGCTGAAGGATGTAGTATCATGTCAGCACGAGAGAGAATGGATTCAAGAAGAGGATGGACTGGGTTCCAACATTGCGAGTTACTCAGGCTATCACCAGTTTTGGAAACGGAAGGGTAGTTTGACACTGTGAGAGGACCCAGTGAGTCATGGTGGTATCTAGCAGTTACAAATCACGGAAGTGTGTTCCTGGCAGGAAGGGATAGTATCATCGGGTGATACTTGGTTGTTATGTGTTGTCATCAAGAAGGAAAAGGCCGATGGTCGGCTTGGAGTACTGGCAAGGATGCCACGCAAGTAGGAGTTATGTTAAAGGGGGTGTAGTGGTCGGGTCTCGGAGGATTTGAGTTAATTGGGAAATCGGAGCCTACAGTTGAGTAGGTTGTTCGGAAGCGTATACTGCAGTAGGCTTCGAGGACAAAGCCTAATTTAAGTGGGGGAGAGTTGTAACATCCCGAATTTCAGAAGTATGATTTAAGGGTTTAAAGTGTAATTTCGAAGAAGGGACTCGACGAGTAAGTATGCTTACTCGCCGATTCGGAGCGGGTTTTGGGTCGTGAATTAAGTGACCAACTCGCTGAGTCGAAAGCTGGACTCGACGAGTTGGTGCTGGAATGAGAAAAACCCTAATCTCGAGGGTTGCACCCTATTTAAGAGACTTTATGTCTTTCTCTCAGCCTCCTTATTGCCATTGAGAACCAGAAAACCCTAAGCTCGTGTGTGTGAGGCCTTTGGAGAGAGATTGAAGCTTTGGAAGTTATTTCAAGTGGAAGAAACTTGAAGATCAAAAGGGCTTGCATCAAGAGAGTGGTGTAGATCCTGAATCTATTTCAGTTTGGGCACATCTTGGAGGTAATAAGCTGTTACCTTTACTCTTTTGCATCTAGATCTATTCATGGATGAGATTTAGGGCCATTTTGGTATGTTTGAGATCTATTTCGGGTTTAGAGTTCAGATCTGAAGTTGCTACTCCAGAACTAGACTTGTGTTGGTCTAGAATGTCATAAAGCATCAGTCAATGAGTTGTTGGTGAAGCCCCTTTGTATTAAATCCTAGCCCTAGAGTGATTTGGACCTTTAACTCCTTGGTTTCACGTAAAGTTTGCAACTTTACGTGAGAATCATGCCCTAGAATAGTGGATCTATAGTTTAGAGCCCCTGCATGGCTCAAAAAGCCTCTGTATGGATGATGGACTGAAGAGACTCGGCGAGTTCCTTGGGTGGACTCGGCGAGTCATATGAAGATAGGCATGAACTCGACGAGTTGGAAGAACATCTCGGTGAGTCTGTTGAAGATTGCCTTGGACTCGGCGAGTCAGGTCGCAGAACCCCAATCTCTTTTGGTTAAAGCTTCGAATCAGTGAGTCGGTTGGCGACTCAGTGAGTTGGACATGATGGAATTCAGAGACCGTTGGAATCGACGAGTCTTGGGGTGACTCGGCGAGTTGAGTCGTGCTATGAGAGTTTTCTGAGTTTGAGAACTCGGCGAGCCAACGGGTTGACTCGGCGAGTAGAGTCAATCAGGAAGGTTGAATTTGGCTAGGACTTTGACTTTGACCTGTTTGACCTTCAGGGGTGTTATGGTAATTTTGGATATTTATGTCAATGTATCATTGATGGCTATAGGTGTTGGAGTTTGGGGCAATGCTTCGAGATTGTGCTTTCGTGGTTCGGTTCGACACTTGCAAGGTAAGTTATCCTCACTATACTAAGGGGTCTAAGGCACCAAAGCCGGCCCATTGGATATGTTATCCTAGTAGTGTTAAATGTTGAGTATGAGTTAGTGATTGCATGCTAGTGGTTATGCCAGTTAGGTAGACCTGTAGGACTACCTGTGATGTTATATGATTATTGCGTGCTCAGTAGTTATGTTATATGTTATGTGAGTTGGCTTGAGGTTGTACTGTTCCATGTGGTAGCCAACAAACCCTAGAGTATTCCAGATACGAGTTGAGGGCCCGATAGGTATTCCAGACTCATACTGAGGACTCGGGACCATTCCAGATACGAGCTGAGGGCCTGGTAGGCATTTTAGACTCATACTGAGGGCTCGATGGCATTCTAGATACGAGCTGAGGGCCCGATAGGCATTCCAGACTCGTACTGAGGGCCCAAGAGTAATCCAGCTCGTAAAGCTGTGGACCCATTGTATGTTGTTTCAGTTTGTTATGATATGATATTGTTGATATGGTTATGTGGCCTGTATGTGTATCGGTGTTTTGGGGGTAACTCACTAAGCTTTCGGGCTTACAGTTTCAGTTTATTTGTTTCTGCTACTTCAAGGGATCGTGGCAAGGCAAAGGCATGATCGTACAGCTCCTCACCTTTTATGACTTTATTTCTGGGATACTCTGATATGATACATTTTGAAAACAAGTTTGTAATAGTAATGGATTTGAAATGTTTTTAAAAGTTTAAATTGGCTTGAATTTTTAGGGTGTTACAAATGAGCAAAATCTTGTGTATGGTGCCAAGGAAGCCCATGTACATAACTTTTCCATAACAAGATGTCTAGAAGATCATTCTATTTCATCTGAAGGTTATTGGGTTGCCCAAACCCTATGTATATCAAGTCTTTATGTACAAAAAGCCAAAATCCGTGCTAGAGCCTAGATCTAATCATGAAAACACATAAATCAATGATCTTTATGGTCACAAAGGTTCTAGAAGTGAAGAAGTAAGATAGATCTACACTTGGGAGGACTCACTTGCACCAATAATTTGATCATCCTTTTCAAAACACACTTTCACAAAACAAAACTCAACAGTACTTGCAATAAGGGTGTTAGGGTTTCACAATGGTGTTTTTAGAGGTGAATAATGGAGAATGAAATGAAACCTTAAAAGTTAGCACCATTAAATAAGGCTCAAAGCCCGACGCCTAAGGTTTTGGGGCTTGGTGGCTTCATGTCGTGACCAACACATAGTCATGTCGCTATTTAAATGACATGGCTCGTGTTGCCACATAAAGATGTCGCACCACGATCCGTCCTAAATCCCAAATCTCAATCCTAGAGAAATCAATACCAAGACAACTCATACCTGGAAAACAGATGTTACAAACTCTCTTCATCCCCATCAGAAAACTTCCTTAGATTTCAAGCTTCTCCAAATTTCAGATCTTTGGCATAATTCAACCATCATATTTCAAGCATCTTGAATTTTCAATGTGTAAGTCTATGTGTGTTTTTATATTGTGTTTTCAGGTTGTGGATTTTTTGGATTTATATTAAAAAATAAACCTATAATCATCATTGATTTTTGGGTTCAATTTTCATATTTTTGTGCATTTGTGGTTCAACAATTTTTTATGAGCTTATTTTGGGATTAATTTGTAGATTTAAACTCTAATTCATCATTTTATAAGGTTCAACTGTTTTTATATATGGAACATATCTCGAGTAGATTTTGGTAATGAGGTTTTCTTGAGGATTTTTTCGATGTCTCAATGCGTGTTTTCTGCATAATCTTGACGGTCATAATGGGTGATCGTGGTGGTCATGGTTGATGGGGTTCACTATTACATGAAAGGAGGCAAAAGGGGTTAAAAGGGTATGTAGGGTGGGTGGATAATGTCTTAATAATAGCAAACTATCTATATTTAACTTAATAAGGGACCAAACTTGAAAAAAGAAAACAAAGCATCCGATTGAAAAAATGGAAGTTAAAGACCAACCATATAAACCACATGAACTATTTGTGTACTTTAGTATATGGTTGTGTTTTACGAGTCACACCTAGTTGATAAGTTAACTTATTTTTCGAGTTTTTTTTAAATTGTCATGTTTGACAAACCAAAATGTAACTTAAAAGCTAGTTTTTTATAAAAAAAAATTTAATTTTTTCCAAATATATTCCTTAATTAATTATAAAAACACATTTTTTAAATGTCATTTTATGTCATTTTATATTTTCTAGCTAGCTTTTTGGCCGGTTTTAACTAACGACATTTTTATCAACCAACTTTTCAGTTGTCAGCTACCGTGTTGTTTAACGACTAACTTTTCAGATATCAACTAACTTTTTAACTAATAACTATTTATTCAACTAATACGCAAAACATAACCATTTATCTAACGAAAGTCTACAAAACAGTACATGACTACGAAAAAGCCTCCCTCACAAATAAATAGGTCGAAATTATCATATTTGGTCCTTTCATATTCATTTGGATAATATATCACGCAAACATCATTCAACCCTTTACTAGTTTCGTACTAAGTCGTTTTCCATTCCACTTCAATATTTCTTTTTCTTTTCTTTTTTCTTTTTACTTTGATGTAAAAAAAATATCTAACCTCATTTTAGTTTTTGCATTGTTTTTATTTAGATGTAAATGATGTTAGTATACGAAGTCGAGACAAATGATCAATACACCACCAAACGGTACCACATATTGGTTTAGCAAGGATACTTGTTTCCTTTCTCTCTCTCTCATCTCCACTTATACCATATGCATCAAAGTTTATAGAGTAAATTACACGAATGGTCCCTATGGTTTAGTGTAATTTATGCGTTTGGTCCCTAACTTATTTTTTTTTTTTAATTCGGAAGGTCCCTATTGTTTGTTTTTGTTACGCGCTTGGTCTCTGTCTTAACTAAAAAGACTATTTTGCCTTTGATTTTTTAATTTATTTAAATAAACACACCCCCAACATCATCCCTCTCACCTTACTTTACCTATTTCATCAATTTTCCCTATTTAAATAATAGTATTTTTAGATAAGACAGGGACCAAACGCGTAACAAAAACAAACTATAGGGACCAAGAGTGTAACAAAAGTAAATAGTAGGGACCTTCCGTATTAAAAAAAGTAAGTTAGGGACCAAACACACAAAATAGCCCAAACCATAGTGACCATTTGTGTAATTTACTCAAGTTTATAACAAAATGTATGAGTTAGGGATAAATTTTCATATGGTGTGGATTGTAAGAGTTGTTGAAAATGAGAGGAGAGGAAATGTTGATATGGATAGGGGTGTTCAAGAATATCTGTATTCGAAATTAACCGAATTTTCAGATACCTTGATTTTCGGATATCCGATTTTTCGGATTCGGATACGGATCGTAGTTTTTGAAAATTTCGGATATTTATGATACGGAGTATTTGCAACTTTTTATGTTTGAAGGTATTGTTGCATTCAACATTGGAGTGAACACAAAATTTGGAGCTTTGGGTTTCGTAGATGTACACATGCCGCATGTAGTTTATCATTTCATTTCTATACATATTAATATGTTTTTTTTTTCTATATTAATATGCACAATTCCACTTTCAATGATCATAATTTGTATACGTCTAACTGTTTCTCATTTCATTTCTATACTTATTATGTTTTTATATAGTTGCTTTACTTTGAATTGATTATATAAATGCATTATTTGGTTTTATGTTTAGGTGGTTGTGACAAGCAAAATGATTGAATTTTGGATATCTAGTTTGATATCGAAATCCGTATTTAAATTTTTAGATATCCGAAATTCAAATATCTGAAATTTCGGATACGAATTTTGATATAAAAAAATCTATTATCTGAATTTTCAGATATCCGATTTTGAATACCCCTAGATATCAGACCTATATAACATTTGTGAATGATAGAGTCCATCCACATTTGTACTAGTATATTATAATTTAGGGAAATGACTTAAAAGGGTAAGAAAGTTTAAAAAATATACAAAAAAAACCATTATATTTTTTTTAGCGTAAAAACCTCATTTTACCGGGTATTGTAGGTTAGCTGGTTGTTTTTATTATTTTTACACTGTAAAAGATATACATGATTATTAATGGTTACCCCAACATTATTTCCCCTAAATTGAAACAATTAGGGATTGCTCCTTCTCCTCTGTTCCTCCATTCCACAGAAATCACCACAAACAATGGATTCAACCTCAAAAGTAGAGTACATGAAAATCAAAGTTAATCATACAGGTTCTTTTGTCCCCAAACCCATTGTCTATTTCAACCCCGTAAAAGTGTTTGTTACCAATGTCGATTTCAGAAGCATGAGTTTCACGGAGTTCATCTCATATGTAAAGAAGCTGCTAAATAATGGAAGAATCACCGTCCACTATTTTCTTCCACAACATTCACTGAGAGATGGGTTGAGAGCCTTTGAAGATGAAAATGATTACTAACGTTTTCTTGATTCTGGATATGAGAATGGGGGAATGATTAATTTGTACATTGATCACTCTCAGGAAGAAGTTATGGAGTGGATTGCAGAAGCAATAGTTGAAGATGGATTGTCAGATGGTTATACGGATGATGATGATGATGATGATGTAGACTCTAAACTTTCAGATAATGAGTTTGTGGAGCATGAACTTGATGATGATGCGATACAAATACAGCCATAATGATCCTTTCATTAGACGAAATTTTTTCAGGCCACCAAGAGTTGTAGATGATAAGAAAGATGTGAAGTCAAATCTTCCTAAGCATCATGTTCATGATCCTAACAAGAAATGGATACATTGGCACCAATTTAGGTATGAAATTTTGTAATCATTTTGAACTTAACAACATGTTAAGCAATTATGTTGTTGCTAATGGGTATAAATTGTGGTATAAAAAATTATTCAAGTAGATTATTAGTTAGATGTTGCAATGGTGAAGAAAATTCTAAATGCCCTTTTAGATTGTGGGCAATTTGGATGAGTAAAGAAAGATAATGTCAGATTAAGTCACTGATCTGAACATAACTGTTGTTGGGCCTTCAGTTTAGGTGCAATGGTCATATATAGTTGGATTGGAAAACAATTAATGGAAACCATAATAGATAATCCAAGAATAAGTTATAGGAAAATGAAAGTAGTAGTCCTTAGAGATTTTAATCTACACGTTAGTGTTAGTCAGTATAGAGATGTAGAAAATTTTGCAATGGATGAGATAGAAGGGAGTTAGGTGACACATTATGAAAAGATTTCCACAGTGAAATTAGATGTTGATATCATGCCTAATTCTACAGTCCATTTTTCAAATATGTATATTTGCTTGACGGCTATGAAAGATGGTTGGATTGAGGTGTGTAGAAGGGTGATTGGTGTCGATGGGTGTTTTTTAAAGGATCTTGTAGGGGTGAGGTACTGTCAGTTGTTGGTAGGGATGCTAATAACCAAATGTATCCTCTAGCATGGGTTGTCGTTCTAGTTGAAACTAAAGCAACATGGAAATGGTTTTTAGATCTATT
Organism: Lactuca sativa; assembly: GCF_002870075.4. Classification (NCBI taxonomy): domain Eukaryota; kingdom Viridiplantae; phylum Streptophyta; class Magnoliopsida; order Asterales; family Asteraceae; genus Lactuca; species Lactuca sativa. Next base: position 41,684,476 of record NC_056629.2, on the reverse strand, counting down.
GCTTGAAGACATTGAAATCGGACAAGGCAGAGGACTAACCATCATCTCTGACCAACACAAGGTAGTTAACTGCTTTTTAGATACTTTTTATATTTTTTAATTGATAATGACATTGAAATGTTAATTAACAGGGATTGATTGAGATAGTTAAGGAAAGAGTTCCTAAATGTGAGCATAGACAATGTGCTAGGCATGTTTATGCCAACTTCAAGAGAAAATTCACAAGAGATGAGTACAGGAAACTATTTTGGGGTGCTGCCAATGCCACAAACACAACAAAATTTAAAGGTATAATGAAGGAAAACAGGTTAATTAACATACATGCTTATGAACACCTAATGGAAAAAAAACACATGGTCTAGGGCATTTTTTAGGGATGATAATGGTAGTGATGCCATTAAAAATGGTATATCTGAATCCTTTAATGTAGCAATTGTGGAAGCTAGAAAAAACCCATAATGGCAATGTTGGAAGATATTAGAGTGTATGTCATGGAAATGATGCTTACTCAAAAAAAGAAGGGACTAAAGTGGAACTTGGATACTTGTCCCTCAACTAGATGGAAGATTGAGGACATGTAGAATGTACATAGGTATATAACTATATTTAAATAAAATACATATACATATATACATATACATATATATATATATATATGTCATTACTAACTTGTATGTAACATTTCATAACAGGTATTAGAGAGTAACTCTAAGTGGTTTTCATCAATATGAGAGTAGGTGGGTGAATGAGGTGTATGCAATTCACTTACATAAAAGAACATGTGGATGCAGATCATAGAAGCTGATAGGTATACCATGTGTCCATGATATTTCTGCAATCTTGTGTTTGAATGAAAATATAGAGGAGTATATAGCAGTTTGGTACACAACATATATGTTTGGAAACTGCTACAGATACAATATAAAGCCAATAAATGGATTTGAAATATGGCCAATAAATGATTGTAGTACCATCTTACCACCAAAACATAGAAGAATGTCTGGCAGACCAAACATAAACATGAAGAAATGCAATTCAGAAAGAAGTGGCTGACACACTGTTAGCAAAAGAAGGACCACTTCAAACTACAGTCAATGTTCCCAAGAAGGTTATAACAAGAGGATATGTCCACTCAATCAGGTTAATGTAGTTGATGATGATTGTCTATTTGATTACCACGTGTTATTTGATGTAGAAGTAGGTGAGGGACATAGGATTGTTGAGGAGGTTGGAGGTGATGGAGAAGTAGGTGAGAGATATGGGGTTAATGAGGATGTTGGAGGTGATGCAGAAGTTGGTGAGGAACATGGGCTTGTTGAGGATGTTGGTGACGTTGGAGGTGTGGCTGATTTACAGAATACTGGGAATCAGCATGTGGTTGCTCCTAATTTGAAAAGGAGAAAATATGGTCCTTCTCAGAGGAACACAAAACTTAGGTTGAAGAGGAAGTTGATGACCAAGGCTGATAAAGGGGAAAGTCTTGGAAATCATCTCACAATCTAGGAGAAAGTATTGGGGACAACTTTTGTTAGGGAATCTTTTGTTGGACACATCTTTTGATAACTTTTTTTTTTGTTTTTATGCCAAAAAATGATGTAGGAGCATGTGTTTGGTTAGGTGTCCTATTAAATATTGTAATGACATATAATTTATGTGGCCTACATTAGATGAAAAACTCATTTATATTTATGCTACAATCTTGTTAAAGGTCCCACTTTGGATATATATATATATATATATATATATATATATATATATATATATATATTTTGTTGGAATCATTTATTGTGTACCATTTAGATGAAAACTCAATTATTTTAGGCATCATTAATTCCATTCCAATGTGAACACTCAATTTTATCTAGAAATCATTGATTCATTTCCAATGTGATCACTCAACTTTATCCAGGAATCAATGATTCCATTCCACTATCAAAACTATTTTTCCATTCCATAAAACACTAATTTCATTCGAATATAAGTCATTAAATTAACCCAAATTTCAAACTACATTACCAAAGTCATTTCGCTACGACTTTCAAAGTACATTACCCAATCTTACACTTTATTGTAGAATGACATACAATACAAACATAACAAAAAACAACAACATACAACATTTGAGATTCTAGTATTTCCTACTTAACTTATCCAATGCCTTTCTAAAACTCATTGATTCATAATCTGCCTTCACCTCATGAGTCCATAAATTATTTTTCAATATTAATATCTTCACTTCAGTGGTATCTTGTGTTATTGGTTCTTCATCATCATCGACCCATTCCCAGAAATCATATTTTTCTTCTTGGATTCCTTCATATACATAATAAAATTTACATGAGAAATCAGTTATATAGGAGAAGTAGATGATAAATATATATGATTTATTTCCCATTGAGTTATGACAACACCTAAACTTTTTACCCGAATTATCCCTCATAGTTGTGATCCAAATTACAGAAGTCTTCTCATAGTGACAAATTTGAGCATAATCAATTTTACTCCTACTCTTGAAAATGTGTGAAACTGATTTCGAAAATGTTAATGAATATGAAGATGCCATCAGGAGCCGTTGCAAGAAGGGTGTTGATGAAGATGATGAACCCTAATTTGGTAGTTGAAGATGTAAAACTCCATTAAATAACCCAATGTATTATTTTAACTGAGTTAACCGGTTACCTCAGGTTACCACGAGACTCTGTTAGTACATCGTTGGTGTTTTTTGTATAAATCCTTCAATTTAAAGATATTTTTTATATAAAAAAACAATGGTTTTTTTGTACATTTTTAAAATTTTTTTTACCCTTTAAGTCATTTTCCCTATAATTTACACTAAAAAGGTCAAATGTCAACTTTAATCCCTTTTATTTTAGGTTTATAAATTTTTAGTTTATTTTAATTACTTAGTTATATTTAAAAGATAATAATTAATATTTACAATACGTATGTTAATTGGTTTAAATTAATTACAACAATAAAGTTTAATTTTTATGTTTCAAATTAGTCGAAAATTTAAATATGTTCTAAAAATTAAAACACGATAATATAATTATTCTATTTTTTAAATTATCTTTGAGATATATCGTACAATATAAATATCATTTATTTATGATAAGTTTATAAAACTATTGTAAAAAAAAGTACATATTTTCTAATTAAATACTAATTAATAAAAGAAATAATTTATAAAATATAGATATATTTGAAATAATTTTTTGTTTGGAAATAGATTCAAAGTAAGGTTGAAAATAAAACATTAGTTCATTAGTTGCACCGTTTTTTATTTTATTTTAATGTAAAAAGTTTATATGGATTGCAAAGGTTTAAAATGTTTGATATATCTTATTGATTTATTGTTTTTCATTGTTCTTCCCATGTTTTCCAGGTTTTTCTTTCTTTTCCAAAAGGCTTAATATTTGGTTGTTCAGAGCTGGAAAGTTTCATCATGTGTAATTCCAATGGCTCTAATTATCTCGGCTAATCAGCTTTGGTTTTGATATAATATCATCTCCAACCCATAATATATAACACCATTTTTAAAACCAAAATAATATAGTCTTTAGTGCAAACTTATTCATCTACAACATATTACACCATTTTATATACCAAAACAATATTTCAAGCAATTTTTAATTTTCTAAGGTATATATATGGATCTTCATATATACCTTTATATTTATTAGTTTTTGCATAAAACTGTCTTACATGTTATGTTACACTAACATTATACTATATAAACCAAATTAAAGAAACGATACACGTGCTCTCTAATCGTTTGTATGCGTTGTCAAGATGATTGACTTGTTGCATTGTTTGTCACTATTATGTTGTTTTGTTTCACCTTTGGTCCCTTAGGCTAACGATTGTTAGAAGTCTCCTGTTAACTCATCTCATGTGTATCCCACAATGGTGTGATACATACATTTTCTTTAGTTTGATTTATTTTTGTTATTTTGTTTAGATTAGTGTTGAAATGAAAAACTCTTTAAAATTAATATCATATACTAGTATTTAGTAGAGAAAGGGATGGGGAAATGTCCATACTGTGGTTATGTGCAATGCACATGAAGTGAGGTATTGGGAGGCTTCTAACCGCAGTAAATTAGCCCAACGGAGTAGAGATGAAACAACAAAATAGGTCCCAACAATACAAAATGTATAAGTATATGAAGGTTTAACACTAACTATATAAAAAATAACAACAAACTTTTACACTATTTCTTACAGCATTTTGATGATGCACAAAATAATTTTGCGTTAAAGTAACATGATATAAAATGAGATTTTGTTATTAACTTGAAGATGCCCTAATTAAAAAAATAGTATCATCTACTCTAATAAATGGAGGTTTTTTTTGCCACTTATCATACTCTCATTCAATTTGTCAAATGTCATTTTGTGGTTATTTTGAATTAATTTTTATTCTACATGTCATTTTATAGTTTTTCTATTTTATTAATTCCACATACTATTTAAATGTAATAATAAATACATATTAATTTCATTAACCAACTTTTCTTTTAATTTTAAAATTTGTAACAACGGAAATTTTTAAAACAATTTTTCATTTCTTAAAAATATATTTCCATCCAAAATAAGTCATAAAGATCCAATGTATCATGTCATAATACAAATCATATAAATCCCAAGATCATAAATCCTCCATCAGTGTGTACAGATCACGCCGGCACCTTCCCACGGTCCTCGCTGGTACCTGAAACACATATCACAACAACTGTAAGCATAATTGCTTAGTGAGTTCCCCAAAATACAACCTACGCACATACGCCTTTCCAGGCCCTGACCTTCCGGTCCATGTGTCTCAGGGGACTTCCGTCCCGACTAGGTAAACCTTCCGGTCCTACCTACGCCAAACTTACGGTCCACATTACAACGCCTTCCGACCCATAACATATTCGCCTTCCAACTCATAACATAATGCCTTCCGGCCCATATCAAGCATATCATACATGGCACATACAACGATTAACTTATCACACACAACACATATATCTCATACCATATCCGACCTTCCGGTCACACAGTCAAACCCTTCCGGGTATAGTATAGTGAGAAGACTCACCTCGTGGAAAGTCTAAGATCTCGTGTCCTCGCTAACACCGACCCCGAACGACGGCTCAACCTCGCCTAAACATAAAAATATCATTTATTACACAAGGACTTCCACCACTTAGAACTTTACTCCTTATCATTATTCCTCAGAGTGTAAAAGACCATTTTACCCTTCCTTGACCTAAAGTCCTCAAGTTGACCAAAACCTTAAAAGTCAACAAAAGCCAAATCCTGAGAGTACGTGGGGCGTACTCTAGATGTACGCGGGGCGTACGTCGCCAACTCCTCCCTGATCGGGGTCTCTACCCAGTACGCTGCGCGTACTGGAAGTTACGCCCAGCGTAACCCCCAGAATCAGCCACTCTCCATTTCTGGTCTTAATCGGTTAAGCCATTACTTCCACTTCTAGATCCGGCTCTTCTAGAGTGTCTAAACCCATAAAGTCGAGACCTTTAAGCCTTGGCACGACTGTAAAGGCTCCAACATCACATAACAACCCTTTATTCAAACTCAAGGACCTAGATCTCATGCATGGTGCAAACCCCACGTCCAAGATGCCATTTTTATGAGTCTACAACCCCAGTAGATCAGAAATATGAAGTATCTAAGCTTATGGAGGCCATTTGCACAAAAGTCTCCACCTTTGGGACTTAAACCCTAGAAAATGACCTTTTAAGCATACAACATGAACCAAGTGACAAGATCCGAACTTTATACCTGGAAATGAAGCTTTAGCCCTTGCAAAGTTCAGATCTACACTTGAGCACCACTTCTAGCCTCTCCAACAAGCTCTTCTTCTCCTTTGCAACCTTGAAATGACACCACCAAGCTTAGAATACACACACAATGGCCTAAGAACGAGGGTACACTCTTTTTAGGGTTTCACTCTGAGGGATGGTGGCTGAGAAGACCAGCCACATGTTCCTTTTATAGCCCCATCAAAGGAATTTAGGGTTTGGGTCTGAATAAGTTATGTCGGGCGTAACCTTGGGTACGCCCTGCGTACCTGAGGGGAAACGCATCCAAATGAGGCGTGCGAGTACGCGCAGCGTACACCTTGTACGCCCAGCGTACTCGCCTACCATGAAAACCCTAAATCATCAACTTAACCAAGATGTAAGGCCAAAAGAAGAATACCTGGATTTCGGGCTGTTACAAAATTACTAAATTAAAGATTCATTAATTTATTTTATTTAATTATCTAAATTATTTGTTTAAATTTAGAGAAAAAAAATTAAATCTTTATAATTCAAATTTTTTTCTCATTTTTCTTATAAATTTAAACTTCTTAATTTAAGAATTTTATATTTAGTTTTTCTTTTAAATAAACTCATGTAATACATGGGTTATATACCTATTCATCCGATATATAATTTGTAAATTAACTATATATAGCTCCCCATCTAGACAAGTCATTCATTAATTAGTTATTTTTTATTTGTTTTTGTTTCAATAAATTGTTTTAAGTATAGTTACATCGATCTCTCTCATATCATTCATTGAAGTTATGGACATTCTTAATAAATGATTGATTTATGTTGCATCTTAAAAAGCATGATATATAAGAGCATAACAAACGATAACTTACAAATAAATTTATTTCAAAAGCATAATTTTATCGACATCCTAGCTATTCCAAAAACATTCAGACTCATACTGTGATACTCATGAGTCATGACAAGTTCGCCTATGGTTTGGCATTTGACGTGGGAACCATGACTAGCCCTTATAAGTAGTTCACGTGCTTTCAGTTGCCAAAATATCTAACTTCTAACGTGCACCCAACATTTACTTTTGGATTGGCAAGGGCACACAAAAAATATATATGATGCTTTAGTTATTTAAGTTTTTGGTATTGGTTAAATTATTATATTTTTTGCTGGGGACTTTTTTGTTTTATATATTCTTTATTTTCTTTTAATTCAAATAATTATTAAATATTAATATAAGAAGATATAAATTATTCAATATATATATCACTAAATGGATTTTTCTTTTTTTGAGATTTAAAAAATTAATCCAATATTGAATGTATTTTGATATTCGTATATAATTATCTTATTTTAGTTTTTATATATAAAGTCTAGCATGTTGAATTGTTGATTGTTCAACACGTGTCTACAAAAAAGCTTTACATTGCCTAAGGCTATACAGAGTGAGCACGGTTTGGAGCCGTGATTTTGCCACCTGGACCGCGAACACCACCCTCTGGGTGCGGTTTTCTGCTGTTTTGGCCGCAGTGTGGCTAGAAAGTACCACGTATTTTGATGGCTGCTGCACTCATTGACCGTTCAACAGTCCTTGCGTTTGAATTGATTTATTTATATATTTTTTATTTTTTATTATTATTTTTTTTTTACTTTACTCTATATATATACTTACAATTTTTTACATAACCTTCAATCAAAATCCTTACAATTTTACCTTATTTTCCTCAAATTTTTTTGAAAATGTTTTCTTTCAAAAGGTCCATCAAAGAAAAAACACTCGTTAGAAACACCGTAACCATTGGCGGAGCTTTATAAGGGCAAGGGGGCTGTGCCCCCCCCCCCCCCCCCCCCCCCCCCCCGATTTTTTGTTTTTAAATAGTCCTTATAGTTTCATTTTATACATTTTAAGTGCAACAATATAAAATTTTTGCTGTGCCCTCCCTCCCCCCCTGTTTACCAATTTTTATACATATTATATTTTCGCCCCCCGAATCAAACGTTGAAGCTCCGCCCCTGACCGTAACCCCAATACTTTCATTTGATCAACCGATTTTGTCACCTCCGTATTACCACTATGGTTGTATGCTTCCATAAACACAACCACTACCACAAACACTACCACAACCCGACACAGATTTTAATCCATTTGATTTTTTGTCTCAACCCAAGTTTGTTCAACAAACACAAGCACAACCACAAACGATCGTTTCTGATTCCGAACCGGAATTCGTTAAAGAAACTCAACTCACTCGAGCAGCAACTAAAAGAAAAGAGAAGGCGGAGAAAACGATGAACAAGGAAACCATGTTCTTTAATGATTTATATACCAACATGAAACGTCAATGGAAAAGTGGAGAAAGCGATGATGTGAGTTGAGGAAAAGCGTAGAAAGTGTATCAAAAAGAAAACCTGAAGACTTTCAAGTTTCTTGAAGTTTGGAATTTTGTGAAAGATAACAAGAAATGGCAAAACATCAAAACATCAGATGAGCATATCGACAGTGGCTCAAAACGCAGCAGGACTTCTGAGTCCAACCACACTACATCAGATGCTCGTGTTCAATTTGATCTGAATGCAGATGAACCTGTTCTAGTTTCACCACCTTCCCGACCAATAGGAAGAGATAAAGCAAATAGCAAAGGCAAAGGCAAAGCGTCAGATTCAAATGAGTTGAAGAAATGGGGCCCGACATGAAGGGTATATAAGATAGAATAGACAAGATTTTGCAAATTGCTTCTGAAAGAGAGCTTTGGATACAAAAGGGACAACGACATGAGTACTATCGATGGACACGTCGAATATGACCGGGGACGAGCTTCAAGTTCTTTTGGCGATGAAGGAGGAAGTGAAAAAACGTTATACAAATCGTGACTAACTTTTAGTTTTTTTTTTAAGTTTTTAATCGTGTGGTTTTTTTTTTTTTTATTTTTTTTTTATTTTTTTAAGTTGTAGGTTTTATGTTTCTAATTTGCTTTTCTAAATTTTTAGTTTTTTTTTAAAGTTAAGGAATGTATGACATTTTTATTTTTAATTAATGAAATATTATCTTTTTTAAAAAAGAGATTTTATCCATTAAAAAAAAATAAAATAAACCCAAGTAATGCAATGTAATGTTTTTTTAAATGAAGTTTTATTTGATTAAATTATTAAAAAAACAACAAAAAGTGTGGCACCACTCCTTGGGTGTGACAAGAAACCACATTTATGTGGTAAAAAATGATGTGGCGCACATATGACATTGAAGAGAGTACAGTTCTGGTGGCATCACTCCCTCTAGCCTAATTGGTTTGGGGTTCTTTGCTCGAATGGATCAATCAAAATACAATTTCTCTCGAATTAGGTTTAAAGTTTAATGCATGTGACAATTTAGGTTTTCGCATATTTCGTCTTTTATTATTATTATTATTATTATTATTATTATTATATCTAGTAGGATACAGTTGGTTTCTGTTTCAATGTCGAATCATGGAGGATGAAGTTATGTTGATAAGCGTAAGGGTTCGAATGATACTAAGGGATGCATATCTGATAGGTGAGGGCTAAGAGGGTATACACAGAATGTTAGCTTTGTGATAATGATTTAAATCTCATATCGAATAATATTACCGTTGTTTTACACCATCAACATTTGGGAATAATGGAACGAATGTGCGAAACACAGGACTTTGATGGATGTCTTTATTGCTATGTGCCCATCAAATTATTTGGCAAAATGTTTGGATTTTTCTGATTCATTAAGATGGAGGGCCTGTAAATATTAACAATAAAGAACTCTTCTTATTGGATTGGAAGTTACAAGGTCTTTTTTATAGTAGCAAAGTTTGATAGAACAAAAAATGATATGAAAGCCATGGTGGTATTGAGAATAAGAAAGAACATACCCACGAGGTGGTATTGAGAATAAGAAAGAACATACCCACGAGGGGTTAAATCCTAACAATAGATTGCCAAATGTAACGCTCGTAAACTTGGGGCTATATAGAGGTGTAAACGAGCTGAGCTGATGTAACGCCCGTAGATCCGGGCTAGTCAATTTAGAGATAATAGGGGTCGAAAACTGTGACAACCCGAAGTTCGTTCCGTTGTCGTAACCCAATACGTCATTTAAAATTTTGCCGTCTTAAGTTGTTTCCGTTCATTTCTAAATTTAAGTCATTTATTTTTGATATTATGACTTAATAATTGACCAAATACGTTAAAAATCCATGGAAACGCTTCAACTTATTAATTTGAAAAATAATTGTTTTATTCCGTCAAGTTATAAAAATAACTTAATCGGGTGCGACCAAAAGCCACGTCTAACTTCGGTATCGGGTAGAATTCCACCGTGTCCCGAACTTAGGACCTATTTAAAACTCAAAAGACTTCATTTGAAGCCTTTCCTCTCTCTCACTACTCTCTCTCTCTCTAACCTCTCTCCTCAAATCAACTCTAAGGGTCCAAAATCATCAAATTAAGGCTTCTAATCATCAAGGTATCCACCCTAACTCCTAGTATAGCATCTTAGATCTTCAAATTCGAGTTCAAATCATGGAATAGGACCAAAATCATGTGTTTACGGCCCGGGAACACCCTTGGGCCGTGAACACATATAAAAGGGGTTTTTATGCCTTAAAACCCTTCCAAAACACCATTGAGGCTTAGATATGGCTTGTAGAATTATGGAATTGGACTTAGAACACCTTGAACTTAATTTTTAGAGAGTAAACATGAGTTTACTGCCCAAGAACATGCTTGGGCCGTAAAATCCATATCATGGGGAGTAAACTCATTTTAAAGTGTTAAATTGCCATTTAAACACACCAATAGCCTTGAGATAAATTCTAGAATCAACCACAAACATATTGGAAGCCTTAAACTCAATGAAAACACCTTCCTTAGGAGTTCACAGCCGTAAACCCTCCCAAAAGGGGTTCCTAGGCCGTAAACTCCCAAATCATGGCCAAAAGACACCCTTAATTCCTTCCAAGGTATGTGTAGTAGCTTAAAATCACATGTGATTAAGGGAAGACCACCAAGAAACATTTTGGGCATGTATATATGATTTTACGGCCGTAAACATGTAGTTTACTGCCGTAAACTCCTCAAATGGTCCCTAAATTGCTTAAATCAATTTTCCATACCTTGAAACCAACCCTAGAAATTCCCTCTTAAGTGATTCAAGCCATTTTTGCACCAAAAGCACCCCACCATGAGTTTACGGCCGTAAAATCATGGGGAAGGGTACATTAGGACCAAAAACTCTAGTATGAGTTTACTCTTGAAGAGTAAGCTCCATATCCAAGCCTTATGTGTCCTCAAATGCCACCCGGGTCCCTCCAAACACTTGTAATGAAGTGTTTTCGTGATTAGAAGTGTTTGTCCCTAACAATTAAATTATTCAAATACTAAATGTGTATCTTTTTATAATACATAGGAATCTTGTGCGTTTGCAAACCCAGAACTGACATTTAGGATCCAAACCGACGCGTTTCTCAACAGGTGAGTTCATATCCCTACCCTTTTTCAAATGTTTTTCAAATGTGTTCAGGGGGGAATAGAAGCAAAAGTACAAGGAAATCTTGTACTCATACTTATTGTTTTCAGTTTAAATGTCTATATTCTGTATGTTTTAATATCGAAAACTGTGATTATCAAATAGTTCGAATGACGAAGTTCGCTTTTAGACTAATCATAGAATTCTTGATAAAATGTTATAATCTAAATTATATTTCATAATCTACAAATAATTCATACTAATCATCAATTAGAACTAATATGAATACGAATATGAAAGTACAACTAGGAAAGAGAACGAATATGAAAACACAATTAGGAACAGAACGAATACGAAAGTATAACTAGGATTAAAACGAATACGAATACGAATACGAATAGTACTAAGAGTAGGAATAGGGATACGAATACGACTGCGAATACGAATACGAATACGAATACGAATGGTATTAGGAGTAGGAATAGGGATACGAATACGACTGCGACTTCGAATACGAATACGAATACGAATACGAATATGAATAGAATTAGAATTAGGATTAGGAGTAGGAATACGAATATGAATATGATCAAAGATAAGAATACGAATATGAAGGCACACATCTAAGTACATTCAAGTGTAACACAATTAGGATATTAGAATACCTAGCTAATATGACAAGTATAATGGATAACTGAACTATTAGGAAAATATGGGATTTTCCTGGGATAACATAACAACTAGTAAACGAATTAAGAAACGAATGGATAACTAAACTATTAGGAAAATATGGGGTTTTCCTGGAGTAACATACAACACGTAATCGAATTGGTAACAAATGATAACTAAACTGTTTTACATAAGAAAATATGGGATTTTCTTGGATAACAACCTTTCCAGAAAACAAAGGAAATTCGTTCTTTTCAAAACAAAACCGCTTATGAACTCACTGGCTTTATGCTGATTTTCAAACTGCTTGTATTCTCAGGTCCATATTAGACAGGTACCCGCGATCTTTTGGAGAAGACGGAGCATACAGACGACTCGTCTCTATTTTGTTCATATATACATATGTATAACACTTGTAACACTTTACTTTTGAACAGATGTAAATTATAATATGTAATGTAATGGTTGTTTACTTGCTTACTATGTACATTGGATTTGATACTCAACGTGGAGTCTGCCCCGGAAATGTTTCCGCCTTTGGTTTTCGGGGTGTGACAGATTGGTATCAGAGCCCTTGTTTATAGTGAACTAGTATACCAAACCTTACATGGTATAAAACTATAAACACTAAAGGGCCTAAGTGCTCTGAACTAAAAGTATACCTCAAATATAAGTATTCCAAAAGTATACAAGTATACCGAACCGTCGAGATCCGTAATCACAAGTAGAACAAAACATAAGTAAATGGGTGTTGTGTACTACGGTTAAACCTGGGCAGTTATGTAGTCGTGTCTAGGATCAATATAGCATGGCCAACTATATTCATTCGAGACACGGCCAACATGTGCTTGGGAGTGACTGTGGTGTACGGCATGCCTAAAACATACCCAATACCCAAACAATGAGCCATCGTTGCAGCGAGACATGAAATACTATGGGAGTATTTCTCGAGCCAAATCCGTTATAGAAATCCTCATTCCAGCGTTGCTCCCCAATCATTCCTTTAGCGATAATTTATCTGCTTTGATAACTCTTTCCTGCTTTATCGCTTAATAGAAATTCTATATCCATCATAATAAGATATCCCTTGTAACATATCTCTCAATTCAATTCATAGGACTTATCATCCTCTCTTTCCTGATCTTTATAGATCAAGATGCCTCCGAGAAAGAGACCCAGCTCAAAGACCAACAACCCTCCACCACCACCTTCTCCTCAAATCGATCTAGTAACACTTTAGGCAGCCATTACTGCCGCAGTGACAGCCGCCATGTCACAAATGAACCCTGGTAATTCAGGAGGTGGTCCCCAGCCCCAAAACCAGGAAGGTAACCAGGGACACTGAAAGGAGTGTTCCTATAAGGACTTTATGAGTGCGAAACCTGCATTCTTCGATGGCACAGGAGGTGTCATTGCTCTAACAAGGTGGTTAGAGAAAATCGAATCTATCTTCGAGATCTGTGTTTGTTCAGAATCCGACAAGGTGAAATTTGCCGCCTGCACTCTCACCGATAAAGCTCTGAATTGGTGGAACGGCCGAGTCAAATCTCTAACTCTACCTGTAGCCAATGCTATGGGATGGGAAGTTATGAAGGAACTTCTGCGCGCGGAGTATTGCCCTCGGGGTGAAATTCAAAAGCTGGAGCATGAACTCTGGAACCTGAAGATGAAAGGTTCCGATATTGCATCTTACACTTCAAGGTTTGACGACTTGGCACTTCTTTGTCCGGGGATGGTTACCCCGGAAAGCAAAAAGGTAGAAAGGTTCATCTGGGGGTTGACCCAGCCAACCAAAGGAAACGTTTTAGCTACGAAGCCAGATACATACGATAGCGCCAAATGCCTAGCGCAAATCTTGATCGACCATAGTGAGAATGTAGAGGAAGCAGCCACCACTCCTGAACCGACAGAAAGAAGTGGTGAGAAAAGAAAGTTTTGGGAGGCGGGGGAGAAATGTCGGCCTTCACAGGAGTTCTCGAAGAAACAACAGCTGGTGGTAGTCCACGCTGCCACTACTCCCTGCTGCCATATCTGTCATCGGTTCCTCAGCCCAAGCACCTATCACCGGATATGCCGGTGTTCTCCCGTAGTGTAACTAGTGTAGTTACCACCACTATATCCCCGGTCCCTGTCGTGTAAAATTTTGCAAAAATTGTGGCCAAGAGGGTCACCTTGCGCGGAGTTGCAGAACATCAACAAATCAAGCTCCTGGAGCGGGCATCAGTCAGGCCTGTTATAGTTGCGGTAAAGTCGGGCATTATAAGAGAAACTGCCCCAATGCAGCAACCCTAGTAATCCCTTTGATGAGATCGAAATCAACGGAAACCTGAACCTCCATGGAAGAACAATTGAGATCATGAATTTAGAGATCAATCGTACGAAACAAAGTCATATCTCAACAGTGAAAATTCGCCGGAAAGCCACACTAGAACTCGAATTCACTTGAGAGCGCAAAAATCCAACAAAGTAGAAGTATCCGTATTTCTTTTCGAATCCATACATTGTATCTAGAGTTTGAATTTCGGGACGAAATTCCCTCTAACAGGGGGATAATGCGACAACCCGAAGTTCGTTCCGTCGTCGTAACCCGATACGTCATTTAAAATTTTGCCGTCTTAAGTTGTTTCCGTTCATTTCTAAATTTAAGTCTTTTATTTTTGATATTATGACTTAATAATTGACCAAATACGTTAAAAATCCATGGAAACGCTTCAACTTATTAATTTGAAAAATAATTGTTTTATTCCGTCAAGTTATAAAAATAACTTAATCGGGTGCGACCAAAAGCCACGTCTAACGTCGGTATCAGGTAGAATTCCACCGTGTCCTGAACTTAGGACCTATTTAAAACTCAAAACACTTCATTTGAAGCCTTTCCTCTCTCTCTCTAACCTCTCTCCTCAAATCAATTCTAAGGGTCCAAAATCATCAAATTAAGGCTTCTAATCATCAAGGTATCCACCCTAACTCCTAGTATAGCATCTTAGATCTTCAAATTCGAGTCCAAATCATGGAATAGGACCAAAATCATGTGTTTACGGCCCTGGAAAACCCTTGGGCCGTGAACACATATAAAAGGGGTTTTTATGCCTTAAAACCCTTCCAAAACACCATTGAGGCTTAAATATGGCTTGTAGAATTATGGAATTGGACTTAGAACACCTTGAACTTAATTTTTAGAGAGTAAACATGAGTTTACTGCCCAAGAACATGCTTGGGCCGTAAAATCCATATCATGGGGAGTAAACTCATTTTAAAGTGTTAAATTGCCATTTAAACACACCAATAACCTTGAGATAAATTCTAGAATCAACCACAAACATATTGGAAGCCTTAAACTCAATGAAAACACCTTCCTTAGGAGTTCACAGCCGTAAACCCTCCCAAAAGGGGTTCCTAGGCCGTAAACTCCCAAATCATGGCCAAAAGACACCCTTAATTCCTTCCAAGGTATGTGTAGTAGCTTAAAATCACATGTGATTAAGGGAAGACCACCAAGAAACATTTTGGGCATGTATATATGATTTTACGGCCGTAAACTCCTCAAATGGTCCCTAAATTGCTTAAATCAATTTTCCATACCTTGAAACCAACCCTAGAAATTCCCTCTTAAGTGATTCAAGCCATTTTTGCACCAAAAGCACCCCACCATGAGTTTACGGCCGTAAAATCATGGGGAAGGGTACATTAGGACCAAAAACTCTAGTATGAGTTTACTCTTGAAGAGTAAGCTCCATATCCAAGCCTTATGTGTCCTCAAATGCCACCCGGGTCCCTCCAAACACTTGTAATGAAGTGTTTTCGTGATTAGAAGTGTTTGTCCCTAACAAATAAATTATTCAAATCCTAAATGTGTATCTTTTTATAATACATAGGAATCTTGTGCGTTTGCAAACCCAGAACTGACATTTAAGATCCAAACCGACGCGTTTCTCAACAGGTGAGTTCATACCCCTACCCTTTTTCAAATGTTTTTCAAATGTGTTCAGGGGGGAATACAAGCAAAAGTACAAGGAAATCTTGTACTCATACTTATTGTTTTCAGTTTAAATGTCTATATTCTGTATGTTTTAATATCGAAAACTGTGATTATCAAATAGTTCGAATGACGAAGTTCGCTTTCAGACTAATCATAGAATTCTTGATAAAATGTTATAATCTAAATTATATTTCATAATCTACGAATAATTGATACTAATCATCATTTAGAACTAATATGAATACGAAGACGAAAGTACAACTAGGAAAGAGAACGAATACGAAAACACAACTAGGAACAGAACGAATACGAAAGTATAACTAGGATTAAAACGAATAAGAATACGAATACGAATAGTACTAAGAGTAGGAATAGGGATACGAATACGACTGCGAATACGAATACGAATAGTATTAGGAGTAGGAATAGGGATACGAATACGACTGCGAATATGAATACGAATACGAATACGAATAGTATTAGGAGTAGGAATAGGGATACGAATACGACTGCGAATACAAATACGAATACGAATAGAATTAGAATTAGGATTAGGAGTAGGAATACGAATATGAATATGATCAAAGATAAGAATACGAATATGAAGGCACACATCTAAGTACATTCAAGTGTAACACAATTAGGATATCAGAATACCTTGCTAATATGACAAGTATAATGGATAACTAAACTATTAGGAAAATATGGGATTTTCCTGGGATAACATAACAACTAGTAAACGAATTAAGAAACAAATGGATAACTAAACTATTAGGAAAATATGGGGTTTTCCTGGAGTAACATACAACACATAATCGAATTGGTAACAAATGATAACTAAACTGTTTTACATAAGAAAATATGGGATTTTCTTGGATAACAACCTTTCCAGAAAACAAAGGAAATTCGTTCTTTTCAAAACAAAACCGCTTTTAAACTCACCAGCTTTATGTTGATTTTCAAACTGTTTGTATTCTCAGGTCCATATTAGACAGGTACCCGCGATCTTTTGGAGAAGACGGAGCATACAAAAGACTTGTCTCTATTTTGTTCATATATACATATGTATAACACTTGTAACACTTTACTTTTGAACATATGTAAATTCTAATAGTTAATGTAATGGTTGTTTACTTGCTTACTATGTACATTGGATTTGATACTCAACGTGGAGTCCGCCCCGGAAATGTTTTCGCCTTTGGTTTTCGGGGTGTGACAAAAACGACTTTTCGACAAAAGATTATTTAGAATAAATAATCTTAAACAAGTTGTAGAATATGTCTCAAGGGTTCCGTACATATAAAGAGCGCCGAAATCCGAGTTATAACGAAGAAGTTATGACCCGTCGAAGTTTTGCGACGGAATCGACACGGCACCAGGAAGACGTAAATAGTGAATTTATGATAGAGCGACTTTTAGCCTTAGTAATCTAAATGAAATTCGTAGAATATGTTAACCTGAGAGCGTCCAGAAAAACAACACCCAAATTTGACTTCGTATTAGGAAGTTATGATTTTTCGAAGTTTCGGCTTATCGGTGTATAGCCCGAAGTTCGAGTATTAGATCGAGCGATTTTTAGCCGACACAACCTAAACAAGAATCGAAGATCTCGTTATTAGTAGTGTAACGATAAAAAGACAGACGAAAATGGACATCGGATGAAGAAGTTATGAGATTTTAACGGACCAATCATGTTCGGGTCTGTTAAAAATATAACTTTAAAAATAAAGTCAAAATTAGTCGACGGAGTCTAAACGAAAGTTGTAGAGTACGTCTCCACCTACGCGTGGATATGAATAACGTCAAAAACGAAGTTCGTATAAACGAGTTACAAATTATAATAACATATTTACGTATTAAAATAAAATATAAATCATATATACGTACACATATATATACATATGTATATATATCATTAGAAAGGTATCGACGATGTGGTCATTATAAGACTAATGTTGAGTTCTTTCGACATTAGTTTAGTACAAATATCGTTAAATCTATTTAAAATAGTAATATAAATGGGTGTTTAGTTGTTTATATAACTATAAGGTCATTAAGTAATTATGGAGGGTAGTTTTTGAAAATTCAATTAGTATAAATAAGAGCCTCTAGCTCTCATATTTCTTGCACCATTCTCTTGATTCAAGAGTCTTTCTTTTCTTAACCCCCCCCCCCCCCCCCCCCCCCCGAGCATTTCGGTCCCTCGTGATTCGACTTCTCTTTTTGTAGTTTTAGTATAGTAAGGTGAGCGCTGAAGCGCTGCACGAATCTTTCTTAGAAAGATTCAGCGACGAAGTTCTGCCCCTGTAGAGCCCGACTCTCAGCTAAAATCTCATTGTAAGTAAGTTATGCTTACCCTATTTTAAATATAGTTTATATTTAAAATTAGTATTGTTATTATGAACTTATAATAAATATTTGAGCTATTATTCTGACTTATATAAGTGCCATTATAATATCTTTTTAACTACTCGCGGTATGGGGAATCTGGTTTAAAGGGTCGCGTAGGGTTGTTGGATTTCAGAAGTGCTATATGCCAAAATGGTCCTGCCCTCCGGTGTTTTTTGTTTGGCCCCTGTCTGTACATAGTGGTTGGAAAGTATTGTTTAAACGCTTATATAATAATAATAAGACTAATAATTAGTCAGGGCAAATATTAGACTAAAATCTAGTGGTAATAATACTAAGTGTCCTTATAATATATTTTTAACAACTCGCGGTATGGGGAATCTGGTTTAAAGGGCCGCATAGGGTTGTTGGATTTCAGAAGTGCTATATGCCAAAATGGTCCTGCCCTCCGGTGTTTTATGTCTGGCCCCTGTCTGTACATAGTGGTTGGAAAGTATTGTTTAAACGCTTATATAATAATAATAATAATAATAATAATAATAATAATAATAATAATAATAATAATAATAATAATAATAATTAGTCACGGTAAATATTAGACTAAAATCTAATGGTAATAATACTAGGTTTCGTCGAAAGAAATTATTTTAAAGTTAACGAAGCGTTGTCCAAGTACCGAGTCACCACCTTATCAAGCGAGTGCATAGTTACTTTCATCTTACACATAGATATGAAGTATTTTATATAAATTACGTGCTATATGTGCATATTATCTGAGTACTTGTTGTCTATGCTAGATGAACGATTTTATACATGTTTCAAATGATTTAAACTGTATATGTAAATGTATTTTATATCTACGATAATGTTGGGGTAAAACATGGGTAGATGTAATAGATGGAATATGAGTTGGATGATGAGTTGAGAGGTGTTATAGACCACGAGGTGAGGGTGAGAGGTGGACGATCTGAGAAGCCTTTCTCAAATGATGGCCCCGTCATTCAGCAGAGTATGGATGACAACCACAAACTATTATACAGTGGAACACTACCAGGCTTGCAACCTGTAGGTGTTGTGAACGATGTGTTCACCCGGTGTACTCTAAACCCTGGCGTCCATGTAGACTTGGTGCCTAAACCTAGGTGATCATGCAGACTTGATGCCTAAACCTTGGTGATCATGCAGACTTGATACCTAAACCTTGGTGATCATGCAGACTTGATGCCTAAACCCTGGCGACTATGCAGGCTTAGTGCCTAAACCCTGGCGACTATGCAAACTTAGTGTCCGTTGTGTAAACCGTGGCAACGATGGACTTCGTGTCGATTCCTTAGGATGATCCTTAGGAATGAATGAACGAGGAATAGCTGATTCTTAGGGTAGATCCTTAAGACTAAAGAAGATAATGGGGTTGGGTAATTGGGTTGATTGTTTGATTGTTTAAACATAATAAATATATTATTATGGGTTGAAAACCCTATGTACTCACCAGGTTTCCCAACCTGACACACTCAGTTTATTTACATCACAGGTGTCGATATGAAGTGACATTACACTGAGAGATTAAGGAGATATAGATCACTAGTGATAATAAATGTAAGTTCTGTTTATGCTTATGTTTCTGTATTGACAATGACATCCCAAATGTTTTAAAATGAATAAAATACTTTTCTTCGGAAATGCTTTGATAGCGTATTTATCATGTTTTACTGAGAACAAAAACATTTTTATTAAAAGAGGTACTCTGATTTTTATAAAGCATAAACAAAATCGGTATTTTCTAGCCGAGAAAATGGGGATGTCACAGCTGAGCCCGAGCCTGACGAAGCTCGACCTCGGCTCGTGAGCAATTTAGTGAGCTCGCGAGCCTAAACGAGCTAAAACGAGCATATATATATATATATATATATATATATATATATATATATATATATATATATATATATATATATATATATATATATATATATATATATTAAAGCTCGTTTAGACTCGATTAGGCTCGCAATCCCACTAATTGAAGCTTGTCTCGAGCTCGTTAAATAAACGAGCCTCATATTTAGGTTTGAGCTCGGCTCGGGCTCGTTTAATTCGATCTCAAGTCGAGCTTTTAACGAGTCGATCCTGAGTAGTTCACGAGTAGCTCGGCTCACTTACACCTCTAAGGCTAGAGTTCTAACCCTTAAGCGAATTTCTATATAATTAAAATTAAAATAAATAAATCAAATAATAATAAATAAATAAATAAAATTATAATATAGTAAATCATAATAATAAGGACTTCATGGCTTTAAATAAATAAAATCTAGAATTTTAGTCAAAGTTTAGTAAATTAAGAGTTGACTTGGGTAAATTAGGAAATATCTCTCATGTAACTCACTTCACCCCGATACAGAATAACTTTGTTAAAAAATAAGTTGGTTAGGGCTGATTTGGTAAATATAAAAGCTACTCAAAGAGTTAGCATCATTTTGAAGCCAAATAAGTGAAACCACAAGTTGAAGGTCCAAATATGTCAAATTGAAAAATATTGAACATAAACTCTCAACTCTCACTCTCTCTTATTTTCACAATTCACATATTATAGAGAGAGACTAAGAGGCGATTTTGATGATTTAAAAAGGAATGGATGCTTAATTGAGGTTCTCTTGAAGATTTGGTGTTTGAATTATCAAAAGAGGCTTACCAAGGTAGCATTTTCATTCATCTTCATCATCTTAGTGACATATGGTTTGATTTATCTTGTGGTCATGAATAGGTGTTAGAATGGAGTTCTAATTAGAATTAAATTTGTGATGTGATTTTGAAACTCATTTAATGTTGCTTGAATTAAATTTATGATTTGATTTTGAAACTCATAAACCTTAGATTAATGAATTAGTAATCTAGAGCTTTAAAGGACAAATTTTAGTAAGTGTTATAACTTGGATGTTTGTGTTGAATTCTCAATCTAAGGTTATGAATTCAAAGCATGAGGTTAATAACTTATATTAGGTTAATTGAATGATTTCAAACTATTTATGGAGTTCATGTGTTCTTATGGCCATTTTGAATCTAATATGTACATGAATTGGTTTATTTCATTAGATTATCAATTATTTTTATGAATTTAGTTTGGAATTATCATTTAAAATCATAATGTTTGAGATCTACATTCAAGTGTTGATAATTAATACCTTGAGTTAAAGTCTATGAACTCTCAAGGTGAATGTTGGAATTAAATCATTTGAATCTTCATTTTAGCTTGCTAATCATTAAGTTAATGATTAAGTTGGGATGTTAATGAGTGTTTAAAACATGTAACTGAATGTTAGATAACTATAATAATTCATTAGGAGCTGAAGGAATGAAGTTAGGATGGATTTAGACATATTTTAGAGGCTTAAAAATGTTTAATCTCAAATTTGTTTTGTTTGGGAATCACTCTACTGAGTGGAATTTCAAGGAAAAATCCACACGATCGAGTATAAAGCTGAAAGGATTGTGAAAATGTTATAACTTTGATTTTGTTGATCTGTTTGACCTCAAACCACTTCCATTAGTTTTCAAATGCTAGTTGTCTTTAAGTGCTTAATTAGTGGTTATGTACTTAGTTAAACTTTGATGTATGGGTAACCATTAGTCATTCAAACACTATTAGAACTATGTCTGTGCATTTTTTTAATGAACTTTTGAATATTGGGATTCAATTGGTTTGAAAAGTGATTTTGATATGAACATTTGCATTCACTTAGGATAAGCATGAATTATGTAGCCATTTATGTCATGGGTATAGTAAATAAATTAAAATTCACGCTTTTAATCTTTTAAAATGGCAAATTAATGTTTGGGTGATGATCCATACATAACATTTATTAATCATAGACAATAAATCATATTTTATACACTTGTATAGTACAACCATATTGATGATTGTCAAAACAATATTACGTCCAAATTGCAGCAAAGTGCAATAGTACATGGGAGTGAAATAAAAATACTTAGATTTGTTCAACAATGTGGTGAGTGATATAAATGGAAAGCAAAGTAGTCACTTTGAGAGGGATATCTCTTTGACAAACTAAATATAAATCATTTGATATGTCACGTTGCTTATTATATTATTTATTTATAGATTATAGATGACAAATAAAGTTATATTGTATAACGAAATTTAAAAAATTAGACCTACTACGTATACATATGTATATTTTAAATCCACTATGAATTATAATTTTAATACTTTATGATCATATTTCTACTTATGTTACATCTGCAACCATGCCGAATCCAAATATCCAATTTCTGTTTGGAATAGTGCAAGCCATTAGCGAATAGCGAAGAATGATCAGATGTTGTCAAGTTCAGTCCTTCCAAACCAGAGGTGAATACTAATTTGTGATTTGGTATATTTTATAGTACATCCATCTAAGTAGTGGTTATGCTTAACCGTTTACACAAATTTGTTTCAAGGCCAGGTCCGGATACCAATAATTTTTCTATAAATATTTATTGATTGAAATAAAAGAATTGTTAAGAAAATATACGTTTATCAATATTTATTTGATTAGAGTAAAAAATGCTTAAAAGTATATTTTAAGTAGTTTTTAGAAAAGAAAATAAATGCTTAAAGAAACCCAATTAAAATATCTTGATTGAAATTAATCTACACCTCTAAGGTCATCTGTTATACCACCACTAAGATCATCTTCAACTCATTTTCATTTTTTCCACCACAAATGAAGTAAAAAAATGGGATAAATAGTGTTTCATCTCCAACCTACTCCATTTTTTATCCCATTTTTACCTCCAAAAAATATATTCCATTCTTTTAACTTATATAAATTGTCAAATACATCCCTCTATTAATTTGGTTTTAACAAATATATAGTCTATATTTTTTTTCATTACAATAATATTAAATAAATAATATTATATTTATAATACGTAATTATAAGCTTTTGTAAAATACATTATCGTGTTTTAAAATTTTCAATATGTAATTAAACTTTAATATTTGACAAACAAAAAGAATATTTATATTTATAATTAATTAATATAATTTAATATATAACACAATATTATAAGTATTAAATATTACATTTAAATAATAATTAGTAGGTAAAAAAAATCAAAAATGTATAAATATATAAAACGAGAGACTAAAACAGACAATTCAAAGTTCATCCATATTTTGGGGGAAATGAATAGTATAACACCAAAGTGTTATACTATTCATTTCCCCCAAAATGAGATAGGGTTGTAGAGAAATGAGGGAAGAAATGAAGGAAATAATGGAGAATGAAAGTAGGTTGAAGATGCTCTAACCACTATAGTAGTGGATGTCACATCATAACCACACTCCCTACCACTAACCATGAGATACATACCACTAAACATACCACTCCATCTTTTTTTTTTAACTAAATTTAAATAAAAAACACATAAAAATCATATAATTTTCTTTTTTAAAATACTAGCTTTCATTAATTTAAAATACCAAATTACATTAACTTAAATAAAAAAAATAAAAATTACATTAATTAAAATACAAAAAAAAACATTAAAAAAAACCCTAAAATTACCAAGCTTAACTAAAAAAACTATCCCCTATTCCTAGGTTGGACTCGAACAGACTCCTTCATCGCGAGAAATAGCTTCAAATTTTCGCATTCGAGGTCGTCCGCTTTCATTTTTAAGAATCACCGATTGTTTTTCTATCATTTTTGTTCTACCCGACTCAACATCTTCGCATTCGTTTCTTGAACGTGTACATAACGATCAAATTTCTCTCCAAATTGATCCATAACACTATATCCTTAAGCTGTTTTTTTTTTGCTTTATTTCTTCCAACGGGCCGATGAAGAGGTTGCTCGTCTTCAAGATCGAGCGGATCATCATTGATGTCAAAATGTGTTCGCTCGTCCGATTGTTGGGAAGTTGCATCGGGGTTTCTTGGACGCTTTGAACCGAAAGATTGTGAACTTCCTTCCCTTTTCTCTTTCCATTTCGAATCATCTTTCAACTTTAGCCAATGTTTCACATACGGAAAAGCGTTGCGAGTTGGCGTTATTTTTTCAAATTGGTTGAAGACATCAAAATCGTTTTACCCGCTTTTTCGTATGTTTAGGATGTTGTTGTAAATTCTTCCAAATTCAATGCATTTTAGTCGAATATCGCGCCACTTCGAGCTAATTTGATAAGGATTTTGAATTTCACTTCCCGTTAACTCATAAAACACCGCACAGACTTTCTCCCAAAAACAACCGAACGTTTGACTATCGCTTTCGATCGGGTCTTGAGAAGCCGAAATCCATGCATTAGCTAGCTTTTGTTCTTCGTCTTTTGTCAATGGGACCCTTTATTGGGTGGTGTTGGGTCGGGCTAGTTTTTTTCCTTTTTTCTTTTTAGGTCGAGGTGGTGGTGAAGGTTGAGTTTCCGAAACAAAATCCGACGAATGAGGGGGTGGTGATGGTTATGGTTGGAATTGTTGTTGTTGGAATTGTTGGTAAGCTTGATATTGTTGAAGTTGTTGTTGTTGGAAGACCGGGAAAGCTTGATATTGTTGTTTGTTGGATAGGGGAACTGGTTTGAAGCAAATTGATAAAACCACCTTGAGGTGATTCCATGGTCGGGAATTGGCAAGGGGTTGTGTCTAACGCAAAAGCATTATCGGGTTTGCGATTTCTAAAGTTTTTTTTTTTTGGGGGTGGGGGGGGGGGGGGGGGTGGGGGGAGGGTTGTTTTGGTTGGGATCCATTTTTTATTGATATGAAATTGTTGTGTGTGTATTGTATATAGAGAAAGAAAAGAATGTTGTAAAGAAATAAGTGTAAAAATGTGGTATTTATAGGTAAAAAAGAAGTTGTTTAAAAATTGTAGTCGTTCACTTGCCTCACATAAACATGTGAATAATGAGTTTAGTCATAATTTTTCAATGAACAAGATTCTCATGCATCACACAATTCGAATTGTATGACTCCAAGTCTCTGTCCAATTGAAACTTGGTGATGAGATTTATTTTCACATGGTTGATTATAACAGTACCACAAGCGATATCATAAGAATCAAATCAGCAATTAACATTGTCATTATTAGAAACACTGTCAACATATTCATTTACACCATTGCAAGGAAATATAAATTGAGACAACCATATGAACCAGAACTTCATTTTATTGAAAAAGAAAATTGAAACTTGTCCTTACAATGCATAAAGAGAAAACTATGTTTCTAGATATCTTTAAAAGGTAATATCAATCTATAGCTCCAAATTCCGACCATCGAACCATATAACAAAAGTCCATCTCTCACGATCAGATTTAGGTCACTTTTCTTAATATAACACTCGGTTCCAGGTATGCATTTAATCAAGTCAATTTTATAATTTTACCCTTGGACTCGACGAGTTGAAGGCCTAACTCGTCGAGTAAGATCAGATCCGGGGCGGTAACTAAGTAAGTCTACTCGACGAGTCGGAAGACTAACTCGGTGAGTAGGCGTTGTCTGATGAAAACCCTAATTTCAAGGGTTTGTCCCCCTATATAAAGAACATAACGCCCCTATGACCTTCCTTATCACTCCCTCAACGTCCAGAAAACCCTAACTCGCCACCTTGAACCTTGTGAGTGTTTGAGTGCCATTTTCTAGTAAACTTGTGTGGTTTGAAGCTAGTGTGAAGAAGAGGAAGAAGGAGGACTCCAAGAGAAGTTTGTAGATCCAAGAACAACAACAGTTTCTCCTCATTTTATGGTAATCAAGCTTTATAGTTGACTTGTGGTTTTATATATTTTCTCCTTTGCCCCTTTGTGGAGTTTGGGGGTCAACAAGCTTGATCCTTAAGACTTAGACGTCCCAAGTTGATTCATCTTCATATCTAGACTCTAGAACCGAGTTCATGGCATAAAGATGCAAGCTTTATGGCCATATTAGCCCATGCACCCCCTTTACACCTCATTTTGGCTCCTTAAAGCTTATACTTCCATGCATGCACGTAAAGTTCATAACTTTACGTGCTAGATCGATCTTAGAAGCCCAAATCTACATTCTGATTGAGAGTTGTACGTCAGAAATCGAGTTATGGACTTGGACAATAGGCGACTCAACGAGTTGTTCTTGGAACTCGATGAGTCCGAGGTTTCAGTCCCCAATCTGTTGTAGTTCAAAGGAACCCAACTGAGTGATAGCAAGGATTTAGACAAGTCCATAGGAGTGATTCAATGTTTTAAGACATAGCCATTATCTGGAAACCATGGAACTCGACGAGCATTAGAACACACTCGGCGAGTCCAAGACAATCTTTTTACCACAAGAACAGACTCGACGAGTTGTTCATACAACTCGGCGATTCATAGTCTGGATGTGTTCATATGATGAAGGAGGACTCGATGAGTTGTTCATACAACTCGGCGTGTCAGATGAAGGTTGAATAGATATCTTTATAGAAGAGGAACTCGTCGAGTCTTTGCAAAACTCGACGAGTAGAGTCAGATACAAGGATAAAAGAAAGGATAGGGACTCGACGAGTTGGCAACCTAACTCAGTGAGTCAAGTCAACTGGAAGTTGACTTTGACTAGGGGTAAAATGGTGATTTTATCCTAAGATTAGTTATCAGTGTTTGATTAAGTGTCTTTATGGGAATTGTAGCCAGGGAGTTACCGGAGCAGCAGTCAGACGGTTCCCGATCAGCTTTTCAGCCGTCATCCTTACGAGGTGAGTTTCCCTCCAGTAGGAACGGGTCTACGGCCACAATGCCGACCCGTTTAGATGATAGTAGTTCCGGACTTCGGCCCGATGCCGGGCGGGGCCCGATGCAATAGTATGAATGCTTGATGTCTTCGTGATTCATGCATGTTGTGATATGTGTTATATGATCCGGACTTCGGTCCGATGCAGTATGTGATTATGCTATTTGTTCATGTTATGTTATGTTCAGTTTATTCTGGACTTCGGTATGATGCCGAGCGGGGCCTGATGCAGTGGGCGGGGCCTAGATTATGTCGGACTTTGGTCTGATGCGGGGCAGGGCCCGATGTAGTGGGCAAGGCCCAGTATGTGTTATTTGTGTTATTGTATGGTATGTGGTAGTTTGGGGGAGCTCACTAAGCTTTGTGCTTATAGTTTTCAGTTTTGGTTACAGGTACTTCCACTAGCAAACGGAAGGGCTCGGGTTGATCGCATGGCACACACCACAGTCACAGCCTGGGAGTTCACTCTGATGATTTGATATGAGATTTTGATTTGAGACAGATACTATGATGTTTTATGATACATGATTATGATTTTACTTATGATTTTGGATGGTTTATGGTTTTATTAATGTTTAAAAACGAAATTTTTGGGTTGTATTTCGGGATGTTTCACTTAAGCTTCCTTCTTTCTCTTAGATCCTACAATATAATTAAAATGTGATCATCACATCATGTATTAAGAGTCTATTAATAGGAACTTATAACACAATGGAGTTAGATAATGGATGTACCTGAAGTAGAGTCATACAAATTGACTTTACCATCTCTGAAATCCTTCAGGTACTTTGGGCAGTTTCGCAACCAATGCCCTTTCATCTGGCAGTAGAAATAAATGGACTCTTTGGTGTTAACACATGAAACAATCCCAGAAAAACCTTTTCTCTTTACCATATGATCAAACAATTTGATCTTGTACGACCCTTTTCCATTGGGACGAAAAATATTTTCAGGACCACCAATATCACCATTGCCAATGTCCATGGAAACCTTGGAGTCAGACCCTATAAACATCTATGCTTAAGAGTTGTTCTTATGCATTTCTGCTCTAAAAACAATTAACATTTGGGTCAGATCAATTAGGGCCACATCGAGTTTCCTCATATAAAAGTTCTCAATGAACTGATCATATGACGTTGGAAGCGAGAGAAGAACCAAATCAATGGCTTGCTCCTTTGGGAAAACGACACCCATTCTATCTAACTTGTCAATGTATGACTTCATTTTCAGAACATGCACACATACATAATTTCCACTTTGATGTTTACATCACATTTAGTCTCATATCTTTCAACTTGGGGAAAATGTGACTTTGGGAAAGTCACAAGAGCAAGAGGTGGAAGCGTTGATGAAGTGTGATGTCCAGTTCCACCATTACTCTAAGAATAGAAGACATTTTCACCTTGATCAGAATGTGGAAGACCATCTTCAAAAGATTGAGGAAATCCATTTACATAAGAATGAGGAAGACCATTTCTATCTTCATAATACATCTAAAATGGGAAAAGAGAGAATTTATGTTAGTTGATATTAGCCCTTAATTATTAACCCAAAATTAAATTAAGGCTAGGATCGATGTTTTCGATTCGAACTTTGAAGAGGGATGTCGTAATCAAATTCGAATTTTTTTAGATAGGTAAGTCTTTTACCAATTTCAATCTTATGAAACTCCTAGATCTTTTGAGATTCATTGAATCTTATCAATGACATGTTTAATATTGGATTATGCTCTCACTTTTGTGACTAAGACGCTGATAATCACAAACGAGATGTGAATAACCATGCAAACCCACTTGGCAACATCGATGTCTTTTATCATCTCCAATTGATGTGTCGGTTAACCACACACTCTCCATCAACAATGATAATTTATGATTTGCACCATCATTCAACTTTATATTCCCAAATTAGTATGTCGGTTAGTCATGCACGATGCACTAACGACATATAAAGAATGATGTGCGTTTTCATGGATTGGTATACAATTTCACAATTTTCCTAAAGTAACTAGAGTAGGATGTTAATCAAGATTCTAGTACTTTATATCATTATACTTTTAATGAGGTTATGTCATATCGAACCCATTCGGCTAACGACCCTCCCCCATATAGGAGAGCGGTGGGTGAAAAGGACATCCATCCAACGATCATTTATAGGTCGTTTCCTTATACCCTCTTAATAGCATAGTTTCGTGAATGAGGCCTACTATTGATTTGACTAACTTTTATTATACATACAGTAATTAAAATTTTTATTAATATATAAGGTGTATTTTAAAACTTTTCAAAATACAAGGTTTAAATATTAATTATATGAATTAAACTTTTAATTAATTAATATTAAACCAATTATGATTTATCTTTATCTTTTAACTAAACAATTAATTAAATTATATAAATCATTTAGGGATTGAACAGTTATTTGAGTTAAAAAAAATTAATAAAATAATTCAAATTTAATCCTAATCCAAAACTCTTCTAATTTTCGAAAATTAGGGTTAGCACTATCAAGTTTTAATTATTCAAATTTTAAGACATTTAAAATAATAGTTAAGGAAACAAGATAAACCCTAAGGAAACCTTAGAGCCATATTTTTGATACAAGGGTGGAGGCTAGGGTTTCAAGAACCCTAGCCAAAATCAAAAACATTTATGATTAGGGTTTATTTTTTATAAACCATATTTTTTTTTATATATTCATTTTATGCACAATCAATAGAAAACAATGGCTATGATACCACTGATGAGTTTTATAGGTTGTAAATCTATACATGAGGCAGAAAATACTTATCTCTTAAGTTCACATGCAACCTATTTGGATCTATGTTATCTCTACTGATAGCAATAAACTGTGAACATCAAGAACCCTAGTAAACCCTAGGTAATTTAAAAAATGAAAGAGAGTTAGGGTTTACATACCTTTTGATTATTATAGTAAATAACCAATTCAAATCCCTCTTCAAAAACCTTGGAAAGCAAGTACCATAAATATAATGCATCTAATGGTTTGTATCCAAATCCTAGTAATAATAAGACTTGAGGAAAGAGGAGAGGGGAGGAGAATTTTGTCTATTCTCTTAGTAAAAGGTTAGACGGAAATGAGGCACCCTAAGGGTCCTATTTATAGTTGATAGGGAAACTCTAGACACCCTAATATTGAATAAAATAATAATATTTCAAAATTCAAGATTTAATCGAGTTATCTTTATCATCATGAGGCTTCCAGAAACCCTTATGGGCTCCTACAAAAACGGTGCACATCTGGAAGGTTCTGGAAGCCTTTTTTTGCTCAACTTTTAAACAGTTACAACCTAAGTCTTTGTACCTTTAATTAAACCAATTAATCCCAAACTTAATTTAAACTAATTTCTGATTAATTGTTAATTAAACAATGTTATTTCTAATTAATATAATAATCTCATAATATATTAACAAATCACTTATTTCTATTTATTAATCATATAATAAACCAATAATCAACTTATCTCTCCAAAATTCATTCTACACAATTACTAGTTCTAAGGGTAACCCAAAATGGACTTTGCTTCTATTTGTAGCTTTATACCAATTTAGTTATGGTTTTCACCTTAATCTAACAATATTTGGTAAATACTTCTAAGTCTTAAGAACAAATACTATACAAGTAAAGAATAACATCTTTGGTGGTTGATTCTTGATTGGTGGATACTTCTAGAGAAACTCTTCTTTGAGTAGTTAGCCTTCTTCATCAACTTCCTAATTATCAAAAGGACCAAAGTCTTCAGAGGTTGTAAATTTATTCCTTTCTATGGTTGTTTTAATATTCCTAAGCTTTGCAAAATAATCATTGGCGGGTAAAATTATTTTAGTGTATTCAAATCTAAAATTGATTCCATTGCTAATCATGTCAAGTTTGACACTATATTTAGACTATTTTTGAATAAAACCCAATAATTTATATAAGAACCATTTTTACAAACTTGGCTAGATTATTTGATAAGATGTTAAAATCTTTATCTTTGGAAAAAAAAGATGATTTTCTTTTTGTAAGAAAATTCATATATATTTTTTTATGACAACTTATAATTGTTATTTTTTAGTGACAAAAGTTTACATGCATTTTCTATTAGGGTGAAAGTTGTTTTAGAAAAAACAAAGTGTTGTTACATATATATATATATATATATATATATATATATATATATATATATATATATATATATATTTGTGTGTGCGTGTGTGTGCATATGATGTACATAAACTAGCCATGGACCACTTATGAATGTGTTTGTGTTGATTTGTTAAAATGGTTATAATATTTAATTATTCATATGATATGTAATAATTAAACAAATAGTTTGCATTTATTTTATTTTTGTAAGTAATAAATTTGTTTTAGAAACAATTTTTTTTTATAAAAATGTAACAATAATGAAGACGGTGGCCATTTTGAAGATCAAAGTTTATAAACTTGGTTTTCTTTAAGTTTCTCAAACTCTATATCAAGATGTTAAGCAAGTGGGAGCATGAAGACATTACAAGATTTTTGGTCTTGTATGTCCTTTTAGGAATACACTTGCCATTTTTATGATGGCCCACAAAAATATCACTAGATGGTTAGTTTATGCATGTATTTTTTTCCATGCTTATGTTGTTCAAATTTATGTTGATATTTCATATTATTGTTAAATTACATTTCACATGTATAAAATATTTTGAACATAAATAACATTACAATGAGTTTTGCTTTAATAAAATTTACCTTTGAACATAAGATGGTAAAAATACTTTTAAAACTAAAATAAGCTTTATTGTTTAAAACTAGCTAACGGTAGTAAACGAAAAATTTCGGGATTAAAATTACATAAGTTTAAAATTGAGATTTTAGAGACTTATCAAACTCCAAACCTTATTTTATATATATAAAAAAAAGTTTTATTAAAAGTTTTATAAATGTCCATTAACGTTTACACGTCCAAACTTAATATTAGTTATTAAATCTAAAATTTGATCGCGTCAATTATATATAATTTAGATTTTATAAAAGAAGATTATTAAAATGTGATTTTAAATAAAAGTATACCATGGTTTTGGATGCATGCAATAACCATGTTATAATATTTTTTTAAACTATATTTATAAAAACATTAAAATACCCTTTAAAAACCTCAAATATGTGCAATCTTATTTGTATAGAACTCATAGGTCTCTTGTATGCACTAGTGAGATAAAGGTCATCTAACTATTTAGTGTTATCTTTTGATGGCCGAGGTGTAGTCATGATTTCTTTAGCCAAGTTGTAAGCCAATTACACAAGATCTTCAAACAAGATTATTAGATCGAAAATATGTTGTGATAAAGGTCAACTATGCAATAGAGATCTAATGCATATATGAGACCAAACATGTCTATTAAATTTTGTTATTAGTGATCAAACTATAAGTTGTGTACTTTCCCATTTTTTGACCCGATTCGTCTAGAATAGCCTGTGGTCATCATCCATACCCTACTAGGTAACTACATTACTAGTCCGATAGTACTATAAAAGTCTGAAACATCCTAAAAACATGACCAAAAATTTTCAATTTTTATTTAAGTTAAACAACATTCCCAAAACATTGTTCATACATCCCAATAAAATAAGTATGTTAAACATCATAAAAATAAGAGTATGTCCCATAAACAGAATCCATATGGTGTGTGTGATGCAGTCAACTCGAGCCCTTCCCCTTGGAACCAAAAGTACCTGAAACATAAACTAAAAACCGTAAGCACAAAGCTTAGTGAGTTCCCCAAGATACTGCATACCACACATATCATATAATGGGGCCCGCCCAATGAGATACGGGCCCTGCCCACACTCGCATAACGGGCCCCGCCCAATAAACATACATATACAACACATACAATAAGTATATCAACGTAACTAATCAAGGGTCGGCTTTGGTGTCGTAGACCCGCTAAACCCAGCGAGGAAACTCACCTCGAATGTTTAACGATAACTGAATAGGTCCCGGCTCCGAATATCAGCTCTACCCAACACCTAAATAGTAACAATTCCTTATATACAACTCAAAATAACTTAACACCCCCTTATAGGTTAAACTTGGTCAAAGAAAAAAGTCAAAAGTCAAGGTTAACAGCCCATGTTGACCCAACACGCCGTGGTTCCCTTTGAACACGCCGTGTTTCCCCTTATCCTCATAGGCAGGAAAATCCAAGCCAACACGTCGTGTTTCCTCGAGTCCCAGCAGCTTAATACATTAAGTCGTTGCCTTCGCCTCTAAGAGTTCTCAAGCTGATATTTGAACCCAATTGGAACTTAGAAGGGTAAAGTTTCCAACTTTACCCATAGGGACTACCAAAAAAGGGTCCAAAACTCAAACCCTAAGGCTTAATATCACAAGGCTTAACCAATAAGCACTTAACTCATGAGTCAAAGCCCCCAAAATACAAATCTGACCTCCTTGAGCTAGAAAACCACGTAAAGTTGCCAACTTTACGTTTATGAATGCCTAAATGAAGCTCTTAAACTTAAAGAGGAACTTAATGCATGCATGGGACCAATTCTTCTCATAAAGCTTACACCTTTAAGCTCGAAGGGGTCCAATGCCACTCAAATCTAGAATAACAAACCCCAAAACGACTTCTCACACTCTCCAACCCAAAAAAACCAAAAGCATGACTTAAGGAGATCTAAACATCTAATAGTCAAGGTATGAACTTGATACCTCAAAGAGATTGCAACAAGTGGAGAGATTCTGAATCTATGAACTTCCTTCCAAGCTAAGAACCTTAAATCTTCAAGCTTCCCTTAGAAATGAGCAAAATAACCACAATAATCCACTCAAGGCTCAAGAACACCACCAATAAATCTTATGGGATGAATTAGGGTTTTAGTGGCAATGGAGGATGGTAAGGAGACCAACCCTTGGGGACTTAAGGATATTCTATAAGGTGCAGCACCCTAAAATTATGGTTTCCTTCTCAGCTGACAACACGCCAGGTTGAGACACCATAACACGTCGTGTTGGCTCATTAAACTTCGTGCGCCAAAACTATATCACCACGCAGTGTTAAGCCTTCAACACGTTGTGTTCAAAGATAATTTATGAACAAAATGGAAACAATTTCATACCTGGAATCGAGCGTTACACGGGCTCTCTTTATTATTTTCATCTCTCTTTACCCTTCACTACCCCATATATTATATGTATACAAAAAATACATATATGGTTAAATAAAATCAGCTCATATAAATTCGATCGTCTAACATAGAAGGTTTCAATAATAGATAATAGGCACACATAGCACTTTAATTATCTAAATACTTCATATTTATGTGTAAGATGAAAGTAACTATGCACTCACTTGTTAAAGTGGACGACTGGAAAGTTGGACAACACTTCGCTTATCCTTTCCTTTTATGTCACCTAGGTTCAATTATCACTAAGTCTTAGTTAATCATTTCTTATGACTAATTAATAGTCTAGATTTCTCAACAATCCCAATGTCTACATCAATATCTATCTAGTAAGGAGCAACCATGTAAGATCATATATGAGTTAGGGTCTGTTTGGTATACGCAATATACTGTATGGAAATCCCACTTTAAACACCTCACTAAATCTTGTCTAGACATCACCATCGTAAGTAGATCAATCAATATAATAAATTGGAAATTACAGATAAATCTTATTTATAAATTCATAATAATGACTATGAATATAAATATATTTACACAACAATAAAGCTGAGTGTAATTTAACTTAGACAGATTTCCTAGACAGAAGTCAGGAAATTATACTGGCACTACTCTGGCTTGATAGCTATTAGTTGTTAGGGTACTAGGGACTTCTTGGCTTCGTTGAAGACTAAAAACTAAAGGAAAATGGGCTAAGGTTGAGAGAAACTCGAGATAGTGATTGAGGAAAGGTGTGGAATGAAGTGAACTTCAACTACTATTTATATACGAAAAAGTAGGTGCGCATCGCACAAGTTTTCGGGTGATGATGTGGCCCCACTGGAAATGACATGTGGCGAGTTCTTATGGGTTCTCATAGGCTCTCCGCGCCTCCTATTTGTGTGCGCGGTTGCACGCGATTTGTTTTGTTTGTTTTAATTAATTCATATCTTTTTCATATGAGCTCCGTTTTCGACGCATTTTATATCCAGATGTAGCTATTGACTAGATCTACAACTTTCATTTAGACTTCGTCGAATAATTTTGATTTTATTTTTAAAGTTATATTTTTAACGGTTTTAGACTGTTAAAGTCTGTTAAAATTTCATAACTCTCTCGTCTGACGTCCGTTCTAGGTTGTCTTTATATCACCAAACTCCTATTAAAGAGATCTTCAATTCTCATTTAGATTGTTTCGGCTAAAAATCAACCTATCCAAAATTCGATTTCTGTGCTAACATAGCTGCGTTAAAACTTCGAAAAATCATAACTTCGTCTCACGAAGTTAGATTTAGGCGTTCTTTATATGCACGCTCTCGGTTTTACAACTACTGTGATTTTTGTTTAAATTACTTAGGCGAAAAAGTATTTTATCAATATTTCACTTTTTACGATACACATAGTCGTATCGGTTTAATCGCAAAATTTCGAAGTAGCATAAATTTTCCATACGAAGTCAGATTTCAGAGTTCTTTATATGAACAGAATTCTTGCCACATATACTATAAATTTGGTTAAAGTTATTTATCCTAAATAACCTTCTATGAAAATGTCATCTTCATCGCTTATTATATCTTAACTGTCTAACCAGAAATTATTTATGGGCGTTACATAGAACATAAAGTACTTGTAATGTAAAACATTATTCTTTTTGGAACAATGTATGTTTTAATTTAGCATGTCTAAATTTATGTCTCGGTTAATTTATTAAAATTTGATTATTTACTTAATTCGTTTTTCATAACGATCACCTTCATATTCTATAATGATTAAAATTCTATTTTAGAGAATTAGATCTCTTAATAGAATTATAACCTAATATCAATGTTTTTTAAAATAAACAAGTTCTATACGCAAACATTTTTTACTTAAACTTGTTTTGATTCAAATTTATCTAAGACATTGTTGTCTTTATTATATAAATAAAATATACATATTCCAACTTCAAGAAATGGATTTTTGAAGGGAAATAATGTAGTTTATTTGTCATATGTGAATGTTATCTACATATAAAAGATTGTTAATGATATTTTCATTAAACTATAGAGAAAATAATTATTAAGGAACTATACACTGCGATGTATGACTTTCTTTCTAATGAGTGTTAAGTATTTATCACACGATACCAAATCAACTTTATTAATAACTGTAGTCATTGTAATTATATTTTTACATGTTAAAACATAACTGTGAAATCCTTGTTGAAGTTTTCAAATATAATGTTGAGATATAAACCAGTAGAACCATATAAATCCTTAATGATAATAAAAGATGATCTAGACCTTACTAGATATGGTTTATTTTCTAATCGGTAGAACTTATCTTCCTTTATACTTTTGGGATTGTGCTTTAATCACCATCACTTGTACTTTGAATACAAACACCAACTAATAAGTAGATAAAATACTTTGCAAGATCTAGTATGGAAAGGCTCCATCCTTATCTTACTCAATGTTTTGAGGATTTGAAGCTTATGTTAGACTTAAGCTTATAAACCAAAAAGATACTAATTATATATTAGTAGAATACTCTAAAAAGTTGCTTATATTATTTATTCAAACCCACCAAGAATAAGTTTTCTTATTCCTCTGAGAATTTAGTTATTAGAAAGCAAGTTTCTAATGACAAAGCATGTGGAGACACATACAACTTGAAGTGGCTCAAGAACTATAGCCTAATGTCGCAACAATTGGCATTAGTTTCAACAAGGAATTGTTGAATATGAATAACAACTATTCATAAACATAAATTGTTTGCATATTTGGTACAAATCATATGTAATATGAGAAATATGAGATCACTCGTTGATGATTTCTGGAAAATTCATCAACTACCAAAATGTTATATCAGATTTTGAACTTGAATAATGACTTTGAGTCATGAACATGATATGTAATCCATGGATAATAATCAAGAATGAGTTTGATTAATCTTTATCTATATAGCAAGGCTATAGTGAGTAAGTAATTCTTTTAGAAAGAATACATACATGTAGATCTATACAAATTTAGCAAGACTTGTTGTAAAACATTTTTCTTATACTCATGCCATTGACTATGATCCTTATCATACTCATGTCATTGACTATGATCAAACCTTTTCACAAGTAGCTACGATTAGATCAAGAAGGATATTATTTACCATAGCTGCATATTCTGATTATAAGATATAGCAAATAGATTTCATGAAAAAAAAAGATTTTCTTAATAGACACCTACTTGAAGATGACTAAATAGCTTAGCCTAGAGGTTTTCTTAATCCAAGTTATCCTAATAAAATGTGTAAACCTTTAGATCCAGTTGTAGATATAAAGCAAACATCTCAAGGTTGAAATCGTCATTTTAATATGAAAACACAAGGTGTGCTTTTATATCAAAACGAAGATAACACATATGTTTACTAAAAACTAGTGGAAGTAACAATGATATCCATAATATTGTATGATCAAGACATACTTAATCATGAGATACTACATTCTGACTATGCAAGGCTCGTTTCACCTTGACTCGGAAAGTGTTTCTAAGAGGAAGGACTTAGGAAAGACAAGATACATTCTTAGAATGTTAAATCTACAAAGATATATAAAGATGAATGTTAAAGTTTTTAAATCTTTTGCATATATTGACAATATCTTGAAAAGATCAAGATACAAGATTCCTTTGGAGGACTCTTGGCATTAGAACATAGCACCATTTTGAGCACGTCTCAAAAGAAGCTAACACATAGGTTTGAGATGGATAAAATTATTTATATTATATTTGCTTAGGAAATGAATTCATCATTTATGCAATATTATGTACAAGACTAGGTATATGATTATGTTGTGAGCATATCATAAGATACCAATTGAATACATGGATAAGTCACTGGATGACTATAAGGACATTCTAAGAGTAGTTAAGAAAACTAAGATATTGTATATAAGATAATCAGTTTAGAAGAATATCTTTATGTAAAGAGATAAATAAGATACCAACTTCAAAACATATAAATATAATTATGAATTATAATTGGATTAAGACTTTATTATGGAATGAAGAGTAAGTTTTGTTGGAATGAGGTCCAAGCAAAATATTATAGCACAGTCTACTATAGAATCATAATACATGAGTACTTTAGAAGTTGTAATCAAATATAATTAGATAAATGAGTTTATTGAAAAACTATATTGATTCCTACCATTCAAGGATCACATAGAAATCTTTTGTGACCTCAAGAGTATACTTAATCAAGATAGGAGAATCTATGTCACATTAGAATACCAATCACATTCTTCAAGATATTGAGTTATACTTAGAATAAAGTCAAATATGGAGGTGCTAGTATTCATAGAATTCACACAAATTAAATTTAGTCGAAATCGTTAAAGTCTTTTCTTAATCTATGTATGAATGGTCACACTTCAGCTATAATACTTTGTTATTCTAGAAATGGGATTTGATTTGGATTTAGTATTTGGATATTGAAACATTGTGACAACAACTATTATTTATTGTTTTTGATATATTGGGATATGATCTTTACAATAGTAGTTTTTGTGTTCTATATTAGCATGTTTAATCCATGAATAATCTTATTATTCTAAAAGTTTATAGTCAGATATAATTATGGGAGCAATTATGAAGTAAGACTAATATGAATTGAATTGGTTGACTCTTACTAGATGAAAGTAGGCAGTGGTTTGTAACAAATATTCATACGTTCTTGTCAGAGAACTGATATTGAACGGACCCGCATCAAGATCTCGTTATGGATCTCTATCATGAGTGATGCTTGATTAAAAGGTATTATCTTTGTATCCTTCATACCTGAGATACATAGTAGGACTTAAATGTAAGTAGTGTTATGCTTTGATATGGTAAAATGATAATCCTTAACCGGACAGGTATAAATGTCATTTTTGTTGGATTAAGGTGTCTAAGGTCTTAACTAAATTGTTATATTATTATGAATAAAAGAAAGTCCTTTTTAGGTTACCCTCATATCCATAAATAGCTAGGAATGATATTAAAAGAGAGAGGAAATGATTTATTAATTTATTATATGATTGATAAATTAATTAGGAATTAATTTGAATTAATTTATAACTAATCATATTTAAATGGAAGTTAATTGGAATTAATTTGAGGTACAAGGGTTAAGTTGTAATTGCTTAAAAGTTGAAAAAAATGAGGGATTCTAGAACCCTACTTGCGTGGATGGTTTTGAAAGCTTCTCTAAGGGGTTCTAGAAGCCTTCAAGTGCAGATAAGGAAGTTGATTTTAATAAGATTAAAATATATTATTTTAATATTCAGATTAGGGTTTATCCTTTGACATCTGACAGCTATAAAAGGACCCATAGGGCTATATTTTCGACAATCTGTCCCTTTTTTTAGCCTAGGCCGAAATTATGGCTCCCCCTTCTCTTTAAATCGATTATTTAGTTTCTAGGGTTTGGGTATGAGCCATTAGAGGCAACCATAATTTTGGTGCTAGTTTTCTGAAGACTAATTGAGGGTCAAAGAGTGGTAT
Organism: Lactuca sativa; assembly: GCF_002870075.4. Classification (NCBI taxonomy): domain Eukaryota; kingdom Viridiplantae; phylum Streptophyta; class Magnoliopsida; order Asterales; family Asteraceae; genus Lactuca; species Lactuca sativa. The sequence continues at coordinate 41,644,820 of NC_056629.2, read as the reverse complement.
GTAGAATTGTAAAACTAAGGTATGTAACTCTACTTGAGATTTTCGATTTTATATAAGGTTTGTAGTAATTTCAATAGTATATTGCTATAATGTGTAAAGACATAGACCCATAGGTTGTTTGTGCCCATAATTAGATTATGTGTTAATTTTGATGTAAAAATATGTTTAATGTAACCTATAAAACCCATCAGTTTTCAAGTGTAGTATAAACTACGCAAGAGGCTTATGTAGTCTATATGAGATTTGTTCTTCTTATGTGTTGAGAGTTAGACATCTACAAAGTGGTATCTAAAGTTGAACACCCAATGATTGATTGCGATCCAACTCATGTTCAATAGAATGTCTGTAACAAATGTATAACTGATAAACTTACCTTATACATTAATTCTAGCTTTGAACTTTTGGGAATTGGATGTTGATGAATGTAATTCTTCGTCATGTATTATTAGAGGCATTCAAATGTTGTTAAATGTTCTCCACTGTCTATATCAATCTATGATGAGTCTTGTGCAAGTCGGAGATTAAAATATCTTTCGGCCAAAGAGTCATTATAAAATGTTATTGCTAATGACATATGATCCTATAGGGTCACTCCTTATAACAAGTTACCATTTATTGATTATTTATTAGAGTAATTTGATTATTAATAAATATAATCACAGTGGCGGACGCAGAAAGTTGTCACAGCAGTGGCACAATTTTTTTTTCGTCCGAATATAATAACATAAAAAAGTTAAAAGTACTAGTACATCAAATCGATCCATTACATCTTAATATCTAAATTTGACATCTACGGGTACACATTTTTTGAAACCGATCCATTACATCTTCGAACTTCACTTTCATAAGTGCTTCTTTTTCAACATAAGAAAACATGGCATCGTTCAAAAAAATCATCACCTATTTTGTTACGCAAATCCGTCTTCAAAACTGCATCGCTGAAAAACATCTTTCGACCGTTGCGGTTGCAACGGGTAAAACCAAAACCAACTTCAACAAACTATAAACCATAGGATAAGACCGATGTTTCCCCGTTTCCACCATCAAACGAGAAAGGTCAGAAATTCCTTGCAAATTAGTGAACCGGTCATCTTCATGCAAAGCGTGATAATACATTTCAAGTTCACCATCAAGTTGCATCCTCTCCGCATCATCAAAATATTTTGTGTATAACTCACTCAACTTTAACAACTTTGTTTTGTCAAATTTAGCAAATGAATCACAAGGACTCAAAGCTCCAATGTATTCTAGTAATTGGGTGCTAAGTTCACTAAATCGGTCCCCGAATTCTATAATTTGCATATCCATGACGGTGTTGAAAATTTCAACTTCAAAATGAAATTGATCAATAACTTTAGTCTTACGGCCTCTTGATGTGACATAATTTTCCGTCATCTCCACAATATTAATATCATGTTTTTGATAAAAAGAGAATACCTTCGATAAAAGTTTAGCAAACCCCATGTCTCTTAAAGACTTCAATGCGTCCGTTGTCCCTCTAACCAAAGAAGTCGCTTCTAAAATATCTTGATCCTTTTTTTGAAGATGCTTTGACAATATGTTCGTGAGGTGTAAAATTTCATACATCAAATGTAAGTAAAACACGAAATCTAATGTCTTGAAATATTTTAAGATACCAAATGCTTGATTTCTGTTACTTAAAGTGGATCCTTCCTCTTCGACATAAGCAAGAACATGACGAACCTCCGGAAATAAGTTCATCAAACTTGTGATGTTTTGAAATGTGAACCCCATCTTGTATCTCCCACTCGAATAAGCGAGCTCTCTTGGTTTAACCCTCTTCCAGTTTCAAGTTCACCATTTCCAATTGACATTTGCACCCTTTCTCTTTGACTTTTCCGTAGCATGTCTTGTCTTTTACATGAACCACCTACCACATTAACCACCAAATAAAGTTGCTCAAAGAAATCATCAACACCATCAAGCTTCTTTGCTACACCCACAATAACTAACTGAAGTTGGTGTGCAAAGCAATGCACATAATGTGTTGAATCATAATCTTGTAAAATCAAAGTTTTTAGACCATTAAATGCACCTCGCATATTGCTTGCCCCATCGTAACATTGTCCTCTTACCTGATAAAAAAAGATATTAAACATTAAAGCGAATAATATTCAATTAAAATTCATAATAAGGAAGAAAAAAAATGTTATATTTACCTGAGACATACTCAAATTGTTACGGGTAAAAACGTCATCTATGGCTCCTTTAAGAGTCAAAGAGGATGTATCCTTCACGTGCACCACTCCAATGAATCTTTCCTTCACCACTCCACGGTTGTCGACATACCTCAAAACTATGGCCATTTGTTCTTTTTTTGATACATCACTAGATTCATCAACCAATAAAGAAAACACATCTTTACCAATTTCTTTGCAAATATCTAAAACTATTTCTGTTGAAAAGTATTCAACAATTTGCTTTTGAGTCCTCGGGCACGTCACTTGATTATTTTGAGGAGCATTTTTTAAGGTAACATTATGAATGCCTTCATTATGGTCTCTCAAGAAAGATAATAACTCCAAGAAACGCCCTCTATTAAGAGAGTCACTCGACTCATCATGACCCCGAAATGGTAAACCATTTTTCAATAAACATTTACAACACCAAATTGAAGCACCTAAATGAAGTTTATAATTACTCACCTCAATCTTGGTTTGCTTCTTGAAGGCTGCACTAATAGATTGTTTTTCTTTCAATAAAAATTCACAATTTTCTTTTGCTTTGTGATGAAAACTATCAATACCACCCATATGATCTCTCAATGATTGTCTTTTATTCCAACTATCAAAACCGTGTGAAACAAATGCATCTTTCCCATGTTGTTTTCCCACCATGTCTCCACATACATAGCAAAATAAACAAAATGCTTTGTTCTCTTTTATGTTATATTCTAACCAATCAAAGTCATCAAACCATTTAACAACAAAACGTCTTTCTTTTGAACCTATTTTCTTTGAAGGGAATATATAACCCCTTGGTTGACAAGGTCCTTGAAGCAAATATGCCCTCCTTATTTCATCTCTTTGATTTGGATGGTAAGTTGTAATCTTTGGTCTAACACCCTGGTCTTTTGGAAGATCTTTCAATTCAACATTTGCAATTGGAGTAGTTGTAGGTTGTGGATTTATATTAGAAACCGAAGGGAATGATTGATTAAAAGGACATGGTCTTTTAGAGGATTCTTTAAAACTTAAATCATTGGAGCATGGTCTTTTGGAGGATTCTCCAACACTTGATTTATTGATGCTTGTTCTTCCAAAAAAGACCCAATTTTATCCTAACAATTCAATATCAAACAAATAAGTCATCCAAGATTCCAAGTAATTTCAAGGTTAACAAATAACAACTACTAATTTCAAGTAAACAGGTAATTTCAAGGTTAACAACTACTAATTTCACCTAGACAATAAGAAATTTCAACAAAAAGCAACTAATTTGACTAATTTCATAAACCTAAAATTATCAATACTTACTTGTTTCATTGTATTTGTAGGATTGAAAGGAGTGCCAGGCCAAGCCAAGCAAAATCGAATGGTTGAACACGTGAATGGTTGAAATCGATTGAAGGAAGCAAGTCTGAATGTTCGATTTCTTTTTTCTTCGTCGACAGCCTTCACTTCACATGTGCCATTTTTTTTTCTTTTATGTAGTCTCGTTCGTCCAGGCGTCCAGCTCTCCAATTTCTTTTCTTCAAAATGTCGATGGGCCTAATAGAGATTTGGGCTATTGGGCTAATTCTAAATTGGGTTAAAAACTTAAGTGTAAACTACACAAATGGTCCTTATGGTTTGGGGTAATTTGCGTATTTGGTCCTTAACTTATTTTTTTAACTCGGAAGGTCCCTACTGTTTGTTTTTGTTACACGCTTGATCCCTACTGTTTGTTTTTGTTACACACTTGGTCCCTGTCTTACCTAAAAAAACTATTATTTAAATAGGAAAAAATGGTGGGGTAGGTAAGGTAAGGTGACGGGGGTGGGGTTGGAGGTGTGTTTATTTAAATAAATTAAAAAACAAAGGGCAAAATAGTCTTTTTAGATAAGATAGAGACCAAGCGCGTAACAAAAACAAACAATAAGGACCTTCCGAGTTAAAAAAATAAGTTAAGGACCAAACGCGCAAATTACCCTAAACCATAGGGATCATTCGTGTAATTTTCTTTATTTTGTTGGACTAGCATTTTTTATACTTTTATTTTTTGGGCCTCGAATTCTCGAAAATATAGTGTCACCCGAACGAATTTGAAGCCGGTGCACCTAATTGATTTTTTTTACCCTAACGGACCGAAGCAAAGCAGAGTAGTAGCCCGGGACCCCTCCCCCCCCCCCCCCCCCCCCCCCCGGACACCACACACATCCGCCACTGTATAATCAACACGTGTATTTAATTGGAAATTATTATTTTATAAAAATAACATTTTAACAACTAATTGAGAAATTATTATTTATGAGAATAATATTATTTTAGAGAAATAACAACTTATAAATATGTCATAAAGTATTATTTTATAAGTTATATATATATATATATATATATATATATATATATATATATATATATATATATATATATATATATATATATAAACTTGTTAGAGTTTATTTATATAATAGTTAATTTTTATATAAAAGGGTTGTATATAAAAATATATATGATAGTTTATATAATACAGTGAATCACACACAAAGAACTAGTATTTGTCCTAAAACCACTAACTCCTTGATGGAGTCGAGGTGGAGTGTAATGCTCCATCCCTTTGACTTTGTAGAAAGCATGGTTCATTGATCTTGACGTGGTGGTATATAAATCATTGTAGGACTTGGTTTGTGTTAGTTTTTTCTTACTCTTTGTTTTTTTTCCTTGTAAAAAATACTGTGAGCATGATGCTCCTTTTTCCCCATTTTAGTGCAATTTGGTGTTAGATTAAAGCCTCTTTGCTGCTTCTCTATTGAAGGTATATTTGGTATAATTAGAATTATTCAGAATTAATTTTATTATTGATTTTGTATTAATTAGAAGTAATTAAAGGCATAAGGGTTAGATTGTAATTGTTCAATAGTTGAACAAGGAAGACATTCTACAACCTCCTTATGATAGACACTTCTAGAAGCCCTTATTAGGGTTTATGGAAGCCTCTATTTGCTGATATGGTTAATGATTTAAATCAGATTACAATATTATTATTATTATAATATTCAAATAAGGATTCCCTATAACTATAAATAAGGATCTATAGAAGGCTTGGAAAACACTAGATAATTCATAGCGAATTTCGAAATTACTCTTCCTCATCTCTCCCTAATTTCCGATCCTAGGTTTTCTTAGGGTTTGGGTGTGACGCGTCAGAGGATTCTACATTATTGGAGCTAGCTTTCAAAAATTCCCAGTGGAATTTCACATAAACAATTTGGGTAAAATGGATTCCTTTATAGATTAATTCTTGCGTGTAGTGTATGCTTAAAAACAAAATTCTCACTTTTCCAAACTTAATTAAACGTGGGATTGTGTTGTCCTCAAGTTTATATCCCTTTTGTCGGTCAACGTATGAGAGTATGGATCATGTTTTTCTCCTGCATATGTTATGTTGACTCGGAAATGTGAAAGTGGCCAGTAGGATGGTCTTACATTCTTCATAATAAACCTTCGCCTTGCTCTGAATTTCTGTATATGTTGAATTCTAGTACCGAAGAAAAAACAAAGATGCAAAAACTGAAGGTGTCTCTAATGTACTCCACCTTATGGATGTCATTGTTTTCAGGAACAAAAGATGAGAAATTATGTGTATTAAGGATAAGGATAATATTAGTATTTACGCTTTCAATTGAATAAATAATAGATCTAACTTATATAAGATTGATTGGTCTAGCTGATGTATGTTTTTCATTTTTTTTTAGTGCGGCATAAGGTGTTCACTGAAGTTGTTGTTGGTTTTTTTTTTTTTTTTTTTTTCTGTGTTAATACTATTTGGTCGCTATAAAAAATGAAAGAAAGAAAGAAAAACAATGATAGGAATGAAGAGATTGGCTACGTGTATAACATGGCCTAACTCCTTGCCGACATGTACCGGATGTTTGGTGGTATTTTACAACCGAAAGAGGGGCCTATTCAATACTTAGGGACCAATCTTTTGTCTTTATTTAACATGACTATGTAATAAAAATACTATTTAGATTTTTGTGTGGATAAATTAAAAAATGACATATTTTTTGCTAAATTATTATTGTTATTTGCATTCGAATTAGATAAAAACTAACACATTAAGTTTCATTATCATCGTGTCTAAAACGTATTACAAAGTACAACCTGGTAGTCCGATCGATATATAATAAATTAAGACAGCATCTATATGATTATTATAGTGTCTAAAACGTTACATGATAATCAAAGAATCAAAATCCCTTAATTAAGTATTGCATAACATAAAAAATTAGATTTTAAAGAAAAATAATTGATAGATGGGGGCCACCTGAAAACCCACTCCTTTCCTAAAAAGCTCCATGGAACCACAAATCAACAACTTTAATTGTTTGAAAGAGATATTTTGTTGAACTTTACTGACAGCGTAGATATTAAATGTTTATTATCGTATGTTGTTTGTTCATAAGTAAGGTTCGCACTTACTTACGTTGCAATGGGTACCTGTGTTAATTTAAGAAATACAGTCCAACATATATTAAAATGAATATGAAAAATAATAAAAAATCATTTTGTAACAGAAGCCTAAAATGTAAAATTAGAAATTATTTTAAAAGAACACGCATAAAAGCAAAAAGGTAAAAACGGCAAACTCTTAAAAACCATGTATAAAAATGAAGATATAAAAATTGTAAAAGAATTAATTCAATACATATTTTTTTTGGGTAAAAACATATCTGTCAAAAAAATGTTGTAAAAAAAGATGTAAAACACACGTTTTCGATAAACCGATGATGTCTTCTAGTTTGATGGTATATGGTGTTTGTTATCCTCCTGAGTAATTTTCCATATAAAAAGGGAAGACAACATTTTGGTTAAGCCGATGATGTCTTCTTCTAGTTTAGAAGTGTCATGATACATATAAATAGTTGACAAAAATTTTATTACTTATCATGTTGTAAATTATATAAACTAAGGTTAAATCATTTGCACGTTGCTGCGTAAACTTTTGATGCAATTTTTTTAGGTTAGATGGTATGGTAGTTCGTAAAAGAACATGTATAAGAAACCATACAAAAGTTATTTTTTTAAAATCAAATAGTGTGTTATTTTGTAAAAAGAAAAGATAACGTTTGTAAAACCATGCAAAAATTTTTAAAAAAAAAATGTAAAATTTCAAAAAAAACTAATTCATAAAAAAAAGATGTAAAAGATATTGTTCAATTAAGAAAAAAAGCCATAAAAAGTTATAAAAAAGATTTGGGGAAAATTGTAAAAAATTATTTGAAAATAAGTTGCGAAATGAATTTTTTTTTTTAAAAACTTATTTTTAGCAAAAAAAATAAAAACAAAAAAATAAACAAAAAAAAGTTGAAGATTTAAAAAATAAATAAAATAAATAAATAAATAAATAAATAAATAACTGTATCATATTTGTAAAATACATTGAAAGCGTGTTAAAGTTATACAAACAAAAAGATTTAAATAAATAAATAAATAAAATACTTGTCTCATATTTGTAAACGAAAATGAAATTGGGCATTTATGCACTTTTCAGTTTACAATTTATAATTTTACAATTAGTATTTCAAGATTATAAATGTATTTTTTTTCATATTTATTTTTTGTATTTTTATCTTAAATCATTTTAAGGTTCATTTTTTATTTACCAAATGTTCATGTCATAAGTTTATAGGACTAATTTAAAAGTAGATTTTAAAATAATTAGTCATAGACTAAAAACTGAGAAAAAAATTAATAGAAAAGGTAGCTGGTAGCACACTTTTGATAAAATTTCATGCTATGTAATAAAATGTCTTGTTCCATTATAAGATAAGATACTTTAAAATATATATATTATAGTTGAAAGTTACTTACAAACGGGTTACAAATTTGAGTAAACTATTTTTTTTAACATGTCACGTATTTAAAATAATGACTTGGCATTACAAATCAACATCTACATGGTATTTTCTAAATAAAAATTGTTATTTTTTTTAAGTTTTACCATGATTTCTAAGATACCGTCCTACAAGGCTACAACCAAAAAACGATCTAAATTATAGTATTATTGATTTTTTTTTAACAACTCATAGTATGACCGATTCTAAAGTAAGATTTATGAACTTAGAATTGCGATTATAATTGTAAGATCTTACCTAAGATACAATCTCCCTACTTTAATCTTTATTCTCTAATCAAATCTTTAGTTTTCTTTATCCTAGAAATTTCACCAATTCTGCTCAAATCCCATACATATTCAACATGAAATTGAGCTAAAAAAAATTGTCCAATTAACTCAAAGCAGAGTATTATGGATCACATAAAGTCTCATGGAGCATTAGAACTTCATCCATTAAGCTAAAATTAGCGAAAAATCACAACAATCATATTTAGCTCATTTGTGATTTTATTTCTTTTCCAACTTACTATGTTTTCTTCTCAATCCTTGTGGTTTGCATCTATGATTTTAAAAGGTCAAAGTTGATTCAACCATCAATGTTTTAATCACATCCGTTTATAATGAGTATTCCACAAACACGACATTATAAATTTGGTTCCTATCTTTTACCCAATAAAAACAAGTCCACTTTAACTTTTGAGATCGTTTATGTTAAAATGGTAGTCACCAAACTGGAAAAATTAGCGTAGTTAGTAGGTGGATTTTAAGGAAAAAAAAAAGAAACACGAAATAAAATTGATTAGTGTTTGGTACAAAAAAAAAGGACATGATTGGTTCTATACAAATTAATCGTACAAATTGTGAATTACTACAAATCTGAATCTCAAGGATCCTAAAAACCTATATTGCCCACAAATAATCATATAACAAACATAACATGGTTTCATCTTCATCACCACATTACATAAGCAAAATCATGGCCCACATGAACCAAAACTGAAAATGATCTAAAAGTTGCAGCATCTAGGTCTTCCATTTGCCAAATTATCCCATAAACACACCATTTGTCTAGGGGACTGATAATGTGCTGTGTAGTAGTTATCCATACATCCATACTGACAAAACTTCCCATGGTGCGAGTATTGAACCCGACTCTTGCTACTATTGAACTGCTCCACCCACATTCCCATGCTCACGTCTTCCATTTTAAATATCTGCCAAACCAATACAAATACAAGGCCATTTACATCTTTTTACCTTTTTAGTTGCTACAAAAAATTGCAAAGTCTGTCCACAATACAAGGTCCATTTGTTTTGTCTTGTCAGGTCCTGATAGGATGGGACCGACTTTTTTTTATGACGGGGAAAAGGAGGGCATTTATGTCTTTTGACCATTTTTGCAAATTTTGTCCCAATCCAATGCATGCAAAACACCGTACATTACGTCAATTTATTCTGTTTTGTCATGTCTTGTCAGGTCTTGACAGGATAAGACTGTCTATTTTTTATGATGGGGAAGAGGAGGGCATTTATGTCTTTTGATCATTTTTGCAAAATTTGTCCCGATCCAATGCATGCAAATTGCAAAACACAGTCCAAGGTCAATTTGTTCTGTCTTGTCTTGTCATGTCAGGATGGGACGTGGGACTATTTTTTATGATTGGAAAGAGAAGGGTATTTATGTCTTTTTGCATAGATGAGAGATAGAGAGAGAGAGAGAGAGAGAGAGAGAGCGGGTAAGTTTCCAAGGTTTTTGGGTGTGACAAAAAGTTGAAAATATTTGTCTTGCTAAATATTAGCATTGGTTATTTATTAAATTTTGTTGTTTTGTGTGAAAAATAAAGAGGATTTATATTTTATAAAAATAAAATATAAAGAGAATTTATATTTTATAAAAACAAAAAGGGAAATGTAATTGAGGACCCTGAGTTTTCTTTTGGTGTGTTGAGAGACAATGAAATTGGCTATGTCACTGGAAATTATGTATCCTGGTCCATTTGCATAAGGTGGATAAACTGCTTCAGGCCATTCCTGCAAATATTAAATGTTGATTTATGAACATAGGTTTGTTTTCTACAAAAAAATAAAAAAAGTTAAATAAATATTGTTTATGAATTAATTAAGAATGAAAAGTTGTGATACCTCAAAACTAACTGCCCACTTGCCATGTCTGAGAGGGCGATGAAAGAGATTCAAATTGCCCATATAAAGAGACTGTTCACGTGGGACCCGGTCGAGTTCTTTTAAGATTATATCCACCCTTGTGAAAGTGTCATCATCACATTTCATTACGTATGATGCACTTAGATTTTGAACCTACATTTCAAATGGTATTTTATTATTGAATCATAGTAAATAAGAAGCCAATTCAGAAAAGAAAATTTTAAGAAAATATGCCTAATCTTGAGCATATTTTTGGAAGGAGGGGTATTATTGGCATAAAAGCAAAGATAGGGATGTATTTCAATGAGGGCCATTGGCGAACATAGGTTTGTAAAAGGGTGTGTTATTGGCACAAAAGTAAAGTCATGAAAATATTTTTGGAAGAGGGGGTGTTATTGCCACAAAAGCAAAGATAGGGGTGTATTTCAAAGAGGGTCATTAGTGAATATATTTTTTCAAGTAAGCACAAAAGCAAAGATAGGAATATATTTCAGGGAAGGTTATTAGGGAACATGTTTTTGGAAGAGGGGGTGTTATTGGCACAAAAGAAAAGATAGGGATATATTATGAAAATATTTTTTGCAAGAGGAGGTGTTATTGGCATATTTTGTTAAAATTTTCACATAGAAAGTATAGGAAAAGGGTAGAATTGTAATAACCGCATATTCACAAATGGCAATAGTTTTGAGCACCACAAGCTCATAGTGATCCATAAATGTTAATACAACAACATCTCCAAAATAAGCAGCTTCCTTTTTCAAAACTGCATTTTGCTCCCTTCTTGGACTCTGCATTTTTTATTAAAAAGAAAAAAAATTGCTATGAGAAACAAATATAAAAATAAAATAAACCTACAATTAAATTAAAAGATACGGTGGAAGAAGCAAACAGATAAATAAATTACAAAACCATTTGAAAAGACAAGAATGCCCTCTTTACCAATGCAACAAAAAAGCGAACAACAACATCTGAGGATTTGATGGCTGAAGCTTGCATCCATGTTTTTCTAATAGCCATACGCTCAGCAAAGTGATTTGTAGCTGATAAAATCCCGATAAAAACTCGGATAGGATGAGCTGGCAAAGGTTTAGCTTTCCATTTTTCTGACATTTCTATTACCCTTTGAGGTGAGAAGCTTGGATGAGAGGCTGGAAGTGATGTGGCAAAAACTGAATGAACATCTACATCACCTTTAATTGCTAATCCTGTTGCATCCTCAAGTGTATACCCCTGTTGGAAAAACACCAAAAGTAAAGAATCATTTATGTTAAAATAATTATTATTATACTTTGAAAAATCTATCCAGTTATATATAGCATTCTACTAAATTATTTGAAAGTGATTATAACAATAATTTGGTAAGTTGTTTCCTACTGAATTATTTGAAAGTGATAAGAACTTACTTTAAGGCAACTTACACTTTTACCCATGTTTTAACCCTAAGAGTAAATTACATGAATGGTCCCTATGGTTTGGGGTAATTTGCATGTTTCGTCCCTAGCTTATTTTTTTAACTCGGAAGGTCCCTACTATTGGTTTTTGTTGTGTGCTTGGTCCCTATCTTACCTAAAAAGACTATTTTGCCCTTGATTTTTTAATTTATTCAAGGGCAAAATAGTCTTTTTAGGTAAGACAGGGACGAAGCGCGCAACAAAAACCAACAGTAGGGACCTTCCGAGTTAAAAAAATAAGTTAGGGACCAAACGTGCAAATTACTCCAAACCATAGGGACCATTCGTGTAATTTACTCTAACCCTAAAAAAACAATATGGATAACAGTCTAGTTTTCGTTTCTTCATACCAATGACGTGCATACAAATTTACCCTTTTACCCTTCTTTTTTGGTCATTTAATATGTATAAAAATAAATAAAAATGGTAATTTTTAAACTGTTCAAATTAATACCACTTCTCAAACATTTTGGTTGGTATTCATTATATGAAATATGAAGCAATGATCATCAATGAATGTAAAGTTCTAGATAAACTTCAATAGGCAACATTAGGAACTCAGGTGTTGTTTCTTTTTACTTGATACTTAAAGCACGACTTAATAGAGAAGTTCAGGGAAATGAGGCTTTCCCCATTAAGTCCCAACTTTTTACAGATTTATCCTCAATTATTCCATATCCTTCTGTTTCTCCAAGTTGCTGTCATTTTCTCACATCTTTTTTACACATCTTATATCATTAACTGAGAAAAAAAAAATGTAAAGGGCTTTAGAGTAACATACTGTACGATATGGGAATGAAGTCACGTGTCTTCCTCCAACATTTATATGGTATCCATCAACTCCAGCACGAATGGTCAAAACAAACAGTTTACCCTCCACAAAAGGAAATGGCCATGTCACTTCTGGTTTTTGTGCACGTCCTATGAATCTCTTGAACCATGTTGTTGTTCTTGATTCTTTTGAATCAACAACATCATTACGCAACCATTTTTCACATCTTTGAAATCCATCAACTGACAAAGATAATACATTGATTGAATACCAAAACGAATGAAAAGAAACTCTTGTGATGTTAACAATATTTATATGAAAAACTTACCAAGCATATCATCATCGCCTTTTGATGGTAAACCATCACACCTCTGAGCTGTCCCCCATTGCATCCTGTAACACGTGTTATGTTCAATGACAGGTTGTTGACTCCAATCACCTCTCAATCGAGGATTTAGATGCAAGATTTTAGGTGGATCTTCTGCAACTACAGACTTTAGCCCTTGCAACTCAACCTTAAACTGGGAAACCAAAACCATGGGATCACCTGCTTTTATTTTTGCAAGCTGTGGAACATACTCATTATGAGCATGATGAGGGGTTCCCACCACTGTAATTGATGATCCTGCAGCAAGACCACAGGGAAGGAATGTGATTTGGTCTCCTTTAGTTAGTTCTTCACTACTCATTGATACCCATGGAGGACAATGCTCTTGCTTTCCTTCAAGTATGGAAGTTAAATCATTGTCCTTCTCATTGTACTTATGAACCTCTTCCCATGCCTTCAAACCTAAACTCCAAGCTTCATCTGCCATTTTCTCCAATCCAGTCATATCCCGAGTCCTTTGCCTTCGCCTCAAAATATCACCAGTTAATCTCCCATATCGAAGATCAATAGGTGGAAAACTATCATCGTTCTCTTTTTGACTCACTCTTTCAATTCTGCTACCATTTTCTAACCTTTCCCTAAAGTTATCATCAGGTTCCTCGTCTAACTTCTTCTCTTCTTTCACTTTTTCAAATCTGTTATCATTTTCTAACGCCTCGCTATTTCCATCCTCGTATGCAGATCCTAACGATGGCTTACTGACTTCTAACTGATCTCTCCGTACTGCTTCATCCTCAGTAGTGGTCGACGTCTCGAAATAAGCAGAGAACTTGAAGCAAACAAGGATCAAATACAATGCCGCTATAACAAACAAAATATGTGGCAGTTTTACCCTCCTCAAACCAAAAACTTCACTCCTCGACCTCTTCATTTTCATTTATTAGATAACCAAATCGGACACATTGGGCCTTAATTCTACAAACTAAAGCAATCTCGTCTCATAACTTCAGTTGATCCAAACACAAGTTGAAATCGATAAATAAAAGGGCGTAAGAGAAACAGAATCCTGCGTACCCTAATTTTCCGAAGATGCAGTTTTAATCTTCGCCTGTAGTAGGGGGATTTGCCTTCGATCGAATGCGAAGATACTCAGGAAATCAGCGGCAATTTGCAGAAACGGAAGTTTTGAGAGGGATCGAAAAGATTTAAAGACCTAAGATGGGAAATAAACGTGACAAAAGGTGTGGATGAATGTAATGAGCAGACATGGCATGATCATATATTATAAAGGTCAGGTGGAGCAATCTTGTCTAACCAAAAGGAAAATATGGTTTTTATGCCTCCGTTAAATGTTACAATTTGCCTAATACCCTACAAACTGCGAAGAAATTTTATTAATCAATATAACATATGTTGTAACTATTTAATGTTTAGTAAAAACAATGAGACGTCGAAGGGGAGTTTGGACCCAAAATCACACTCAATAAATGGATGGACCCAAGCACCACAAATAAGACAAATGATCGAACTCAAAACATGATCGGGTGTCAAAAGGGTCAAACAACTAATGCTTACATCGATGATAGAGGAATATTAGGGGTGAGCAAATCCGAACCAAGAAACCGATCAAAACGGACAAAACCGAAACCAAAACAAAACCGACAGATAGGGTTTGAAATTCTTAAAACCGAAAAATCGATTTCGGTTTCGGTTTTTACCCAGAAACCGACCCAGTCAAACCGAGAAACGGACCCATATAATGGATATTAATTACATCTTCAACATGTAATATGCATTAATTACTTTCTTAAAATAACTAAAATGATTGGTCCATAATCAATCATACATGCACACAATAGATAGTGAAAACAAAATAACTTAACCCTATATATAGACTTAGGTTCAAATGTTTTCACTATCTATTGTGTACATGTATGATTAATTCTGGACCAATCATTTTAGTTATTTTAAGAAAGTAATTAATGCATATTAAATGTTGAAGATGTAATTAATATCCATTATATCTTCAACATTTAATATGCATTAATTACTTTCTTAAAATAACTAAAATGATTGGTCCATAATCAATCATACATGCACACAATAGATAGTGAAAACAAAATAACCTAACCATATATATATATATATATATATATATATATATATATATATATATATATATATATATATATATATATATATATATATATATATATATATAAACACCCCTTCCGTCGTTCTCTCTTCTCAATTCACTCTGGAACTCGCCTCCCACATCGATTTCTCTCAACCAGAAGAACCCTCGTAGTCGGCAACCTCACAAACCTTCGACGGTAGTCGACGCACCCCCAAAGTCCCAAACCTCTCGTGCCACCCACAAGACCTACGACGCCTCTGAATCTGGTTCGTTGTCTATTATTGTAATGTGCGACGCCTCTCAACCTACAAACCCACAAGACCCACACACATCCTCGCACACTTTCGTGGTTCTTTGTTTTTTTGTGTGTGTTTAATGTGCTTCGTTTTCTCTGATTTCATGTTTATGTTTATGTTTCCTTCGCTTTGTTTTTGCTGTGAAACCAACCCATGACATTTGCTTCGTAATTCTTGTGAAATCTTGCTGTAATGTTGTTTTTTTCTCTTGGTGTAAAATCTTGAGGAAATGGTATTTTTGTGTTGATTTCTTGTTTATGATCGTCACTATTGTGAATTCTTCCTGAAATCTTGTTTTTTTTATAAAATCTTACTGATTTTGTGTTTATGTTCGTTTTTGCAGTGAAATGTTGCTGAAATCTACATTATGCTGTCAAATGATGTTGAAAGAGTGAAATCTACATTATGCTGAAATCTTGTGCAATTAATCAAATTATTTAAAAATGTATGAGTATGTGGGTTGAACCCAAGAAATCGGAAAACCGCCAAAACCGACTCCAAAACCCAAGAAACCGAACCAACCAGAAACCAACCATATTGGGTTCTAAAAACTAGAAACCGACAATTTATGGGTTGGGTTGGGTTTGGGTCCAAAACCGACCCATGCACATCCCTAAGAAATATAGAGCCAACATTATATCGTGCTCTATCCATCTACTAGGATGAGCACATTAGACAAACGATAAAAAAATCCTAGTATACAAACAAACTTTTTAGACTGTTTGAAATGAGCACATGTGTCCTCAATAACAATATAAATACCTCCTATATGGAAAATTTTCAGTTTAACATAACACACTTCTCTACGCTTACCCTTTTGTACTGAAACATCCCCAAAAATACAGCCTAAAAATTTCGTTTAGTTTCATTAATAAGAATCATAAATATCATCCATCGTATAAAAGTCATAAACTATGCATCTCAAAATATCATAACATCTGTCAAAATATATCAGAGTATAACATCCCAGGCTAAACAAATGGCGTGTGCACTGCAATCATCCCGAACTCCTCTTTTAAAAACTAAGGTACCTGAAACCAAAACTGAAAACTGTAAGCACGAAGCTTAGTGAGTCTCCCGATTCTACCACATACCATACAAATGTCACACAAACACATCGTGGGCCCCGCCCGACATCGAGCAAAGCTTAGTATACACATGATCAATCAACAATTACATAAACATAACCACATAATAATAAACATATAAACATCACATTGGGCCTCGCTCGCTACATCGGACCCCGCCCGACATCGGCCCCACCCGGCATAAGGCCCCGCCTGGCATCCTACCACATCAGGCATCGGACCAAAGTCCGGTATACATATAACATATCATCAAGCATATAACATACACGTAACCTAAACATAACTTGGGCCTAGCCCACTACATCGGGCCCCGCCCGGCATCGAGCAAAGCTCGATATACATAAGCATATCGACATATACATATAAACATAAACACATAACATAAACATATAAACATTCCTCGGGCCCCGCCCGGCATCGGACCGAAGTCCGAAAACATACAACAGACACATGCAAGAATTACAAAGAAATCAAGCATACAAACATTACTCGGGCTTAACCTGGCATCAGATTGAAATCCGAAAAGCATATATACATGCACCAGGCCACACTCGGCATTGGACCGTAGTCCAGAATTACTACTAACTAAACGGGCCGACCTTGGTGCCTTAGATCCATTCCTACTGGAAGAGGACTCACCTCACACTGCTGAAGTCCCGCTGACAAAACCCTAGCTGTTGGATGACAGATTCCTGAATCTGTCAACATCAAAATAACACCCAATTAATAATTGGGTTCCAACACATAACCATAAGTCCATGCTTGGGGTAAAAGACTACTTTACCCCTATCTTAGCTTGATTCAAGCCCAAGGCCCAACCCAAAAGTCTAATAATGAACCAAGACCCAACTATGTCTTAATTTTCCAAATTGGGCCCAAACCCTTACATGGTCTTACCCTAAGGCCCAACCATTTATTCTTGGTCTAACACTTGACATTCTGATGGTCCAATATCTCATAACCATCAAGGCCCAAAATATGGCCCATCTATGGCCCAATTTTCCAAATTGGGCCCAAACCTTTCCAATGGGTCGTATCCTTAAGCCCAATCCAAGTGTTCAAGTCCATTTACTTGTTAATAGTTGGCCCATCCAGAGTCCAGACATATAGGCCTAACTGAAAGGCCCAACTCTAAACCCAACACAATTAGGGTTTTCACATGAAATGACGATTAGGGTTAAGTGTTTCTCACTTAACCCATTAAGGACTCAATCCATTAAGTTCATCACTATACTAGATAAATCATATGGTATGATTGGGTGTAATTCACAATTCCATTCCAATGGCCCAAACGTGAGTCCTGATAAGTCTAAGGCCCATATATCCAAAATTAGGGTTTTCTAAACCCTAATTAGGGTTTCCAACCCAATCCCAACCCAATAGGCCCAAAAACTAAATCTTTTAGATCCATTAGGGTTTCATTAGTCCCATTAGGGTTTCACTAGGCCCATTAGGGTTTCGCTAGTCGGGCACCACCCACTACCACCTCGGGTAGTAGTGGTCAACAGTGGCTCACAACGGTAGTCACCACCTCGCGGTGGTGGTTAGGGTTCTAGTCCAATCGAGTCCAAGCATCCCAAAAGTAATCCAAACACATGCAAAGCACACCGCCACCCAACACGGCGGCCGGTGGCGGCAGTCACCACCTAACGATGGTGGTTTTAAGTTTTTTTTCATTATTCCGACACTATTACAGTTTTACAATCTGAAATCCCAAATAACTCACACATTAACCTAAGCTAAACACACACATACATCCACCCTTGTGGTGGCCAACAGTGATACATGGTGGCAGCCACCACCTCACGGTGGTGGTGGTGGCTTCCTTGGTTTTCCGGCTAGACAAAACACATAAATAGATAAACACACACACACACACACGCACACTACAGATTTGCGAGATGCACTCCAACCACCGACCTGGTGGCTCACAGCGGCGACAACAACAAATTGCAATGACAGCCACCACCTCACGGTGGTGGTGGTGGTTCTTTTGATTCCCAACCGAGCGCAACAGCGGCAAAAGATGGCAGTGGAACCTCTGTTGAAGTGGTGGTGGTGATAGAGCGATATAATACGGTATCCGACGGCTGGAGAGTCAAGTATCGACGATGTCTCGGCGGCTACGGGTGGTGACAGAAAGAATGAGAATGAAAATCGTGGAGATGTGGCGACAATGGCGGCTAAGTTTCAGTGGTTCACAACAGCCACTAATCCTCTAACTGTCGTGCTCTCTTTCCGAAGTAGAAAGGATATGTTTCGGCGGCTGGCTTCAGTGGTTTTCGACTTCACGGTGGCTAGGAGGTTGCGGCGGTTGGAAGGGAGCGGGAGGCATAAGGGTGGGTGGCGGCTGTAACATGGGTTAGGGTTAGGGTTTGGACGGATGATGCATATATATTCGATGCCCTACAAACTACTCTCCATAATGCCATTTCTGGTTACTCCCTTCCCTTTTTCTTTCAAAGTGAGTTCGAAATTTACCTTTTTAACCCTAGCCATCCAAAAACCATTCAACTTAAGTCCCAATAATTACCATGCATCCCCTCCCTCTACAAAACCTTTTCAACTTAGGTCCAAATTTTACTCTTTAGCCATGCTTCCATAAATCCTTTCATATTAGGTCCAAACGATACCAAACACCTCTTGTCTTCTAAAAATCTTTATGAAATCAATCCAAAACTTACACTTTGCTCTATAATTACTGATTTTAGGGCCACCATACATTCATTAATTAATTAATTTATTTATCAAATAAATGGGGTGTTACATGTACACTCTTAGAAAATACAAAAACACATCCTAATAATACTAGTTCCTTTATTAGGCATAAGAACTTGATTGTTTGCAAGAACTTACAACAAAAAAACTCACTACATCAACCTATTCTATGCTCAAACTAAATCTACTCACAAGATGATAAAGAACTGAGTGAAACAAAGGATAACAAACTGAAACCCTATCTATCGTTTACGAAGAAAATGAGAGAGAATACAACAAATATGTGTGTAAAATGAGAGCAAACTGTGACATCCCAAAATTTACGGCCATTTTAAAACTTTTTATGCTTATTTTAAATTAGAGTAACCTTTATAGATGCGGAATTTGTCCCATAAAAAGTATTTTCCAAAGAAAATGTTTTTCATTGATTTATTAAAAAATTGGGATGTCATAACCGATACAAAACATAAGCATAAACAAGTCTCACATCAATATTAAATCAGCCTACGAACTCCTTTAATCTCTCAGCAAATGATTACATTATCTATCAGTATCTTCATATTCGTACCTGTGATACAAAGAAACTGCATGAGTCAGGTTTTCCAACCTAGTGAATACATAGGGATTCCAATCTCACAATGTTATTATATATATATATATATATATATATATATATATATATATATATATAGAGAGAGAGAGAGAGAGTGAGAGAGTGAGAGAGAGAGAGGGTTAGGTTCATATATAATCCATAATTATTGTGTGAATGTATGACAAAATTTTAACCACTAGATTAAAAGAATAAAATGTTGTGATCTTATGGTACATCTTATTTACATAGACTCGCATATACTATATAATTACATCCTCTCTCTCCTCCGCCGGATCTCCGACTTATCTATCCTTATATTAATATCGTTCCCTCTCCTATCTCTCTATCTATCTTATTTTAAAAAAACAACAAAAAGAGTTGGGAGTTTCTAGGGTTTCTGTGGTTTGCTTTGTTCGGAGTTGGAAAGGCTTTCTGATTTGCAGGCTATTTATCTATCTAGGTTTGGATTCATATCAATAAAGGGAGAGGGAAGTTAACAAAGCCAAAAAATTAGAAAATTTGGGGAAAAGGTAAATATTTCTAGGGTTTTGAGATGGCGGCTCAGGTTCAAGTTCAACCTCAGGCGGTGAGTGTTGGTGTTGGTGGTGCTGCTCCTGCTGGTGCTCAGCAGTTTGTGCCGACTTCATTGTATGTTGGGGATCTGGAGTGGAATGTGATGGATTCACAGCTGTATGATCTGTTTAACTGGTTAGGTCAAGTGGTTTCTGTTCGAGTTTGCAGGGACTTGTCGACTCGACGATCGCTTGGTTATGGCTATGTCAACTATGCGAATCCTCAAGATGGTTAGTGTTGTTTAACAAATTCACCTTCTCATAGTTAGATATTACAATTCCTTATGATGTCAACACTATTGAAAGCATTAGTTCTTACTCCTCTTGTTATGTTGATGACAGCTGCAAGGGCAATGGAGGTACTGAACTTCACACCTTTGAATGGGAAGGCGATCAGAATAATGTATTCTCATCGAGACCCAAGCGTACGCAAAAGTGGCTCTGGAAACATATTTATCAAGGTATTCAAAGCAGAAAAACCTTAATCTATTAATCACTGTTTCCACTTTCTTATAGTCTTCTTTACCTACTGACTTGTATGAACAATCTAAACAAAAACAGATTCTTGATAAGACAAATCAAAAGGCCTTACACGGCACATTCTCTACATTTGGCAATATTCTCTCCTGCAGGATTGCGACAGATTCAAGTGGCCAATCAAAGGGGTATGGTTTTGTTCAATACGATGCTGAAGAATCTGCACAAAAAGCCATTGAAAAACTGAAGGACATGCTTTTAAACGACAAACAAGTATACGTGGGACCCTTTTTGCGCAAACAAGAAAGAGAACTAGTTGTCGCAAGACAAAGTTTACTTATGTCTTTGTCAAAAACCTATCCGAATCAACAACATATGATGATCTAAACAGGACATTTAGTGAATTTGGAACTGTGACAAGTGCTGTTGTGATGAGGGATGCTGAAGGGAACTCCAAATGCTTTGGATTTGTTAATTTTGAGAATGCTGATGATATTGGTAAAGCAGTGGAAGGGCTTAATGGTCAGAAATTTGATAACAAAGAATGGTATGTTGGAAAAGCACAGAAGAAATACGAAAGGGAACAGGAATTGAAGCAAAGATTTGAACAGAGTATAAAGGAGGCAGTTGATAAATCACAATCCATACAACTTTAGTTTTTCCGTTTCTATGGTCATTGAGGAATCGAAGCAAAGATTTGACAACATATTCTTTTAGAATGATAAAAAATTCTTTAAGAATGTTTTATATTTTATAAATTTTATGTATATTCTTCACAAATGATAACAGATTCTTATAAAATGTAGTGTAAAAGGTTAGGTATATTTTTTTAATTTTTGTATATATTCTTGTTTTGTGTTATAAAAATGATTCTCATTTTATAGAATATATTAGAGATTGTATTGCAATATATTTTTCTTAAATAATGTTAGGTTATTGTCTAATATTCGAGGTATATTCTTTAAGATTACTTAATGGATTATTTTAGAATCAAAGAATCAAAAAATTAATTAATGAAATCATATTCTTTATAGAATGTACTAGAGATTGTATTGCAATATATTTTTCTTAAAGAATGATAGGTTATTGTTAGGACTGTTCACTATTTGGATAAAACCGAATTGTCCAATTGGACAATTTGGATCGGACTATTTGGTTCGGATATTCAGATTTTTGGATTGGTTTTTAGCAAAACCGAATTATTATTTTGGATTTCGGATTGGTTTTGGTTTATTAAATAAAAACCGAATAGTCCAAAAAAACCGAATTACAATTTATTATTTTGGTCTTTTTAATATATATCTTTAATAAATTATAAATTTACTAAATTATTATTTTATTATATTAAAATTTTTCATCAATTATACTACATTAATATGTACTACTTATAAAAAAAATTGTCTATAAAGTAGTAAACTATAATATATTTTTCTTGATAGTTATTTATAAGTTTTAGCTTACAACTAATTAAACAATATTTTTTAGTTTATATTATAGAGTAAGTTAATACTAAAGTTATATATTTGTTGAAATGTCTTGATTCTTAAAAACCGAATTGTAAAAAACCGATCCAACCGAATTATAATTTGGTTGGATCGGATCGGATTTGGATTTAGTTTGGACTATTTGGATCTACGTTTTGAAAACCGAAATTAATTTGGATTCACTTGATCGGATTGGATTAAACCGATCCATCCAAATGAACACTCCTAGTTATTGTCTAATAATCGAGGTATATTCTTTAAGATTACTCAATGGATTCTTTTAGAATCAAAAAATCAAAAAACTAATTAATGAAATCATATTCTTTAAGAATGAATGAATCAAAATATGTGTTGAATGCAACCGTTTTATAAAAAAATCTGATTTAATTTAAATACATTGAATAAAATATGAGATTTGATTTAATTTTCATTAATTAATTTAACTTACTTGCCTAAAATGTAGATAATTCTCATTTCTCTTTCTTTATTATATGTCATATTTTCCTTTATACTTAATTAAATGTAATTATATAGTATATGCTAGTCCATGTAAATAAGATGTACCCTAAGATCATAACATTTCATTCTTTTAATCTAATGGTTAAGATTTGGTCATACATTCACACAATATTTGTGATTCATATTTGATCCTAACCATATATATATATATATATATATATATATATATATATATATATATATATATATATATATATATATATTGTAATCCTGCAAAACCAACTGTTACCAAACAATATATAGATGTGCCTCCGACTTGGATATCTATAACCCACATATCTAAACATACCTACCTTAATCGATCCTCACAGATCCTAGTCTACGATTATTAAGAAGGGTTATCTCACTTGATGAATCGTTAGAATAATCAAGTGATTGTGATCTGGAAGATGACCAGGCATATATTTACAGTTGCCTGATATGGACCCACCATTTCTGGTCATCCAAAGGAATATGCAGACATGCCATTACAGTCATTTAATATGGGCTCACCATTCCTGATCACCCAAAAGAATATGCATACATATCATTACAATTGTCTAATCTGGGCCCACCATTTCTGGTCACCCAAAATAATATGAAAACATACCATTATAGTTGCCTGATCTAGACCCACCATTTCGGGTCATCCAAAAAGGAATACAATTTATACTTTGGTATGTATTTCATATCTCAAAATGGTTATAAATGATTCCAAACTTATTGAAATATCCCAAAAATACAACCCAAAAAAATTTTGTTTTAATATTACTAAAACCACAACATCAAATGTTATCTAATAAAACCACGAATCGTTATGTCTCAAAATGCCATAGTAAATGTATAAAATCAAAACTGAAGTCAATATCATATCAAAATATCTGAATAAAACTCCCAGGATAAAACTGTGACTGTGGTGTGTACCATGTCATCATCCTGAGCTCTTCCCCTTGCTAGCGGAAGTACCTGAAACCAAAACTGAAAACTGTAAGCACGAAGCTTAAAGAGCTCCCCCAAACTACCACATACCATACAATAACATATAAAGCACATACTGGACCTTGCCCACTGCATCGGACCGAAATCCGAAAACTGCATCGGACCAAAGTCCGGAAACTAACCAGGGCCTTTCCCTCAGCATCGGACCAAAGTCCGAAACTAACAAGGGCCTTGCCATCTGCATTGGACCGAATTCCGGAAACTGCATCGGACTAGAGTCCAGAAACTGACTGAACATAGCATAGAAAAATCATATCTACTAATATAACACATAAACTGCATATTGCATCAGACCGAAGTCCGGAACACATAACACAAAGACATGCTTGAATCACAAAGACATCAAGCACACTAAACTACTGCATCGGACCGAAGTCCAAAACTACTGCTGACTAAACCGGCCGGCATTGTGGCCATAGACCCGTTCCTACTGGAAGGAAACTCACCTCGTAACGCTGGCTGCTGAGATGCAAAATCTGAAAATGGATGACTGTTGCTCCGGAACTCCTCGGCTATAATCCCATAAACACTAAATCAGATACTGATAACTATTCTCTAGGTAAAATGACTATTTTACCCCTGCTATGCTGCGGGTCACAAACATGGCCCAAACCCTTAATTCCTTCTAAGTCCTCTAATGGCCCACTAAAGGCCCACTAATGGCCCCATTTCTAAATTGGGCCCAAATCTCTTTATTGGGCCTCACCCTAGGCCTAACACCTATACAAGGCCTAAATTCACTGACTTCTGATGACTCCTAAGGGCCAAAGGCTCTAAGTCCAAAGCACAGCCCACACCGAGGCCCAAATGCTTGAAGCCCAAATTGACAGCGAACGCGTTGGGGCGCTGAGCGTACTGGCTGCTGGCTTGTACGTCATGTGTACCTCCTTGTACGCCCAACGTACAACCCTGTTAAGCCAACTTCCTACTAAGTGCTTAATGCTTCGATTCAGAAGCCACAAATTCAGATCCATGTCTTATTCTCTTTCCTAAGCCATAAAGTTGCTTACTTGATGGCTTGGATAACTCAAAAAGGCTCAAACTTCAAAAAGCAATATCCTAACCCCATAGAAATGACTAGATCTCTTGCATGGCCTCATGTAAACCTCCAAGATCAAAACTTTATTGCTAAGGAGGTGCTTTGATCCCAAAGGATGGTAATTCCAAGCTCAAAAACGAATCTTCATGATCAAGGTGCAACCTTTGGACCTAAATATGTCCAGAACTTCAATAACTCTAGATCTAACATCTGAGGAAGAAAGTTTAGAGCTTTATACCTTCTTTTGGTGACAAATAGTGAGTCTAGTCCAGATCTCTAAGCTCAAGCTTCTTCTCCAACCTTTGCTTTCCTTTTTCACAACTTCTTCCTCACTAAAAACTCTCACAAGGAGCAAAATCACAAAAAAGAGAAAGTAAGGACGTATTAGGGTTTGTTTAGGGGTGAGGAGGCTGGTAAGAATCTAGAGGGAGGCTATAATGGGGTTTATATAGGTCTTAAACCTTTAAATTAGGGTTTTCTCATCTGCTTACTTACGCTGCGCGTAAGTGTGCACATGCCCGATTCCAACGTGGTCCATTACGCCTCGCGTACGCCCAGGCTACGCCCCGCGTACGTCTTATGGGCGACCTAAAACTTGGCCCAAGTACATAATTCCAAATCCAATACTCTTTTTCTTCCATACTAAGCCCAACTATAATTTAAGAAAAAAATTAAATAATTAATACCTCGAGAGACGGGCGTTACAATTCACCCCCACTTGAATCAGACTTCGTCCTCGAAGTCTGCTGCTAATGAATCTGAAAACAACTCTGGGTAATGCTCCCGCATCTCCTCCTCGGACTCCCACGTCCACTCTGAACCCTTCCGGTGCTGCCACTGCACCTTCACTAGATGAACTACCTTGTTCCTCAAGGCCTTCGTCTTACGATCCAAAATTGCTATGGGTCTCTCGATGTAATTCAGGATGCTATCAACCTGAATATCCTCCAATGGTACAACTGCTGACTCGTCCACCAAACACTTTCGCAACTGAGATACATGGAAAGTGTTGTGAATCTGGCTGAGCTCTGCTGGAAGATCCAAACGGTAAGCAACTCGGTTTACCCGGGCCAAAACCTTAAACGAACCAATGAATCTGGGACCCAGCTTGCCTTGCTTCCTCCAGGGTGATACTTTCAAGAGGACCATATCGCCCACCTGAAACTCCAAGTCTAAACGCCTCTTGTCGGCGTAACTCTTCTGCCGACTCTGTGCAGTCTGCAGTCTGCTACGGACCTGCTGGATCAACTCTGTGGTCTTAAGTACTACCTCCGTACTTCCGATGACTCTCTGACCGACCTCACCCCAACAAATCGGGGTCCTACACTTCCTTCCGTAAAGCATCTCGAAAGGAGGGCGGTCAATGCTGACGTGGTAACTGTTGTTATATGAAAATTCCGCTAATGGAAGATACGTATCCCAACTGCCACCAAAATCTAGAACACATGCCCGCAACATGTCCTCGAGAGTCTGAATCGTCCTCTCACTCTGCCCGTCCGTCTGAGGGTGGAAAGTGGTGCTGAAGTGAAGACGAGTCCCCATCTCGTCATGAAACCGCTTCCAAAACCTGGAAGTGAACCGGACGTCTCGATCTGATACTACTGGTACAGGCAATCCACTATGACTCAAATCGAATCAACTCCACATGCGGTCCTGGGAAACTTAGTGATGAAATTCATAGTGATATCCTCCTATTTCCACACAGGAATGTCTAACGGTTGCATCTTGTCGTGGGGTCTCTGATGTTCCGCCTTGACCTTCCTGCAGGCCAGGCACCTCTCCACATACCAAGCCACGTCCCGCTTCATGCAGGGCCACCAATAATTGGGTCAAAGATCTATGTACATCTTCATCGCCCGTGGGTGGATAGAGAAACGAGACTTATGAGCCTCTTCCATCAACACCTGCCGTACTCCGCCCCAGTACCATTACGGTACCCAAACTCTCCCATGAAGGGTCAACAATCCTCGACTGTCATAGTCAAAGGAAGCTACTCGGCCAACATTCCTCTCACAGTTCTGCCTCTTCTCCTTCAAGCCCTCAACCCGAGCCTCTCTAATCTGCTCCAGCAATGGGGTAATCACTGTTATCCTCAGACATATATCCCTGATCGGGGTTGCTACCGCCTTGTGGCTCAGGGCGTCGACCACTACGTTGGCCTTGCACGAATGATAAAGGATCTCACAATCATAATACTTTACCACGTCTAACCATCGACGCTGGTTCATGTTCAGATTTTGCTGATCCATAAGGTACCTCAAACTTTTGTGATCCGTGTAGATGGTACAACGGACCCCGTAAAGGTAATGCCTCCAAATCTTGAGGGCGAACACCACTGCACCCAGCTCTAAATCATGTGTCGGATTGTTAGCCTCATAAGGCTTCAACTGTCTAGAGGCGTAAGCTATCACATGCCCCTGCTGCATCAACACTGCTCCCATACCTATGATCGAAGCATCACAGTAGACTACAAAATCCTCTACACCCTCTGGCAGGGTAAGAATCGGCGCCTCGCACAATCTCTGTCTGAGGGTCTCAAAAGCTGCCTGCTGCTCAGGTCTCCAACGAAACACCACCGACTTCTTGGTCAGTCGAGTGAGTGGAACTGCTATCTTGGAGAAATCCTGGATGAATCTCCTGTAGTACCCTGCCAGTCCTAGGAAGCTCCAAATCTCAGATGGAGACTTCGGGACCTCCCACTGCATCACGGCCTCTATCTTGGATGGATCTACTAGTATACCCTTTTGGTTGACGAGATGTCCAAGGAACTGCACCTCCCGCAACCAGAACTCGCACTTGGAGAACTTCGCGAAATGTCTCTCCTTCCTCAACGTCTCTAGCACCTCTCTCAGGTGCTCCCCGTGCTACTCCTGAGTCTTAGAATAAACCAAGATGTCATCAATGAGCACTATCACAGACCGATCCAACATTGGTCTGCATACGCGGTTCATGAGAACCATGAACGTGGCTGGAGCGTTGGTGAGCCCAAACGGCATCACCACGAACTCATAATGACCATAGCGAGTCCTAAAAGCGGTCTTTTGCACATCCTCATCACTGACCCGCATCTGATGATAACCTGACCGTAAATCAATCTTGGAAAACCAAAATGCTCCCTGAAGCTGGTCAAACAAGTCATCTATCATCGGGAGTGGGTAACGGTTCTTCACCGTTACCTTATTCAGCTCCCGGTAATCTATGCACATACGGTGCGACCCATCCTTCTTCCTTACGAATAGGATCAGGGCTCCCTATAATGAACTACTCGGCCTGATGAAACCCTTGTCTAGCAGCTCCTGCAGCTGTGTAGACAACTCCTGCATCTATAGAGGAGCCAATCGATACGGTACCTTGGCTATCGGAGCCGCACCAGGAACCAGGTCAATTCGAAACTCGACCTATCTTTCCCGAGGTATCCCAGGTAAGTCCCCCGGGAATACGTCCGGATACTCTCACACTACTGGTACGTCATCAACTGTCGTCTTACCCTTCTCCCGGGCATCTATAACATAGGCGATGTACCCTGCACAAACCTGCTGAACAAATGACTGGTCCGCGCTGTGGCCTCTCACCCTGAATCACTAACTCTCCCCTACTGGGAGCGTGAACCCTCAGCAACTGCAACTCACAATCAATCACTGCCCCAGTGGGGCTTAGCCAATCCACACCCACTATAACCTTATTCCCTCGTAGGGCAATAGGAACCAAGTCCATTGAAAACTACTCATCAAATAATTGCAGCGAACACCCCCTATGTACTCTCACAACCCTGACGGTCCTGTCGTCCGCTATCTCAACCTCAAGTGGACAATCCAACTCCCCCGGAGCTATACTAAACCTCTTGCTAAGCGCAAGTGAGACAAATGATCGGGTAGCCCCCGAGCATGATCCTGATCCCTCGTCAGCTCCTAAACTGCCGACAGCTGGCCTAGGGCGTAAAACCACCATTCTGAAAACACATCATGATAAATGTCAGAAACACTGATATATTTCAAGGGATCGCTACTACTACAAGTTTCCTGGTCTCATCTCAACCTTCCTTGACTCAAGTACGGATCCTCTACTTTTAGTAGTACGGGCCCATACTACCTTCCACATCTATCCGTACTTTCCTCAAGAACTTCCTCAACTCCACCAAGTCACTTCTACTGCTACTGATCTCTGCTACTCTCATCCTAGGATTTCCCTAGGGAAATCTCTAACTCCACCCAAACTAGTCCTCAACTGCTGAAGGCCTCCTTGTAATTCCAATTAGTCATCACCTGAATACTATCACATGTGATGAGGCTCAGATAATCCTTCGAGTAATAGACTCGTCCCTACAATGGTTAGACTCAAACAAGAGCTGCACAATAGGGCCAAATCCAACACTCCAAGATTATTCAACCCTGATCACATGTGATGTGACGTATTCACCTAATATCTAACTCCCATCACTCAGAGTCCCACAAAGCACAAATCAAGCAACATTCAGACACAGGAAACTACTCAAGCATATCTATCCTTATAACGAGAAAATATACTAGTATACAATGCTAAGCTCATACTATCAGGCATAACCCTAACAGGCTATCCTACTATTGTCTACTCAATACTAGCATGCAATTCTTATGAAGCTGAAGCATATAAATCAGGCACATAAGGCATCCTCCTAGACCCTTAGTCCTATTCTAGCATGTTGTTCTACCGAAACTGAAACATATAATCATAATATAAACTTGTATGGGTAATTTGGGAGTACTTACTTGAGCTCGGCTGATCGCATGCACCACACCCTTTTCTCTTTCTCAAAAACTCTTTTCTTTTTAAGTTTCTTTTTCAAAAATTCTTTTGAAAACATTTTTCTTTTTGAAAACCTTTTACCATTTCCTTAGTTTGAGTCCAGTCATACCCGAAAGTGTGCCTGAATCCTTAAAACCAAGGCTCTGATACCAACTTGAAACATCCCAAAAATACAACCCAAAAAAAAATTGTTTTAATATAACTAAAACCACAACATCAAATGTTATCTAATAAAACCACGAATCGTTATGTCTCAAAATGCCATAGTAAATGTATCAAATCAAAATTGAAGTCAATATCATATCAAAATATCTGAATAAAACTCCCAGGATAAAACTGTGATTGTGGTGTGTGCCATATCGTCATCCCGAGCTCTTCCCCTTGCTAGAGGAAGTACCTGAAAACCAAAACTGAAAACTGTAAGCACGAAGCTTTGTGAGTTCCCCCAAACTACCACATACCATACAATAACATATAAAACACATACTGGGCCTTGGCCGATGCATCAGACCGAAATCCGGAAACTGCATCGGACCAAAGTCCGGAAACTGCATCGGACCAAAGTCCGGAAACTGACCAGGGCCTTTCCCTCTGCATCGGACCGAAGTCCGAAAATTGCATCGGACCAAAGTCTAGAACTAAACATGGTCTTGCCTTTTGCATCAGACCGAAGTCCAGAAGCTGCATCAGACCGAAGTCCAGAACTAACCAGGGCCTTGCCCTCTGCATCAGACCGAAGTCCGGAAACTTCATTGGACCGAAGTCCGGAAACTGACTGAACATAGCATTGCAAAATCATATCTACTAACATAACACATAAACTCCGTACTGCATCGGACCGAAGTCCGGAACACATAACACAAAGATATCAAGCACACTAAACTACTGCATCGGACCGAAGTCCGGAACTACTGCTGACTAAACGGGCCGACATTGTGGCCATAGAACCATTCCTACTAGAAGGAAACTCACCTCGTAACGCTGGCTGCTGAGATGCAAAATCTGAAACTGGATGACTGCTACTCCGAAACTCCCCAACTACAATCCCATAAACACTAAATCAGATACTAATAACTATTCTCTGGGTAAAATGACTATTTTACCCCTGCTATGGTGTGGGTCACAAACATGGCCCAAACCCTTAATTCCTTCTAATTCATCCAATGGCCCACTAAAGGCCCACTAAATGGCCCCATTTCTACATTCAGACCAAATCTATTTATTGGGCCTCACCCTAGGCCTAACACCTATACAAGGCCCAAATTCACTGACTTCTAATGACTCCTAAGGCCCAAAGGCTCTAAGTCCAAAGCACAGCCCACACCGAGGCCCAAATGCTTGAAGCCCAACTGACAACCAACGCGGGGCGTACTGGCTGCTGGCTTGTACGCCGTGCGTCTTGTATGCCCAGCGTACAACCCTGTTAAGCCAACTTCCTACTAAGTGCTCAATCCTTCGATTCAGAAGCTACAAATTCAGATCCATGTCTTATTCTCTATCCTAAGCCATAAAGTTGCTTACTTGATGGCTTGGATAACTCAAAAAGGCTCAAACTTCAAAAAGCAATATCCTAACCCTATAGAAATGACTAGATAACTTGCATGGCCTCATGCAAACCTCCAAGATCAAAACTTTATTGCTAAAGAGGTGTTTTGAGCCTAAAGGATGGCAATCCCAAGCT
This sequence comes from Lactuca sativa, assembly GCF_002870075.4. Taxonomy (NCBI): domain Eukaryota; kingdom Viridiplantae; phylum Streptophyta; class Magnoliopsida; order Asterales; family Asteraceae; genus Lactuca; species Lactuca sativa. The sequence goes on along the minus strand of NC_056629.2, from coordinate 41,613,682 downwards.
CAAAAACGATTCTTCATGATCAAGGTCGAACCTTTGGACCTAAAGATGTCCAGAACTTCAATAACTCTAGATCTAACATCTGAGGAAGAAAGTTCAGAGCTTTATACCTTCTTTTGGTGACAAATAGTGAGTCTAGTCCAGATCTCTGAGCTCAAGCTTCTTCTCCAACCTTTGCTTTCCTTCTTCACAACTTCTTCCTCACTAAAAACTCTCATAAGGAGCAAAATCACAAAAAAGAGAAAGTAAGGACGTATTAGGGTTTCTTTGGGGGTGAGGAGGCTGGTAAGAATCTAGAGGGAGGCTATAATGGGGTTTATATAGGTCTTAAACCTTTAAATTAGGGTTTTCTCATCTGCTTACTTACGCTACGCGTACCTAGTGGTACGCTGCGCGTAAGTGTGCGCATGCCCGATTCCAACGTGGTCCATTACGCCTCGCGTACGCCCAGGCTACGCCCCACGTATGTCTTATGGGCGGCCCAAAACTTGGCCCAAGTGCATAATTCCAAATCCAATACTCTTTTCCTTCCATACTAAGCCCAACTATAATTTAAGGAAAAAAAATTAAATAATTAATACCTCGAGAGACGGGCGTTACACTTATAGTAAATATACTTCATAGATTGGGTCCCTTGGAAATACTCAAGAGCACATAGAAAGCATGCATGCGTAAATTGGCAGATAATTTCCAAGGATTCAACAATGTGGAAGGTCATCGGTATCCAAACATTGCTTGATGGTTGCGATACAAATTATGATTTTGAGATACTGGCTAAGCATGCAGTCGATCTCATTCTCAAACAGATGATGTAGCAATGTTCTCTTTGATCACATTGTGCTACAGTAGGTTATAGTTTTATCCCCTTCCCATCGGTATTCAATTTCAACTCATTCTACAAAGCTACATACCATAAGTTATGGAAAGGGAAATCTCCAGAAAAGTCCTAAAATTTTAGTCCAATTTATGAAAAAGTCTCAAACTAGTTTTTGTTTACAGAAAAGCACAGAATACCGGCTAAAACTTCGAAAAAACCCTTTTTGGCCGGTTTCGTAGATTTAGTCGGTATTCTGTCCTTTTTCATTAGTTTGCTCAAAATATTAGGACTTTTCTGAAAATTATTCGATAACCAAAATATTAGGACTTTTTTGAAAATTACTATGGAATTAATGGATATTATTATTAACAAATCATTTATAAACATAAAAAATATTTTTTATAATAAACAAAGGAAATACATTTGTTGCTAATTTCTAGGAATCAAATGGTTAACTATGTACTTCTCAATTGTTTGTTGACCACTTCAAAGTCTCTATGTTCTTCCTATGTATCGTTGTGGGTGTCATAGTGAGAAGTACTCTATTAGGCGTGACCAATACAAGGGTTGATAATATTTATTAATACACAATCAATAAGTGTCTAGTTGCTATTAGGCGTGATACTATATGATCATGTGTTATAAGAAAATATCATTATACAAACATATAGATCTTTCATTATGTTCTTTAGCCTAACTACCACCTAACCTCCAAACATTACCCGATAACAAGCATAAAATTACACACATCTATCGAGAGTGAAAAGTAAACTTTGAATGACAATTTAAATAGATAATCACCCTTCACTTGTTTCCATATAAATTATCATTCACGGTTCATTTTTCACATTTTATAGATGTGTGTTAGCCGATTGTTGTTAACATGTAAGGTATGAATGTTGGTTGGTAGTTAGGTTAAACAACATAAGAGGAACACTAACATTAGATGAATGCTAACTAACTTCATCTCACCATCATACCCACAACAATGCATAGGAAGAACGTAGAGAGTCTGAGTGGTCAGGAAACAATAGAAGAGTACTTAGAATACCAATATTTTGGTTATTATGTAATTTATAAATGATTTGTTAATAATAATATCCATTAATTTCATGGTAATTTTTAAAAAAGTCCCAATATTTTGGTTATTATGTAATTTTTGGAAAAGTCCCAGAATTTTGAGCAAACTAACGAAAAAGGACAGAATACCGGCAAAATCTGCGAAACCGGCCGAAAAGGGTTTTTTCAGAGTTTTAACCGGTATTCTGTGCTTTTCTGTAAATAAAATTTATTTTGGGACTTTTTCATAAATTAGACTAAAATTTTAGGACTTTTCTGGAGATTTCCCTTATGGAAAATATACATTTTTGCCACTTTCTTCATTTTTATGCCAAAAAATAGTTCATGCATACAAATTAGATATAAATTTATCATCAATGTTTCTTGGATTGTTTTATCTGTACCAAATTAGTTGGAACATAAATACCATAATAACATTCAAACACACACTTATGTTATATATAACGTGGACTTGATTGGTAATCTATAACCAGGGTCGACCTTAAGGTTGTGTTTGTAAAGGTAGGGCTTAGGGCCCCAAATTGTAAGGGGCCCCATTTTCAAGTCCAGTTCTCTATTGACAGTCCATCTGAACCCGATACAACGACATTCCTCAACAAAAAAATCACGCTTGCGAGTCTACAACTAATCACGCTGCGATTTTGAGAAATGATTCAACTTCCCTTCTTTTCTCCATTATCGGACTCGATTCTAGCCTTCTTCTCCAATTGTCAATCGATTCTTCATTCTTCCACTCATCCACTGTTCCACAGCCTATCGATTGAATGATTTGAGAAACGATTCAACTAATACAATCACAAAATCACCTGCTGTTCGGATTCTCCATCGATGATCGATTCTGCATTGAACTGAAACGGTAATGTGTTGTATTTTCCCTTTTGATTTTTGATTTTCCTATTGTCAGAACTCTATTATCAGATTATATAATTGGTGAATGGATTAAAGAATCTGTAGTGAGAGTGGACCTCCAAATCAAGAATCTGTTGTTTCAGTAAGTTGGTACTTTGATATTGATGAGTAACTTGTTGTTGTGTAGAAGAAGATGGTAGAAGAAGGGTAATACTTGAATTAGATGGATCATCTTGTTGAGGATATTTTTGGAGTAATGATACGGGCAAATTAGTAAATAAAAAAGAGAAAGACTAGTACCCTTTAAATATATACAATTACAAAAAATGCAACACCACCATAACCTTTTGATTTTTTATTTTCCTATTGTTTAATTATCAGATTATATAATTGGGGAATGGGGATTTGGGGTAATGTGTTATGTGATTATCCCACTGCTTCAATTTGTTTTGTTTGGTGAATCATTACTCAAAAGGTTGATGCTTTTTGGCTCTTGGTTTGATTGATTGGCCCCAAACTCGAATATCTAGAAAAGTCTTCATCAATACTACAAAACTAAATTTTGATAGAATATACCCATAATATAGAATGATAGAACAAGTTTTTTTGATCAAACAAACGATAATTGATTTGAATTATGTGGTTTGACATCATAATTTTATTTTGTTTTTAATGAGATTCTTGTTTGACATGTAGTTATATAATGTCTTCTAATTAAAAACAAAGTTTTATTATTAAGTTATGTAATTTGTATTCTAATTATTTTTGGCTTTTTCCAAATGACATGAATGATCAAATTTGTTAATCTTTTCAATTTTCTGATTTTTTATTTCAGATTGGTAGATTCCATTGTTCATTGATTCTAGATTGGCAGATTCCATTGTTTTTGAGCTTTCCATTATCTTGAGGGCGGTATAATCCTAATTCATATCTTCTATACTTATAGTTATTATTAATCAAATAATTAATAAACATGTCAAAGAGAAAATACGAATCAGGTGCTTCAAAAAGGAAACGAAAAATACAAGAAGAAGCTTTTATAGATAAACAAAAAGGTTCGTTTTTAAAATATTTAACTACAAACAAAAATGTTGATAATGAACAAAAACAAATTAATGTTGATAATGAACCAGAACAAGCTAATGTTGATAATAATATTGAACAAACTAATATTGAAATTGATAACGCACAAACTAATAGTGAAAATAATAATGAACAAACTAATATTGAAATCGATAACATCAAGGTGTACATAAACGATTGTTAGATATTAACCCTAGAGCAGTCTACACTCCTTGTGGTTGTCATAGTTTAAATTTAGTAATTTGTGATATGGTTAATTCATGTGAAAAAGCTAGTGAATTTTTTGGAGTTATACAATGTATATATTCGATATTTGCTTCATCAACTCAAAGGTGGAAAATATTACAAGATAATATATCAAACCTAATACTTAAATCATTATCGCAAACTCGTTGGGAAAGTAGGGTAGAAAGTGTAAAAGCAATTAGATTTCAAGCACCACAATTAAGAAAATCACTTTTACAATTATCTAAAAATTGTGGAGATCCAAAAATTAAAAGTGAGGTTAAATGTTTAGCTACATATGAACTTGAAAACTATGAATTTTTATTAGGAATGATTATTTGGTATGATGTTTTGTTTGCTATTAATACTGTTAGTAAAAGCTTGCAATCAAATGATATGTGTATCGATGATGCTATAGATCAACTAAATGGACTTTTGTGTTTCTTTGAAGAATATAGAGAAAACGGATTTGAAAAGGCTTTAGATTATGCAAAAGAATTGACTTTAGAAATGATGTAAAACCAGAATTTCTTGAAAAACGTATCATTCAAAGAAATAGACGATATGATGAAAATATTGCTAATGAAACTATTAAAACTCATATTCAGTTATTTAAAACTGATTACTTTTTATATAAAGTAGACAAAGCCATTACTTCATTTAAAAGTAGATTTGAGCAATTTAACGAGTTCAAAAATATTTTTGGTTTTCTATTTAGTATAGAAAAATCAAAATCATTTGATGAAAATACTTTAAAAAAACATTGTTTAAATCTTGAAAAAACTTTAAAGCATGATGATAGCTTAGATATTAATGGTTTATATTTATTTCATGAACTAAAACTTTTAAGACATATTGTATATTTTGAACGTGATACAATTATTAATATACTTAATTATATTAAAAAGTTTAGTTCTTTTCCAAATGCATATGTTGCCTATATGATTATGTTAACTATTCCTGTAACCGTTGTCTCTGTAGATTTTTTTTTTCTAAATTAAAACTATTAAAAAGTTGTTTAAGATCTACAATGTCACAAGAAAGATTAAATGGATCAGCAATTTTATCAATTGAAAAACAGTTAGTAAAAGAAATTGATTATGAAAATTTCATTAAAGAATTTGCATCTAAAAAAGCTAGAAAAATTAACTTTACATCATAAAATATATTCAGAAAAAACATATACATAAAAAAAAATTTAACTCCGCCATTTGTAAACTTTTTAGTTTATTATTGCTGGTCTCAAGCTCGGATAAAGGAGGAGGGTTTATAACATTAAGTATAGTAAATGTCAAGGGGCTCTAAATTTTTGGTTTCGCTTAGAGCCCCCAAACTCGTTGAGTCGGCCTTGTCTATAACTGGTCGTTGCTATTTTTCACTTTGTTTGGCTAGTTGTTGCTACACGTTATAAGGCCGTCATGGTTGTGATACCAAAATGTTTATGATTGAGTGAATACTTGTCATTATTCCGGTTTTGTAGTACTTATTGCTAATATTTATAATCCAAACTAATTGATTAATTATGTATGCCTAAAAAGGGGAAACTAGGGGAAACCACTACTGCTAGAAGACTTATTAGTTGTAATGTCAATAGAATATTGCTTGTTGACTTGTAAAAACTTAATAAATGTTGTCCATATGGACATATCCTAAAAGTAGTTACGAAGATATTTATCCGTGGACGTTAACTTTCAAGAATATAATTTAATGAATATGATAAGAAATTAAAAAATCAATACAATTACGTGAACTATAAATGATTACACCAACAAATGAAACGAACATATTGTTATTTGCTAAATATGATTCCAAGAAAGCGGACATAGAGAATTCTACAACCCGAGTTACAAATTTAATGATGTTTAATTCTATATGAGAATTCAAATATTATAGAAAGGCTAAGCTGCATGTTTGCCAAAAATCATATTGTAAATGATATCACGTACATGGAGTTGAGATATAAAGCTCCAAACCCCTACATCACTAAATATGATCCCCATGAGTATTTATGGATATAAAAGCAAAAAGCAAAATTTTAAGATCCACGAAGGGAAAACATATCCTCTTACAATTATCAAGACCTATCAAATGAGGACAAAAGAAGCTATCTTAAATTGTATACACAAAGATTTATATAGTATCGCTAAAGATTATTGATTTGTTTTATGTCGAAGGTGCTAGCTAATTCGCGAGCGACTTTTAGCAAACATATGGTCCTTTAAATAAAGTACGGCAAAATTGGTTCCATAAAAATATGCTATCTCAAAATACATCATTTTTATGAATAATTTTAAAAGGAATTATAGATGCCAGGTATGTGATTAATTTCTAGAGACTAAAGACAGGAATTGTGATAAAAAATGACAAAACTTCATAAATGGTCCCTTTGTTATTCTGAAATATGAAGTTTAGTCCCGAATTAAAAAACCTCACAGATGGTTCCTATGGTTTCAAAAACTTTTAACAAATGGTCCTTTAGCTGACGCTGTCATCTTTTGACCGATAGTAGAAGGGCATTTCCGTCATTTCACAAAATAAGGACCATTTATGAAGTTTTTTGTTATTTAAAAAAAAGAAAATGTAATTATTTAATATATAAAGGGTCTCATCTCTCTCTCTCTCTCTCTCTCCCCATATATATATATATATATATATATATATATATATATATATATATATATATATATATATATATATATATATATATATATATATATATATATATATATATATATATATATCAATGTTTGACATTGGGTGCCCTGTTCCAGAAATGCGACATATGTACTTTGGTGACCATTCCATCACCGACCATTGATTTCTCTATTCCAAAAACACCACACATGTCTCATCCTTTCATTCCAAAAACGCCATACATGACTCCCCTTTCCCTCATTCTGTCATCTATAACCAATGCAACCCTTTAGCACCGACGATCTCGAACCCAATGAGGCTCCATCGTCTCCAACTGTTTAATTTGATAAAACCGTCTCCAACTGCTTAATTTGACAAAGTTCTGGCTATTTGAGATGAAATGAGAGTTATTTACAATCATTAACCATATGCACGATTACCAAATCAAACAAACTAAGAATCAGTTGATTTCAATCAAAGTCAAACAACCCAAGAATCCAACAGAGTAAAAAAAAGGCGAGAATTAAAGAAGCGTGCCAATAATGAAACACAATTAAACAAAGACTAGAATCAAATTTACAGGAGGAGCTATCGATTTTAATGCTTATAAACAGACAAACCAAGAATCAAACACACTCAAACAAAACCAAAAGTCAAACAAGCCAATAGTTTCAAAAAATCCAAATCAAAATCAATCATTTCAGAATTCGATTGCTTTAAAAAAACCAAATCCAACCCAGATAAATTCCAACTAGAGGGTGGATCGAACTTGCAGGTTCCCGATGAGAAAAGAGGAACGAGATGCGATGATAGAGGATTTCAGATAAATTTCGGACTAGATGGTGGATCGAGGTCTTAGTGTGGTGGGCGACATAATGGTTGTGGTGATGGACTCCGACAAGGGTAAGAGGGTCGACAATGTTATTGTGAAAGAGAATGAAACGACATCGTTGGTGCTTCGCCGGAAGGGTCACCGGTGGTGATACTTTGTGGAACGACGGCGAGAACAAGGGAAGTAAGAGGAAGTTTGAGATGAAGGACGGTGGGCGTGTGTTTATGTGTGTGTGTGTGTGTGAGAGAGAGAGAGAGAGAGAGAGAGAGAGAGAGAGAGAGAGAGAGAGAGAGAGAGAGAGAGAGAGAGAGAGAGAGAGAGAGAGAGAGAGAGAGAGAGAGAGAGAGAGAGAGAGAGAGAGAGAGAGAGAAAGGTGGGACCCTTTATATATTAAATAGTTCCATTTTCTTTTATCTTTTTTTTAATAACAAACAACTTCATAAATAGTCCATTTTTTGTGAAATGACGAAACTGCCCTGCTATTAACGGTCAAACGATGATAGCATCAGCTAAAAGGATAATCTGTTAAAAGTTTTGAAACCACAGAGACCATCCATGAGATTTTTTAAAACTAGGGATAAAATTTCAGATTTTATGAAACCACAGTACCATTTATGAAATTTGTCTAAAAAAGTCCCGTAGACTTAAGTAGAGGGACCAGTTCTGTATTTCACGCTTAAAATGAACAGGGATAAACTGACTATGCAAATTGTTGATCGTATTTGTAGTCAGGGGAATTTTTTGTACTCGGTCCTTCTCCGATTGAAAGGGGGATTCTTGGCAAGATAAAAACAATTCGTATTTTATCTTCATATTTCTTAAGATAAAATGTCGAAGAAATCTCCAAATTGGTTGTTAATGCCTGACGAACTGATGGAAAATATACTTCAAAGATTGAATAGCGTGGAAAAATCAGGAGCGCTGGAAAAGTATGCAAAACTTGGCGAAGAATTTGCAAGGATCCGACGATGTGGAAGGTCGTCGATATCAACAAATGGCGGGATGGTAGTGATACGAATTACAAACTCGAGATCGAGATGCTGACTAAGCAGGCAGTCGATCTCAGCTGTGGGGAACTGATCGACTTCAGTATAGGAGGATTTTGCACCGATGATCTCCTTGATTACGTCATGCTACAGTAGGTTTTATCCCCTTCCCATCGCCATTCAATTTCTTAAAAGAAATTATCATCTACGTTTTTTTAGCATTTGGATGCATACGTCTAACATTTGGAACTTGGGAATGATAATAGAATTCATCACACACTTGAGATGAATAGTGGTTGCAATTTGTCCCAAATTAGTTGAATATTGACAAAATAGCCCCACCTATAGCCCTAGGTCTAATTTTAATCAAAGTACATAACTTTGATCCATTAAGAGCAACTATTAGTTTTACTTTTACGTCAAAAATTGTGTTAACTTCTTTGTCGAACATATTAATTATTTATATTTATATAGTTTATTTGAGTAAAGTACAATACGAAAAATGATGCAACCATTACTTCAAAAGTTTTGGAGTACATGTTCAACTTATTTTTCACAGCATATATATCAGACCCCAGGCTATAGGACAACTTATTTTTATAGCATATAAAATACCCCACAACTTAAGCTACATGACACTAATCCGCTTGTAATATGCATATGCATTTTCTAGTCTTATTGTTGGAATAAGGAGCTCCAATTTATTATAGCTTTATGTAGCCCAAAATATATTGCGATATTTCGAAAGTGCCAATAACGGGAATATATTCCTATATAACGGATAATGTAGAATGCAGTTCCTCATTGCAGTTCCAGTCATCTCCTACATTATCATTTAATTACATTATTAATTAAAACCAATAAACCATGTGTTTCAGACTTTCAGTTCACATTCAAATTTACCTGTTGTGGAAAATCTCCATCATCCATCTGTGCATTGATCAAGATCTTTGCTGCTTTGTGTAATGGTGTTGGATCTCTTTCAGCCTGATGATTAGGCGAAAAATGAATGTTAGTTGCTTTCAAGTAATCAAAAGAAAAAGTGATTGGTATAAGCTAACCTGTCCAGATGACATGAGACCTAGCATAGCCCATGCTGTTTGAACTATATTAGTTCTATTTCCATCTAGTGGTGTGTAGACTTCACTAGGGCAAGATTTGTAGCTTTCTCCCCAACCACCTTCTTCATTTTGTATCGAAAGTAAAAACTTGGCTCCTTTGCGAACTGCTTCACAATCATTATATGTTTTTCCAGCTGATTCTAAGCCTCCTAACGAAAAGAATGTGCCATATATGAAACATATCCCCCAATAACCATACCTGTATATATCCAAAAGTTTTTAGATCAATAAGTTCACAATCAGACCTTTACTCGTTCAGATATTATAATATCTGACTCAATCAACAACTATCAAACAACGCTTAAGTAAAGCTTACCATGAACCATCTTCCCATTGTATATCCTCTAGATAACGCACTGCATTTGCCACAGCCTTTTCTATTTCTTTTTCCCGATGCCCGGGGTGGAAGTGTTTGAACTCTATGAGAGCTTGCATCACTGAAGTTGTGCACTCAACATGCCTAATTAGATCACCAATAAATAGAAACGTAAGGGTTTATACAATTTTGCTAAATGGAAGGATTCGGTAGAGACTTTACTCTCTTTCAACAACAATGTCGGCGAACATTTCTGAAGGATTCAACGTCTACATAGAGAGAAGGCATAAAAGTGTTAGCATTTTATTTATCTCTAAAGGAATTTATTGATAACATTTGTACCTGTAAATATGGATGTGGGATTGGTTTTTCCCAAACAGCAAAACCTCCTGTTGTAGGGCTTTGTACATAAAGAAGGAAGTTAACAGCATCATACAGTCGCTGGTTATCTACATTTTCTCCAGAAATTTCTTCGGGCATTTGGGATAATAAAAGTAGGCACTGCAACATTAATTTGTTTAGTGTTAAACAATATTTCCTCCAACATGTGAAAAAATAAGAACATAAAATAGGTTGCAATATCACTTTCAATGCTTCTCCTGTGCAATCCGAGACAGGCCATCCATGATCTTGATCTGTGAATGTCCATGATCCTTTACTAAACTGTCGACACATTTTAGTGAAATCTCCTTTTGGGTTTTGCTTAACCTGAGATTCTTTGATAAAGAAATGGGCCTTTTTAAGAGAATCCCCATATTCTTCAGGCATATTACTTGCGATTATTGCTTGAGTTGCAAATGCACTACACCATAATTGACTACCAAATGTTTGCGACTTCATTCCATCTTCTGCTAGCCACAAGTAATCCGGTAATCTAGCAAGGTGGTGCTTGAATTCATTCCCGTTTGGGTTCTCCGCCCACCAACACATCATTTGAAAACCCTTCATCCAAAACCAAAGTTATAAATTTAGGGGACGTTTTTTTTCTCATTAAGGCTATGTTTGGTGTACTATCTGAAAAACTAGCTGTTAGCTGAAAAGCTAGCTGTTAAATAAAAATGTAATTGATAGCTGAAAAGTTAGCTGATTAAAAATAACATTTGATAAAACTAGCTGAAATATATAAAATTACATAAAAGGACATGTAAGAGTATGTGTTTCTATAAATAATTAAGGGGTGTATTTAGAAATTTAAAAAAAAAACTCATAAAAAGCTAGTCTTATAAGCTACTTTTTGGCTTATCAAACACGACAACATAAAAAAGCTTGAAAAATAAGCCAACTTATCGGCTAGCTGTGGCGTGCCAAACACAACCTAAGTCATATGTATAGATAAAGTGGTCGAAAGTATAATCCTACATGTATAGATAAAGTTATTTTTGTTTTGTAAATTTTGCTACTCATTTGTAGGTTTGAGATGGGAAATTTGAATCCATCTCCCCTTATGTGTTATCACTCAAAATACTTGAGAGTACCTTTACCTTTTCAATACTTGCCATGGTAATGTACCTGCTTTCTTCAGCGTTATAACGAGTTAACTCAATTGTTCTTTTGAGAGCTTTTTCTCTTAGTTTTGTAAAAGGCCAGTACTTGAAGAGTGGCTCACTTAAGTAATAAAGACCATCCCATATCAAATCTTGGACTATTGTGTGAGGGTAATAGAGATCTTCCTGTATTTCATGAAAATAACATGATACTAGTTAGTCGAAGAACTTTTTTTCATGATATACATGATTAAAAAGTTGATGAGTTGACAACCTTACAACATTTATGGCGTTGTTTATTCCAATTTATCTCATCGTATGGGGTAAGATAAATCTCTTGCCTCAGTTGAAGAACAAGATCAGTGATTGGGCCATGGAATTTTCTTCCGTACAAGTATGACATGGGCATATAGGCCGTTCGACAATAACACCACATTTTTCCTACACAATGGGCAAGAAAAATGGCGAGATTGATCAACTAAATTTTTTGTTTCAATATTAAAACATTATTGCTTGGCTTTTATCCTAATCTTTTCGACTTTTCCAATTTTTCGTTTTACTTTGTAAGCCTTACTTTGAGATGACTTGCTATGTAAGTACCTGGATGAAAGGGTAGAAACTCGGGGAAAATCCAAAATTCTGGTGGTATTGGGTTGCATCCTTCCCATTCATATACACCAAGCACCTAATACACACTAAAAGGTGTTAAGCATTTAAATGACTATTTTTCAAATATTATGCAACAAATTTCAATATATTCAATATTGTTAGTTGACAAAGTTGATTTTTAAAGGAAAAAAATGAAAGTTTGAAAGAAATAAATAAGTATTAATTTCTTTAATATATTTTATTTATACGATACAAATGAACAATATGAGATATGGAAAACACGATATACACAATACAAAATTTGTATAGATGAATGTGATGCAAAAATGTTTACCGAAAGATAAAGTTTTCCCCAAGATGGTACATAGGTTGCACCACCATGGTCAAGTATCCATTTTCTTGCTCGAGTAAGTGCAACATTTTTGTCATCTTTTTCTTCCCCTAGAAGTCGTAGGGATATGTAGCTTAACACGGACACAAACATAGTGCTATGTCCTTCAATGTGAAATCCCCATCCTCCATCTTCATTCTAACAACATTAACACATTCTCTAATTAATTTGCTTAAACCAGTAAAATTAACAATATAAAGCCAACGCTTAGTTAAAAGTTGCAAATATGCATGGTAATTTTATTACATGGCATTTAACATAATATAATAATATAATGAAAGTAAAGTGTTGGCAGAATTACACAAGGAATAGTCGTTTATGTATAGGAAATTATGAAAACTAATTTTGGTGGATCATGTTGTCATGTGTAGTGAAAAGGCTCTTGGGAGTAGTATCAATGGTTGTTGTTATCACTATGTAGTTAGTTTTAATCATTGTTATGAAGGGTTATGATTATTGGTATGATGATAGTTATTAATGAAGACTACTTTGGTCCTATACTATTATGACTAATATACAACATTGTTTAAGGTATCAATGTTATGATAATATATATATATATATATATATATATATATATATATATATATATATATATATGTATGTGTGTGTGTGTGATATACCTACTTTGATGGGAGATTGTTAGACATTTTTGGACCTCTTAATAAATGTATATGTATTATGTTATCATCAAATTCAAAAATTCACATGGAATTAAAAAGTGCAACATGTGTTATTTAAAATTATTGATGAATAATATCAAAGAAGATAAACATTATTGAATCTATGACGAATATCTTGTGGGTTGAATCCATGATCTACTCAAACTCTTCTAATCATGTAAATTGTTCAAATTCAGTTACATATTCATGCACATAAATGCACGAATCAGATATACAAATTACGTATAGAATTCATTAGTTTATTTATGAGATTTTAGAGAAAGTTTTTAGATCAACTAAAAAACTAGGATTATTGACATAAAAGTCCTTAATTTTTTCAATTTTGTGCGGTTTTGTCCTTCCAACGATTTTAGTTGTGTTTATGCAGCTTTTTTTTTCTTCAGATTTTCCATTTAGCCGGTCAAAGACATGTTAGTAGGTCACCCACAGTTGTTAGCTGGTCACCCACACCTGTTAGCCGGTCACCCCAACTGTTCATCACACTATCATCATATTCTTTATGCAAGTACGCATGGTTTCATAACCGAAACACAAACATACACACATTTAAGCAAAAAATCAGAACTCAAATAAGATTTTTGCAACTTTTCAGAACTCAAACAAGATTTTAGAACAACTCAAGATTTCAGAACAAACTCAAACAAGGAAAGGATTTAAGATTCAAAACTACAGAACCTGGTGTTCATCGATTTCAGATTGAAGTTCTGGGTTTGTTTTTGAAAAAACATACAAACACATTCAAAGAAGAACTTAGATTTTTTGGGCTTGTTCTCGAAAAACACATACACACACATTCAAAGAACTCAAATTTCAAACAAGATTTTTGGAAACAACATTTCAGAACCCAGATCGTAGATCTGGGTTTGTTCTCGTCTTCTCCACATAAACTTATACCACTAATGTTCTTTGAAGATTTAGATTCTAAAAAGATGGGTTTTTGAAGATAAACACAAATCTTGGTTTTTTAAGATGAACACATAGTGTGTGCGTGTGTGTTTTTCTTGTTGACTGATGGGTTGAGATTCAAAGACCCACCCCTTGTTAATGCCCCTTATTGTTTAATCGATTTCAGGTAGGTTCTTCAAAACAAAATATGATTTCAGGTCTGTGTGATGAATCGATTAGCAAGAAGCTGGAGAAGATGATGAACAATAGAATGGGTTTAGGGTTTTCAATTTAGCTTTTTCTTCCCTTTCTTTTTTCTGATGAATCTTAATGACGATGATGGTGGGAGGTTTAAGATGATGAACAATAAGAGGGTTCTTGTTACCTGGAAACCGCTAGATAACCTGCTAAATGGAACATGTGACATAAACACCCAAAATAATAGGCATAAACACACCTAAAAAACTAGCACCACTATTGAAGCATGTATGAAATGTTCTCTTGATTTGTTTACGTTGACTAAATCCAAATCTGAAGTTTAAGTTTCCATGTTTTGAGTTTGTTTCTTATTAAAATCAAACAGTCGGTAGTTCTAAATTGAACAGGATGTTGAGATGTTATTCAAAAGTTAATTGCAATTAATGGGCATTATTAATGCTGATTTTGTTTTCTAGGTAGTGTGGTAGAAAGTGACTTGGAATCTTTTATACATGATATCCATTTGCATCACTATACCTTTTGATTACCTAAAGGTTTCGCTCATAACGTGACATATAAGTTTTAGTATACCTAAGATAACAAAACACTCTAGTAGTACTTATCCACTGTCCACTACATAGTTTACTTGTATATTTACTTAGTATACTTTCAGAAAAATCCAAGTCAAGTATGGATCAACTCATAAATACATCAAGCTACCAATAATTCTCAAGTGTTCTACTTATACAATGCCTTCACGTACGTTCTTACTCTGATGGTGACTCACATCATTAAATATTCTACCTATATCAAAATTTCTAGAATTAAACTTCTCATAAATTTTGTATAGATAATAGGTATGACTTAATACAACTCAATTTTATGTTCTTTTTGTTTTTGCTTCAAGACTGACATACAAACTTATATCTTTCATGTGAAATATTTCCATTATGATCTTCGTTGATTTTATAATTTTATTATTGCTACCAATGATAATAGTATAATCAATTTAAAGACATGATATAACACATATTTAGTTGTGCATTTAAATAAACACATGTGTCATATTATTTAACCTTAAATCCGCATTCCAACTTCATGTAGTCAAACATGCATACCATTTCTTTAGGGCTTGTTTCAACCTATAGCACGACTTCATAAATTTTCAACCTTTGGGTTCTTACCTTAGGAAACATATCTTTGAGGTTGTTTCATATAGATTTCTTCTTCTAGACATATATTTATAAAATTTGTTTTAACATCCATTTGATGTACTTCTAAATTTATAATTAATGCAATGACCAAGACCTATATAACACATGTTAAACGTGTTATATGAGAGGTCATATCAATGTAATCAATGCCACCTTTCCATTTGTATCCTTTGATTACTAATATGACAGTATATCTTTCAGTGGATCCATCTACGTTCATTTTTATCTTGAAAAAATTATATCCTAGTGGTTTGTTTCATGTAGGTAGATCAACTATCTCTCTTGTTTGGTTTTGCAAGATGCAATCTAATTCACTTTATTTATTTATTTATTTTTTTGTATTGAGCTCCTTTGGAATACTTATATCTTCGTTATTAAGAGGGGAAATACATGTTTAAAGAACAATGCATTTCTATAATCCATTATCATGTGGTTGTGAACGTCAAGTAATTTAGACTTGTGTATAAGAAATTGATAGCTACTATCATTTGGTACATTTCAAATAAAAATACAATCAACAATCTTGAACCCTTTCTTTATTACCCTTGGTGTAGTTACTGAAATCTACACTAGATATCCTACAGTAAATTGTTATAAATATTGCAAAAAAAAGTATTATTTTTTAAATTGCAGGAAATTGAAGGCATTTTCTTTTTATAACTTGTTCTTTTTCGTACAAGAGAACTTGTTTTATAATTGTAAGATATATTGATGTAATATATAGAAAAAACACATATAACTGTTGGAAATTTAGTAAAAATATTTATATTTTTTACTAACTTTGGACATATATAAATATATACATATGTTGTACATATAACGAACTCTAAGTGGGTTTGTGTTCTCCTCCACGAGGGCTTCAAAACGATGTATTATATGTCCAAAATAGAGTATAAGTGAATGAGATATCGACACTCAAAGATGGATATTTGAGAATAAGTTTAGCAAAAAAAAAGAGGAATGTGGGAATGAGTCCCACATTGGTAGAGATACAAAACTCAACAAGGTTTATAAGCTTCATTGCATGGAAGGCTTACAAGCTTGTGTCTATGGTTACGCTACAATTCCTATCCGCGCGTAGGGGGGGGGGGGTGTGCAAATCTTGGTTTCGTAGACCAAAAACACCGAACTTGTGCATGGACACGAATGCAGCTCCGAAAGGCGCATGCTACCCTCGTTTTTGCTAAACTTGACAGTTTTGGTCCCTATTTTTGTACCCTCGTTTTTGCTAAACTTGACTTTGGTCCCTATTTTTGAATTTTGTAACGGATGCATTAGTTGCGTAATTAATGACATTAATTGCCATTAAACGCTCAATCAATTAGTGATCTGTTTCCGTTTCACAATTCGACTATAAAGAAGACCATTGCCTTCTCATTCAGACACACGAATGAATTTACTACTCTTCTTCTTCCTTCTCTGCATGTCTGCTTCCGGCGATTCTTTCAGGCAAATGGTTATCTCCGGAAGTACACAATACTGTTTAGGTTGTTGTACCCTGGGAACAGACGGCGAATCTGTTTAAGGGAATCGATTCCAACTCGAGCCTCAGCCCCATCGTTTGCATCTAATCTTTCTTTACAGGAACCTCTCAAGGATGAAAATCGAAGACGTTATACTAACAGTCTTAAACAGATTTATTCCTTCTTCTAAAAAATTTTGTTTTTCTGTTCTTTTATTCTAAAATCGAGTTTCTATCAATTTTTTTCCTGTAATAATATATTTGATTGTCGTTGCGATTCTTTTAGTATGTCTGCAACTCCCGTTGGTACTGGAACTCCTGCTGTTGGTGCTACCCCTGCTGTGAACCCAAATGCACCGGTTCCAAACATCATGGCTAATCATGCTGAAAGACCTGAAAATTTTTCTCGTCTGAACTTCAAGAGGTGGCAACAGAAGATGCTGTTCTACTTGACCACCTTGAACCTGGCTCGGTTCCTAACAGAAACTGCTCCTGTAATTGCTGAGGGGCAGGCTGATGCTCAATCTGTGACTGCTGTGGATGCATGGAAGCATTCAGAATTTTTGTGCCGCAACTATGTGTTGAATGGGCTAACAGATGCACTTTACAATGTTTATTGTAAAGTTGCAACTGCTAAGGAACTATGGGAGTCGTTGGAAGGAAGTATAAGACAGAAGATGCTGGAACTAAGAAGCATGTTGTTGCTAAGTTCTTGGAATACAAAATGGTTGACTCGAAATCTGTTATGAGTCAAGTCCAAGACCTTCAGGTCATCATACATGATAACAATGCAGAAGGGATGGATCTTAATGAATCATTCCAAGTTGTATCAATGGTTGAAAATCTTCCTCCTGGTTGGATAGACTTCAAAAATTACCTTAAGCATAAGCGAAAGGAGATGTCTGTGGATGAACTGGTGGTGCGTCTTCGCATTGAAGAAGACAATAGAATGGCCTTGAAGAAAGGCAGTGAAGTTGAATCTTCTAAGGTTCATATGGTGGAAGCTGGTCAAACTTCCAAAAGAAAAGGCAAGGGACCTCACAAAGGGAAAGCAAAGGGCAAAAATCTAGGCCCAAAGGCAGGAACTTTCAAGAAGAAGTTCAAGTGCTACAATTGTGGCCAACCGGGTCACAAGGCTTCGGAGTGCCCTCAACCTAAGAGGGAAAACCGTCAAGCAAACATGGTGAATGATAACATGGAGTTGGTGGCCATGATAACTGATCTCACGGCTATGGTTTCTGAAGTGAATCTTATGAACACAAATTCAAAGGAGTGGTGGATTGACACGGGAGCTACTCGTCATGTGTGTCATGACAAAAGTGTTTTCAACACTTACAAAGAAGTTGAAGATGGTGAAAAGCTCTACATGGGAAATGCTGCTACCGCGGATATCAAAGGTGTTGGTGATGTCATTCTAAAAATGACTCCGGGGAAAGAAGTGAAGCTTAGGGATGTCTTGTATGTTCCTGAACTTCGTAAGAATCTAGTGTCGGGTGGTTTGTTTAACCAATTTGGTTTTAAGCTAGTGTTTGAGTCGGACAAGTTTGTTTTGTCCAAAAATGGTATGTTTGTGGGAAAAGGATATGCCTTGAATGGCATGTTCAAATTGAATGTAATGGTGACAAACAAAATGAATAATGAAAGTTCTAGTTCTGCTTATTTGCTTGAGTGTTCAAATGTTTGGCATGGTCGCTTAGGACATGTAAATTACAACTCAATTAAGCGATTAATTAAACTAGAATACATACCAAAACTTAATATTGACTCAAGTCACAAATGCCCCACATGTGTTGAAGCTAAACAAACTAGATTGTCTTTCCAAACAATAAAAAGAAACACCGAACCTCTTGATTTAATTCACACTGATGTGTGTGATCTAAAGTCAATTCCTACTCAAGGTGGGAACAAATACTTCATTACATTCATCGATGATAGCACGAAATATTGCTACATATATTTACTTAAGAGTAAAGATGAAGCAATAGACAAGTTTGTCTTGTACAAAAATGAAGTTGAGAATCAACTCAACAAGAGAATTAAAGTGGTTAGAAGTGATAGGGGTGGGGAATATGTTTCTCCCTATGCTGATTTTTGTGCTAAAAATGGAATTCGTCATGAATTCACATCACCCTATTCACCTCAATCCAATGGAATTTCTGAAAGAAAGAACTGTACCTTGAAAGAAATGGTCAATGCCATGATAATTAGTTCAGGTGTAAACCAGTCAATGTGGGGGGAAGCTATTTTGTCAGCTAACTATCTTTTAAATAAGATACCTCGCAAAGAAAAGAATGAAAAACCGTATGAACTTTGGATGGGTAGAAAGCCATCGTATAAGTACTTACGAGTGTGGGGGTGCCTAGCTAAAGTGGTAGTGCCACCACCTAAGGTACAAAAGTTAGGGCCTAAAACAGTGGATTGTATATTCATTGGGTATGTACAAAGTACTAGTGCTTATCGGTTCCTTGTGCATGATTCTAAGAATCCTGAAATACACAAGAATACTATAATGGAATCAAGGAATGCTTCATTCTTTGAAGATGTGTTTCCTTGTTTGAACAAGGAAGTTGAAAGCCCAGCTTTACCAAATAACGAAGCTGTTCGAGAGGAAGAACAAGCTCAATCTGAGGAGGAAGAGATAGAACCCAGAAGAAGTAAGAGGGCTAGAGTTGAAAAATCATATGGTGATGATTTTTTCACCTATGTGGTGGAAAGTGAACCTAAAACCTACCAAGAGGCGGTAACTTCTTCTGAGGGACCTCAATGGAAAGAAGCCATCAAAAATGAGGTAGAATCTATCTTACAAAATCATACATGGGAACTAGTAGATCTACCTCCAGGTAGCAAGCCACTAGGTTACCGTTGGATCTTTAAGAGAAAGATGAAACCTGATGGCAGTATTGATAAATACAAGGAGAGACTAGTAATCAAAGGTTATAGACAAAAGGAAGGTCTAGACTACTTTGGTACCTATTCGCCAGTAACGCGGATAACATCCATTAGATTAGTTCTTGCCATTGCAGCTATCAGGAACTTGCAAGTTCATCAAATGGATGTGAAAACATCTTTCCTAAATGGGGAGTTGGAAGAAGAAATTTATATGGAGCAACCTGAAGGATTCATTGCCTCAGGACAAGAGAACAAGGTTTGTAAACTTGTTAAGTCTCTATATGGATTAAAACAAGCTCCTAAACAATGACATCAAAATTTTAATCAAGTCATGATGGAAAGTGGCTTTAGAATCAATGAGTGTGATAAGTGTATCTATGTGAAAAACACCACTCATGGATATGTCATATTGTGTTTGTATGTTGATGATATGCTTATCATTGGTAGTGATGACAAGATGATAAGATCCACGAAGGATATGTTGAAATCCAGGTTCGACATGAAAGATATGGGTTTAGCAGATGTGATTCTTGGAGTGAAGATCACAAGAACCCAAAGTGGTTTGATTTTGAGTCAAACACACTATGTGGATAAAATTCTTGAAAAATTTGCTAAGGGAGATACTAGCATAGCTAAAACTCCAATTGACACTAGTCAACATCTACGTAAAAATAGAGGTGATGGTGTTAATCAAGTGGAATATTCAAGAATTATTGGCAGTCTGATGTATCTAATGAGTTGTACCAGACCTGACTTAGCATATGTTGTGAGTAGACTAAGTAGAGACACTAGTAAACCCAGTTCTGAACACTGGAAGAGTATTACTAGGTTGCTGAGGTATGTGAGATACACGCGAGAATATGGACTGCATTACGGCAGACATCCAGCAGTTATCGAAGGATACACGGATGCAAATTGGATATCTGACATAAAAGATTCCAGATCTACAAGTGGATATGTGTTTACACTTGGAGGTGCTGCTGTAGCATGGAAATCATCCAAGCAAACAGTTATATCTAGATCTACGATGGAATATGAATTTATCGCCTTAGATATTTGTGCTGAAGAGGCGGAGTGGCTACGTCAATTTGTAGAGGACATTCCCGAATGGCCTAAGCCAGTAACGACCATAAGTATACATTGTGATAACCAATCAGCAATTGGTAGAGCTCAAAGTACAATGTATAATGGGAAATCAAGGCATATTAGACGTAGACATAAAACGATGCGACAACTAATCTCTACGGGAGTTACGGTTGACTGGGTGAAGTCAAAGGATAACATTGCGGATCCGCTTACAAAAGGCTTGAGTAGAGATGTAGTTTATAAGTCGTCAAGAGGAATGAGACTAAAGCCCATGAATCAATAAATTCATACGAAGGAAACCTTACCCAGAAGACTGGAGATCCCAAGATCTGGGTTCAAAAGGATAACCTAATTGTATGAGTGGGGCAGGTCACTATGGGGGGAGTTAACATTTCATCCTAGTCCATTCCTTTATGTAGTGACCAAATTAGGCTAAACATATGTTTTTTAATGATTCTTGGAATCACCTATGTGAGAGAGAAGTGGGGTCGCTTCGAAGGGAATTATAGGCGCAAAAATTTCTAAAGCTCTTGCAGAACCAGGTTAGTGTTCATGACCAAAACGAACACGTCTATGAGGATATGACCTTGTCAGGGAGAGTCCTGTGAGATTTACATTGTCGTCTACATAAATGGCAGCTTAGTTCAAAGACATCGAGATCTACTAACTGCTAGGAGATTAAGTGTAACTTCTTAAGGGAAGGTTCAAAGGGTAATACCTACCTATCCTATGCAGGATTCAACTGTTGAAAATTTCGTCTGGAAATTAGATGTGCAGAGATCAATCTCCATTCATGTGTGGGATTGTTGGAAATTTAGTAAAAATATTTATATTTTTTACTAACTTTGGACATATATAAATATATACATATGTTGTACATATAACGAACTCTAAGTGGGTTTGTGTTCTCCTCCATGAGGGCTTCGAAACGATGTATTATAT
Source organism: Lactuca sativa (assembly GCF_002870075.4). Lineage (NCBI taxonomy): Eukaryota > Viridiplantae > Streptophyta > Magnoliopsida > Asterales > Asteraceae > Lactuca > Lactuca sativa. Next base: position 41,591,899 of record NC_056629.2, on the reverse strand, counting down.
GTCCAAAATAGAGTATAAGTGAATGAGATATCGACACTCAAAGATGGGTATTTGAGAATAAGTTTAGCAAAAAAAAGAGGAATGTGGGAATGAGTCCCACATTGGTAGAGATACCAAACTTAACAAGGTTTATAAGTTTCATTGCATGGAAGGCTTACAAGCTTGTGTCTATGGTTATGCTACAATTCCTACCCGCGCGCAGGGGGGGGGGGTGTGCAAATCTTGGTTCCGTAGACCAAAAACACCGAACTCGTGCATGGGCGCGACCTGCAGACACGAATGCAGCTCTGAAAACTCGGGCGCACGCTACCCTCGTTTTTGCTAAACTTGACAGTTTTGGTCCCTATTTTTGAATTTTGTAACGGATGCATTAATTGCGTAATTAATGACATTTATTGCCATTAAACGCTCAATCAATTAGTGATCTGTTTCTGTTTCACAATTCGACTATAAAAGAAGACCATTGCCTTCTCATTCAGATACACAAATGAATTTACTACTCTTCTTCTTCCTTCTCTGCATTTCTGCTTCCGACGATTCTTTCAGGCAAGTGGTTATCTCCGGCAGTACACAATACTGTTTAGGTTGTTGTACCCTGGGAACAGACGGCGAATCTGTTTAAGGGAATCGAGTCCAACTCGAGCCTCAGCCACATCGTTTGCATCTAATCTTTCTTTACAGGAACCTCTCAAGGACGAAAATCGAAGACGTTATACTAACAATAACTACACAAAAAGAATAGTGCATGTGTCACCATTTCCTTTAAAGAACTTTGTCATACTATTGTATATTTGTTTTTAAGATACAACGCCAACGAACAATTCTTTAATCCCGACAATTCAACTAGACCTGAATATTACCTTGGTGATAGCTTTAAAACTTGTAGTAGTAATATGGTGGTAGAATAGAGGAAATTAACAATTTTTCTATCTATATCTTTTGTATTGGAAGGCTATATTTATATAACATTTTTATAACAATCAAAACTGAAAATTAATCGAGTACTAAATTCAAATAACAAAACTGAAATCATGTTTAGTTATTAATTTTTATTATGGGTTGACCACAAAATACAAAACCTAAATTATATTTAATTATTCTTTGAAATTCATCTTAAAACATATGTATTGCAAACCGAAAAAAGTGTTTATGAAAACTTATTATGTACTTTTGTGGTCGATCGCCGGTACATGCATGTCTAGAAGGCATGTGCTCACATATAAGCTTAGTTAGCGAAAGATAATTTTGGTACATATTTGAACACCTTCATAGAGATAATAGAGAGCATATTTATGGTATTTAGGTTGACAAGAACATTCAATGCCTTCATATGTAAAGTCGCCTTTCAATCTTATTCCTATATAGGATGAACAGACATCACCACTTACACGACCACTGACCCACCATACTTTGTACATTAAGTGACATATAACTGAATTTGATATCAGTCACATGTTTGACCAAATCACAGTTGCTAACGGTGAAATTTTACCATAACTTTGCCTTGATCAAACAGATTTCCCCCAAGAAGATGATTGGCAGGGGTGATGTTCATGAGGGATTATATTTGTTGGATGTTCCTCAAGCTACTACTATTTCAACTAATGTTGCTATCTCCATTCAACAATGGCATTCCAGATTTGGACATCCTTCAAATGACAAGATAAAGATGATTTCTAATAATCTTGGCATTAGTAATAAAGATGATAATGATTTACTTTGTCCTGTTTGTCCTTTAGCTAAGCAAAGACGATTACCATTTGTTTCTCTAAACAATGTTGCTAGTAGTTCATTTGATATACTTCACTGTGATGTATGGGGTCCCTACCAAGTTTCTTCATATCAAGGTTATAAATACTTTGTTACTTTCGTAGATGATTGTACACGATTTTCTTGGATTTATTTGATGAAGAACAAGTCTGATGTGCAATATGTGATACCAAGGTTTTTGACCATGATAGCCACACAATTCAATGCTAATGTCAAAATTTTCAGATCCGACAATGCCAAAGAATTGCTTTTCACTGAATTGTTCCAAGCTAAAGGCATAATACATCAGTTTTCATGTGTTGAGAGACCACAACAGAACTCTATTGTAGAACGAAAGCACCAACACATACTGAATGTTGCAAGGGCACTGTATTTCCAGTCGAATATACCAATTGAATATTGGTCAGAATGTGTCTTAACTGCTGTATATCTGATCAATAGAACCCCTTCCAAGTTGCTTTGATATCTTACACCTTATCAAAAACTTTATAATGCAGAACCACAGTATAATCTACTTCGTACTTTTGGTTGCTTAGCCTTTGCTTCTACTTTAACAGCAGATAGAAACAAGTTTGAACCACATGCAAAATCTTGTGTCTTCATAGGTTACCCACCTAGCATGAAGGCATATAAGTTGCTTGACTTGTCAACAAGAGAAATTTTCATGTCAAGAGATGTTGTATTTCATGAAACTGTTTTTCCATTCCTAAATACAACTCATTCCTTTGTTGATGATCCTTTTTCCATGGTTGTATTACCAAAAGCTTTTGATTCAGATCATGAATCTACATCTCAAATTTTACAACATGTTCCATACCCCATTTCTATTCCCGTTTCACCTAATTCCATTCCAATTTCTGATATTCCAAATATACCCTTACCCAATGATTCACATTTATCACAAGCACAACCTAACAGAACACAACGAGTTAGGACCAGACCATCATATTTACAGGATTATTATTGTAACCTCACAAAAGTTCATACATGTTCTACAAATTCCAGTTCATCCTCTTGTAGATATCCTTTATCTGAGGTTATTTCTTATGATAATCTTAGTAAAAACTGCAAAGCTTACACCATTTCTATATCTGCTTTAGAAGAACCCAAAAACTATAATGAAGTTGTCATATCTGTTGAATGGCAACATGCTATGAATGATGAGTTACAAGCTTTGGAATTGAATAATACTTGGGTTGTTGTTCCTCTTCCAAAAGACAGAAAGCCATTGGGTTGTCGATGGGTGTATAAGATCAAAAGAAGAGACGATGGAACAGTAGAACGATTTAAAGCACGCCTTGTTGCAAAAGGGTTCAATCAACAAGAAGGAGTTGATTTTTTAGACACTTATTCTTCTGTAGCCAAGCTTGTTATAGTGAAACTTCTTCTTGCCTTGGCTGCTAAAAACAATTGGCCACTTATCCAATTAGATGTGAACAATGCTTTTCTAAATGGAGATTTAGAAGAAGAGGTGTACATGTAATTACCTCAAGGGTATTGTGGTAATTTTTCTTCTTCGGGAGACCAACAAATGGTATGTAAACTCCAAAAATCTCTTTATGGATTAAGGCAGGCTTCTAGACAATGGTATTCTAAATTTTCCAGTTTTTTAAATACTTTGGGTTTCACACAATCAGAATCATATTATTCTCTATTTTTTAAAGGTGTTGGTTCATCATATGTTGCTTTGCTAGTCTATGTTGATGACATAGTTATCACAGGAGCTTCAACATCTGAAATACAGTTGGTTAAAAAGGCTTTAAGTGCTCGTTTCAAATTAAAAGATTTGGGGAATTTGAGACATTTTTTAGGCCTTGAGATTGCTAGATCAAAAACTGGAATTTTTCTTTCACAAAGACAATATACTTTAAAGCTTCTTGAGGATATGGGACTTTTAGCAGCAAATCCAACACAACAACCTATGGATCCCAAGTACAAATTATCAAGTTTTGAAGGAGATTTTTTACAAGATAAGTTCCAATACAAAAGACTTATCGGTCGTTTGCTATATTTGACCATCACAAGGCCCGATATCACTTATGTTGTTCATCGTTTGAGTCAATATCTCAATAAACACAGAACTCATCATATGCATGCTGCAACACATCTTCTTAGATACTTAAAGTCTAATCCAGGACAATGGTTGTTTCTTTCAGCTACTTCTTCTCTTCAATTGAGAGCCTTTAGTGATGCTGATTGGGCGGGATGCAAAGCTACCAGAAGATCTGTCATAAGATATTGTGTTTTTATTGGAGATTCTCTTATTTCTTGGCGATCTAAGAAACAAAACACTGTAGCTTGATCATCCACGGAAGCAGACTATAGAGCCATTGTTGCTGTCACTTGTGAACTTATGTGGTTAAGACACTTGTTGAATGATTTTGGTGTAAAGCAAACTAAACCAAATCTCATCTTCTGTGATAATGAATCTGCCATCCAATTAGCATCCAATCCCACTTTTCATGAGAGAACTAAACATGTGGAGATTGATTGTCACTTCATTCGGGACAAAATCATTGATCAAACCATTAAACTTCTTCCAATACGATCTCATTTTCAGCTTGCAGACATATTCACCAAACCGTTGCCACGTGCTAAACTGTTGCCTTTAATGTCCAAAATGGCCTTGAAAACAATTTTTTCACGGTCATCTTGAGGGGGGATATTAGGGGTATTAATGTAATTTAACAGTATAGTTTGTTAATTGCTGTTAGTTAGAAGTAATTAGTAACTAAATGAGTATGTTAGCATTAAGGTTGTATCGTAAGTTTGTATATGATAATCATCTTTGTAATTAGTATTGATCTAATGAGAAAAGTATTGTTTCTGTCTCTCTCTCTCTCTCTCTCTCTCATTTCGTTTCTCTTTCATACAAGTTAGTAGCTGTTACAAAGGAAAACATAAACAAATAATGATTTTTCCATTTCAAGCTTATACAAGACCTACATCATGTTCCAAAATGGGTAAAACCTATTTAAATAGGTAAACCTATATTTTTTCCAACAACCCTCATATAAATGAAAACTGATCAATAAATTATTAGCCACCAATATAAAGTCCAACAATTGGTACCTAAAAATGATAGATATGTGTTACCATTTGAACATTCATTTGAGAGATATACTTATTTACTAGCGGACGAGTAGACTCATTTGAGAAATATACTTATTTACCAGAAAACCATTAGACTTGAACTATCATAAATTTTTTGTTAGCAATAACTAACTCTCTATTTAACTATTTGCTTATTAGATCTACAATAACATCCTTTGATTTTATATAGTTAGATACAAACAAGCAAGTGTATAGTAGTTATCTAATCATATTATATATATATATATATATATATATATATATATATATATATATATATATATATATATATTTCAAGACTTACCATTACAGATTAAACTTACGCTCATCCGATCGTTCACTGCCTATCACAACCTTTACATATTACATAGACTAGTTTATATAGCAGTTATGCGTCTTTTTCTTATTGATAGTGCTTTAAACTTAGATTGCATTGTAGATCTTGATATTTTATTTTATTTGATGATTTACATGATCAGAGGCGGAGCCAATACGGGGGACTAGTGGGTGTTGCCCCCTACCCCCTAACTCCATCGATATTGATGTATTACACCTCAAAGCCCATTGTCACCTATATGCTTCATCTTCTTCGTTGGAATTTAATTGTAACTAATGTATTGGATATTAATGTGTTGTTATTATTTATTTATTTATTTTTAGAAAACATCAAACACATTCTCTACAAGTAACAACGCACTACGTACTACTACTTTTCTTATTACAATATGTGTTTTATGATATAGGACTATAAATTACAATATAGACATATATCTCTATTCTAATGGCTTATTATATATATATATATATATATATATATATATATATATATATATATATATATATATATATTACATTGTAAGTTCAAGCCCCCTCAATCAAAAATTCTAGCTCCGTCCCTGTACATGATATAGCTCTACCACTAAGTGTGAACATAATCATATTGCTTAATGTGGATCTTTTATATCAAAGATCCAATATATATATCTACCTTTCAATTATCTCATGATATCTTGTAAAGTGAAACCTTATGGTATTCATGTTATACTTAAACTTAAAAATTTCACAATACGAGTTCGAGTCAATGGCGAGGTTATGCATAAGGAAGGTAGGTCCAATAGCCCACCTAATTTTTCTAATTTATCTAAAATTTCTGTAGAAAAAATTTATGACCTATCTTACCAATAAAATCTTTAAATTTATATAGAAAATTTTCTATAGAAAAATTAGTGAACCATATGATTTTTATCTATTCAAGACTCACCACTGGTTCAAGTATAACCCTCATTTGCCTACTACATAACCTTATGGTGCAACTAACCAGGTACATTAGATTACAAATAGTGCATGTTTTTATAGAACTATTGGTTTCTGTAAAAACTACAAAGATACCTTTTTTTTAATTATTATAATTCTATATGGAACAATTTGTATAAGAAGCATAAACATATGAAATGTTTTTTTCCCTTCAAAACCACAAGAAATCCGTTTTTATAAAGTATGAAAAATCATTTTAAAAATTAAAGAAAAATAACTCTTATAAAATACAACAAGTTCAAAATTTATTTCTTCTAATTTTGTATTTATTTCTATACAATATTTTTTTTTCTAAGATTATAGGAAAGTACTAATATAATGTATATATAAAAAAACATAGAATTAAACAAAGATTGGGGCCTGTGTTTAAAACATAGTATACCTAAAACACAATTCGTAGTATTGTCGAACATGTTTCCTATGATATATTAGCAACGATTAGTTCTATTGCCAAACTCAACTGGGCATACTTATTACTGTGGTGAAAGCTTCAAATGTTGTAGTAGTACCATAGGGAGAAGAACTCAAATATGACTACAATTGCCATGTTGAAAACTTCAAAATTCGTTGTAGCAGTATTAGGGAAGAAAATAGGAAGTGATCGGTTTTTCAGTGTGCCTTTTCTGTATACATAGTGATCTATTCATATAGAAGAATTGTAACAAGAAAAAAAATCAATCATTATTCAAATAGAAAAAACAAAACGATAAACTGTGGCAACATGTAGTTTTAACTTTTATGGTCGAGCATTGATGCAACCATATCCACATGATGTGTATTCACACACAAGTTTAGTAGCTAATTTAGGTTTGCGTTTGCACTCGTCACATATAAGAGAGACCTCTGTGCTATTAATGCTTACAAGCACATGTAATTCCTTCTTATGTAAACTTACTTTCGTTTTATTCTTTCACCTAGGTGGGATGCGCTCACATCACCACTCAAAAAACCATTCACTTACCATAACCTGTAGATTAAATTTTCATTCATCTATTGTCTATTTTGAACATTAAATATAAAAAATCAAGATATTAAAGAGGAGAATATAAAATCATAAACATCTTTCCATTTTAAGTTGGTATAAGACACAAAATATTTATTACAGATCGGTAAAACCCATTTTCCATAATAGGTAAACCAATTTCCCAACGTTTTAGTGAAATTGCTACAAAATATACATGATTTTTAAGTGGAATAAAAGTTACATGATTTAAGGTTGTGCCACATGAAGTTTCTAAAGTGGAGGAAAATTTATATGAGTGAAATATGGTTGAAGCTAGAGTGTCTCAAGTCGATTAATAACGATGTATCAATATATGGAAGGCTTGAGAGTATAGTACATAATATGGGATTTGAAGTGTCACAACTATTAAGGAAGATCACAACTAATGGATTGGAAAGAGGATATATATAATTATTATTTTACCAAGATTGATGTGTGAGGATTCAAGACGGTTTAACCTAAAAAGATTTTGGCGCTATGTATTTATAAATATGAAAAGATGCATTGCCTCTTGATGATCATTGATTATATTGGCATCATACATCTTTTTATCTAGCCTAAATGATATGGCTAGCCACTATAACATTTTGTACTAATATCTAATGTCGATGAGTTGATTTGTTAGAAACATGATGTATAGAGAAAGGGTCACTTACTGGTTTAAATTGCATGCAATTTGGAAAAAAAATCTAAGTCATCATGTACATTGTATTTCATGTGGTATAGATCTAACTTATACTTAGAAAAGCAAACTTTGGTAAACCAATGGTATTCCATAAAACAAAAAGAAAGATAATAAAAAGTATAACGGTGTGTAGTACAAATGTATTAAAATGAAAAGACAATGATTTAGACATGATTCTTACTTGATGATTGTAGATAAAGCGTTTCATCTCTTTCTTGTGCTCCTTTGTTAAATGTGTATCGATGGCTCCACTAATGTATAAGATAATAATCTGCACAGTTAAATTGTGTTATCCTCATTTTTCTATGTAATAACAGTATAATATTGATTTTAAATCTACATACTAGAACATAAATCAACTATCGATCATTATGATTTATAATATATTACACTTTTGAGAAAATTCACATGCACTTTCTCTATAATGCAAAATTTATGGCTCAATTTACTTGCGTCTGATGGTACCATACACCAATCAACCCTCATGTATTGACAATCCTTAAGAAAATCATTTTGTTGAAAGAAAACATCTTCATCTTATTGATACTAGTCACTCTCTATTAGTATCTCATGAGGTTCCTAATGTATTGTAGGGAAAGGTTATCCTAACCTTTATTCATGTTATTAATCAAATTCCTACCTCACATAATTTTGGTTGGTGTCCTTTTGAAAAACCATATTTGCACTTACATGATTATTCCTTATTGTGTGTCTTTGGTTGCACTTTTGTTATCCATCCTCGTGTTAAGCATAATATGTTGTGTCCTCGATATGTGCTATTTGTTCTTTTAGGATACAATATCGATCTAAAGGGTATAGTTTCTTTGGTCTGTTTAGTTAAAAAAAATTACATCTCATATCATGTTATATTTTTGGAGCATATTCCATTCATTTTCAATTCTTCTTTGTCTCATGACATGACAAAGTCAGATAATTTGTTCTCTGTCCTCGTGTTAAGCATAACAAGTTGTCTCTTCGGTATGTGCTATGTGTCCTTTTAGGATATGATATCGATCGGAAGGGTATAGTTTCTTTGGTCTGTTTAGTTAAAAAAATTATTTCTCACATCATGTCATATTTTTGAGTATATTCCATTTGTTTCCAATCCTACTTTGTCTCATGACATGACAAAGTCAGACCTCTAGATTATTGATCCATTTAGTGTTGGCATTGATGGAAATCCATCAAATACCTTGTTTCATGAGATCTACAACATCATTTGTTACATCCCCTTCTTTCACGTATCATAATATTATTTGTTTTGGGCTCCCAACACGAAAAATTCCCAGGGGGTCACCCATCTTGGAATTGCTCTCACACGGGAATACTTAACTGCAGAGTTCTTATAGGATATTGCCTCACGGCTTTAAAAAGCATTGTGATAATGAAGGTACCCCCACCCCTTATAATGAATATTTAGTTCTCCTTCCTAGTCGATGTGAGAGTTAAAGGTTATTTGTTATATACCTATAGGACTCTAATTCTTTTCAATATAAGAACATCCTCTCTTCTTTCTTACGGATCATGTAATCGGTAATATCTCTAGACGTAAAGGATAATGTTTCATGTCAAAGGAACAATAGTCCATTGCCAATGTTCAGAATCATAATTTTGATTGTCTTAATTAGTTTTTTTTAATACTTTTACGGGGTGTTGGGAGTTAAAGATTATTTGTTATATACATGTAGGAATCTTATTATTCTCGATATCTGAACATCATCTCTTCTTTCTTGCGTATCATGTGATGGGTAATATCTCTTGACGTAAAGGGAAATGTTTCATATCAAAGGAACAATAGTCCATGAGGGGCAGGAAATAGTCTGAATGACCAAAAAGGATTTAGACGGGTTGCATTCCCAATGCCTTAAGTTGCTTGTGACCCACGAGCTTAGTTATCATAGAGTGTTCGTAGTTTGACTAGTGGGACGCGTATTGAGGATTTGGAATATCATATTAGGATGATGATTGGATTGCATAGATTCGACAGAACTTGCAAGCTGTTGCTTTATTATCGGACGATGTTAGATCAAAAAAAGAACCTTTATATAGTATAAGGTTTATAGAAGAGTATGAAATATCGAAACTATTAGGTGTACTAGTGTTTAACCTAAACCAACAACATATGGGACCTTGTGGTAATTCTAGAAGCAAATATATATATATATATATATATATATATATATATATATATATATATGTGTGTGTGTGTGTGTGTGAACATTATTATTAGGCCAATACTATCATAAGCACATGATATATATTTGGGATCGGAGGAACCATGAGAAACCCACATACCTGGTGGACGATACTCATGAATGGAATAGTGGTATGTATGGTAGATCTTTTGTGTCATTGCCTTTTTATGCTCGTTTTGTGTAACCTTAGAGTCCTTTGGAGTCCGTGTTAAGTATTGAGATAATAGTAAGGGATTTTGTTCCTGTTCGGGAGAAGTTTGATGGGTATTCTATTGTGATCTCTAGACACACTTTTTCTTTGGTTTTGACTTCGATCAAGATCAATTCATTCAATGTTGTCATTGGTATGAATTGAGTGGATAGGTTTGTGCTAGTATGAGGGGTATGATTTGATAATGTTGTGTGATGTTCTAGTAGAATAAGTTATCAATGATGATAGGACAATGCATGCTAGTGATGTATTATGCTCTAATAGTATGAGGATGTACTATGCATGTTATGCGGTGATGAGAAAATTATGAAATATAAATATCCCTTTGTATGTAAATTAGTAACAAATTAATAATGGGGGAAAACATACTTATAAAGGAAATGGTAGTAACCTAGAGTTAGGTGTGTATCCTATCTGGATTGTATGATGGCCGAATAGTTTGAAAGAGTACCTATAGGATAAGAGCTTAAGCCAATAACGAAGTCGAGTGTTTTTCTAGACAACCATTTGGTACATGGTCTCTGCAGTGGCTGTACTGGAGTGATGTTCGTTATGCGGTTTGAGTGGGAGGCATAAAGATGGAAATAGTACTTTTATCAATCTTGAAAGACAACACACCATACTTCTACATGCATCATCAGAGTAGCAAACGAGGGGTATTGGGGGTTTCTGCAGTCGCGCCTTACTTAGTGCATTGCACCGAGCCGATCATGTTAGTAGTGAAAATGTGTTATTTCTTATGGGTTAGTGATGAACATAAAGACCTCAATAATGAAGTAAAGTGATAATAATGAATATTAATATTTAAAATATTATAGTGCTGAAAACTGATGAATAATTACATGGACGCTACACAACGAAGATTAAAACGAAGATTAGTATTAACATATTATAGTGATAACTGTATGATGTATGTGAGGCTACATAATGTGTGAAGTTGATTACATGCTCTGTGATGATTGATTGTCCTGTTTTGGGATATGCATGTTCTCATTTAACATTGTACCTATGATTGGCTCACTTTACACTTGCTGACACTTATTCTTTGCTTGTTTCTCTTGCATTGCGTTGGTTCAGGTTTCATAGGAGATTGCTTGTGAGTTTGGGATTCTTTTGGGTAGTTTACATTTAATGTTCTTTTTAGCAGTTATGTTATTGGAACATATGGTATTTACTTTGTTATTGAATTTATAAACCCTTTCATACAACGTCTGAATAATGTGTTTTTGGATTTTTGTCACGAAGGTGACATTGTGGTTTTAAATGAAGGTTTCTGTTTAAATAAAAAATTATTTAAAATCTTCCGCTAATGTATTGTGTTAGAATTTTTGAAAAAAAATAACGTCAAATTTGAGTAAAAATTCACGACATTACAAGTTGGTATCAGATCCAGGGTGCATGTCGATGTGTTCGACAGAGACATCAAACATGTAAAGGGGGTGAAGGTGGGCATATACATGCACATGATCCCACATTGGCTGGGAAGGAGAATTAAACATTCCTTATGAGGTGTGTGGATACCTTTCCTATCACAACGTGTTTTAATGTCGTGAGGGTAGCAAATCCCACAAGAACTCTACAGTTAAGCGTGCTTGGGTAATGGAAATTCCACCATGGGTGATCCCTTAATAAGTTTTCGTGTCGAGAGCCAAAAGCGGACAATATTGTGATACACGCTAGAGGGGGATATTACATAAATTACTTTTGTTCACAAGACGTCTACGACTGTTACTTAGCATGACAACTCCATTATCTACTATAACTACAATTGGCCCTCTTCTACAATAGTCCACACATCCTAGTAATCCTACCAACCTCCATTTTTTATTACTCCTTTTATTCATCATCTTTTGCTTCTTTTATTGATAAAAAACATCATTTTATGTGAAACTAAGCCCTATAGAGAGATTATTATTGAACCCATTGGGCAAGATGTTCTGGATGAGGAACTGGTTTCCCTCAAATAGATATCAAGAACACATTCTTATTTGGTCATATTCGTGAGGAGGTCTATATGACACATCATTAGGGTATTTCTATCAACCCAGTGAAGTTTGTCGGGATAACAAAACCCTATACGAACTCAAACAAATCTCTTATTGCTTGGTTTTATAAGTTCTATAAAATGAATATTTTTCTTGGTTTTGTCTATTGTAATCACAATTCGACATTGTTTTTTAAAATCCACAATGATAAATCAAATTCTATTACCCATATATGTAAATGACATGATTACCACTTGTGATGACTATGCTGGATTTAAGTCTCAAAAGTGTGATTTGGCATATTGTTTCACTATGAAAGACTTTGGAATGGTATGTTATTTTTGGTTATTAAAGTTTCTTAATCCAAAAGTGTTATCTTTTGTTTTAGTAGAACTATATTTAAGATGTATTTGAGAATGCGTGGCTCTCTGAAAACAAGACTATAGACACACCCTTCAACCAATGCTCTTTACTTATAGCGGTCATTCATCAGATTTGTGCTTATACCCTACTATTGTGGGCAGTTTGGTTTAACATTATTACTTTGTCGGACATAGAACATGTTATTAATGTAGTTAGCCAATTTGTTACGACTCCTAGTATCATTCACTAGGGAGCAGGTCTTCGCAGTTACTTTGTTTTCAAAGTCTTGTTTTCCCTTTGACATCCTATTTAGAGATGCATACTTATAATGATGTTGATTGGAATGATGATGCCAATGATCCCAATTATAATATTGTTTTCTATAATGTTGTTTCTCGTTCTTCCATAGAGGTTGAATATCACAAAATGGTCGTTACTAGTTATAGGATTGTTAAGTTTTGTTGGTTTGTTGTGGACATATGTTTTGATGTTTCGTAGCCCACTCCTATACATTGTAACAATACAAGTACAATGCATCATACATTGAGACAACACAAGTACAGTGCATACCGATCATAATTTTGTTTTCGACTAGTAGGCGAATCATATTGAGATTGACTGTCATTACATGTGTTATCATCTCCAACTTGAAATCATCTCTCTGTCTTATGTCCTTTAGCTCTGCAATATACTAATACTTATAGTAAAGTTCATATGGCTTTAAGTTTCGTTTCTCATCTAACAAACTCTTGATGTTTATTGGTGTTATATTGTGAGTTTGAAAGGAGTTTAACATATATTTATCTCAAGCCTTTATTTAACCCTTTTAGTTCTGTTTTTTTAATTAACCAGGCTCTTAATCTTAATTCCTCACCTAGATATAACCGTTACCGCAACCGTTATGCGATAATATATTGGTTTTTTTAACGTTTTTCACTACATATACAAAATCAAATAATAGATATCTTATGAATAAACAGAGTAGTTGATGAAACTTACAAGTGGAGGAGTGAAAAATAAAGGGCCACCATGTTCAGTAGCCCAATGACCATCTTTTGTTTGGATGGCACGATTAAATCTGACTGCTTTTCTTATCGTGGTTGTTACCGCTTCTTGATTCGCTTCCTCATTTTCCCCTAACCTTGCTGGTGGTATGCTTAATATATCAATTTCATTCTCCTTGATTAACTACAAAAGATTATCCACTTTATACATAGAACACTGTAATAGTTAAGATTAAAAAACTATTAATCACGTTAAAAGCCATTATATATATATATATATATATATATATATATATATATATATATATATATATATATATATATAGATAGATAGATAGATAGATAGATAGATAGATAGGTTCAAATGTTTCTCACATCTATTGTGTGCTAGAATGCACCAATAGAAATTTAGTATTAATTATATGTATATTAAATGCTATCAATACTTATAACTCATTTTTATGGAAACTAATTAAATTCGTCATTAATGTTAACAATAATATTATTTCAGAATGAATTTATATCTAGAAGAATGAGAGTGTATTTTAGTAGAATACACTCTCGTTCTTCATATTCCATGCAACTTTATTGTATTTTAAGTGTGTGAGTCCTGAAACAAAATATGAACTCATATATAAAAACCTAGATGCGAATTTATTCTGAAAGAATGTTATTGCTGACATTAATGACGAGTTTAATTAGTTTCCATAAAAAGAGAATTATAATTATGGATATCATTTAATATACATATAATTATGGAAATCATTTAATATATATATATATATATATATATATATATATATATATATATATATATAATTAAATAATTATTTAATTTACTAAATTCTTATTGGTGCATTTTAGCACACAATAAATGTAAGAAACAAAATATTACTCGAAAAAAAAAACAATGACAAGAACTTGGAAAAACATTACTGGTGCAAAGAAAGATCTGGAGAAAAAAGGAGTCTCAACTGATCAGGTGATTAAAAAGAATATGCAACCCCTTGGTGTAACTTGGTCATGTGGCCTCATGACTGATGGTGAGTATATAGTCAAAACATTGAGAGTTAGATTGCATACGTAAGAACCGGTAGACATTGGAAAATTATTATGGATTAAACAGGTGCCTTTAAAAGTAACAAGCTTCATATGGAGGGCTAGATTAGAGAGAATTCCAATTGTTGTGGAACTCATCAAAAGATGGGTGATGGTGGACCCAAACATTTGTCAATAGTGCGGGAATGTGGAAGAGAGAGTGAATCACATTTTAGTACAATGCTCTTTCGCAAAGTTAGTCATGGAGTGAATTTTTAGTTGGTGTAATATCCCTTTAGTCAGCTTGACTTCGGTGTTTGATGTTTTGGATTATGCCTCAAACTGGGGTAATTGTCCAATAAAAAGAGTAATATTCGTTGGTATATGTTACGAAATGATGTTGAGTGTGTGGAAAGAAAGAAATGATTGACGGTTCAATAAAAACAAACTAGCACCTACAAAAGTTGCAGATATCATCAAATCCACCACTTTTGTCTAGTCCAAACACAGAAGTGGTAATGAGAGTCTTAAGTGGACGGATTGGAGTATACAACCATTTTAAACCGGTGGTTTTTTTCTTAAAATTGTCTACATAGTTTATTTTTCTCTTATTTCCTTATTGTATATGCTTTGGGTCTTTTCCTAGTTTCTTGCTAAGGGACCTTTTTTTTATATTCATTTGCGTGGTTCCAAAAAAAAAATCAAATGACACAAATAAAGAAAGATGTTATGTCAAAAATCAATATCTTTTGTATTAATGTATATATTACTAGAATTGGAAAACTATACAAGTAACTTATATTCTTTGTATTTTACCACTTCTTACTTATCAATAAACTTTAAACTTTAATTACAGTTCGACATTAGCAATTAACGGATTATCTATATGACAATACACATAAGATAAATAGAGAATCAAGTGTGTAATAATAATAATAATAATAATAATAATAATAATAATAATAATAATTATTATTATTATTATTATTATTATTATTATTATTATTATTGTTGTTGTTGTTGTTGTTATTGTTGTTGTTGTTGTTGTTATCTTCTCTAATAAATGAAAGTTTTTTTTGCAACATATCACTTTGTCATAAATTATGACACTTGACATTTTATGTTGTTTTTGAATTTAATAATTCACATGTCATTTTCTTGTATTTATCAATTTTATTTAAAAATGCCACCTAATTATGTATTTATGAGGATTTAAGAATATGCGTTCTTTCCAAAATTCAATTCCTACATTTAATGTCATTTAAATCATTTTTTCGTTTATTTTTCTTATTTGATATTATTAGCCTAAATTTATGCTATTATATGGCATTAAAAT
Source organism: Lactuca sativa (assembly GCF_002870075.4). Lineage (NCBI taxonomy): Eukaryota > Viridiplantae > Streptophyta > Magnoliopsida > Asterales > Asteraceae > Lactuca > Lactuca sativa. Next base: position 41,575,902 of record NC_056629.2, on the reverse strand, counting down.
TTACATATATTCAATGTTTTCAAAAACTTTTTAGTGTATCTATATATGTTATAAGGATTTAAAATTATGCTACTAACATATTTTTTTTTTTATATTTTTCTTAGATTTTTTGTTCTTTGTTTTTTATTTTCCAAATAAAATTTGTTTAAACATTTTTTTGAGAATAATAAAATAATAGAAGTTATTAGCAAACTAAATTATTTCATTATAAATATTTTAAATAAAACACTTACTATGTATGAATATAGTTTTTTTTTATATTAAAATTTATATTTTATAGTACGACATGATAATTGTATCATTAATTTTGAGTTAAAACACATTGTTGATGTTTTAATATTTACATTTTGATATTTAATTTTTATTTTAATCAACCCGTATACTATACGAGTCTCACACCTAAAGACGGTGGTTTGTTATGTTTATTTCATTTGGAAACTTTCGATGTAACTTGTTATTATTATAAATAAATCAACACTTTTGATTTAGTAAAGAAAATCTTTATTGTAATTCTTAAAAAATTACAAAGAATTACAACGATAGGATATAATTATACATCATACCCAAAATGTTTTAAACTATAGCTAACTTTCACTATATATGAAAGCGCAAATGAACAGTTTTATATTTCACAAAGGTTTGGGATATTAGCATATTTAGTTTACAAGCATTTTTGTATTTCACTTTTTTACCACAAAGATTTTGAGTATTAAAAAATTCATAATTATCGATATGTTTTCAACCAACCAACCCATTTAATTTTAATATATATTTAATTTAATAATTATTTAAATATTATCATATATTAATCTAAGTATATTAATTTATAAATTATAATATCTTTTTGTTATTTATGTTTCTTAAAAAATACAATCCCAATTCTCATCTTTGTTGTTCACGTCAACAATATTAACCACTTTTCAAAATCACTTGAAAATTAAATATTTTTTAATGTTATGTGAAAATCTATTTGTATTTGTATTTGTGATTTGAGATTGTGTTTTTATCATAAAATGAAAACTTACTTCAATTTTAAACTAATTTAAGTGGTGTAAGTTTTAGTTTATTTATTTATCTTTTTATATTTTAAATGAGTTAACCTAAGTTTAACATATTTATTTAATAGGTTGGGTTGAAAATTGTATAAACAGATTAACCTGATGATAACTTATATATCTAAAAGATTGTGTTAGATTGGAAATGTCAATCCAAGTAAATAAATAGGTTGGGGTGGATTGAAATAGGCCTCTTGAAATTACCTAATACTCGATTACCTGACCCAACCCGTTTTGAATTCGGGTAGATCCGGTCACGTAAATCGGGTATCGGGTTTGACAATTTGGGTAATCGGGTAACCTGATAATTGAAATAGGTCGTGTATTGGGTAGGTTTAAAAAAATTCGGGTATACCCGAATACCCGATTTAGAAAAAAAAACAAAAAAAGCTAATTAATACACTAGTTATAATAACTATTAAAGTTGTATCATTATTTTACATAATTAGTGTTCCTTATAGTTTAAACCAAAAGTTATATGGCTTCGTTATTTGAACGGTATATAATAAATACAAAAGAAATTGTAAAAATGAAATGAAGTTTTGAACAAAATGTTACAACAAATATAATGAAAATGAATAAGATGTTAGATTCCCCTTCATTTTCTTTATGCACTAGGGATCTGTTTCTTTTTTTCAACTATGCACATGTTTGTTTTTTGTCATTTCTTCTTTGTGAATTGAAATATAGCTATATAATTGGTCCATGCAATTTAGATAACATGCTAAATTTTTTTATTTATAACTTTTATGTACTCACCTTTTGCATTAAATCATGTAACATGTTTGGTTAATCCAAACTTGATCAAACATTGATTATGTACTCCATAGACTGTTTTTTTTTTATCAAATTTTGAAATGGAATGCAAAAATCACATAACATATTATAATGACTTGTATTGTTATCGTATATGTACTTGTTAATTGTATGAAATATTTTGTTACCAAATTTTTTATTAAAGCAACCGAAATGCAAAAAATAATTTAAAAAAAATCAATAAGTGACACTTAAGTAATTTTCAGGTATACCCGAAAATACTCGACCCGACCTAAAACCCGAATACCCGAAACCCGAGAACCCGAATTACAATATAGGTCAGGTATCGGGTATTATTATTTTAAGGAAATACCCGAATTACCCGACCCATTCTACCCGAAACCCAAAAATTTTACCCGGTCAACACCCCTAGATCGAAATCTTCAACCCAATTAACAAATTTGTTGAATCCGAATTTAATTCAGATCAATCCATTATCAGCTCTATTTAAAATAACTCAATTGGAAAAAATGTTTTAAGGAGTCTTGTGAGATTGTTTATTTAAAATAACTTATGTATTTTTTTTTACAAAAATGTTTATTAATTTGTGTAAAGTTAAAATGGTTTTCTTTTAAATGCGTTAGCTTTCACTAAATTCTACTTATTTACGTAAAAATGACAAAAAAACATCTATTTACATATTATTCACTTATTTATTTTTACAAATAACAATTGATCTTTTATCATTTACAATAATATTTTTTTATTAGTATAATGCATATATTTTTTAATATAAATACATGTTTGATGGTAAGTGAATAATCACAGAAGATTAAGGCTACGAGGAGTATCCCCATCGTGCAATTTGGTGGGGGTGATGTGGATATTTCACAACGGTTAAATATCATATCGTCGATGTGGTGAGGCGATGAGAAATGTCGCACGTTATAGTGTTTTAATGTTGAAGGCCGGTGTCAGGAAAAAAATGTTAGTTGTGTTCATTTTTATTTTAATATTTATTACTTTTTATTACAGTTATGTACTTTTCCAAAGTATTGAGATATTTGTATATTTATTAATTTTGTGTTTATTAAACGTTTTTTCAATATATATATATATATATATATATATATATATATATATATATATATAGTATTTTAATTTAACTAAAAAAGTGAGGGAATATGAAATATGACACCTTCCTTGAAAAAGTAATAAGAGCAAGAGAAAGGCGAGATAATTCTGAAGTGGCACGGAAAATATCAAAATAAAATAAAATATGAAATTTCAGTACATCATCCGGTCTAAATGGAACAATCATAAGAAATGGAAATAGGTGTCTCATTTTGAAAGTCTATTTATGTATATATTTAGTGAAATCATCAAATATAGCTTTTATGGGTAAAAATATAGAAAAATAAAAGAAAAAATGATATATAATTTTGTTTAGATTAAAATAGGGGTATAATTAGAAATATATTTTCAACTTTATTAATAATATTCAAATTAGTATGGAAAAACAATTTATCAAAAGCACATTATTTAAGCCAATATGCGTTTTCAGTTTGTTCTGTCTTTAGTTATTCTTTTTAACAGCAGGACAATTAAAAATATTTATTTACCTTATCAAACTAATAAGATAATAAACAAAGTAAATAAGCAATTCCAAACAGCTCCTATATCTATTCAGAATTGTGATCTGTTTGTAACACATCATGAGAAATGAACTTGTTGTTTGTTAAGGCATCATTACATTCAACTGAAATCATCTCTTTTGTTTATCACTATAAAAACTCATTTTAGTAGTTTTCTAGCAACAAATTTATAATATCCATATTAAACTTGTACATGCAAGATTTTTAGTGACATGAATTCACCTGTATCCGCATGAGTAAATCGCCTGATGCTTGAAAACCTTCCTTTTGACGGTTAAGGAAAAGTTGACGAGCGTTTTCGACTTCTTGGTGCTCTTCAGGAGTTCCAGCATCGGGATCAAACTCCCAAATTTGGCGTCCAACAAAGTTGTTAGTGCTAAATAAGTAAGGATCGTTACCTTCTGCTATCTTTAACTTCCACATCTTCTTCCTTTGTTAAGTGCTATATATCTCAATGATATGTGTTTGAGGTGTTATATATATATGGGGTTTGTTGGGTTCTCTTTTTAAACTTTTTTCCTTGGGGTAATAACTAACAACCTACGGTCATAGTTGGAACTTTACTCCTTTAAAGGTGACTACTGAAAATATTATTTTTATATAACTTTGAGTTGGTTTTGTTTTTCTTCCATCTCTTTTCTTTCACCAATATTATAATCCATTTCATCATATTTTAAGTTTAGATATGATCAAAATGAAATCTTTTCTTTTCTCTCAACATGGTTAAACAACAAAACCTTTCTTTCATCCCCTTCTACCACCCGTGATGAACATTTATCTTGGAAAACAAAAAATAAAAAAGAAATTCAAAAATGCAAAATAAATAAAAAATTTCGTGTTTTCTTTAAATATTATTTTTTGTTCAAAAAAAGAAAAATAAAATATACATAAATTAGTTACCGTTTTTAATGTCAATGTGGGAATAATCTATTTGGTAGAAGCTTTGCTTCTTAGATTAGAGATCTTGAATTCTATTCAAGGTATTGACGGTTTTATGATACTAACTGCCAACTGCTAAGCCCACAGTTCAAAAAAAAAAAAAATTATGTTTTTTAATATACGTGCAATATTCTAATAACAGAATATTAGAATATTCAAACAATATATTTAGCTAATTATGGTGTAATAATATATTATAACCCACGTTAAACGCGGAAGAACACATAAAAAACATACAAAAATCTATAGATATCACATAATAATTAATTTTTGTTATGACTATTGGTATTATTGAAATGTGTAGAAGATACACTGAAATCGATAAATATCTATAATCTTTGAAGGACCTTTTTGTAGACAACATTTTTTTTGTTTTATTAGTTGAATGACTTTCTTCGTCACATATGAATACCTTCAAACTTTTTTTTTTTATTTATGAAACGAGAAACAACTACATATAACTGACCATGAGTGAAGACGAGTATATGCAAGTATAATCCAACATTTGATAATGACTGTCCTTAACTTTTGTTAATGGTCATAACGAAACAAACAATTATGGGGAATTGCCTCTATTGAAAACGGAATGAATTTTTTTTATCAGACTTGGTTAACTTCATACGAGGTATATAAGTAGTCTCATTGAAAAATCTACCAGATATGATTCGGGCTTCAATGACGTGTCTTCCAAGCCTTACGATCTATAGTATATTACCATTGCATAGTCCTTTGGTTTGGTCGATATTACGAAGTAACATGACCGGAACACATTTTTTTAGCATAAGTTTATGGTTGGAAATTCCGGAAACCTTAAAACCATTCAACACATTTGGAGAGTGTACCGATTCCTTAAAAGAATCTTATGTCTCGGTCTCACATAAAGAATCTGAATTCAGATACCTTTTCCCTTCATCTTTCATCAATTATAACATGTAGTCGTTGATAGCATCGACTTCTTCATTTGTAGGGACCAAAATAGCTTTATCTTGAAAATACGATGGATATTGCTATTATTTTGCGCCCAATTAGGTGCTATATACAATAAATAAAACATTCGTTGTTCTTTTATTTATTTTTTTCTATTAAACCATTGTACTTAAATAAACAGAAATTGAAAGCCAACCAAGGCACCAGAAGTGACAATGTTCACATACAACCCAAAAGGAACCAAGGTAAAAAAGGTCAATGTTATAAGACTTTTCGTTAAATTGAAATATTTTATTTGTTTACTAAAGTTATATGTTAAACATAAACATTCAATGACATTATAAGAAACAAAACATGTAACACTTAATAGTCATATAAATAAGTCAACATAAATAATATTCATATAAATAAGTCAACATAAATATGAAATTGGCTTAAACAACACGAATACCGTCGTGTTAAAACCAAATGAAAACAAACATAAACATCAAAATCAAAACAAATTACTTGTCAAACAAATCCATAAGCAAACATTAAAAACTCTCAACAAAAGTCTTCAAAGTAAAATGTCAAATAATGATTATTGGCTTAAACTTATTCCATCTTTTCCATTTTTGGGATTTTCAAGGTAGGAGCATCAACACCATCTTTAGAAGAAGAACATTCAAATGATTTGATGGTGGTAACAATCTCAATAACATAAATATTTTCACTATCAACTGAAACACTCTTATCCTGTACAAAATTAATATAACAAAATGTACAAAATTAACAAGTGCCTTAACGTAAAAACGTCAATACATATAAGTTTGAATTTAAGCATTGTTAATAGAAATGTTTTGTACCATCAGAATGAATACTGTCTTGTTCATATGCAAGTGAACGCTCGAAAAGCGCACGAACTACACCTTCATCATCACTTATCTTATGAAAAGTGTAGGCGAGATAATTGTTCTGAAGATTAAACTTTGAAATCTAAACTTTTTAAAACAAACCTCCTATTTAGAAAGCTATTGAACTTATCAGGGATATTTTGACGTTCTTGATCCTAAAGAAAAATATACTAAAACATTTGAACAGTTAATAAAACCCAATGAAAATAAAATTCAATAACAATATATAGTTAACTTGTCGTATCTACAAACTAAAATAAAGAATCACTAAATAGGTAAAAAATTGATAGTTAATGTTTCGAATATTGAAATTGCAGAAAAAAATTAACGCTACCTTTGATATTGTAACATCCTGACTCCCAGGTATGAGATTTATGGCTTAAAAGACAAATTCTCCTTTAGAACTCGTCAAATTGATGGCCTCAGACTTGACGTGTTGGAAGCTCTCAACTCCACGAGTTGTTGAGGAAAACTCAACGAGTTGGTGGCTGTTTATGAAACCTTAATTTTTAGGGTCTTACACCCTACTTAAGGACATTATACTCCTTGGGGTGGCATCCTTATCCGTCCCTTTGTCCAGAGAAACCCTAATTCGTGCATCATCTCTCATTTTGAGTGTGTGTGAGCTTGGAGAGTGACTTTTGGAAGGAACTTGAAGTTTGAAGAGGTATGATTCAGAGGAAGGCTTTAGATCCGAAATTTTTACTGTTGTTGCAGCCACATTGAGGTATAAAGTCGATACCTTGATCATTCCTTTGTTAGATCTCTTCACTTGAGAGTTTATGGTCATTATTGGCTCATATTGGAGTCATTCTTGGATTTGAGCATGTCATGAAGCTATGATTTCAGATCTAGACATCTCATGGCCTCCATGGACTTAAAGTTACCAACTTTATCAAGTCGTGGCCCCCCTTCATACTCTAAGTCCCTTAATTAGCTTCCATGACGTGTTTTAGCTTCCTTATGTGATGTATAGACGTAAGGTTAACAACTTTATGTGGTATTTTAGTCCTATGGGACTAGATCTATAGTTTGGAACGTTAGATTCGCTTGAAAGGGGCTGGACATGTTAAGACTGGGAAAACTCGACGAGTTGTCCCGACAAATCGACGTGTTGGATCGAGTTTTCCCATTTTCTAGATACTGTAGGAACTCGACGAGTTGGCTCGGGTTTTTCTTGTTTTCCTGAGTACCGTGGTAACTCGACGAGTTGGTATGTGCACTCGACGAGTTAGGTCAACATGGACTGTTGACCTTGATTGTTGACTTTGACTTTTACCATGGTTGACCACATTTGACTTCTGAGGGCATTTTGGGTATTTAGGATTTAATGAAGTTAGTCACATGGTGGTTGTAGGTAGTTGAGTTCGGAGCCGTGAGTTGGGATTTGATCTTTGTTGGATTAATGTCTAAGTCCATAACTATAATTGGTAAGACTTGACCCGACCCGGCATGGTCCATTTGGGTTGCATGGCATCATGCACTTGGATAGACTATAATGAGAGAAATAACACTTAAGGTTGATTAATATATTATAAGTTCTCATATATTAATAGGATTATTTAATTAGTATTGATTAAGAATTAATCTAGAATTAATTAAGTGATCAAAAGAAGACTAATTAAATATATGGGTTGATTGTGTAAATCATCCATACTTGTATAGTGGGCTAATGCTCCATGGATAATCAAGTTGGGCTAAAACCCATAGGATTGTCCATGGATGCTCCATGGTGTATTTGAACCCATGGATCCAAGGAAATGGAAGGCCATGAAAAATAGGGTTTACCCTAATTGTAACAACTATATAAGATCATATTCTTTGGGAAAAATCTGCCACTATGAATAATAAGAAAGGGCTAGACGATTTTAGGAGTGTTCAAGTTTCTCTCAAGTTATTCCAAGTGTATTTGGTGTTGTGTGAACCATTTGAGTTGTCACACTTGAGGCACTAGGTACTCAAGCTTCATGATGACATTCTACATCAAAGAGGTATGTATTCCATCTTGTTATATTCATTATTTTGTATGCTAGAATAGGATAATAAATTGGATGTTCATAATTGCATGTATAATAGAGAAAACATAGATCCAAGGTATTTAGGGTTGCATGTACACTTAGGAGTGTTAGAATGCTCATAACCCAACAGTGGTATCAGAGCCTAGGCTTGTTTTCTTGTTAGACTTGCAAAAGTAGCTGAAAAAATCGAGTTTTGATGCTGTCTGCACAACAGACTCGCCGAGTCCAAGGCAAAATGCATCCAACTCACCGAGTTGGTTCGTGCACTCAAAGAGTTGGACCCCCTGACATCATATATTCGATTGTTTTGGCTGGAATTGGACTAAGAACATTACCCTAAGATGTTTTTGGACTTGTAAACTTGTTTTTGATGTGGTAATGTTCATGCTAATCCAATTTCTAAGATAATTGTCATAATTTCAAGATTTGTATTAGTTTGTATGTTCATGCTAATTTCTTGAAGATTGATGATTTGAATTATATTGTTCTTAGATTAATAGAAAAGTTGTGTGAAATAGTTGATTTCAATCCATTTTAATCTAAGAGTTGATTCCAGAGAGTTTTTTTGTAACTTGTCCTCAAGTTATATGAAAAGTCACATTTAAGAATCATAAAACTCATAAAAGTTGGCAAAGGTTACAAAATGAAGAGTCTAGTTCTAATTAAATGGTTTTATGACTCCATAACTTGTCCTCAAGTTATGGAGGTTCAAGATTTTCTTCATTAAATAAATAAATAAAAATGTGTAACCTTAATTAATTCCATAAGTTATAAAATAAAGAAAAGTTAATTCTTTTATTAGTTTAAAGTCTTCCATAACTTGTCCTCAAGTTATGTAACTTGAAGAGTTTTTGGATTAAAACTACTTTAAACACATAGGTTATGGAATTAATTAGTTGTGAATAGTTTCAAAACTTGCCCTCAAGTTTTGGAATTTGAAAAAGTTTTCACTTATGAATACTTTAATTCCAAGTTAGCCCTTAGAATTTTAAAAGTTAAAATTCAACCCTTATACTTTATAATATTATAAGTTTATATATATATATATATATATATATATATATATATATATATATATATATATATATATGTATGTATGTATGTATAAGAGTAAAGTCAGTCTTATCGTTAGTAGACCTCATTCACGAAGCCGGTCTATAAGGGGGTATAAGGTTACTGCCTATAAAATGGCAGTTTAATGGGTGTCCACAAGGACTATAATTCTCTCTTCATTAAAATTATTAATGATAAATATAAAGTAACTAAATGTTTTTTATAATTCCCAATCTTAGTTACTTTAGGAAAATGTGAATAAGGTGCTAATACATGAAATTACACTTTGCACTTTGTTTAAGTCGGTTAGTGGAGCGTGTGTGGTTAACCGACACACTAACTCGTATTTAACAAGGTAGGCAAAGGGTAACTTAATATTTATCATATTATCGATGGAGCGTGTGTGGTTAACCGGCACATCGATTGAGGGGTAAATATTAAGGGTACTAAGTATATTTGCATGGTTATTCACACCTTGTTTTGTGATCCTCGACATCCCAGTCACAAAACCTGAAGGGCACACTCGAGATTGAAACATGCCATTAAACAGTTCAATGAATCTCAAAAGAATCTAGGAGTTTCAAAACCAATTAAAACCTAATAATACATTTCGTTTATCTTGGTGGAAATTGGTGAATCGTCATTCACCTACCTTCAAATATTTTATAGCTTGGGTTACGGCATCCCTCTTCTAAGTTATAAAATAGTTTGTTGGGTCCTAGCCTTAATATTTCATATTGGGTGTCATATTAAGGAATTTAAATCAACTATCTTGAATATCTCCCAAAAGATGTCTGGTTTAGACATTTATGATCTTCCCAAATCTCTTGAAACAAGCTTTCCTAAATGAAGATGATGTCCCATGTAAATCATACTTCTTTCACCTCCTCTAATTTTTCTCCCTAACCCACAAGTTCTTGAAAAGTTTAAGGTCACTCAAGCCCTATTGGCAAGTAAAGGTCTATGTGTGGTCACATCTTGGAGATGTAGTCACATATTGACAAGCCGGGAGAGTTGGGTGTCAAAGTCTTGAGAAAGTTAGTGACTCAATCACTTTCTAACTTACATAGTGAGTTCCTTTGGGACACCTATGAAATAGACTATGACAAGACCCTTAAGATCAACTTCCTAAAACTTTATGGACATTGACAATGATGACATTGGATATTCAGTAAAGAATTCTCTTCCCAATGGAAAGGGATCGACCATAGTCAACTCGGTTGACCAAATGGTAAAGAGAAAGGCTAAGTCTGAGATAGTCCCATTATCAAGGGTCCATTACCAAAGGAAGGGGCATTGGTTGCGAAGCTGCCAAATTTACCTGAAAGATCATAAGGCTGGTAAAGTCAATAAGTTTGACTCTACTTCAGGTAAAGTCCACTATCTAACTCTGTTAAGTTTCTATTCTGAGATTCTTGATACATGATGTGACTTGGTCACATGTTGATGTTTTAAGAATCAAAGAAAAGTGAAGAAACTTAAAGAAAGAATATGTTGAATTTGATCACGTAGATGGATTTCTATCGCATAGTTTGAAGATTGGATTCTTGAGCTACTTCTTAGGAGTTATGATATATTTCTTAGGAATAGATAACAACAAAGTTTTCATGCTCTTTTGCATTGTAAGGATAGTTTTTCAGCAAAGTTTTTAAAATAAAAGGAAAAAAATGATGATTTTATTTATTTTAAAATATCCTTACAATGGCATTTGAAGAAAAAAATTGTTGCTTATATGATTCCATTAATAGCAAGAGTGGAAATATGAAATTGATTCTTTCATTTATGGTAATGTCTAAATTTACCAAATAAGGAAAGATCCTCATCACCCAAGTTTCAATTGGATAGAAACTTGGAATCATGCAAGTTGTATAGCATGATGAATGAGAACTTTCAAGCATTTGAAAATTAAGACTAACTACTTGATCACATGGATGTGTGAGTCAAGTGAAGGACTAAGGGATCAAGTACACTTTCTTGTGCACTTATCAAAGTCCACCACAAAAGATGGATAAGACTATTCGTCATGATTTACTAAGGTTTAGTAAATATGATTATACTTACAAGCTTAAGTATAATTCTGAAACATTGTAAATTTTAAATGTATGACAGAGCGAATAAGAAGAATCAAATTAGGCAAAAGGATAAAAGTTTCTCAAATCTGAAAAGATGGGAGAGTACTTTAGTAATCATGTATATATGATCATCTTAATGATTAAGAGACCTTATCGCAATTCATTCTCTAAGTGCATTCTGATAGCTAAGAAGAGGAGCTATGAATTGTTGAAGTGGTTAAATCAAGAAGATGATTCATACTTCGTTCCAGAAAAAAAAACAATTCTTAGAGTTATACTCTAAGATTGTAACTTGAGTGACATGTCTTAAAGAGGGTTTAAAACACTTGTCAAATGTAAGAGTAAAAGTTTTCTACTCTTGTACATTTGAAATTGGTAAGTTGTTATGTTTTGGATAAAGCAAAGACCAACTAAGGCCAATTGTGTGAAGTGTTTGTCTTGATTAGAATCCACACTATCTCTTGAATATCTGAAAAAAGGTCTTATATGTCAAGAAGACAGTGGGAGTCTTAAAGGTCTTGAAAGTCTCAAGAAATAATCAAGAATAAAACCTGAAGTTCTTCACTAGCACACGATTTGAGGTTCATAACCTATCCTGTTGACATATTTTGTGCCCATTCCAGTTAAGTTGGCTATACATTTGAGTTCTACAAGTTCTCAATTGTTTGCATAACTACTTGGAAGAAATGACAGGCCCTTGAGCTGCCAGGTGGCAAAAAGTAGATATTGCACAAGTTCAATCCATATGAGTTAGGATTTGTCACTAACCTAGCCTTTTGATTATGGTTTTGACAAATTCCCATGGATAGGAACACTTACACCATAAAATCTAAATGTCATAAGGTTTATCTTCGATTCATGAAAATGATGGTAAGGAGACTCTTTCACTAAGTAGATTTTGAGTAGATAGCAATTGTGGGAATGACAAAAGGTCTAAACATTATGATTACGGCATCCCTTTTCATAATTGTTTAGACACACCTGTGAGCTATCTAAGGCAAGGTGTATTTTTTGATAAAGTTTTATCAAAGCAATCTAGTATCAAAAATCTGAACTTTGGTAAGAAAGTCAATAAAGTATTGATTTCTAGAAGTCCAGCTGATTTCTGAGTACATGTCAAAGCTAGTGGGAATATAAGTGTTATTCTAATAATCATCATGTTAGTGGGAGCATGATAATTATGATAAAGGTTGCAAGTTAGCAATGTTAATTATAGAAAACAAAAGTTTCAATTCGTGAGGCTGCAGTGGTTGAAAAAAGTTGTTTTGCTATAAGTAAGGGAGAGGAAGTTATACTTCATTTCAATTCTAAAAGCTTAGATTGATATTTTAATCAAATTTAGTCAAGAATATATATGAATTTCATGTTGGAATGGCTCAACATAAGGAAATTCTATATATGGGTTCATTATTTGCGTTCTAAATCTCGATTATGATTACGACATCCCTTTTCATAATCTGAATTATGAGAACTTGGCAAATAGAAATGAAAATATTATAGCAAAAGACTGGTTTAGTCTTTATGTGAGACATCATGAATGGAGTCCCATATGCTTCGGATATAGGATCGATTACATGTGCTATATTCATCCTTTCTAAAATTTTCCAAATGCCTGGGGCATTAAGAAGGGAAAAGGTTTAGAACTGGATATGACTAAAAGGATTAAACAATTGTCGAGGACAATCTAAGGTTTACCAAAGATTGGTTGCTCAGGGAAAGTTGGAAGTATAGTGTTAATTGTTGGAAGGACCATATTGACATATTCTGAAAAGAGGCAACTCTTGTTCAGAAGTGATAGTAAAAAAGGGAATGTGGAAATGATCCCATTGGTGGAAGTTGTTCAATAAATCTGTGTAAGATTAGGAAACTTAATGCATGAAGGATGTTTCCAAGGATTTGATCTTCTTTGGAATGCTCTGTAATGTTTGTTGTCAAATCTTTGTGACTTTGTGCATAATCATTACAAGAGAATCATTGCATATAAGTTGAGAATCTAACAGATTTAGGTAAAATGGCATGAATTTGGAATTCCTGCATTTTCCATAAGAATTCGGGAGTGTGAAATTAGAATCATTGAAAGTTTGGTCAATTGGTTTATTTCACAAAGTAAGGGTCATAACAAACATAGTATGCATACTTGGTGTATGGAATGACTAGTGTTTAGAAAACATAGTGTACATGCTTGGAGCATGGGACAACTATTGTTTTAAATTCAAGAATAAAGTTGATAGCTGAAACAGTATACAATGAATAATGTGCAATCATATGGTGATAAATAAAAGGTGTTTTATTTATATTCATAAGTTCTGAGACCATATTAGATTCACTTATTCTTGTGTTTCACTTTGCATGTTTTGACTTCCATAATAACTAGGTTATTATTCCGGAATGACTAAGTTATTCAAACCACCCACAGCCGGTCATATGTTGGAAGTAGATATGAATCAAGACTGTCATGGGTTGGTTTGTAGAGGTCCAAGTTGGTGGACAAAGTTGTGCTACAACACTCATGAGTGCTCATAAGTTCGTGGTATTGGATTCAACCCACACTCATTTGAATCACTTCATGGATTTTATCACGAGTGATCTTGAGACGATAATATCTTATATTCTTCAAACCTAGAGATATGAGTTGTTACTATGAGTTGATAGTACATTGATTGCACGAAAACGCATTGGTAACTCGATGTTATAAAACGTGCCTTTGTGTATGATTCAACAAGTAGCAGAACAAGCCATATGAGTTGAAGTTTATCCATTCCTTTTACCTTCGGGATAAAAGCGATATCTGTGGGCCCCTCGATGATTTAATGATGACACGTGTGAGTGCTTGGCCAAGCCAGGACTGATTTGATTTGTTCAATCAGTCAGTCATCATGAATCGGAAATCGGGAAACAACAAATAGACAGAGAGAATTATTGATAATCCATGTGTCAGTCCATTCAATATCCATAATGGAGGAATATACGATCACTTATCTAATGGACAAGTCATTGACAAAGGTCAGAGTTCATCGGCAAGGTTAGAGTTCGACGGAAGCTTTTAAGAGCTACGATTCCCAGTCGGTTCTTGAAGTCATACTTGCAATAATAGTTTTAGACTTATCCAAGTGGGAGACTGTTGGATTAATGTCTAAGTCCATAACTATAATTGGTAAGACTTGACCCGACCAAGCATGGTCCATTTGGGTTGCATGGCATCATGCACTTGGATAGACTATAATGAGAGAAATAACACTTAAGGCTGATTAATATTTTATAAGTTCTAATATATTAATAGGATTATTTAATTAGTATTGATTAAGAATTAATCTAGAATTAATTAAGTGATCAAAAGAAGACTAATTAAATATATGGGTTGATTGTGTAAATCATCCGTACTTGTATAGTAGGCTAATGCTCCATGGATAATCAAGTTGGGCTAAAACCCATAGGATTGTCCATGGATGCTCCATGGTGTATTTGAACCCATGGATCCAAGGAAATGGAAGGCCATGAAAAATAGGGTTTACCCTAATTGTAACAACTATATAAGATCATATTCTTTGGGAAAAATCGGCCACTATGAATAATAAGAAAGGGCTAGACGATTTTAGGAGTGTTCAAGTTTCTCTCAAGTTATTCCAAGTGTATTTGGTGTTGTGTGAACCATTTGAGGTGTCACACTTGAGGCACTAGGCACTCAAGCTTCATGAAGACATTCTACATCAAATAGGTATGTATTCTATCTTGTTATATTCATTATTTTGTATGCTAGATTAGGATAATACCTTGGATGTTCATAATTGCATGTATAATAGAGAAAACATAGATCCAAGGTATTTAGGGTTGCATGTACACTTAGGAGTGTTAGAATGCTCATAACTCAACAATCTTACCAGTTCAAGACTAGTTGTGAGGTGAGTTCTTCTTAGTATACTAACAGGGTCTAAGGCACCAAGGCCGACCCTTTTGATTGTGTTCTGGTTTATCGTATGATGCTAGGTGTAGTGATCTGTTAGATTTGTATCCTAGTATATATGATGATGCTATGATTGATGGTCTGTTAGGCCTGTATGATTATTTATATATGCTAGCTAGCATTTGATATGATATGTGATGTTGTTTGATGGTGGGTGGGTTGAGGCGGTCCTGCTTTGTGCTGAAGGCTAATAGACTCAGGGTATCCCAGATAAAATGAAGGCCTAGGGAGGCATACCAGTCAGGCCAAAGTCCCAGAGAACGTTCCAGATAGGCTGAAGGCCCAATGAGGCGTACCAGTCATGCTGAAGGTTTTGTGGGCATACCAGTTAGACTGTAGGCCGGTGGGGCATTCCAGTCATGTTGAAGGCCCCATATGCATGTTGTCATTTGTATATGTTATCTGTTTTGGTGTTGGTATTTTGGGTGAAACTCACTAAGCTTCGGGCTTACAGTTGTGGATTTTGTTTCAAGTAATTCGGATGATCGCGGAAAGGCGAAGGATTGATTGTGCACCTCCTCACGTTTGATATTATGTTTTCTAGGACTTTGATGATGTTAAACTATCTTGAAAACAATTTGTAATAAATTGTGGTTTTTAGATATTTGGAAAGTTTAAATTTTTTACGAATTTTATGGATGTTACAAGTTGGTATCTGAGGTTTGATTTGAGTGAATTGGAGGAACACTCATGTGAATCCAGTCTGAAACTAAGGAAAGATTTTCAAAATGATTTTCAAATGGTTTTCAAAATACAAAAGAGGATGCGATGTGTACGAGTATCCGGTGCCAGTAAGTACACCCCAAAATACCATACTATTATTCAATATTGTGATATGTTAGAACATCATGCTAGTGATAGGCTAGGGATCTTTAGGAATTGCATGATAGAATTGCTTGATTATATGATGCCTGATAACCTAGGGTCTTTCTTTTATGAAACTGACATCATTAATGTAGTTTCTTAGTGTATGCATCATAGTTGTATATAACTAAGATCTTATAGCCTGAGAATGTTTGGTTTGGCCTTATTTCCTGTTCTTGTTTGATGAAGGGCTTAGGGTAGGATCAGACATTCGAATATCTATAGGGTCCAACGTCATGTATGACTAGCATACACGAGCGCTGCAAGGTTGGTGGAAGTTTCATGGATGAGTCGTGTGGGGTCAGCCGGCCAGTCGGGAGATATCTAGCCTTTCCTAATGAGAGTGAGGATTGAGAGTATAACCATCCTTGCGAGTATTTTAAGGCGCCGTAATGATCCTTGAGACAAATATGGGTATGTGTGGAAGGTAATATGGGCCTGTACTACTAAAAGCACAGGACCTATACACGTAGCAAGGAAGTCACAACCCCTAGGGCTTCATTGGGAGTTGGTTCCCCGTTATTTATATGGAATGTATGATATCTTCCTGGTGTATTTTCAGTACGGTGACTACGAGGCGATTTGAGACCGGATACGGGTTGGGATCAGGAGCTGACAGTCAGGGCGTGCCAACTTTGCCAGGGACCATTGGTCATATGAGATCAGATGTGTTGGATGCCAGGATTAGGGAGATCCTACATGATGAGGTTGATGTACTATTCCGGGCTCAGTTATCGGAGATGTTTGGGTCTACTAAGACCGCTATGGTTGAGTAATTTGATGAGCGCTATGCAACCATTGCTGAGACAGTTGCTGTTGCAGCCTCGACAACCGTGGCAGATACAGGTTGGGCCTTTCAGTATCATGAATTCGGTAATACGAAGCCCCCAAATTTCGATGGATTTTAGGACCTGATCATAGCCATGAGGTGGCTATATGACGTTGAGGAATGTTTTTTCATGTGTTCATGCCCTGATAAACAGAAGGTCAGGTGAGCTCTGAGCCTGTTGAGGTCCAGAGCGAAGGATTGGTGGAGACTGATGACAGGATCGTATTCTGATGAGCAGAGAGATGCGGTATCTTGGGATTAGTTCTGGGAGATGTTTCACACTCGCTACATTCCATAGGTTGAGCGAGAGAGGTTGGCTCAGGAGTTTTTGGATTTAAGGTAGGGATCGAAGTCGGTGATGGAGATCACTCAGATGTTTATTGAGAGGGCGATGTTTTGCCCTGAGTTTGCTTCTGAGCAGGCTCAGATGACTCGTTATCTGAGCATGCTCAAGACGGATACCACACAGTTTGTTTCTACCCAGCGGTGTGATACTCTGTTGGAGTTACAGGAGGCCGCCAGGCGGTGTGAGCTTGAGATAAAGCTTCAGTTGAGGGAGCAGAGAAAGACCCCGACACAATCGTAGCCGGCGTCAAAATGGTTCAAGACCACTGATTCTAGGTTTGGAGGTCAGCGTGGACACATTTGTGGAAAGTGCGGGAAGGTTCATGCAGGAGCTTGTCGATCCTAGGGTGTGTGCCACAAGTGTGGCAGGAAGGGGCACTATGCAAGGGATTGCCGCCAGTTAGCCCCAGTTCATAGTATGAGGATTTTCTACCATTGTGATCTGGTTGGCCATGTGAAGGTCAACTGTCTGTTACTCACCGCTAAGCCAGCACAGGCCCCCACACCGACTACTTTGAGGATCACCGACAAGGGTCAGGGTAGGGCAGAGCCCCCGAAGGCTCGGGGTCGCGCTTTCTAGTTCACTGCCAAGGAGGCCAGGACAAAACCAGATGTTGTGACTGGTATGTCTTTATCTCTTATCTTATTGTTTATGGTTGTATTGTGCTCTTATGATTCTACCTCTGTTAGGTACGTTCCTAGTAAACTCTTTGTCTGCCCTAGTGTTGTTTGACTCGGGAGCGAGTCGATATTTTGTTTCTCGATCCTTTAGTAGGGAGTTTTTCATGCCCATGGGAGAGTTGGAGTGTCTGTTGCGAGTTTCTATCGCCAACGAACACGGGGTTTCCGCCTCTTCTGTCTATAAGGGTTGTGTTTTAGAGATAATAAAAATATATTTTTCTCTAAAATAACCAAATACCCTTGTAGTTCATCTGGTTGAAGCGTAGAAATGGATCTATATGGGGTTCCGTGTTCGAACCTTGTACAACTCCGAATTAGATGCTTTTGTATATATATTTTACTCTAATTTTATGGCCCCTCTAAAAATGCAACGTGGAGCAACTAAAATGGGAAGAAATCAGCCAGTAGAAATTGTTGAAATTCCATGTGTGTAAACATATCCTTTTTTTTTTTTTTTTTCCAAAAGTGCACTCTACAAATATATCCTATTAAAACTTTTGATTCAACAGTAAAATTTCCTATCTTGTTATACAAATTCAAATAGAAAGATCATAAAAATGATGAAGGGAATATTGTTAGTTCATGTTGACAGCTTCCGAAAGGAGATTAAATTCTGATTCAACAACAAAACGTCATTTTTTTGTGAACCTTTGCATGTGGTTGATTTAATCAATTAGATTATACTAGGTTTATGTTTGGTTCTATAAGGTGATTTTTACGAGATTTTTTTATTTTGTTTTATCGTATTAGCTTTATCTTTTATACGATTAGTATTTAATCACAATAGTCGGAGAACTCATTTGCAAAGTGGACCACAATTTAAAAAAATAAAGTTTCAATCCAAGCAATTATGTATGAGGGAGTAAATAATAATTAAGAAATTATAATAATAAAAATTATATTAATAAAAATGAAAACTATAAAAACAAAGTTTGTAAGGGATCAAAGACAATTTTAAAATATTGTATTAAGTTTTTAAATTTACCAAAAAATATCGAGGTGCGGCAGTGAAGGGACTCAAATTTTATTTTGCCCCAGGCCTCAAATCGTCTTGGACCGGCACCTGGGCTTTATGCCAAGTTCTCGAAATATGAGTTTTGGTTGCGAGAGGTTCAATTCCTTGGACATCTCGTTAACCAGGATGAGATTTTGGTCGATCCGGCCAAAATCGAGGCGGTGATGCAGTGGGAGGTTCCGACATCTCCCTCGAATATCAGGAGTTTTCTGGGTCTGGTAGGGTACTACCATAGATTTATTCAAGATTTCTCCAAGATTGCGGTCCCCCTCACTCGTCTGACAAGGAAGGGGGTGGATTTCCGGTGGGGCCTTGAGCAGCAGACAATATTTGAGAACCTTCGACAAAGACTTTGTGAGGCCCCGGTGTTGACCCTCCCTGAGGGAGTAGAGGATTTTGTGGCTTTCTGTGATGCATCCATCACCGGCTTGGGAGCAGTCCTTTTGTAGAAGGGACGACTAATAGCCTATGCTTTGCGGCAACTGAAGCCGCATGAGACAGGATATCCAACACATGATCTTGAGTTGGGAGTGGTGGTTTTCACCCTCAAGATCTGGAGACATTATCTATATGGGGTTCGCTGCACCATCTACACAGATCACAAGAGCTTGAGGCGTATTATGGATAAGCCGAACCTGAACATGAGACAATACAGGTGGCTGGACATAGACAAGGATTATGACTGCGAGATCCTTTACCATCCGGGTAAAGCGAATGTTGTGGCGGACGCACTGAGCCGCAAGTCAGTTGGATCTTCTATTCTGGCATCGTGTATGAGGATATCTGCGGCTTCTCCACTTGTGGGATTGATTAGAGAGGCTCAACTCGAGGGAGTGCGGGAGGAAAATTGTAAGATTGAGATGATCAGGGGCGAGGTCACCAAATTTGTTCAGGACAGTTGTGGTTTGTTGACCCGTTGCAGTCAGGTGTGGGTCTCGATGACTGGTAGGGTTAGACAGATTGTGCTGGAGGAGGCTGATAAGTCTCATTTCTCTATTCACCCGGGAGCCACCAAGATATATCGAGATTTGAGACTGAGTTACTGGTGGTTGTGCATGAAGAGAGAGATCGCTTGCTAAGTCGAGAGGTGCTTGACTTGCAGGATGGTCAAGGCCGAGCATCAGAGGCCGCATGGCAAGCTGTAGCCTTTGGAGGTTCCCATGTGGAAATGGGAGTAAATTTTGATGGATTTTATCACCAAGTTTCTGAGAACGACAAAGGGTTTCGATGCTATTTGGGTTATCGTGGATGATTGACCAAGAGTTCCCATTTTCTGGAAATTCGGGAGAGGTCGTCGGCTGAGAAGTTGATCGATGTGTATATTCGCGAGATTGCTCGCCATGGGGTTCGGTCTCTATTGTTTCAGATCGTGATGTTCGGTTCACCTCCTATTTATGGCAGAAGTTCCCTGAGGAACTGGGTACGAGGCTGTATTTAAGCACGACTTATCATTTGCAGAACGACGACTAGAGCGAGCGAACCATTCAGACTCTCGAGGACATGTTGCGAGCATGTGTCATTGATTTTGGTGGGAGATCGGACTCCTACCTACCCCTTGTAGAGTTCTCCAATAACAAAAGCTTTCATTCCAGCATTGGTGCTCCACCATTTGAGTTATTGTATGGGTGGAGATGTCGTACCCCAGACGGTTGGGGCGAGGTTGGCCACAAAGTCATAGGCTCGGACAGAGGTGGTTTTGCAGACTACCGAGATGATTAAGCAGATTAGGCAGCAGTTACAGACTACTTAGATTCGGCAGAAGAGTTATGCCGACCGGTGCCGATCTGAGTTGGAGTTTCAGGTTGGTGAGATGGTGTTATTGAAGGTCTCACCTTGGAAAGGTGTGATCTGCTTCACGAAGAATGGAAAGTTGGGTCCCCGATTTATTGGACCATTCCAGGTTATTGCTAGGGTTGGCAAGGTTGCTTACAGATTGGATCTTCTGGAGGAGCTCAGTAAGATTCATAGCACTTTCCACGTTTTGCAGTTGCGGAAGTGCGTTTTGGATGAGGGTATGGTGGTATCATTGGATGATATTTAGGTCGACGAGCGCCTGAACTATGTTGAGAATCCGATGGCCATTATGGAAAGAAGGGTAAAGGTTCTGCGTAACAAGGAGGTACCTTTGGTAAAGGTACAATGGCAGCATCGGAAGGGTTCCGAGTGGACCTGGGAGCCAGAGGCTGAGATGCGGGAGCATTATTTGGATTTATTCATCGCAGCTGGCTTCGAGGACGAATCCTAGATCAAGTGGGGGAGACTTGTAACATCCTGACTCCCAGGTATGATATTTATGGCTTAAAAGACAAATTCTCTTTTGGAACTCGTCGAGTTGATGGCCTCAGACTCGACGTGTTGGAAGCTCTCAACTCGACAAGTTGTTGAGGAAAAGTCGACGAGTTGGCGGCTGTTTATAAAACCCTAATTTTTAAGGTGTTGCACCCTATTTAACGACCTTCTACTCCTTGAGGTGGCCTCATTATACGCCCCTCGGTCCAGAGAAACCCTAATTCGTGCATCATCTCTCATTTTGAGTGTGTGTGAGCTTGGAGAGTAACTTTTGGTGCTCTTTTGGAAGGAACTTGAAGTTTGAAGAGGTATGATTCAGAGGAAGGCTTTAGATCCGGAATTTTCACTGTTGTTGCAGCCACATTGAGGTATAAAGTCGATACCTTGATCATTCCTTTGTTAGATCTCTTCACTTGAGAGTTTATGGTCATTATTGGTTCATATTGGAGTCATTCTTGGATTTGAGCATGTCATGAAGCTATGAATTCAGATCTAGACATCTCATGGCCTCCATGGACTTAAAGTTGCCAACTTTATCAAGTCTTGCCCCCCCTTCAAAATCTAAGTCGCTTAATTAGCTTTCATGAAGTGTATTAGCTTCCTTATGTGATGCATGGACGTAAGGTTAACAACTTTATGTGGTATTTTAGTTCTATGGGACCAGATCTATAGTTTGGAACGTTAGATTTGCTTGGAATGGGCTGAACATGTTAAGACTGGGAAAACTCGACGAGTTGTCCTGACAAATCGACGAGTTGGATCGAGTTTTCCCGTTTTCTGGATACTGTAGGAACTCAATGAGTTGATCTGATAACTCGGCGAGTTTCATCATGTTTTTCTCTCTTTTCTGAGTATTGTGGTAACTCGACGAGTTGGTATGTGCACTCAACGAGTTGGGTCAACATGGACTGTTGACCTTGACTGTTGACTGTTGACTTTGACCATGGTTGACCACATTTGACTTCTGAGGGCATTTTGGGTATTCGAGATTTAATGAAGTTAGACACATGGTGGTTATAGGCAGTTGAGTTCGGAGCCATGAGTTGGGATTTGATCTTACCAGTTCAACACTACTTGTGAGGTGAGTTCTCTTCACTATATTAACAGGGTCTAAGGACCCAAGGCCGACCCTTTTGATTGTGTTCTTGTTTATCGTATGATGCTAGGTGTGACATCCTCAATTTCCTGGCCAGAAAAGACCGATTTGTTTATGCTTTGTTTTTAAAATCAGAGTAATCGTTTAAACAAAACTGTTGCGGAATTTGTCCCCAAAACAAAATATGATAATAATTTATGAAAGCATTTCTTAAAGAAAAGTATTTTCATTATATAACAAAATCTCAGGATGTCATGTTCCGATACAACCACATAAGCATAAACAGAACTTACATTTATTTACACTAATGATTTACATCTCCCTTAATCTCTCAGTGAAATATGTCTTCGTATTGATACCTGTGATACAAAGAAAACTGAGCGTGTTAGGCTTTGGAGCCTGGTGAGCATATAGGGTTTTCAACCCACAATAATACATTTATTATTCAATCATCAAACAATTAACCCTAACACCCATCCCCATTATCTCCTTTATTTCTTAAGGTTTTACCCTAAGAACCAAATATCCTTCATTCATTCATTCCTAAGGATTTACCTAAGGAGTTGGCATGAAGTCACATCGTCACCAAGTTTTATCAAATAGGAACGAAGTCGCATCGTCACCAAAGCTTACTCAATAGACACGAAGTCACATCGTCACCAAGGCTTACTCAATAGGCACGAAGTCGCATCGTCACCAAGGCTTACTCAATAGGCACGAAGTCACATCGTCACCAAGGCTTACTTAATAGACACGAAGTCACATCGTCACCAAGGTTTACTAAAGAGGCACGAAGTCGCATCGTCACCAAGGCTTACTCAATACCATCGTTCATCACACACCAACTATTCCATCTACCCATGTTCTACCCAACATTTTCGTAGATATAAATATTTACACAGTTTAAATCATTTAATACCCGTATAAAACATCAATTCCACACCCATCTCAAATAGACAAATAATATATAACACATAGCACGTATTTCATAGCTAATACTTTATATTTATGTGTTAGAAGAAAGTAACTATACACTCACCTGATCAGAAGATGATCGGACAACACTATGGCTTGTAGAAGTTGTATTCTTCAGTGAAACCGGGAGATCTTCACAAAAACCGGGCTTCTCGCGGGCGGAGCTTCGGCTTGGAAATTTCACTTCTCGGGATCTTCGGGGCTTTGGGACTTGCTTCCGGGCTCGGGAATGATACCGGGGCTTCGGGGTATCTCTTGCGCGAAAATCGATGCAAAATGGGAGAGAGGAGAGAAAATGAGCAAAGGAATCGGCTGCCCCCGCATTCTATTTATAGGGTGCTAAAAAGAGGATTACGATGGGCGTAATTTCGGAGTATGCTGGGTGTACGCTTTGGACCAGGCCGAAGTTGTCATCGCTTATGAACTCATGCACTCGTGTATTGGGTCAGGTCGACGTGGCCCATTTCAGTTCATGCATATGGGTACGCTGGGCGTACTCCATTACACTTAGCGTACACCGACATACCAAACTTCAAAATTGCGTAACTTGAGCATACAAGTTCCGTTTTCGACCTTCTTTATATCCAGACTAAGCTCTACAACTTTCATTTAGACTTCGTCGACTAATTTTAAATTTATTTTTATTATTATATTTTTAATAGGCCGGGACATGAAATATCTGTTAAAAATTCATAACTTCTTCATCCGGCGTTTGTTTTCGTCTGTCTTTTTACCGTTGAACTACTATCAACGAGATCTTCGACTATCTTTTAGATTGTTTTGGCTAGAAATCACTCGATCTCGAATTCAAGTTTCGGGCTGCATACTGCTAAGTCAAAATTTAGAAAAATCATAACTTCCTCATACGAAGTCAGATTTGGACGTTCTTTTGATGCACACTCTCAGTTTAACGAACTCTACGACTTTCGTTTAGATCGCTAAGGCCAAATATCGCTCTAACATAAATTCAGTATTTAGGTCGCGCTGTGTCGTGCCGGTTCTGTCGCGAAACTTCGACATGTCAGAAATTTCTTCGTTATAACTCGGATTTCAACGTTCTTCATATGTACGGAATCCTTGTAACATATACTACAAATTAGTTAAGATTAATCCTTCTAAGTAATCTTCCATCAAAAAGTCATTTTTGACGCTTATCGTCTCTAAATTGACTAGCCTTGATCTACGGGCGTTACACTAGGTGTAGTGATCTGTTAGATCTGTATCCTAGTATATAGGATAATGCTATGATTGATGGTTTGTTAGGCCTGTATGATTATTTATATATGCTAGCTAGCGTTTGATATGATATGTGATGTTGTTTGATGGTGAGTAGGTTGAGGCGATCCTGCTTTGTGCTAAAGGCTAACAAACTCAGGGCATCCCGGATAGACTAAAGGCCTAGCGAGGCATACCAGTCAGGCCGAAGGCCCGGAGAACGCTCCAGATAGGCTGAAGGCCCGGTGAGGCGTGCCGGTCATGCTGAAGGTTTTGTGGGCGTACCAGATAGACTGTAGGCCGATGGGGCGTTCCAGTCATGCTGAAGGCCATGTATACATGCCGTCATTTGTATATGTTATCTGGTTTGGTGTTGGTATTTTGGCGGAAACTCAAGTACTTCGGATGATCGCGCAAAGGCAAAGGCTTGATCGTGCACCTCCTCACATTTGATATTATGTTTTATGGGACTTCTCTGATGTTAAACCATTTTGAAAACAGTTTGTAATAAATGCTGGTTTTTGGATATTTGAAAAGTTTAAATTTTTTATGAATTTTATGGATGTTACATATATCTTTTCCATCAACCATTGATTACCACAGTGAATAGCATATTTATCATGACAGTCAAACAATACAAAAGAAGTAGACCCAATTTCATCTTGAACACAGATTACCACCCTCACCCTAAAATTATAAAATGATACTTTAATGGACAATGAAATAAATATGGAAACATTTGAATAAAGATTAATGTCACAAGAACTTTACAAATGTAAAATTGTGAACTTATTTTTCGTAAACATCAAAACTTCCTCACAACCATCACAAGTAAATGGTTCAACGTTACTATCATCATCATTCTTACTTACTTTTTTTGAATAATCACGACATTAAAAAGAATACCAGCCTTCGTCTAAATCAAGACCGATGATAGTAGTAATGATGGACAAACCTATTTCAGCTTCATAAATTTTAAAAAGCGTGTAAAAAAATAATTTCTTATATACATTCGTTGTGTTACGCGGAATAAATTTAAAAAATGGATAGAAAAATATTAATACTGTTAAGTATACTGTTAAATGTGACTCAAGCATTTGGATCATGTTCATGGAGCATTTGGAGCACTTGGAGCTCAATGGAGTACTTGGGGTTCATGGAGCAAATAAAGGAACAAATCAAGTGCCAAAGGAACAGATCGTATATAAGGGGGGTTTGGAGCAGCTGGGAGAGGTTTGGAGCACTTGGGAGTGATATGGAGCAACAAAGGGACCTTGTTGCGTATAATAAAAAGGATGGCCCAAGAGTGATTCTCTTGTGCCATGGCACTCCCTCTTGCGCCATGGGGTACCTCTCTTGCACCATGAGGCACTCCTGTTGTTCCATGCATGGCCTTGTGGTGCCTTGCTTGTGCCTGTTGTGCCATGGTGATGTTGTTGCTCAAATCTTGATGTTCTTGCACCACACTTGAATCCTCTTGCGCCATCTATATTCCTTGTTGTGCCCTCTAGAGATGTTGTTGCGCCATGATAACGCAAGTTGGACCATTTTGGTCCTTGATGAGCTAAGTATACTATGAAGTCCTATATGGCGCCCAAGATCATTCAAGGATACTCTGAAGTTGGTATTGCTCAAGGATTACACCATGTTGTACCACCAGATGGTTGTTGGGCCATTAGTGTTCATGATGCGCCACTTGTACATCATGATGCTCCACTATCACACAAGGTGCTCCGTCATGCGTGTTGTTGATGCTCATGGGTGTATGACATGGAAGAATGTTCCAGAAGATGCTGTATGGCGGATTATGATTGGTTGACACCTTTCGTGGGCCTATGGGCCAATGATCTTGGCCCATTAGGGTTTTAGGTCTGATCCCTCAAGTATAAATAGGGATGCATGCAGAGTCATGTGTCTTGTATCTTGTATCCTTAGTGAGTAGGACAAATTTCGGTGAATTGTACTTTTAACCTCTGTTTGAGAACTCTGGTATAAAGAATACTCCCCTCCTGCCCGTAGACGTTGTCACCTTGACCGAACCACATAAATACTATGCCTTTTTGTGCTTATAGTTTTTCTTGTTATCCGCATTACTTCCAAACAAGGGTCATCAGAACTTGGCAAGTGGTATCAGATTTGTTCTGAGTCTTGAAAAGTATCGCACGTTTTCCCTAAGAAGTGGTATCAGAGCTGCGATTGGTGTTTTGTTGATTGAAGATGACATCTCACATGTTTGATTTGGAGAAGTTCAATGGTTCAAATGATTTCACTTTGTGGAAGGTGAAGATGAGGGCTCTTCTGGTTTAACAAGGATGTGCGGCGACACTGGAAGGAGAAGCGAAACTGCCAAAGGACATGGCAACTGAAAGGAAGGTTGATATCTTGGTAAGAGCGCATAGCACAATTTTGTTGAGCCTGACAGACGAAGTACTTAGAGAGGTTGTGGATCAAACGAGTGCATTTGGGCTTTGGTAGAAGTTGTGTGACAAATATCAGAACAATTATCTGACGGACAGGCTATATTAGAAGAAATGTTTGTACACTCTTAGGATGTTAGAGAGCACCCAAGTGAAGGATCATATAGATAACTTCAATAGGATCATCTTGGATTTACAAGGTGTGAATATAAAGATTGAATATCAAGCACTTATTCTCTTATGTTCACTGCTGAATTCATATGAGAATTTCGTTGATACCATGTTGTATCGTAGGACAACGATCACTGTGAATGATGTGAAGGATTCTTTGCTATCAAAGGAACTTAGAAGAAAAGTTTTAGTTGGAGAAGAAGTTTCTAGTTCCGGTTTGTTCGCATGTAGAGGAAGAACGTGATGGGGTTTGAGCATATCTACATTCCTATGTGATCATGCAACCCTAATTTCTTTGGCTTTAAGTGTTTCACTAGTTATACATGCAAATAAAAATTCCAAAGCAATAAACCTAAAACTAGCATACAATTCAAAATTCATATGAAAACTAGGAGTATAAGATTACCTTGCTTGTTATACAACAATAATAAGAATTCCTTGATTGATCTTGACCTTTGAAAGCGTAGTGCCCCAAGTGTTGCACCTCTAATGGAGTCACAAACACCAGTTGCAAAGGATGAGAGGAGTGAGGAGGTAATTCTTCATAATTTCGTCTAGGGTTTCTATGCTCTTAGAATTAGACGAAAACCTCATGTGAAGGGGTCTTTAAATAGCTAAGGCTGCTAGGGTTTTCAGGTGGAAACCCTAATTTCCTGCTTAGGCCTCAAGTAGTCCATGGACCTCCTACTCTAGAAGCCTTGGACGAAATTCTATGGGGCCTCCTATAGATTTCGTCCACTCCATCCAAAAGGAGTCCATCAGCCCAACTTTACAACTATCAGTGATTTGCAAAACCAGTCCCCGTTCTTTTAATCAGTTCCTTTAATCCCAAAATTAGTTCCAAATCAATTTCTGATTAAATACTAATTAAATAATTTGAATTCTAATTAATATATTATTCTTATAATATATTAATAAATCATTCATTAACCACTATCTCCAAAAGTCATCCTGTCAAGTTGATATGGTGAAGGCAACCCAAAAGGACCATGCTACCATCAAATCAAGTATGTACCAATTATAGTTATGGGCTTAGACACCTAATCCAACAGTTTCCCACTTGGATAAGTCTAATAACTATAATGGCAAGTACGACTTCATAATCTGATTAGCAATCGTAGCTCTCAAAAGCCACTTTCGAACTCTGACCTAGTCATTGACCGCCCTTTAGATAAGGGATCATATAATCCTCCATTCTGCAAGATATCATGTGGACAAAGACATGGAACAAAATCATTCTCATTATCCAACAGTTTGTTTCCCGATTTCTAAGTTGTTTGAAAATGAACTTAATTAAACACATCAATTCAGTCCTGACCGGGCCTAACACATAAGTTAACACAAAATCATCGAGCGGCCTAAGATATCGCTTTTACCCCTTGGGATAAAAGGAACAAATAAACTTTGACTTATAAGTTTGTACTATTTACTCATCAAATCGTACACAACAATACATTTTATAACATCACGTTACTGATGCGTTTACGCATTATGAACGCACAATCAACTCGTAAACAACAACTCATATACCTTGGTTTAAAGATATACGATATTATCATCTCATAATTACTCATGATAAATTCCATGAAAAAAATTCAAATGAGCGTGAGTTTAATCCAATACTCAAATCCTATTTCAGGAGTACTCTTGAAAGTTGCAGCAAACCTTGGCTATGTCTAAGCACTTAGACAATCTACAAGCCAATTCATGACAGTATTAATTCACTACTTACTTCTAAAACATGATCGACTGTGGATAATTTGAACAATCTAATTATTCAGGAAGTAAAACATGCAAAAGTGAAACAAAAAATAAACAATTGACAAAAGATAGTAAACTTTACTCATAAATAAATCTTCCATTATTTAATCATCAAATGTCAATTACATTTATATTGTTACAAGTTTCCAAATATCTATCTAATCACTAAAACTAATATCGTCCTTCTGACCAATGCTCCTTGCATGCTGAATGTGATTAATCCTACTCAGACCCTTTGTAAGAGGATATACATGATTCTCTTCTGACGATACCCTCATGGCGACAAAGAGTCCTTCTTCTACTCGATGTCTGATGAAGTGGTATTTTCTGTCGATATGTTTGGATCTACCATGATCCCTTGGTTCCTTTGTTAAGGAAATTGCTCCTTCATTATAGTAGAAAATCTCTATGGGCTCCTTTATGGATGGTACAACTCTAAGGTCTCCAATGAAGTTTTTAAACCATATAGCCTCCTTTAATGCTGCACTCACTACAATGTATTCTGATTCACACATTGAATCAGCCACTGTTTCCTGCTTGGAACTTTTCCAAGTCGCTGCTCCTCCATTAAGGGTAAACACCCAGCTCGACTGAGAACGGAAGTTGTCCCTGTTTATCTGAAAGCTGGTGTCAGTATAGCCTGTCACTCTCAAGTCATCACCGCCACCAAGCACAAGGACCCAGTCCTTAGTCCTTTGCAGATAATTAAGAATTTTCTTAATTGCTATCCAGTGGGCTTTACTCGGATTCCCTTGATATCGACTAACCATGCTCAATGCAAAAGCCACATCAGGGCGAGTACATGTCATAACATACATGATCGAGCCAACAGCAGGAGCATATTGTACTTGACTCATCTCTCCTATCTCTGCATCAATAGTCGGATTCTGAGTCTTACTCAGTTTGGTATTACTCTGGGTAGGTAACTCCCCTTTCTTGGAATTCTCCATGCTAAAACGTTTTAGCACCTTGTCCAAGTAAATACTTTGAATAAGTCCAATTAGTCTTCTACTCCTATTTCTCAAGATTCTTATCCCCAAAATATAAGCAGCTTCTCCTAGATCCTTCATAGCGAAACACTTTCCAAGTAAGGACTTAACTTCCTACAAGGTTGGAACGTCGTTTGCTATGAGTAGTATGTCATCAACATACAATACTAGAAAGCTAACTATACTCCTACTAGCTTTGACATATACACAAGACTCATCCTCACTCCTAGAGAAACCGAACTCTTTGACTTTCTCATCGAAGCAAAGATTCCATCTGCGAGAAGCTTGTTTCAATCCATAGATTGATCTCTCAAGATTACACACTCTATTAGGGTACATAGCATCTACAAAACCCTCTAGCAGACACATGTAAACATCTTAAGCCAGTTTCCCATTAAAGAAAGTAGTTTTTACATCTTTATGCCACATTTCATAATCATGAAACGCAGTTATGGCCAGCATAACCCTGATAGGCTTGATCTTATCCATTGGTGAGATGGTCTCATCATAGTCAACCCCCGGGGTTTGAGTAAAGCACTTCGCAACCAGTCGTGCCTTGAATGTGTGCACCTTTCCATCCATGTCTATCTTTATCTTGAAGATCCATTTGCACCTGACTGTCTTATGACCTGGTACATTTTCAACCAAGTTTCAAACTTGATTGTCATACATGGACTGGATCTCGCTGTCCATTGCCTCTTTCCACTTAGCAGACTTAGGGACCGCCATGTCTTCCTTGTAGATAGCAGGTTCATCCAAATTTATCAGTGTACTATCATTGATAAACGTATCACTTCAACAGTTATATAGAAACCATATAATACAAGTGGAACTCTAACTCTACTGGAACGTCTAAGAGGTAATGACTGGTCAACTGGTTCAACATGAATCTCTTCCTCAGGTTGACCGCTAGTGTTAGAGGTTCCTTCACCACTTGATTCTTGAATCTCTTCAAGATCAATTGTCCTCTCACTGTCCTCTTGGCATATGAGTTATCTCTCACGAAAGACTCCCCTTCGTGCTATAAAGACCATGTTCTCACTAGGTCTGTAAAATAAGTATCCAAAAGACTTCTATGGGTAGCCGATGAAAATACATCGCTCACTTCGAGGTTCAAGCTTGTCGTGAGTCTCTCGTCTAATGAAAGCTTCACAATCCCAAACCTTGATATGTGCCAACGAGGGAACCTTCCCTGTCCACATCTTGTGAGGTGTTTTGACAACCTTCTTAGTTGGGACTAGATTAAGGATATGTGCGGCAGTCTCTAAGGCATACCCCATAAAGAGATTAGTAGCAAAGCTCGACTCATCATGGAACGAACCATGTCCAACAAGGTTCGATTACGCCTCTTAGTCACACCAATTAGTTGTGGTGTCCTAGGTGGTGTCAATTATGAAACAATTCCACATTCCTTAAGATAGTCGTAGAACTCCATACTAAGATACTCACCACCTCTATTAGATCTGAGCATCTTTATCTTCCTACCCAATTGATTCTCTACTTCTTGCTTAAACTCTTTTTTCCTTTCAAAGGCATCTAAATTATGTTTGATTAAGTAGATATAACAATATCTTCTATAATCATCAGTAAAAGTCACATAGAAGCGATTTGCATCCCTTGTGGTGGATCTGAAGGGCCCACATACATCTGTGTGTATGAGATCCAACAATCCTTCACCTCTTTCACAAGTACCAGTGAAATGTGATTTAGTCATCTTCCCAAGAAAACAAAACTCACACGTTTCATCTAACCTAAGGTCAAATGACTCCAACAGTCCATCCTTTTGGAGTTGGGCGATACGATTCTTGTTGACAAGTCCAACACGACAATGCCACAAGGATGCCTTGTCTAAACCATTAGACGAATCAATACGCAACACATTATTTCCTAAGTTATATACAACCATCACAATTTCATATACACCATTACAAGGCAATGCATCAAAATAAAAAAGTACCATTATAATAAGCATTTATAGAACCATTGTCATTATTAAATGAATATCTAAATCCTTGTCTTTATAAACCATGAAAAGAAATAATATTCCTCGTCAATTCTGACGAGTAGCAACAATCATTCAAATCTAAACCTAACATACTACTAAGCACTAAAGAGTAAACTCCGATCTTAGTAGCAGGCGACGACTTCCTGTTGCCCATTATCAGGTTCTTCTTCCCATGCTTCACATTCCTACTTCTTCTTAGTCCCTGAAAGTCAGAACAAATGTGAAAACCACATTCTGTATCAAGGACCCAAGAACTAGCATGTGATGAGTTTTTATATAGAATAGTATAAATACCTGCAAAGGTGGCTTTATCTTCCCATCCTTGATATCTTGCAAGTACTTTGGGCAGCTTCGTTTCCAATGCCCCTTTTCATGACAGTAGAAGCACGTTGCTTCCTTTGGATCTGTGGAGGGAGTTGCAGAAGTGGTTTTTAATTTTGATCAACATGAAGAAGATCCATCATGGGACTTTCCCTTCCAGTTCTTTGAGGGAGCTTTCCTCTTTTCCCCTTTCCATGTCCAATAGTCGGGACTGAGGAAACATTAGGAGTGGATTCAATGCCTTTTCCTCTCAATCCACTTTTAGCAGTTCTTAACAAACCTTGAATTTTCTTAAGGTGACTTCCTCTTTGCTCAGATGATAAGTCATATTGAACTGATCATAGCAAGGAGGAAAAGAGTGTAAGACTATGTCTATAGCCAACTCTTCATCAAAGTTCACATTAAGCTTGAGCAACCGATCCACATATCTCTACATTCTTTGTAGGTGGGTCGTGATGGAATCTCCATCCTTCATCTTGGTTGTTATGAATGAGGTGGCTATCTCATACCTCTCTTGACGTACTTTTTGATGTTACTTTTCCATCAAGTCTTGGCACATCTGTTAAGGCCAATAGTCCTCATAGAATCGTTGCAGCTCTAGAGTCATAATGGCCACCATAATACACAACACTTTGGTCGCATCCTTTTCATGAGCCCTATACTCAACTATTTCTTTCGGAGTAGCTTTGGACTCATCTATCTCTTTTAGCTCTTTGTCAAGGACGTATTTCTTTTCCTTGTATCGCAAGGCCATTCGAATGTAACAACTCCAATCATTGAAATTGGATCCATTGAAGTGAACCTAGTACAAATGTTCAAAAGAGAAAAGGAGCTTGAGGAGTTGTTGTTGGAGGAGTTCGAGCCAGAAGCATTGTTTGAGCCAAACATCTGAAAAGAAGAACAAGTTTTTGATTAGATATGAAATCCTTAATATAACACCCAAATGAAATATCAAGGCTAGGACCCAACACAATAATTCACAATTCAGAAAAGAGATACATAATCCAATTGTAAGTTATTTGTGTTGGATTAGATGTCTAAGCCCATAACTATTATTGGTATGTACTCGACCCGAGAGTAGCATGGTCCATTTAGGTTGCATGACATCGGAACAATTAGATATACAAGTGAGAAAAGGTTATTTATGATTTATATTAATATATTATAAGTTCTAATATATTAAATCTGAAATCATATTATTTAATTAGTATTGATGAAGAATTAATTTTTTGATCAAAAGAGACTAATTAAATATATGGAGATTGATTATGTAAATCATTCATTCTTATATATGTGGGCTTGTGATCCATTGTCCTTCATGTTGGGCTTAACCCACATGGTAACACATGGATACTCCATGGAGTTTAAAACCCATAGATCATGAAGGAAATGGAAATTTATGCACATTGGGGTTTACATAGTGTAAACCTAATGAGCCACAATATATAAAGGATCCTATGGTTCATGAAATGGCACTAGTGGATACACAAAGAGAGGGAAATGGTTGATTTCATAGGGAGAACCAAAGTAACCTTCTTCTCAAGTTATTCCATTTGTTGGTGGTGTTGTGTGATTCCATTTGAGGTTTCCACACTATTGGGGCTAAGCTCTTAAAGGTTCAAGACTTCAAGCTCCATCAAAAGGTATGTCATCTAACTAGAATTTTGTAGTATAGTTGCTCCATAATATGCTAGTTAGGTTGATGCTTTGGAATTTTGTATATTTGCATGTATAATAGTGAAAACATAGATCCAAAGCACATAGGGTTTCATGCACACCATAGGAGTGTTAGAATGGTGAAAACCCATCAATGGTATCAGAGCCTAGGGTTGTTTTCAATTATACTTGATGCTATTTGCTTGAAAATGTCATAAAAGTCGAATTTATGGCTTTCTGGACAGTGGAGTCGCCAAGTCCACTGGTGGACTCACTGAGTTTGTTCATACACTCGACGAGTAGGAGGCCCAGAGTGCAGATTTGCGGCTTTTAAGGCTGGAATTGGACTAGAATCTTTACCATGAGCTGATTTTGAGCTTATCAACATGTTTTTGATGTGGTAATGATCATTCTAATCCAATTCAAGATATAATTGTCAAAAGTTTCATGTTTTGTATTAGTTTAATGGTTAGGCTAATTGCATGAAAATTGTTTGATTTGAATTGTCTTGTTCATATGAGTTTAATCTAGATTATAGTTTTTCTTGATATGTTTGTTTGTTTATTAGATGATGTAAATGGCCTTTAGTGGATTCCATAACTTGTCCTTAAGTTATGGAAGACCAAATTTTTTTTCTTTAAAGAGTTATTAAAAGTCATAAGTTATAAAACTTGAAGAGACTTTTTCCCGTAAATACTTTTATGATATCCATAACTTGTCCTCAAGTTATGGATTTTCAAGAGTCTAGCCATTAAAAGCCATATTAAAATCATATGTTGTAGATTCCAAAAGTTTTTTGAATTGTTCAAAAGTTTCCCTAAAGTTTTGGAATTTGTAAAGTTACACTTTTGAATACTTTAGTTCCAAACCCTAGAATTTTAAATAGTTTAAAGTTCAACCCTTATACTATTATGATAATATAGGTTATATATATATATATATATATATATATATATATATATATATATATATATATATATATATATATATATATATATATATATAAGAGTAAAAGTCAATCTTACCGTTAGTAGGCCTCATTCACGAAGCCGGTGTATAAGGGGGGTATAAGGTTACTGCCTATCAAATGACAGTTTAATGGGTGTCCACTCTCACCCACCACTTCCTTGATTGGTGGAGGGTCGTTAGCCGAATGGGTAGGATAGGACTCTAATTCTCCCTTCATTAAAAGTATAATGATAAATATAAAGTAACTAAACACTTATAAATTCCTAATCTTAGTTACTTTAGGAAAATGTGAATTTGGTGCTAACCCATGAAATTACACTTTGTACCTTACCAAGTCGTTGGTGGAGCGTGTGTGGTTAACCAACACACTAACATGGACTAGTAAGAGTGGCAAAGGGTAACTTAATATTTATCATAGATTGGTGGAGTGCATGTGGTTTACCAACACACCTTGTTTGTGATCCTCGGCATCCCAGTCACAAACTTGAGAGGGCACAATCGAGATTTAAACATGTCATTGAATAGTTCAATGAATCTCAAAGGATCTAGGAGTTTCAATCCAATTAAAAATTAATGAACAATTTCGTTTTTCATGGTGGAAATTGGTAAATCGTCATTTACCTACCTTCAAATATTTTATAACTTGGATTACGACATCCATCTTCCAAGTTATAAAATATTGTGTTGGGTCCTAGCCTTAATATTTCATATTGGGTGTTATATTAAGGACCTAAATCAACTAACTTGGATTTCTCCCATTGTAGATGTCTGGTTCAGACAACTATGGTATTCCCAAATTCCTTGGAACAAGCTTTCCTAATGAAGATGATGTCCCATGGTTGGATTATGGAAATCATACTTCTCTTCCTCCACCTCCTCCAATCATTCTCCCTGACCCACAAGCTCGAAGACTTGAAAAGTTCAGGATCAATAAATCCCTATTGGATAGTAAACACAAAGATGGAAAGTGTATATGTGCTCATGTCTTGGACATGAAGCTAGATATTGACAGGCTAAGGATGTTGGGTGTCGTCATCCCAAGGAAGTTGGCTATTGACTGGGTCCTTTTGTCACTTCCCGAGTCATATAGTGAGTTCGTTAAATACTACTATGCGACAGATCATGACATGACCCTAATTGATCTTACCTATTTGCTAATTGCTGCTAAATCAACAATGATTTGGCGCAATGGTGAAGCAAATTTGATTGGAAGGTCTACATCCCAAGCAAACATGGACATCCCAGAAAAGATTCCTTCTCTTAAAGGAAAGGAATTGGGCATGGTCAAAAGTTTTGATCATAAGAGAAAGGCCAAATCTAAGACTGCTCCATATGAGCCTGTGTGTTTGTATTGCCAAAGACAGGGACATTGGAATCGAAGCTTGCCAGACTACCTGAGAAGTTTAATCAGATTGTATGGTTCTACTTCAAGTGAGTTCGTTATCTAACTTTACTAAGTTTCTAATTGTTGATTCTTAATACATGATGTGACTAGGTTGCATTTTGATGTTTGGCAAGATCAAGCAAAAGGAACGAAGCTTAAAAGAAGAGTATGTTGAATCTGATCGCGAAGATGGATTTCAATCGCATGGTTCGAAGATTGGATTTTTGAGCTGCTGCTTAGATTTATTATAGATTGCTAGGAAACATGTAATAGCATAGTTTTCATTTGTAATTGCATTGTAAGGAAAAGTTTTTTCCGCATTTTATAAATAAATAAAATTTTGTTGTATTATATGTCCTTGCAATGGCAGTTGTGAAAATTGATGTTTGTATGTTTCTATGTTAGCAATATGAATTTGATTCTTTCATTTGTGGTAGTGTCTAAATTTACCAAATAAGGAAAGATTCTCAACACCCAAGTTTCAATTGGACAGAAACTTGGAATCATGCAAGTTGTATTGTATGATGAATGAAAATTATTGTCTTTGGAAAATTAAGACTAATTCCTTGTTCACATGTATGTGTGTGTCAATTGAAGTACTAAGTGATCGAGTACACATTCTTGTGCACTGGTCAAGTCCACCACAAAGATCAATAATACTATTTGTCATGATTTACTAAAGTTTAGTAAATATGGTTATACTTACAAGTTTAAGTATAATTCTGAAACATTGGAAAAGTTTCAGTGTATGGCAGAACGAATGAGAAGAATCAAAATAGGAAGAAAGATAAAAGTTTCTCAAATCTGAAAAGATGGGAGAGTACTTTAGTATCATGTTTTATGATCATCTTAATGATTATGAAACCATATCACAATTGATCCTCTAAGGACATCTTAGTGCATTTTTATGGCTAAGAAGAGGAGTCATGAATTGTTGAAGTGGTTAAATCAAGAAGATGAGTCATACTTCGTTCCAAAAAAATTCTTAGAGTCATACTCCAAGATTGTAATTTGAGTGACATATCTTAAAGAAGGTTTATAACACTTGTCAAGTGTAGATTAAAAGTTTTCTAGTCTTGTACATTTGAAATTTGTAAGTTGTGATGTTTTGGATAAAACAAAGACCAACTAAGGCCAATTGTGTGAAGTGTTTGTCTTGATTAGAATCCGCACTAACTATTGAATATTTGTTTGTCAAGTAATGTTCCTTGACAAAGTGAATCATATATGTCAAGAGGTCAGTGGGAGTGTTAAAGATCTTGACAAGTTTCAAGAACTAATGAAGAATAAACCTATTGTTGAACACTAGCACACAACTTGAGGTTTGTGTCCTATCATGTTGTCATATTCTTGTTTCTGTGCCCATTCCAGTTAAAGTTGACTTTGCATATGAGTTCTAAGAGTTCTGAATTGGTTGCATAACAGCCTGGAAGCAATGGTAGGCCCTTGTGCTGCCGGGTGGCAAGAAATTAAGATTGAACAAGTTCAGTCCATATGAGTTTGAATTTGTCACTAACCTTGTCTTGAGATTATGGTTTTGACAAATTCACATGGATAGGAAGACATACACCATAAAATCTAAGTGTCATAAGGTTTCTCTCCGATTCATGAAAATGATGGTGAGGAAACGCTTTCACTAATTAGATTTTAAGCAGATAGCAATTTGCATTCTCAAAGTCGTTAGTGGAGTGTGTGTGGTTAACCGGCACATTAACATAGACTAGTGAGAATGGCAAAAAGTCTAAACATTATGATTACGACATTCCTCTTCATAATTGCTTAGACACACATGTGAGCTATGTAAGGAAAGGTGTATGATTTTGATAAAGTCTTATCAAAGCATCTCATATCAGAAATCTGAACTTTGGTAAGAAAGTCAACAAAGTATTGATTTCTAGAAGTCCAACTAATTTTTGGGTACATGTTAAAGCTAGTGGGAGCATAAGTGTTATGCTAGTAAAATAGTAATTATTATGCAAGTGGGAGCATAATCAATTGTGATAAATATTGCAAGTTAGCAATGTTAATTATAGAAAACAAAAGTTTCAATTCGTTAAGTTACAGGGGTTGAAAAAGTTGTTTCAATTCGTAAATATTGCAAGTTAGCAATGTTAATTATAGAAAACATAAGTGTTAAGCTAGTAAAATAATAATTATTTAGTCATGATTATATTATTTGTGTTCTAAAATTCGATTATGATTACAACATCCATTTTCATAATTCGAATTTTGAGAACATGACAAATAATATAATATTCAAGTGTTCTAAAATTTTCCAAATGCCTAGGGCATTAAGAGGGAAAAATGACTAGAACTGTTTATGACTAAAGTGGTTGAGCAACTGTTAAGGACAATCTAAGGTTCGCCAAATATTAATCGTTTAAGGAAAGTTGGAAATATGGTAATGGAAGGACCCTATTGACATTATTATGAATAGACAAGAGTCTATTAATAATGAATTTTCGTATGACAAATATGGAATGTTTCCATATTGGGGGTTGAAGAATAGATGAGAAAGTTAGAAACTTTTATACAAGAAGGATGTTCAAAGGAATGTATTTTGAACTCGAGACTTCATTTCCCATATAATAAAACAATGTATTTAATGAGGTTTTAATACCTAAATTTAGGTGGGACTGTTATATATATTTACTTTTCCCGTAT
Organism: Lactuca sativa; assembly: GCF_002870075.4. Taxonomy (NCBI): domain Eukaryota; kingdom Viridiplantae; phylum Streptophyta; class Magnoliopsida; order Asterales; family Asteraceae; genus Lactuca; species Lactuca sativa. The sequence continues at coordinate 41,536,927 of NC_056629.2, read as the reverse complement.
ATATATATATATATATATATATATATATATATATATATATATATATATATATATATATATATATATATATATATATATATATATATATATATATATATATATTGAGCATGAATTAGTATTTTAACTATTTTGATTTTGTATATTTTGTGTAGTTATTTCCTTCGTTTAAATGTACGTGGGAGTAATCGACACCTAATCTTCGTTCAAAATGTGCCATTATTATATACATATTAAAAACAGGTTTAATATTTTTCGGTGCAAATTTGATATCAATATGACCATATCAGTGTAGTCATTAACTCATTATTGATATCTATGAACGTGATCTTCGGATTTATTTTCTTTATTGGTATTATTATTAACTTTTCATATTTGTTATATATATGTGAATAATATAAAAAAACTTTCAATTCAGACAAAGCCAATTAGTTGGCACATCAGCCTAGAAATTCATAGTCAAAAGAATTAAATGACATAGTGATATTTATTATATATTATTCGAAAATAAAGAAATTATTCAGTGGTGAAGAAAATATTGGTCATTCCTGAATTTTCTTGTTGAACGAACATAGGGATTTTGTCATTTTGATATGTTCATTCAAAATCACAACTATCACCTGTCCGTCTTTAATTTAGAGAGATGTGTCGGTCTTTGGCATACAGAGATATAGACACTTCTTTTTATATATATATATATACTTTAGGGGCAGGGAGGCCATGGGCCATGGGCCTCCTGCTTTTCAAGTTTCTAATACCTGTTTATAAACATGTTAATATATTTAGATTGCCTAATAAGTAGAGAATCACTTTAAAGGTGCTAGGACACAACCAAAATACAAAAGAACTTTTTACAAAACCTAAAATTCCTATTTTGAAGAAAAACTGATATTTCAATAAAAATTCTTAGTACTTAATGTTCATAATTCGGAGGAAAACTTATCCACAAAGAATAAATGTTTAAATTTTTAACTATTTTTAATAACATGATGAAGAAGAAAAAGAACTAAAAAGCCTTCAACATGAATTTGAAAACATTGCCCTTAACCATCGTGGTTAACACCCTTTTTCTCGTTCTCTCCATCACTGGGTTTCTTCTGCGGTATAAACATCTTCTGCATCCTTCTCAAGCATGAACATCTTCTTGTTATTTATAAGTCCAAACTACCTATTTTTTGTATATTATAGTATCATAAACATGACAATGTGATATCATGAAAATGGTGGTCAGTGTGTTTATTGCTTTTTTTTTTTTTTTTTTTTTTTTTTTTTTTTTTTTTAATCAAAGATAGTATACTATGTTGCAGCCTACAAACTAGCTTTTGACTTTTTTTTGCCTAAATAATAGTACCATATAAAAATAATTTCTTGTAAATTTGTTATTAATTTGTTATTAGGAGACAATTTTTTTGCTAGTTATTTTAATGCGTCTTTGTGCTAGAACTTAAAGAGATGTTATATTCTTTTAATTTTTGTAATTCTTACCTTAGTTGTATAAAGGTTTTGAGAAGATAAATAGATATGTTGTTAAAATTATGTTTGGAAAAGTATGACAAAAAATCATGCGTGTTTTTTTTTTCAAAAAGAAAATACCTTTAGATCACATATACTCGTTAATTGATAGTTAGTTTAGATTTTAGTAAATAAATGTAAAAAAAATGGACTCATAAACCAAAAGTATTAGAATTATTGATATGTTATAGCTACCAATCAAATTTTAGTTTCGGTTTCGGCCCCCTAACATTAATGGCCATGTTCCGCCCCTGCCTATTCTAATAAAAGAATAGTATTATTTTCTTTTTGACATGTGTCACCATATTAGGCCTCACAATTAATGCATATTTTATTTTTCTTTTGTCATGTGTCACTCTATTATGTCTCTTAATTAATGCATGCAACTTGCTAACCTATTGAATCTCCATTTCAAATTTCAAATTTTAAATTTTCCACTCTAATTACATTAAATTAAGGGTAAATTACATCATTGGTCCCTCGTGCATATGTCAAAATGCATGTTTAGTCTCTATTTTCTAAAATTAACTCAGACGGTCCCTGGTTTTGTTTTTTCTTACATGCTAAGTCCCTATTGACATAAAATGACTATTTTGCCCTTAAAATTTTCTTTTTCAATTTTATTTTGTTTATTTATCATTTTTAGATTGAAAAAAAAGAAAAATGAAATAAATATCTACACCCCCAACCTATCCTTCCCATTCCCTACCCCAACTCGTCTCCCTCCTTCTCACCACTTCTTCCTCTATATCGATCCTACCACTAACATCGGTAAAGAACATCACCACTGGTCAACACTAACACCGCCACTGGTCGATGTCATCACCACCATAGCTCTTCTTCACAAACTTCCCTTCTGAAACCTATTTTAAACCATATCTGTAGCTTGATTTTCAGAGATGACAATGGAGTTTGAGGGGTTAAAACAGGAGCAGAAACCACAAGAAGAGGAGATTTTAGGTATGAACAAAAGACTTGATGCGATGAAGCAGCAACCAGAACAAATTATGGCGGTTCTTTAAAGTAGCTATTAGAATTATCCAAAGCACTCTTTGATATCAAAATCCAAGCAAAAAAAACCGGTGATGGAGATGAAGAAATTGACGTATTGATAGCGACGTATTGAATTACTTTTTTGTTCTCCATCTTTTGGCAGACGTATGTAAGATTTGAGGCGATATTATTTCTCCTCTCCTCGAGATCCTCTACCTATGATGGCGATGGAGGCTAGAATCAGAGCAAGAAGGTTCATCGAGCATTAGAAGTGAAAACCTAGGCAGCGACGGCGGCGATATCCGCCAAATGTCGGCACCAGAAAACCATATGGGATCTTTACGGTTTTGTGTAGATTAAATTACAGCTTAGATTTTGAAAGCGAAACAAAAATTATTGCCGGAGAAGACGACCACCAATGAGCACCTGTGTTTGGGTTGGGTAAGTAAAGGGGGAGGAGTGGTGGTGAATATTCCGGTGATGTTATGGAGAGAGAGAGAGAGAGGCCATATTTTTTTAATTAAAAATAATAATAATAACATTAAATTAATTGGAAAAGAAATAGACAAAGGGTATTATGGTCATTTTAGATCTGTCAAGGACCATACGCGCAACAAAAATGTATATCAGGGACGAAAAGTGCAAATTTTATGCAAACGAGGGACGGTCCGAGTTAATTTTTAAAAACAAGGACTAAACATGCTTTTTGGCATGTACATGAGGGACGATTGGTGTAAATTACCCTTAAATTAATAACATTAGAATGGAAATTAAATAAACTTAACACAAATTATAAAGTGATATAATTATACATATTTATTTAAAGCAATAATTATAATTTTATATAACTAAAAAATCTCTTAATGAATAATTTATTTAAAATAAGTGATTAATAATTTTGAGTTTTTAATATTAAAGTTTAATTAAGTTTGTAACCGTGGTTCCCACGAGTTATAAACTTATATATATATAAATGAGGGTTTAATTGAGAAAAAAAAAGGTTGAGAATGGGAGAACCATTCTCGGCCAATCATTTAATAAGCTTAAAAAACGCACGATGACAAACTTGTAAATAATCTAAATACATTAATGAGCGATGACAAATTTGTAAATAATTCAAAAACATTATACCGTCAGGGCACTTGAGTAATTTGATAACACGTCAAATCTCGACAGAAAAGCACCATTTCCCTCTTCGATACACCATAACACGAAAACCATTTGCAGAAGAATTGATAAGAAGAAAACCATTTGTAGAAGCATCAAATAACATAAACGAAGAAAAATGTCTTCTGATGAAAATATGAACGAGACCATTTCCTCACTCTTGACAATGAAAGATAACCATTTGCGTTTTGTCTCGAGTTTTTAACGATTTCGAATGATTTCTTAAATTATCACTTGATTACTTGAAATTTCTCGTAATCTTCGATAATTATTAGTTGATTTAGAAATAAAAGCATTGTTTTCATACTGTTCATTTTTCAAAAAAGGTTGTTTACTTCAATTTTTTATGGTACTCGTTCATTCTCGTAACCCTCTTTCATTATTACTTTATTTACTTGAAATTTTTATAAGAATCATCCATTATTATTTGATAGGATATAGATCCGGTAAGAAATTTTTTTTGGTAGAAAGGTAAGAAATTTTTTTTCCGACTTATTTTTTTGGCGAAAAATACAAATAAATCAGTAATAACATGATTCACCAAAAAAAATCCCAAAAAAACATTTCGATGATTCATTTTTATGATGATTTTGTTGATATTCACTAAAATTGTCATAAAAGTGAATTTTTTTCTTGATTTACCTAAAAATGAATCATGAAGGTGTTTTTTTCGGAATTTTTTCTTGTGAATCATCCTACTTTTGATTCATTTCATATTTTGCTAAGAAAATATGCATATAAAAAAATTTCTTACCTTCCTACCAAAAATTTCATTCTTATTTGATCTTGACTCTTATTTGATATATAAATGATTTTACATCATCTCTTCATTTTTCTTCTTTATTCAAAACTATTCTGTCAAAATACAAACGTTACTTCACATTTTGCTTATGTTTTCCTAATATTAACTACTTACCCTTATAGAAACAACACCAACAGTGAAGAATACATATAAACGAAAACCAAGAACAAATCTAAAAGGTAAATAAAGTATATTTTGTTTACTTCTGAACACAAGCAAAACTAATATTCATTCGTGAATATGTATGTTATATTCACATATGAATAGAACATAACTTGTTGCCATTCATACATTATTTATATGTGAATACAACAAGAATCACTTACATATGTTCTACTCATATGTGAATATAACAAAACATATTCATATGTAAATAAAAAAAATATGAATACATATGTTTTAATCAAATATTCATTCGTGAATATGTATGTTATATTCACATATGAATAGAACATATCTTGCTGTCATACATACATTATTCATATGTGAATACAACAAGAAAGACTTACATATGTTCTATTCACATATGAATATAACAAAACATATTCATATGTGAATAAAAAATATGAATACATATGTTTTATTCAAATATTCATTCGTGAATATGTATGTTATATTCACATATGAATAGAACATAGCTTGCTGCCATACATACATTATTCATATGTGAATAAAACAAGAATCACTTACATATGTTCTATTCATATGTGAATATAACAAAACATATTCATATGTGAATAAAAAAAATATGAATACATATGTTTTATTCAAATATTCATTTGTGAATATGTATGTTATATTCACATATGAATAGAACATAACTTGCTGCCATACATACATTATTCATATGTGAATACAACAAGAATCACTTACATATGTTCTATTCAGATATGAATATAACAAAACATATTCATATGAGAATAAAAAATATGAATACATATGTTTTATTCAAATATTCATTCGTGAATATATATACATATATGTTATATTCACATATGAATAGAACATAACCTGTTGCCATACATACATTATTCAAATGTGAATACAACAAGAATGACTTATATATGTTCTATTCACATATGAATATAACAAAACATATTCATATGTGAATAAAAAAATATGAATACATATGTTTTATTCAAATATTCATTCGTGAATATGTATGTTATATTCACATATGAATAGAATATAACTTGCTGCCATACATACATTATTCAAATGTGAATACACCAAGAATGACTTATATATGTTTTATTCACATATGAATATAACAAAATATATTCATATGTGAATAAAAAAAATATGAATACATATGTTTTATTCAAATATTCATTCATTAATATCAAACTCATTTATCTTCTATTTACTATTGAATGAAGGTAAGAACACTAACATTTCCCATAAAGATTCACCAACAATGAGAGAAACAAGATCATTGCAGAAGAGGAAAAATGCGAAAGGTACAAAATTTCTATCATATCTAATATATTTATATATGAATAAAATTTTATATATTAGTTATATCTTTGTAATAAATAAATATTAATAAATCAACAAGCATATATCATATTCATATATCAGTAACTTATTCAAATATTATATGTTTTCATATTCCAGATAAAAAATGTGACAACCCGAAAAATTTTCGCGTACATTCTTCAATTCTTATCATTATTAGACTCATTTTACTATATGGTAGTACCATTTAGGGTCTATTGGAGCGTTCTAAACGTGATATAATCAAGGTAGGAGTGTTGAAATGGGTTAACTCGAAGTGTAGGAATCAAAACCGGGCCAAACACTCCAACGCATGGAGTGTGCGGCCACACACATATGTTTGCGGCCTCACACCCTTCCCAACCGCACACTCCTCCTATATATATATATATATATATATATATATATATATATATATATATATATATATATATATATATATATATATATATATATATATATATATATGAAATCCTTGGTCTCTTGATCATTTCTTACATTTCTTCAAAGCAAAGACTCAAAATCCTCTCAAGTATCATCCAAAAGGTAACAACTTTCACCAAGAACACCAAGAACACCATGTTTCTGGCAGCACACACCATCTGGCAGCACACCTGGCCGCACACATGTGCTGGCAGCACACCAGGCCGCACACCTGGCCGCACACACACATATAGTGTGTATTTTGGCCATACACCTTCTTGTATAGCCTTATAAACCTTCATACAATCATATATGATTATAACACTTCATTATAAGTGTTTACTAGTCCCTAAGGTGGTCCCAAAATCATCAATTAGTTGTTCATAACACTAATTATATCCATATATGTGCCAATATATGCTAAATAGGATTCGCGTGTGTACTCAAGTCACCACTTGACACCTAGCAACTAATCCAACATTGTCATCAGAACCACTCACTACAGGTGAGTTCATACCCCTTTAATTAACCTTTGAAATACTTTTAAATGTTTTAAATGCTTTTCTGGGGGGAATACAAGTTGAATACTTATAGTTATTACATCAATCACATGTGATTAATAACTATAAAACCAATGATTTTATCACTGTTCAAACTGTTTATCAAACTGTTTTACAAACTCTTTTACTTATCAAATACTTTTATTTTAACTTCATTATACTTCTTATAAATTGCATGCCCATATATGTATAGATATATAAGAAAATGTTTAAAAGGCTTAGGAAGGCCATCCACCCTATTTCCTTTTCCTCGATTTGGATGTGGTCTGGTGGGATGTCGGGTAGCCGTCCGAGGGTCGTTTCAATATTAATTATATATCATGTGTGCATATATAGACATAAAAGTACTTCCATATTCATGCGTATTAGTTACATCATTAGTAAGTTACCATCGGGGTAACACAGGATTACACTTATACTATTGCTAGATCAATGAGTCAGTTCATTCATGAGTCAGTACTTAGTACTATGAGAAACATATACATTACATTACTATGAGAACATATACATTATAATACTATGAGAACATATACAACTATACTAGAGAAGAACATATACAACTATACTAGAAGAGGAACATATACAACTATACTAGGAAGAGAACATATACAACAATACTAGAACAAGTAACATTACATTACATATACATGAATACGTTAACAATTGTGATCCACTGTATCAGAGCATGCCTTAAATGTCATGGCCCGAGTTGTAGCCATAATTCTCTTGGAGGGAGAGCGTGAGTTTGCGTATAGATCTATACTGGATTGACTATCCTACACCTTGCTGCTAGCTACAGCCGGACCTGTAGGTCTGCGGGTGCCAAACGTCATTCCGTTCTACGACCATTCGTATGTCGTTGTTACCAGTCAATAGTATGCTGCAATTAATCACATGATATCTTAATATAAATCCGGTTTAAGGTAGTTAGTATAGCAGTAGTTCCTATAATACAACACTACAGTACTACAATAATTTATCCCTTACATACATTTAGTGATTATTTCACTTAAACATTAATGTACAAACTATAATTTGATAATGATAGTTACACTTGGGAAAATTACACACTTTTACGATAAACATACGTACAAAACAGTTACGCCTTGGTAGAAGGCTACTTTTAATAGAAAATATAGGTTTTTTTGAGAGATTCAAACTTTTACAAACACGTACAAACATTCACATACTTTTATAACTAATGTTTACAAACTATTGTTTAAAAACTATGTTCAAACGTTTCGATACAACCACTGACACTAAAATACTTATGAACTCACCAGGTTAGTGCTGATAAACTCTTTCAAAATAACTTGTATTCTTAGGTCATCAATAAACAGGTACCGGTGCCAGCTTTTGAGAAGATGGAGCGCATCCAAGACTCATCTTATTATTTTGATTCACATTATTTTTTGTGTCTATAACTGTAAAGAACACACTTGTATTAAAATTATATATTTAATGCAATGGATGATGTTGTTTGCTTGTTTACTTTTACTGTGTTGTGATACTTTACATGACGTCCTCCGCCCCAGAACGTTTCCGCCGTTCTTGGTTTTGGGGTGTGACAGATTGCTATCAGAGCATTATTTATAGTGTATTAAGTATATCAACCCATAAAAGATATACTAACTATAAACCCATTTGGGATTAAAACACTCTGACCAAGAGTCTATACTTTAAATACTAAAATATTTAATAAAGTATAGAAGTCTGCATTCATACTAAAATCGGTGTCACAACGACAAGAACAAAAGTATTACGATTGTTAAATATCACAAGTGAGCTCGGGGATGTATGGTCAGTCCTGGGAATGGCATAGCCTGATCAACTATGCTGGTCCAAGGAGTGATTAGCATATGCCCTAGAATAGTTGTGATATGGTAACAAGTCTAAAAACTTACCAACACTACTACAATAGGATCATTAGAACAGAGCATAGGTTTAAAATACTATAGGAGTTTTTTGTGTTACTTTAATCAATTATCTGAGAACTAAACGGGTCATTATCAAATAGGTCAATAGTCGTTAAGTGGATACTTTAAGGTTGTATGAAATTAGGTGTTATAGTCTAAGAATCTGTAACCTTTGCTGCATCTCCTGTTCCTTGTTTGGTTGTGGTTTTGGAGTTAGGGCTACTTATTCGAAGGCCTATCCTACCCTATTTTCATATAATTGGTATGCACTACACAAGTATTGACATAATTGATATAGATCATTTTATAATTATCATAGTAGTACGTCAAATTTCATAAGATTCTTATATCCCCTTTCTCGCGTAGATATCATGGCTGGATTTCATCATGGCGACCCATACTTTCCAAACGAAGGCAGCGCAGGATGGCTCGACGCAAAATCCGATGATGAGCACCAAATCCCATTGGATGATCATCAAGCAGAAGGTTTCTTGGATGGATCTGACTCTGAGCCCGAAGTCAACAATCTACCTCCCGTAGGTCAAGCCCCAAACAACAATCCCCGACCAGCTTTTCTAGGTCCCACACCCTTGTGGGTAAACAACTTGAATCGCTGGAGCGACGAACAGGGTCAACCCTTACCTTACTTTGGGGACCGAAGCTTTTACAACGTTAGCGAAGGTGGTTCTGCGGATAGAGCTCTGCCCGTCATGGCCCGTAGAATTTCACGTAACGTTGAACAAGGTCGAGCAGCTCTCGATCGGGTCATGGAAATTGATGCCAACTCAGGCATTAACACCATCCGCATTCGACATCTGGAAGAAGCACTCGAAGGGATGAGGAGAACCAATGACGCACTGCGACAACAATTGACCACCGAAGTCGCAGAACTTCGAGTTCGCCAGAGAGCTCACGAACGACACCTCCGAGAAGTGGTTCGTCAACTGGAAGATATGAGGATTCGCCCTAGGAATTCTCGTCACCGGTAGAAGATGTCTAGCACATCTTCATCTTTTGTTTAAGGATTAGCCATTAGTATCTGGGCCTTAGGTAGCACTTGTCTGTAAAATATTCCTAACTTTCAGTACTCTAATTAGGAATCCAGAAACTGTCAACTTTTCCGTATGGTATGATGTAAGACCTACTGCTAGGTTGATTTTCCCCGTACTTATTACATCAAAAATACCAGTAATATTGAAAGCTATCTATTCTGTGAGAAAATATTTACACTTGTGTTTTTTTCCTACTATTCCTCCCTATTGTGATCTCAATTCGTACGCTCATTCAACTGTTGGACTATGGCTGTTTAGTCCATGTGTCACTCTCACCCTGTTTACAATTGATTCTTATCATTATATTTGTCTTTATAAACTTATAGCTGAAAGATGCCTCCTCGCAAGTCAACAAGACGTAATCCTCCAACCCCACCACCTCCTCTTCCGGTCATCGATACTGCGGCTCTAAATGCTGCGGTAGCTGCAGCAGTGGCAACTGCCATGGCTCAATATCACTCAACTGACAACAGCCGAGGTGGAACCGCTATTGAATCTACTCATGCTGAGATCCCGGTTCACACGAGAGAGTGCTCCTACAAGGATTTCACCAACTGCAAGCCGAAGTCCTTTCATGGGACCGGCGGAGTCATTTCCCTCTCGCAATGGTTCGAGAAGACGGAATTAGTCTTCGAAATTTGTTCATGCCCTGCGGCGAGCAAGGTTCAATATGCCGCATGCACCTTTGAAGGAAAAGCTCTTACGTGGTGGAACGGCCACGTTAAAGCTCTAACCCTCGTCGGAGCCAACGACATGGGCTGGGAAACGATGAAAGACCTCATGATTGAGGAGTACTGCCCGAGGGGCGAAATCCAGAAATTGGAGCAAGAGCTGTGGGGCCTAACCATGAAGGGCTCCAACATAGTCGCTTATACCGCCAAGTTCAGTGAACTGGTGGCTCTTTGCCCCGATATGGTTCTCATTGAAGGGAAAAAGATTGAAAGGTACATCTGGGGACTGGTGCCTCTGTATCAAGGAAATGTTCTATCATCAAACCCCGCTACTTTCGACAATGACAAGCGACTGGCACATCGATCTATCGACCATGGAATCCAATCCCCAACAGCGACAACAACCCAAGCCGTCTCAGAACCCTCCAAACCCGCTGAAACTAAGCGGAAGTTCTGGGATGACAAGAAGAAGCAGCGAGCTGCCAAAAAGTAGCAAATTGTGGCTATACATGCTGCGATAACCCCTACTACTGCTACTGCTCCGGTGAAGCAGTATGCTGGAAGTTTGCCTCAGTGCAACAAATGCAACTTCCACCACAACGGTCCCTGCTGTGAAATGCAGTGCTCTAACTGCAACAAGAAAGGACACACTGTCTGTTTCTGTAAATCTCCGGCAAGGCCGATTAACCAAGTCCCCGGTACGGGCGTAAGCCAGACTTGCTATGGTTGTGGCGATGTGGGCCACTATAGGAGGGACTGCCCCAAAGCAAAGAATGCAGGTGGAGCGGGGAGAATACTGGCAATAGGCCATGGGGAAGCGGTTGCTGACCCGACGATGGTGACTGGTACGTTCCTTCTCGATAACTCCTATGCATGCATTCTGTTCGATAGTGGAGCGGAGCGAAGCTTCGTGAACCATAAATTTGCTCACGTACTTAAACATCAACCACACGCACTTAAAGAACAATTCATGGTAGAAATGGCTAATGGGAAAACTGAAAGCACCAGGAGCATATATTTAGGATGTACTCTAACTCTAGATAACCATTCTTTTCCAATCGACCTCATGCCGGTTTCAATTAAAAGCTTCGACGTTATCATCGGCATGGATTGGTTGAGTCTTCATCGCGCCGACATCATGTGCTACGAGAAAGCAGTCCGTCTAAACCTCCCATCTAACGAAATTCTAGTCGTCTACGGTGACAAACCCGGTACAAGTCTTCGTATTATCTCCAATATTCAAGCACAGAAATATCTTCATAAGGAATATCGTGCATTCCTTGCTCACGTTGTCGATACAAGCCTAGAAACGAGAGAAATAAAAGACATTCCAGTAGTGAGCGACTTTCCAGACATCTTTCCAGAAGAGCTACCAGGTTTACCTCCGCAACGACAAGTCGAGTTCAGAATCGACTTAATTCCAGGAGCTACCCCAGTAGCCAAGTCGCCATACCGATTAGCACCAGCTGAGATGCAGGAATTATCTGGTCAACTTAACGAACAGCTCAGCAAAGGCTTTATAAGACCGAGTTTCTCACCTTGGGGAGCACCAGTCTTGTTCGTTAAGAAGAAAGACGGATCATTCCGTATGTGTATCGACTACAGGGAACTCAACAAACTGACGGTCAAAAATCGTTACCTTCTGCCTCGCATCGACGATTTATTTGACCAACTGCAAGGGGCGAATTATTTTTCCAAAATTGATCTGAGATCCGGATATCACCAGTTACGAGTACTAGAGGAGGATGTTCCGAAGACAGCCTTCCGAACTCGTTACGGACACTACAAGTTCGTGGTGATGCCATTCGGATTGACCAATGCACCCGCAGTCTTCATGGATTTGATGAATAGAGTATGCCGACCTTACTTGGATCAATTCATTATTGTCTTTATTGACGATATCCTGATATACTCTCGTAGTAAGGAAGAGCATGGCGATCACCTGCGACAAGTTCTAGGAACTTTACGAACAGAGAAGCTCTATGCGAAGTTCTCGAAATGTGAAATTTGGATTCGAAGAGTCGAATTCTTAGGACATGTGGTAAGCGAAGAGGGAATACATGTGGACCCATCCAAAATTAAGGCCATTGAGAACTGGTCAACACCGAAGACGCCTACAGAAATTCGTCAATTTCTAGGTCTAGCTGGCTACTACCATAGATTCATACAGAACTTCTCCCGTATTGCGAAACCCCATACAACACTGACCCAGAAGGGCGTGGCCTTTGAATGGGAAGAGAAACAGGAGAAAGCATTCTAAACGCTCAAGCGAGCCTTGTGTACCGCACCAATACTATCCCTTCCCAAAGGGATAGAAGACTTCATTGTCTACTGTGATGCATCAAATCAAGGGCCCGGTTGTGTCCTGATGCAACGAGGTAAAGTTATCGCCTACGCCTCGAGACAGCTGAAGACACACGAAGTCAACTACACCATGCACGATCTTGAACTGGGGGCAGTTGTGTTTGCCCTGAAGTTCTAGAGACATTACCTGTATGGCACCAAAAGCACCATTTTTACTGACCACAAGAGTTTACAACACATATTCGATTAGAAGGAGCTCAACATGTGCCAACGACGATGGGTCGAGCTACTCAATGACTACGAATGCGACATTCGTTATCATCCGGGTAAGGCCAACGTAGTAGCAGACGCCCTAAGTCGGAAGGAATATTCTGGTCGAAGAGTCAAGTCGTTGACAATGACTATCCATTCGCACTTTTCTAAGCAAATTCAGGCGGCCCAACTTGAAGCTATGAAACCTGAACATGTGGCGAGTGAATCCCTCAGAGGAATGGATAAGAACTTAGAAGCCAAGGGTGGCGGAGTCCTATATTTCATGGACCGGATCTGGACCCCGAAACACGGTGGTTTCCGAGACTTGGTCATGACCGAGGCGCACAACACTCGATATTCCGTCCACCCAGGCTCAGATAAGATGTATCTGGATCTTAAGAAATTATACTGGTGGCCTAACATGAAAGCAGAGATTGCTACCTTCGTAAGTAAATGCCTTACTTGCGCAAAGGTTAAGGTCGAGTACCAGAAACCCTCTGGTTTACTGCAACAACCATAGATCCCAGAATGGAAGTGGGAGCGGATCACTATGGACTTCATAACCAAGTTGCCCAAGACAACGGGTGGACTTGATACCATATGGGTCATCGTCGATAGATTGACCAAGTCTGCACACTTCCTACCTATCAAGGAAACTGATAAGATGGAGAAACTTACGAGAACATACATTAGGGAAATCGTGCGACTGCATGGTGTCCCTATATCCATTATCTCCAATAGAGATAGTAGGTTCACCTCAAGATTCTGGCAATCGTTGCAACATTCCCTAGGAACAAGGCTAGACATGAGCACAGCCTACCACCCTCAGACCGACGGGCAAAGTGAGAGGACCATTCAAACACTGGAAGATATGCTGAGAGCCTGCGTGATTGACTTTGGAAAGGCATGGGATACTCATTTACCTCTTGTTGAATTTTCCTACAATAACAGTTATCACACGAGCATCAAGGCTGCCCCATTTGAAGCCCTCTATGGCCGGAAGTGCAGATCCCCTCTGTGCTGGGCTGAAGTGGGTGACACCCAGTTAGCTAAGGGGCAAGTTTCTGACAGTACTCTCACAGGCCCGGAAATCATTCGGGAAACGACGGAGAAGATCGTTCAGATCCGTGAACGATTGAAAGCCTCTAGAGACCGACAGAAAAGCTACGCCGATAAACGTAGAAAACCATTGGAATTCCAGGTGGGCGACCGTGTTTTATTGAAGGTCTCACCCTGGAAGGGCTTGATACGTTTCGGAAAGCGTGGAAAGCTGAATCCAAGGTACATTGGGCCTTTCGAGATTCTCGCCAGAATCGGCCCAGTGGCTTACAAAGTCAATCTACCGAACGAACTTCGTAACGTACATTCTACCTTACACGTTTCTAACTTGAAAAAGTGTCTGTCCGATGAGACTCTTGTAATCCCACTCGACGAGATCGAGATCAACGAGAGCCTCAACTTCGTGGAAGAACCTGTAGAGGTCATGGACCGTGAAGTCAAACAGACGAAACAAAGCCGCATCCTGATTGTGAAGGTCTACTGGAACGCCAAGCGGGGACCGGAATTTACATGGGAGCGAGAGGATCAGATGAAACTGGAATATCCTCATCTTTTTACTTAGTTATTTGTAATAACCTAGTGGCTTAAACTCTAATTTCGGGACGAAATTCCCTCTAACGGGGGGATGATGTGACAACCCGAAAATTTCTCGCGTACATTCTTCAATTCTTATCAATATTAGACTCATTTTACTATATGGTAGTACCATTTAGGGTCTATTGGAGCGTTCTAAACATGATATAATCAAGGTAGGAGTGTTGAAATGGGTTAACTCGAAGTGTAGGAATCAAAACCGGGCCAAACACTCCAACGCTTGGAGTGTGCGGCCACACACATATGTTTGCGGCCTCACACCCTTCCCAACCGCACACTCCTCCTATATATATGAAATCCTTGGTCTCTTGATCATTTCTTACATTTCTTCAAAGAAAAGACTCAAAATCCTCTCAAGTATCATCCAAAAGGTAACAACTTTCACCAAGAACACCAAGAACACCAAGAACACCATGTTTCTGGCAGCACACACCATCTGGCAGCACACCTGGCCGCACACATGTGTTGGCAGCACACCAGGCCGCACACACACATATAGTGTGTATTTTGGCCATACACCTTCTTGTATAGCCTTATAAACCTTCATACAATCATATATGATTATAACACTTCATTATAAGTGTTTACTAGTCCTTAAGGTGGTCCTAAAATCATCAATTAGTTGTTCATAACACTAATTATATCCATATATGTGCCAATATATGCTAAATAGGATTCGCATGTGTACTCAAGTCACCACTTGACACCTAGCAACTAATCCAACATTGTCATCAGAACCACTCACTACAGGTGAGTTCATACCCCTTTAATTAACCTTTGAAATACTTTTAAATGTTTTAAATGCTTTTATGGGGGGAATACAAGTTGAATACTTATAGTTATTACATCAATCACATGTGATTAATAACTATAAAACCAATGATTTTATCACTGTTCAAACTATTTATCAATCTGTTTTACAAACTCTTTTACTTATCAAATACTTTTATTTTAACTTCATTATACTTCTTATAAATTGCATGCCCATATATGTATAGATATATAAGAAAATGTTTAAAAGGCTTAGGAAGACCATCCGCCCTATTTCCTTTTCCTCGATTTGGATGTGGTCTGGTGGGATGTCGGGTAGCCGTCCGAGGGTCGTTTCAATATTAATTATATATCATATGTGCATATATAGACATAAAAGTACTTCCATATTCATGCGTATCGGTTACATGATTAGTAAGTTACCATTGGGGTAACACAGGATTACACTTATACTATTGCTAGATCAATGAGTCAGTTCATTCATGAGTCAGTACTTAGTACTATGAGAAACATATACATTACATTACTATGAGAACATATACATTATAATACTATGAGAACATATACAACTATACTAGAGAAGAACATATACAACTATACTAGGAAGAGGAACATATACAACTATACTAGGAAGAGAACACATACAACGATACTAGTGTTGGGTTTTGAGCATTCTAACACTTCCTAAGTGTACATGCAACCCTAAATACCTTGGATCTATGTTTTCTCTATTATACATGCAAATAAGAACATCCAAGGTATTATCCTAATCTAGCATACAAAAACTATGAATGTAACAAGATAGAATACATACCTCTTGATGTAGCTTGATGTCTTCAAGCTTTAAGAGCTTAGCCCCAATAGTGTGGAAGCCTCAAGTGGAATCACAAATCACCAAGACACCTTGGAATACTTTAGAGAATATGATTACTTGGTTCTCTCTAGTGAAATTGGCTAGCCCTTCTTTAGTGTATCCACACTAGTGCCTATTTCACCAACCAAAGACATCTTTATATAGTATGGAGGATTAGGGTTAAACCCTAATACCCATGACCTTTCATTTCCTAGGATCCATGGGTTAAACACTCCATGGACTATCCATGAAAGCTTAGCCCAACCTAAATGAACTTGGCCCATTCCATATATATAAGAGTCCATATTTAATTAGTTCCTTTTGATCACTTAATTAATTATAAATTAATTCTTGATCAATACTAATTGAATAATATGATTCCATATTAATATATTAGAACTTATAATATATTAATATTAATCATAAACATACTATTCTCAAAAGATTATCCATATAAATTGTGTCGGTGAAGTGCAACCCAAATGGACCATGCCGGGTCGGGTCAAGTACATAGCAAATATAGTTATGGACTTAGACATTAATCCAACAGTCTCCCACTTGGATAAGTCTAAAACTATTATTGCGTATGACTTCAAACCTAACTGGCAATCATAGCTCTTAAAGCTGCTGTCGAACTCTGATCTTGTCAACGAACTTGTCCATTAGATAAGGGATCATATATTCCTCCATTCTAGATATCATATGGACTGAGACATGGATTATAATCATTCTCTCTGTCCATTTGTTGTTTCCCGATTTCCGATTTATGACGACTGACTAATTGAACGAATCAAATCAGTCCTGGCCCGGCCGAGCACTTCCATTTGTCATCATTAAATCATCGAGGGGCCCACAGATATCGCTTTTATCCCGAAGGTAAAAGGAACGGATAAACTTCGACTCATATGGCTTGTTCTACTACTTGTTGAATCATACACAAAGGCACGTTTTATAGCACCGAGTTACCAAATGCGTTTTCGTGCAATCAATGTACAACCAACTCATAGTAACAACTCATATCTCTAGGTTTGAAGAATATAAGATATTATTGTCTCATGATCACTCGTGATAAAATCCATGAAGTGATTCCAATGAGCGCGGGTTGAATCCAATACTCAGAACTTATGAGCACTCATGAGTGTTGTAGCCCTTTGTCCAACACCTTAGACCTCTACAAGCCAACCCATGACAGTCTTAATTCATATCTACTTCCAACATATGACCGACTGTGGATGGTTTGAATAATTAAGTCATTCCGGAAGAATAACCCAGTTTATTCGGGAAGTCAAAACATGCAAAGTGAAACACAATAATAATAGAATCCAATATGGTATCAACCCTTTGAACATAAATAAAACACCTTTTATTTATCACCATATGATTACATATTATTCATTGTATACTGTTTCAGCTATCAACTTTATTCTTGAATTTAAAACAATAGTTGTCCCATGCTCCAAGCATGTACACTATGTTTTCTTAAACACTAGTCATGCCATACACCAAGTATGCATACTATGTTTGTCTATGATCTTTACTTTGTGAACTAGATCAATTGAACATAACTTCAATGATTCTCTTTTCACACTCCCAAATCCTTACTGCAAATGCAAGAATTCCAAATTCATGCCATTTACTGAAATCTGTTAGATTCTAAACTTATATGCATTGATCCTCTTGTAATGATTATGCACAAAGTCATAAAGACTTGACAACAAACATTACAGAGCATTCCAAAGGAGATCAACTTCTTGGAAACATCCTTCTTGCATTAAGTTTCCTTAATCTTACACAGATTGAATAATCTCTAACTTTGAAACATTTCCAGATTCCATTTTGACTATCACTTCTGAACAAGAGTTGCCTCCTTACAGATTGTGTCAATATGGTCCTTCCAGAATTATCACTATACTTCCAACTGTCCTTGAGCAACCAATCTTTGGTAAACCTTAGATTGTCCTCGACAATTGTTTAATCCTTTTAGTCATATCCAGTTCTAAACCTTTTCCCTTCTTAATGCCCTAGGCATTTGAAAAATTCTAGAACGGATGATTATAGCACATGTAATCGATCCTATATCCGAAGCATATGGGACACGATTCATGATGTCTTACATAAAGACTAAACCAGTCTTTTGCTATAATATTTCCATTTCAATTTGCCAAGTTCTCATAATTCAGATTATGAAAAGGGATGCCGTAATCATAATCGAATTTTAGAACGCAAATAATGGACCCATATACAGAATTTCCTTATGTTGAGCCATTCCAACATGAAATTCATATATATCCTTGACTAAATGATTAAAACCTCAGATCTAAACCTTATAGATTTGATATGAAGTATAATTTCCTCTCCCTTAATTATAGCAAAACAACTCTTTCCCAATTGAAACTTTTGTTTTTCTATAATTAACATTGCTAACTTGCAATACTTATCATAATTATCATGCTCCCACTAACATGATGATTAATAGCATAACACTTATGCTCCCACTAGCTTTGACATGTACTCAGAAATCAGCTGGACTTCTAGAAATCAATACTTCATTGACTTTCTTACCAAAGTTCAGATTTCTGATGCTAGATTGTTTTGATAAAGCTGTATCAAAATCATACACCTTCCCTTAGATAGCACACTTGTGTGTCTAAACAATTATGAAGAGGTATGCCATAATCATAATGGTTAGACCTTTTTGCCACTTCTCACAAGTCCATGTTAGTGTGCCGGTTAACCACACGCGCTCCACTAACGACTTTGAGAATGCAAATATCACAATTGCTATCTAGCTAAAATCTACTTAGTGAAAGTGTTTCCTCACCATCATTTTCATGAATCAGAGAGAAACCTTATGACACTTAGATTTAATGGCGTATGTGTTCTTATCCATGTGAATTGTCAAAACCATAGTCACAAGACAAGGATAATGACAAATCCAAACTCATATGGATTGAACTCAATCTTAACTTCTTGCCACCTGGCAGCTCAAGGGCCTGCCATTGCTTCCAAGTTGTTGTGCAACAAATTGAGAACTCTAAGAACTCATATGCAAAGCCAACTTTAACTGGAATGGGCACAGATATGTCAACACGATAGGTTATAAACCTCAAGTCGTGTGCTAGTGAAGAACTTCAGGTTTTATTCTTGATTATTTCTTGAGACTTTCAAGACCTTTAAGACTCCCACTGTCCTCTTGACATATAAGACTCCCTTGTCAAATATCCAAGAGATAGTGAGGATTCTAATCAAGAAAAACACTTTACCCAATTGGCCTAAGTTGGTCTTTGTTTTATCCAAAACATCACAGCTTACCAATTTCAAATGTACAAGAGTAGAAAAACTTTTACTCTTACATTTGACAAGTGTTTTAAACCTTCTTTAAGACATGTCACTCAAATGAAAATCTTGGAGTATGACTCTAAGACTTGTATTGGAACGAAGTATGACTCATCTTCTTGATTTAACCATTTCAACAATTCAAGTTCCTCTTCTTAGTCATAAGAATGCACTAAGATTTCCTTAGAGAACTAATTTTGATATGGTTTCTTAATCATTAAGATGATCTCAAAACTGATACTAAAGTACTCTCCCATCTTTTCAGATATGAGAAACTTTTATCCTTCTGCCTAATTTGATTCTTCTTAACGATCTTTAGTGGTGGACTTAATCAGTGCACAAGAATGTGTACTCGATCCCTAAGTCCTTTACTTGACTCACACATCCATGTGAACAAGTAATTAGTCTTAATTTTCCAAAACTTGAAAGTTCTCATTCATCATGCTATACAACTTGCATGATTCCAAGTTTCGGTCCAGTTGAACCTTGGATGATGAGAATCTTTCCTTATTTGGTAAATTTAGACATTACCACAAATGAAAGAATCAATTTCATATTTCCACTCTTGCTCTTAACGGAATTATATAAGCAACAATTTTTCCTCAAATGCCATTGTAAGGATATTTTAAAATAAATAAAATCAAAAAATTTTCTTTTATTTTAAAACTTTGCGGAAAAACTATCCTTACAATCCATATGAAAACTTGTTGTTATCTATTCCTAAGCAATATCTCATAACTCCTAAGAAGTAGCTCAAGAATCCGATTTTTCAAACTATGCGATAGAAATCCATCTATGCGATCAGATTCAGCATATTCTTCCTTTAAGTTTCTTCACATTCCTTTGATTCTTAAACCATCACCATGCGACCCGGTCACATCATGTATCAAGAATCTCAGAATAGAAACTTAACAGAGTTAGATAGTGGATTTTACCTGAAGTAGAGTCAAACTTATTGACTTTAACATCCTTAGGTAAATTTGGCAGCTTCGCAACCAATGCCCTTTCTTTGGCAATACAAACATATGGACCCTTTGATAATGGTACACAGGACTATCACAGACTTAGCTTTTCTCTTTACCATTTGGTCAACCGAGTTGACTATGGCCGATCCCTTTCCATTGGGAAGAGAATGCTTTACTGGATATCCAATGTCATCATTGTCAATGTCCATAAAGTTTTAGGAAGTTGATCTTAGCAAATAGATAAGATCATTAAGGGTCTTGTCATAGTCTGTTTCATAGGTGTCCCAAAGGAACTCACTATGTGACTTAGAAAGTGATTGAACCACCAACTTTCTCAAGACTTTGACACCCAACTCTCCCGGCTTGTCAATATGTGACTACATCTCCAAGATGTGATCACACCTAGACCTTGCCTTGCCAATAGGGCTTGAGTGACCTTAAACTTTTCAAGAACTTGTGGGTTAGGGAGAATAGTTGGAGGAGGAGAAAGAAGTATGATATCCATGGGACATCATCTTCATTAGGAAACCTTGTTTCAAGAGATTTGGGAAGATCATAGGTGTCTAAACCAGACATCTTTTGGGAGATATTCAAGATAGTTGATTTAAAGTCCTTAATATAACACCCAATATGAAATATTAAGGCTAGAACCCAACAAACTATTTTATAACTTAGAAGAGGTATGCCGTAATCCAAGCTATAGAATATTTGAAGGTAGGTGAATGACGATTCACCAATTTCCACCAAGATAAACGAAATGTATAATTAGGTTTTAATTGGTTTTGAAACTCCTAGATCTTTGAGATTCATTGAACTTTTCAAAGGCATGTTTCAATCTCGAGTGTGCCCTTCAGGTTTTGTGACTGGGATGCCGAGGATCACAAAACAAGGTGTGAAGTAACCATGCAAATCACTTGGTACCCTTAATAAATTACCCCTCAATCGATGTGCCGGTTAACCACACACGCTCCATCGATACTATGATAAATATTAAGTCACCCTTTACCTACCTTGTTAAGTCCAAGTTAGTGTGCCGGTTAACCACACACGCTCCACTAACGACTTAGACAAAGTGTAAAGTGTAATTTCATGGATTAGCACCTTATTCACATTTTTCCTAAGTAACTAAGATTGGGTATTATTAAAAGTTTAGTTACTTAGTATTTTCATTAATACTTTTAATGAAGGGAGAATTATAGTCCTGTCAAACCCGTTCGGCTAACGACCCTCCACCGGTCAAGCAAGCGGTGGGTGAGAGTGGACACCCATTAAGTTGCCATTTTATAGGCAACAACCTTATACCCACCTTATAGACCGGCTTCGTGAATGAGGCGTACTAGCGGTAAGACTGACTTTACTCTTATACATATATATATTATTAACTTATAATATTATAAAGTATAAGGGTTGAATTTTAACTTTTAAAATTCTAAGGGCTAACTTGGAATTAAAGTATTCATTAGAGAAAACTTTACAAATTCCAAAACTTGAGGGCAAGTTTTGAAACTATTCAAAACTAATTAATTCCATAACTTATGTGTTTAAAGTAGTTTTAATCCAAAAACTCTTCAAGTTCCATAACTTGAGGACAAGTTATGGAAGACTTTAAACTAATAAAAGAATTAACTTTTCTTTATTTTATAACTTATGGAATTAATTAAGGTTACACCTTTTTTTATTTTATATTTATTTTATTAAATGAAGAGACTCTTGGTCCTCCATAACTTGAGGACAAGTTATGGAGTCATAAAACCATTTAATTAGAACTAGACTCTTCATTTTGTAACCTTTGCCAATTTTTATGAGTTTTATGATTCTTAAATGTGACTTTTCATATAACTTGAGGACAAGTTACAAAAACACATTTTAGAATCAATTCTTAGATTAATTTGGATTAAAACCAACTATCACATAATTTTCATCATTAATCCAAATTCACTCATAAAACAAGATAACACAAAAAACTTTTGATGATCCATAACTTATTCTTAAGTTATGTAATCCTTTAAAACATTAACACCAAATTTTGTAACTCCAAAAAAAAACTTTGAATCAATTTTTTTTTTTTAAAACCTTTTCAAATCCATAACTTATGGAGGTTTCAAAAAAAAAAAAAAAAAAAACTTTTTAGATCAAACTTTTAAAACTAATAAAATAATCATATTATTTTATCTTTTATTAAATTTGACCTATTCAACTCATAAAGCAAATTATTCAAATTTTACAAATAATTAGTCTTTCACAAGAACAAGTAATTATCTTAAAATTTGACGAACTTCATGTTTTTTTTCTTTTTTTTTTTTCAACTTTGAAAATAAAATATTTGCATCAATATAACAGAAAACAACCCGTGGCTTTGATACCACTGTTGGGTTTTGAGCATTCTAACACTTCCTAAGTGTACATGCAACCCTAAATACCTTGGATCTATGTTTTCTCTATTATACATGCAAATAAGAACATCCAAGGTATTATCCTAATCTAGCATACAAAAACTATGAATGTAACAAGATAGAATACATACCTCTTGATGTAGCTTGATGTCTTCAAGCTTTAAGAGCTTAGCCCCAATAGTGTGGAAGCCTCAAGTGGAATCACAAATCACCAAGACACCTTGGAATACTTTAGAGAATATGATTACTTGGTTCTCTCTAGTGAAATTGGCTAGCCCTTCTTTAGTGTATCCACACTAGTGCCTATTTCACCAACCAAAGACATCTTTATATAGTATGGAGGATTAGGGTTAAACCCTAATACCCATGACCTTTCATTTCCTAGGATCCATGGGTTAAACACTCCATGGACTATCCATGAAAGCTTAGCCCAACCTAAATGAACTTGGCCCATTCCATATATATAAGAGTCCATATTTAATTAGTTCCTTTTGATCACTTAATTAATTATAAATTAATTCTTGATCAATACTAATTGAATAATATGATTCCATATTAATATATTAGAACTTATAATATATTAATATTAATCATAAACATACTATTCTCAAAAGATTATCCATATAAATTGTGTCGGTGAAGTGCAACCCAAATGGACCATGCCGGGTCGGGTCAAGTACATAGCAAATATAGTTATGGACTTAGACATTAATCCAACAACTAGAACAAGTAACATTACATTACATATACATGAATACGTTAACAATTGTGATCCACTGTATCAGAGCATGCCTTAAATGTCATGGCCCGAGTTGTAGACAGAATTCTCTTGGAGGGAGAGCGTGAGTTTGCGTATAGATCTATACTGGATTGACTATCCTACACCTTGCTGCTAGCTACAGCCGAACCTGCAGGTCTGCGGGTGCCAAACGTCATTCCGTTCTACGACCATTCGTATGTCATTGTTACCAGTCAATAGTATGGTGCAATTAATCACATGATATCTTAATATAAATCCGGTTTAAGGTAGTTAGTATAGCAGTAGTTCCTATAATACAACACTACAGTACTACAATAATTTATCCCTTACATACATTTAGTGATTATTTCACTTAAACATTAATGTACAAACTATAATTTGATAATGATAGTTACACTTGGGAAAATTACACACTTTTATGATAAACAAACGTACAAAACAGTTACGCCTTGGTAGAAGGCTACTTTTAATAGAAAATATAGGTTTTTTCTGAGAGATTCAAACTTTTACAAACACGTACAAACATTCACATACTTTTATAACTAATGTTTACAAACTATTGTTTAAAAACTATGTTCAAACGTTTTGATACAACCACCGACACTAAAATACTTATGAACTCACCAGGTTAGTGCTGATAAACTCTTTCAAAATAACTTGTATTCTCAGGTCATCAGTAGACAGGTACCGATGCCAGCTTTTGAGAAGATGGAGCGCATCCAAGACTCATCTTATTATTTTGATTCACATTATTTTTGGTGTCTATAACTGTAAACAACACACTTGTATTAAAATTATATATTTAATGCAATGGATGATGTTGTTTGCTTGTTTACTTTTACTGTGTTGTGATACTTTACATGACGTCCTCCGCCGCAGAACGTTTCCGCCGTTCTTGGTTTTGGGGTGTGACAAAAAAGAAACAAAAGTACTAAAGAAAATAAAGCATCAAAGCAGAAAAAGTCCATCAAAAAGGAAAACTCCTGAAAAACAACAACTACAAGATTCAGACTCTGATTTTGAAAGTAATGATCCATCGAAGAAGGCAAAAAAAAGGAGTCACCAATCAAAAAAGACAAAAAAAAAACCAATGGTAATAGAATTTTACTCAATGAAAAATAGATGTTCACCAGAGGTATTACTATCTATAATCCTTGGGATGTGCAAAGAACAAAAAGAATTTGTAAGATCTATGGGTTTTGGAGCTTTGTTAAAAATTAAAATCATAGATATACCATTGAAGCTGGGATTTTATGTTCTTCAAAAATTTGATTATGAGAGAATGGTGATAGATATTGAAGGAAAGGAACTGAAAGTAACATCAGAGTCTGTTCATGACATGTTGGGCATACCAGTTGGTGGAACCAAACTTACACAAATGGATTAATGGCCTAAGGATGATACAAGTTATGATGAATGGAAGCAACAATTTAAAAAAGATTCAATCATCTGACCGAGTGCAATAAAAATGTTATTGTTTCTACCACACAAGCTGATTTCAATTTCAAATTGAACTTCTTAGTTTTTTTTGTCAACACATTTTGCGAGTCAACATCAATGGGAAGATGCAACATGTTTCCCTTGAGTTATATTTCAAGAAAAAAAGATATCAGCAACATAGACTGATGCAGCTATGTTTTGGACTGTCTTGTTAGAACAAAAAACTCATACATACCATACTCATATACCAGCTTCTTTGTTGGACCTTCAGCTTTCTTGGTGGTAAGTTATTATAATGTTTATACTCAATTTTTAATAATATTGATTATTCATAAACTAATAGCAAATATTCATATATGAATAAGAAAAATATATTTGTTCATACGTAATGCTTTACATTACTTATTCATATATGAATAAGTAAAAAATAATATTACTTGTTCATATATGAATATCAATTAGTTATCATTTATATGCAGTTGTTCTATGCTGATAGCATCCACTCAGAAGCTTTAACAGTAACACGTAAACGTCCAACAATTTGTTATTGGAGTTCAAAGAAGATTAGATATCGAGAGACATTTGAACAAGAAAAAGGTAGATTTGGACTTGGAGAATTAAACGAAGAATTTGTTAATGAACAAGATGAAGGAGATACAGATCTCGAAGACAGTGATTCTGATAAAGATGAAGATCATTCTGTTGAGGTAATTAGTTTGAACATGTTAATAATATATGATTACATTAAATTCTAATCATACTTCTTTTTATTACATAGGCATATGAATCAAAAATATCTAAAATGCTTAATAGTTTCGAGAGGATGAAGGAAAAGCTGAATTTAAAGCTCAATGATGCGATAACAAAATTCTCTGAAAAGGAAAGTTTTAGGATTTTCGAAGAAAAGATGACAAATATAATTGGTGAAGAAAAAACAGAAGGCACAACTATTTTTGAATTTCCATGTAATCAAACTGGATTTGAAGGAATCAATTTGACACCAATAATCTGTCAAAAAAATGATCAAAAAGAAAATGAAGATAAATAGGGAAATGGTGAAGAAGACAATGATAATGATGGAAGTCAACCAGAAGAAGATTATTTGCTTGATTCAAATGAAGCAGAGAATGAAAGAATAAAGAATGATGGAGATAATAATAAAAAAGAAGGTGAAACTGAAGTAAAAGAGAAAGATGGAAAGAACAATCAAAATGACAATGATGAAGAGAAAAAAGCTGATGATAATGAAGAAACAAATAATTATGAAGAGACTATTCAACAAATTGAAAATGAAAATTTGTTGGATAAAGTTGTTGACAACATTGTGGACAATGTCCTTGGAATTGGAATTTTAAGTTTAAATAGTCAAGAAGATGAAATCTGGAATCACCCTGAAATGAAAACTATTTTCGATAATATTGATATAGGTAAATTTTGTCTTACTTTTATTTTAAAAAAATATATAAAAATATTAATACACAATAACAATTTTGTTTATTAAATTTTGATCATGGTCACCAATGAGTACAGGTAAAACTAATACTCTTGCAGAAAAGGAAAAATCAGAAGGTGTACATGAACAAGGAACAAAAGTTGAAAAAACAAAGGGATATGATATAGGTAAATGAATGATTTAAAATATATTACAATATTTATATTGATTTTTTTAATAACATTGTTTATTCATAAGTGAATAATACACTATATAACTGAATAAAAAATAAAAAATATTCATATATGATGTATATGTTTCAGGCAAGGAAAACTCTGAAGATAGAAATAAAGGAGGAACAGAAGCTAAGAACACGAAAGACGGAGGTGAAGATAAACATACAAAAACTGAGAAAGGAAATGCAGAAGATAAAGGTAAATAGTTGAATCACTAATAAATGAATATAATAACTTTTATTATTCACAAATAAATAACGCAATATAAAAAAATAAAATTTTAATATTTCTTATTCATAAATAATGATATGCATTACTTATTCATAAATGAATACATTACTTATTCACATATGAATTACTTAATCAAAGTTCTTTATCTTTCAGGAAAGAAAAAGTCAGAAAATGAAAACAAGAAAGGAGAAAAAGCTGACAAGACAAAAGGAAATAAAAGAGGTAACAATTTGGATAAACATTTCAAAATATAAACTCAAATATTATAATTAACTTACAACTATTTATATGATAAATTTCCTGGCATGCAGATACTCATCCAAGCTTTAGTCTAGGTCTCAGTCAAGATTTAGATCAAACTTCAAGTAAAAAATCTAATGAATCTTCACCAAAAAAACCACTTACAAAGAAAAAAAATCAAAGACAACCATCAGAAGGTTGTTATCAGATTAGCAAAGAAAAATGTTCTTAATCCAATTCCAATCTCTGTATCAATCCTACTGAAGTAGGACCATCAAAGCATGATCTGGATCAACCAAGAGAGAAGAAGCTTGCTGATGCTTTCAAATCACCTTTCAAATGCAGAATAACAGACACAAAACCCAAACTGACACATCATGAGAGTATTGTCTGTGAATGGTTGTTCAACTTATAAGGCAATACATCTTAAGTAACTTTATTTTATATATATTCATATATGATTATTATATAGATAATAATCTATGATATTTTGATTATATATTTGCAGAGATGTGGTTGTCTAGACAAAATATGGTCAGATAACAGAAAGAGCAGTTATGGAAAGTCTATACGCAAACACAAAATTTTTTGGAGAAATTTTAGACACTTGGTCTGATTTACTTAACCACCAAGAACTGGAAAGGGATTTTTGAAATTCACCATACAGACTCTTCTTGAAAGTTGGAGTTTCTGTAAGTTTATGTTCTAACCTTAATTCCTTCCTTATTGATAAATGAATACACCAATATGATGTATTCATTTATGAATATTATATTTTTTTACAACTGAAATTCACATATGATTATACAAATATGATGTATTCTTTAACATAAGTATATATATTCAACTAAAATTCACATATGATTATATTGGTTACAGACTGCTTATCTAACTTCAACATTGCTTGATGAAAGATAGTATGAAAAATTCAAGGAGAACTTTCATAACAGTATCAATGGGTACAAAAAAATCTTGAACATAAAAGATATTGACATGGTATGTTAATTAAAGTTGTTTTTTATATATATTTTATCAACAAAATACTTACCATTATATACATAAAAACAAGTATTCTTTCCAGTTGTTAGAAGTGCTGACATTTTTGTGATTGTCTTCAACTTAAAGAAACCATCAATTGAAATTCTAGACAATAGTGCAGTTGAGGGGGATTATGAAGGGAAATACGGAGTAATATTGAAACCTTTGGTATGTACCCAATTCACAACAACATAAAAGAAACAATTTATTACATATCTAACTTTTATTTTATTTAATGATCTGAAAAATTTATTTGTGAGATACTTTAAAGAAATAAACCATCCAAGAGCAAATGCAATCTTAGAAGAAAGTATCAAACCCCAACGACTTGAAATGTCATGGAGAACAGTTAAAAACAAAGTTGATTGTGGGGTCTTTGCAATGAGAGATATGGAACCTACATGGGACAACCACTCTCAAAGTGGAAACCAGGTCTTCATAAAGAAAGTGTAGTTCAGCAAACTACTTTAGAGAAGCTCAGGCAAAGATATGCACACATAATGCTAACTTCTGAAATTAACATGTTGAAGGCTAAGTTGTTGGATCTTGCTGAAAAATATCAAAAAGTTGAATTCAAAGTGCGTACTGATCATGAATACAAGGCTATGCAAACAATTCAAAAAAGGTTAAAAGAATATTGATGATTGCTTGTGAAGATGAAAGAATGTTGAAGTGTGATGCTATAGAATAGTTTGTGTGGAAGATGATTGGATTTGAAGTACATGTAAGATGATTCTGAGAAACAAGTTTTAAATGGTTTGTTAAATGTTATTGAACATTGTTTTAATATTTTGTGAAATGCTTATGAGCAGCTTTTATTATCTTGTGTTGAATGATTATGTAATAGAAACAACTTCGCTTATTTCTGTCAGTTTTTTATATTTAAATATTTTCAAAGTTTATTTATGTTTATTCATAAATGAATACGAATATGATATATTCATTTATGATTAAATTAGGAGTAATATGTCAGCATAACAAAGTTCATATATGAATATAACAAATTTCAGATATGAATATAACTAACTTATTAGTAGAAACAAGTTTGCTTATTTATGTCATTTTTTTATATTCAAATATTTTCAAACTTTATTTTTATTTATTCATAAATGAATACGAATATGATATATTCATTTATGAATAAGTTCAAATTAATATGTTAGTATAACAATGTTCAAATATTAACATAAGCAAGTTCAGATATGAATATTACTTATTTATTAGTATAACAAATTTCACATATTTGTATTCATTTATGAATAATTTACAATATCAATATAACTTATTTTATAGTAATTTAAAAAACAAATATCAACATCTCAATTTACCATATCAATATAAATGTGTATTATTCATACATGAATATTATTGTTTATTGTTTTTATCTGCATATATTCATAATGAATAAAACCAAAAAACATAAAAAAAAACTAAGAAATCCCTAACTGTCTTGTGCTGATTTAGCGGCTCCAACTCTTTCTGGACAAGTACGTAAATTGTGTGGAACTCGTTTTCCACATCCTGAACACATTCTATGTTCTTTTTTAGAATTTTCATATGCTACTTCACCTGCACTTGGAATTCTTTTCTTGATTCCAAAATCTTTATTGCTTTGAACTTCAGGAACATGAATATTAATCTCTTCTGGAATAGGAATAGTAACACCCAAATGCTTGCATATGACTTCACCATCTGTCTTGCTTTTCAATCCAGGAGAAATATGATCACTCTCAAATTCCTTCAACAACATTTGTTGTTTCTCAGCAAACAAAGCCAATCTCTTTTTTTCATCTCTTACAATATCCAAATGTGATTCAAAACTATAATATGAATCATTGAATAGCTTTACATTCTCACAATCACCTGAATCGGATTGAACAGAACTAAAACGATAATTTCTTGATATCACATCCTTTCTCTATCTCTTCAAAATTTACCTTTCAGGAATTTCTTTAACACCACATCTCATCATTATTGTAAAAGCATGTCTGCATAAAACACCCATACGCTTAAAATGTTCACAACTGCAATTTATTTCTTTCTCTTCAACTTTTATTTCAACCTGATACAAAAACAAAATTTACACATTTACATTCATATAAGAATACTCATATCAACACTCATATATTCATATAATATTCATATATTCATATATGAATATTGATATTCATATATGAATATTGATATTCATATATGAATATTGATATTCATATATGAATATTGATATTCATATATGAATATTCTCATATTCATATATGAATATTATTACATTTTTCATAAAAAACTAGTAAAATTACCTTAAATTCATTTTTAAAATCACTTTTACTGTTGTTGTGCTGCACAATGTAAACTTCCCAACCATCTTCAATACCAACACATGAGTATGTACAGAAAAAACATGCTTTATATATTTCTTTTTGCACCTCAAAAAATAATGTACTTGTATAAACCTTTGATGCTTGCAGTTTTATTTCTCAAGGTGTTTGCATTTTATATGATGCTTTCTTTGATGCCTTATCAAGCTCTCGTTGAGTATTCCTTTGCTTTTGAATGGCAGTGTCGTAATTCATCATGAAATTCAAAAGTAAGTTCCCACTTTCTGAGTGTGTATTAAAGAATGAATTCATACTCTCTGACCTAGATGTAGTCTTCATCAAACCACACATTGGAATATCACTAAAATATCCAAGTATCCATGAATCACGTATTGTAAACATGTATTTAAACCATCTTGTTTCTTCAAGATTGAATTCCTTCATAAGCAAACCCCACTTCACCTCAAAAACATCAGGTTTCATATTAATATCCCAAACAAGCTTCGAAAACCTTTTTCTAAAGTCTGTGTTCGTAAATAAATCATCTGATATCTGTATTAAAACAAAAATATTCACAAATGAATAAATAATAATAAGTAAAATAACAATCAATATTCATAAATGAATATACTAATAAGTAATATATTTGAAATATATTAAAATAATACCTTTTTTTCAATTTTTTCATTATATGCCACATACATAATCGGTGCTTTGAATTACGAAACACATTCTCAACAGTTTGTTTTATTGCAACATCTTGATCGGTTAAAACAAGTGTTGGTACTTTCCCATGAGTTTTAAGAAATGCTTTAATCAACCAAGAGTAAGACTCAATGCTTTCATTGCTTAGCAACCCAGATCTAACAGTAACCAATTTTTTATGATGGTCAATAGCAGTAAACGGAACAAAAACCATTTGATACCTAACACACAAAAAAAATGTTTATTAAAGTCAAATTTTGATGTATTAATAGGTGAATATAAAAATATTCATATATGAATAAGCTATAAACAAAAGTAGATAAAATAACTTACTTGTTTGTTCGGAAAGTCGCATCAAACGAGATAACATCACCAAATTCAGCATAATATACCTTCTCCATTTCATCAGCCCAAAACATACAGTCCAAAACATCATCTTGACAATTAAACTCAAATGAGTAATTTGGATAGTGAGCTCGACGGTCATTCATTGTGTTTACTATCATTTCTTTATAACAAATAACCCTGTTGATATCTCTCCTTAATTTTTTTATAGTCAACTACTTTTGGCTTTACAAAATCATACCCAACTCTCAAACTTGCCCTCAACTTATGAGCCATACTTGGACCTTTTTTTTGATGTGGAAGCACGCACAATAAACTCTTTTTCTAAATATGACATTTGTCTCGCTTTTTTTTAAATCGCTTCTCTTCTCAAGTGGATGGTTGTGAAGTTCAACAAACTGAAAAACTTTATAATCTAGAGTTCCATACATAGATTCAAATATAATCTTTGCTTGACAACCAATAGATCTTGAATTTGAATTTCGTTTCCTCCTAACACCACTTGTACCTAATGTGTCACAAGATTTCTTTTTCTGTTTACCACCACGATTACATATAACATGTTTCTTCTTTATAATCTTGTTATCAAACCTTGACTGTGTGCTCAGTCTAACATCAAAACCACCAATTTCAGCATACTCATAATACATTTTGATAGCCAACTTTAATGATTTGAAGATTAAACCCTTAAATGGAATAAGTTGAACAGATACATCTGGCTTATAGACATGTTCTCCAATTATATCATCACAATATTGCACATCATGTACTGAACTTGAAGATTCGCCACCTAAAACAATAATGCATGAATACAACAATAATATATATGAATACATGAAACTCATATAAATAAAACAAAAAACATTCATATATGAATAAAACATTCATATATGAATACATAAAATTCATGAGGATTCAAAATATATAAAATAAAACATAACTTATTCATATATGAATAAAACAAAAAAATAATAAATTAGAAATTACAATTATCACACGTTTATTCGTATATGAATAAGACAACAATTTATTCATATTAACATATTAATATGTAAATAAATGATAATCAACAAAATTAAAAACAACAAAATAATTCAATAACTGATATCTTCAAAAAATAAGTTCTCAACATCTTCTTCTTCATTCTCACTCATAGAAGAATACAAATCACCATCAATAACACTAGAATTCGATATAATACACCAAATGATCTATATAAATAAACAAAAATAATCTTAATATCGAATATATCTCACAAAAAAATTCGTAAAGATGATAACCTGTTTAATTTCGAATATATCTCACCTCAACGTACAAAATATCTGAAAGAAACTTAAATCATATATGATCAGATGATGTAATTAAGCAATCTCTCTCAGTACAGAGCGTAAAAACTACAACGATATATCCGATTAAAAATTAAATCAGCTGTGATTTGAAATAAATATCTCAAACTACTTGACAAAAATCCAATGAAATAACTCCAATACATATTCGAAACTTGATAATCTTGATAATGAACTCCGATTAAACAACTCCAAAACGAAGATAATAAGCGTAATTCCAAACAAATTATAAAAAGCAATAATCTTAATAATGAACTCCAATCTATCCGATTCAAACGATATATATACCTTATCAAATCGGAAACTAAACACGAAGTAGAAAACTCAAACACAGATGCGAAATTAATGGAATGAATATGTATAATTGCTAACGAGTTATATAAAGAAAATAATCTTGATAATGAATTCCTCATATCCGATTCAAACGAGCTAAAGATATTATCAAATTGGAAACTGATAACAATGAACAGGTAAGTTCTATGTAAAAAAGTTGCTAATTTACAAAGATACCCTTAATGAAAATGGACACACACATTTTTTTTAATTTGAACATGTTGGATAAATGACTGACTGAGAATGATTCCCCTATTCTCAACCTTTTTTATTTTCTCAATTGAACTTACCTCTCTCTTTCTCTCTCCCTCTCTCTCTCTCTCTCTCTATATATATATATATATATATATATATATATATATATATATATATATATATATATATATATATATAGGCTTAGGTTATTCTATTTAAAGTAATTATTGTGTTATTATATATATATAAATGTGAGCCAATCAAATTTACTTATTTTAAGAAAGTGATTAATATATATTATTGACTTAAATATAATTGAAAAATATCATCTTAATTAATTACAAGGGTAATTTAGTCAATTAATATAGATTTAATAAATGAAAATTGCAATTTTTAGGCATCATACATTCTATTAATTTTCAAAATCCGATTTTACGAATTATAATTCTTTTAATTCGGATATTCTGACAGAATATGTTTATGAGTATATTAAAAAATAAAAATATTTTTGAACTATAGATATTAAAAATATTGTTGAACCTATTTCTTGATCATGACTTTAAAAACTTCTTGTAGAATAACAAATTCTTGAACAATCAATCAATTGACGAATAAAAACAAAAAATACATTATTTCTTATAGAATACGGGCAACAATTGTTAGAAATTACATTTATTGTTAAAGAATAAAACTAAAAAAACTTTCTAAACGGGAATGAAAATATCAAAATCTAACAACGACACTAATACATTCTAAAAGAATAATGTTTCTTAGAATCACTTTCAATTTTGTGGTCCGTTCTTCAAGCATCAACTTCTGTGAAAACAAAACGAAATTGTAGTTTAGATTCCAATAATGCATTAGCAAATGAAAAATAAAAAGCTAAATTCCTTTGGAAAAAGATGTGGACTTGTGAATTGCACCAAAACCAATAAACAAGAATTATAGAACATGCATAAATCAGTGAGAAAATATCCATACTCCATTCCAACAGAATTAAAATTTATGATTCCATTCCAACAAAATTGGAATTTGTAATTCCATTCCAATAGAATTGGAATCTCACCAATATCATCCATTCAATCATCTACATAAACAAATTAATTTCAAATGAAAGAAGCATCAAAGCATCTATGTATTTTACTAATCGTTCTAGACTTGTACAATTCTAATTCAAACATAACTAAAAATGAAATATACTCAAACAACTCAAAATTAAAAGTCTAAGTCTAATATATTAATTGAAACCCTTTCTTATCAGTTCTAATTGAAAGCCAACTTGCCTACTGCCCACTAAACAAATCTTTCAATCCAATTCAGATTCAAACCAAGTTTAAAACTCCTAAAATTATTCATGCTTAGATTGAAGTTTGAAGCCAAGACATGGGAAAATAATTAATACCATCGATGGTGTATCATTATCAACCAATCAAACAAACTATCAATTATCAAACAGAAACTGAGTTACATAGATGATGGAACTGAGAAGTTGAGTTCTAAAATTCTAAAACAATGTAACTGGATTCAAATAATGAGATAAATATTTGATGAAAACTTATTCCTTTATATCAGTG
The DNA here is from genome assembly GCF_002870075.4 of Lactuca sativa. Lineage (NCBI taxonomy): Eukaryota > Viridiplantae > Streptophyta > Magnoliopsida > Asterales > Asteraceae > Lactuca > Lactuca sativa. Next base: position 41,501,620 of record NC_056629.2, on the reverse strand, counting down.
AGTATAGGGTTGAGGGCAATTGCAAAAAGTAAAAATAAAAGCATTCAGTTTTTAAAATAATAGAAAATTTGAAATTCTAAAACTAAAATTACCTCTGAGATGGAAGCTTGAGCTAGGTGATGAACAGTCGACCATTTCTCTATCCACCGATTGAAGTAGTTTACAACAGTTTGAACTCTTGTTTGTTGAAGCATGATTGCCGAAACCCACACAACTTATGCTTTTCTATCTTTGTCCTCATCATCGGAATCGTTGATCCTCCGCCGTGGAAGGTCTCTCCGGTTAACGTTGTACCATTTCAACAAGGATGCCCTAATTTCTTTAACTTCGTCTTCCTTAAATTGAAAATATTCTATGTCACCGATGGTAAATGTTGGTTGCATTTTTGATTGGGAGACCTTTCGTGCTCTCTTTTTGGATTCGGTGATGGCTACTTCAACGACGGGAGTGGGGTTCTTCAGTATCTTCTTCATCGTCGCCGGGAAATTAGGTTAGTAGCCGATTGGATAGTCAACGTGGAGGAGTCTTCAACCGGTGATAAAGATTGATCCTACATCAGTGATGAAGATTGATCAGATTAGTCGTAGGTCGTATATAAAAGGGGGGGGGGGGGGGAATTAGGTAAAAATCAACATAACTTGCAAAATTATAGGGAGTATTTGTGGAAGTTATTTCTCAAATTACCTAGTTACCCTTATTGATTTATTTAATTATTGTTTTTTCTATTAAGTTTTGATTGGTCCACAATCATGCATATAATAATACAATACTTAGTTAGAATACCTGAACCTCTCTCTCTCTCTCTCTCTCTCTCCCTCTTTATATATATATATATATATATATATATATATATATATATATATATATATATATATATATATATATATATATATATATATAGAGGTAAGTTCAATTGAGAAAATAAAAAAGGTTGAGAATGGGGGAATCATTCTCAGCCACTCATTTAATCTAAGCATAAAAGACACGGTGACAAACTTGTAAATATGATTATAACCTTCAATCTCAAATACGTAACATCGATTTCTTTGTTGAATACTCCGAATTTGAATTTCCCAGATTCGTAAACGAACTCATTTGGAATCGGAATTTCTTTGTTGTTCATGAAATTGGAATTGGAGTTTTGGACTCGCGGTCACAGTCGACATTAAAGGACTCGAAATCGGTACTCACAGGTTCCTAATCGGATTTTCAGAAATCAAAATCAAAATGTGAAATTGATCAGACATAGGATGTCGCATCTGAAGTCGGAAGCTTTTGAAATTGGAACATATATTCTAATCAGAACAGTTCGCGTCTTGATTATTAGTATTACAAAGAAATCTGGAATCGGGATTTCAAGGTTTCAAAATTGAAATCGGATTTTTTTTGGAATGAAATGAAAATCGGAATTACACGCTTCAAAGTCAAAATCGGAAGTATATAATGATTTGGAATTGATAACTTGAATTGGAAGTATCATGTTTTTAACATTTTTAAAAAAGTTAACTTGTATGCACTCCAACTGTTTGATGAAATACATAAACTAAATTACCACGTTATATTCACATATGAATATGTTTTCCGACCTGAATCAGTATATGATTATTAACAAAAAAAAAATATGTAAGTCTGTATGTTATTCATATGTGAATAACGTATAAAAATTATATATATTTGTGAAAACACATTGTAATATTCATATGTGAATATATTGTGTAATATTCATAAGTGAATATATCATATTATATTCACAAGTGAATATACTATGTAAAATTCACATGTGATATACCATGTAATATTATGTAATATTCACATATGAAAATATCATATAATATTCATAAGTGAATATACCATCTAATATTCACAAGTGAATATACTATGTAATATTCACAATTGAATGCATCGTCTAATATTTAAATATGAATATACTATGTTTATTATATGCTATATTCATATATGAATGATATTTAAATTAAAAAAAAATTGAACATACTTTTTATTCATAAGTAATAATGTATTTTTTTCGGACAAAAAAACATTGTTTTGAGGTCCTAAGCAAGTTTGTAATTCATATGTGAATAACATATAAGAATTATATCTGCATGTGAACATATGTATTATTCACAAATGAATATATATGTAATAATCAAATGTGAATATATATATATATATATATATATATATATATATATATATATATATATATATATATATATATATATATGTATTATTCACAAATGAATAAAACTGTCAATAAAACCGAGAACTACAAAATATATAAAATTAAAGATAAAAAAAGTATTTGATAAGAATATATATTTATTTACATACAACTAATCTTTTTAGGTTAATAAAATAATTATATAAGCATATATATTTTTATTAATGTTATATTCATTTGTGAATAAATGATAACTTTTTTTTTCGGAAAATTATAAAAATAGAAAAACGTCATTTTGAGGCCCTAAACAATCCCGAATGGCCGAAAAACACCGTACGTCACGACGAAGCGGTGAGTTTTGTAAATCACACCATTTTACATCAAATATGCGAATTTCATCCAATTCCGAGACTAAACTTCATTGCGGCAAATTGTTTTGATGATGTCACTAAATTTTCATTCCTACTAGTAATGACATCATCATGACATGCTATTTTTTCATATATGAATAAAGTTTAGAAATCATTACGACATATTTACTGATGATGTTACTAACTTCAATCACACTAGTAAAAACATCATTGTAATCTGTTATTTTTATTTATGTGAATAAGCTATACATGTTGATTTATTTATTTTGTGAATACAACCTTTATATATAAAAATAAATAATACACTATAAGAATTGGTTTATGAATAGTTTTTTTTGTATATTGTAACAATATTATTTTACATGTAAAATCAACATTATACTAAGACAAACAACATTGTATTGGTTAATGAATATCATTTGCATTTGAATTTTACACGATCAAAATGAAGAATATATTAAATTGTATAACATTTACATGTGAATATAAAAACATATTGTCTTCGTCAATGATATCTTCTCAATTACGTCAACCAATCGTCAACCACCGGGATATAAACCAACCATTGATTGAAATGTTATTCTTTTATTGAGTTAAAACGATGCCTGAAAAACATGTGAATACACATAAAAAATGTTAAAAATATACTTTTAGTTCAATATAATAGCGATTTATCACATTCTAATTATCATATGGTATATTCACACATGAATGTATAATCATATGTGAATATTATATGATATATGTTGTTTATATTGTATATTTACATGTGATATTACATGGTATATTCACAAATGAATATTACATAGTATATTCACATATGAATATTATATGGTAGATTCACATGTGAATAGTATATGGTATATTTACTTGTGAATATTACACATTCTAGACAAATCTAAATGTTGCATGGTATATTCATTCATGAATATTACACTGTATATTCACATATGAATAATATATAGTATATACACTTGTGAATATAATACAATATATTCATATTTAAATATTAAATGATGCATTCATTTGTGAATATTACATAGTATTTTCACTTGTAAGTATTAAATGATATATTCACTTATGAATATTAGATGATATATTCATATGTGAATATTACACAGTTTATTCACATATGAATATTACACAGGATATTAACATATGAATATTACAAGGTATATTCACAAATATATATAATTTTTATATGTTATTCACATGTGAATAACATATAAAATTGTATATTTGTTTTGTGTTTTAATAATCACATACTGATTAAGGTGCGAAAACAGATTCATATGTGAATATAACGTGGTGATTTAGTTTATGCGTTTCATCAAACACTTGGAGTGCATACAAGTAAGTTTTTTTTAAAATGCTAAAAACATGATACTTTGACTATTTAAAACTTACAAAATAGTAGATTGATAGAGAACTATATGAAATTTTTCAAAAAAAAAAATGATTTGACGTTTTTCTAACCTTAATTTAGAAGTTTTGTCTGATGATTGATGTTGAATGAATGATATGAAGTGAAATTGTTGTTGATTATCGATGATGTTGATCTAATGACACTGGGAGTATAATTAATCGTAGATGTTGAAGATATGCTCGAATTCAAACATAATTGAAGGTTAGATTGAAAGAACCAAAAACGTTTTTTTTTTGTCTACTGTTGAATGATGTTGATGAACGTGTTTTTGACGAAAATGGATGATTGATTAACACTGGATGATGTTGATCGAGGATTTAATTGAAGAAATCTGGATGATCGTTGAAGGTTGGAGAAGAAATTTGGATGATGAACGATCGAGTAGTAATGAATTTGAATTGTTATCAAATTATCCAGAATTATGTATTTGTGATTGAAGGATATTATATCATATTTACAATTTTGCCACCGTGTATTTTATGTTAAGATGCTAATTAAATGATTGGCTGAGAATGATTCCCCCATTCTCAACCTTTTTTTTTCTCAATTGAACCCTCCTCTCTCTCTCTCTCTCTCTCTCTCTCTCTATATATATATATATATATATATATATATATATATATATATATATATATATATATATATATATATAAGATCGGGTGATAACTCTTCTTAAAATGAGAGCTCGTGAGGACACCTTAAAAAATTGAAAAAAACTCTAAAAAAAATACAAATTATAAAATCGAGCATGGTACTATATCCGGAAGAAAAAAATTAGAAAAAATTTGCAACATTAAATTGAAGCATGGATCATTTTTAGGATCCATGATTCAATTTTAATGATGCAAAATTTTTTGTTTCAATTTTTTTTTCCCGGATATAGTACTATGCTCGATTTTATGATTTGTATTTTTTTTAGATTTTTTTTCAAATCTTTTTAGGTGTCCTCACGAGTCGTAACTTTAAAAAGAGTCATCACAGGAAGCGGACCATATATATATATATATATATATATATATATATATATATATATATATATATATATATATATATATATATATATATATATATATATATTGTTTTGGTCGAAAATCGATAAAATGTAATTCAACCAAATTGTAAAAGAGACTGTGATTTTATGATTTGTATTTTTTTTAGATTTTTTTTTCAATTCTTTTTAGGTGTCCTCACGAGTTCTCACTTTAAAAAAAGTCATCACAGGAAACGGACCCTATATATATATATATATATATATATATATATATATATATATATATATATATATATATATATATATATATATATATATATATATATATATATATATATATATATATTGTTTTGGTCGAAAATCGATAAAATGTAATTCAACCAAATTGTAAGAAAGACTGTGATGTTAAACTAATACGGATGTAGAGTAATGATCAAAATAAGACAAGTGAGTTACAAGGAAATCCATTGATCCTTTATAGGATCTTCGACATAAAACATTGGGAGGTGATAATGATCACCTGCCTTTTTTTTTTTTTTTATTGATATGAATGTAAGATTACTGAAATGATGAAGATAATGCGGGTACAAGTGTAATAATAGAGCTAATTGTGTATGTAGTGTGTGACTTACAAATGTTATTTATAGGCTAAGATAATTAACTAGAAGTCTGAGATTTTTTAGATCCTCTTTGAACAAATATGTGTACATTGTTTGACTTAGTATTCCCGGTTCATAAGCTTGGTTGAAGTGACTCTCCGTTGAGATTGAGTATTGTGTGGTTACTAATTCTGCACATATGAGAAAAAAAAGAATATAACCGTTATGATTGTTAGAAAATATTAGTGATAATAATCAGGATGCTAAGATATGTTTAAGGATCCTAAGAATTCAAGATTATTAAGGATCCTGAATATAATCCTGGATTCCTCCCCCTAAAAATTGCCCCTAAATTATACCTACAAAATATTGAGGTTAGTTTTCAGATATTTAGAGGCATAATTTTAAAGTAAAAAATGAAGTAAAAAGTTCTAACACATAGGGTAATTTAAACTCCAACGAATAGATTTATAGCGATTGGAATATGTCAAATCACCCTTCTACCTTTACATGATTCCTATATAAACAGGGTATTACGTCTTTTAATCTCGTCATACTTTCTTCCGAACGTTCATTGAATACCATCGAAGGCACTACCTTTTTCTACTTTTCTCCTTCGTCCTTTTCTTTTAAATATGGTAAAAAAAAATGAGCTCGCTCTTGCGCAAACATCATTGCTATACCTGATGATGATTTCTTAGATCAGAAAATCCTTTCCTTGGAGGAAACTTGTATCTTTGACGACGACCATATTGAAGCTTTGAATTCGTTTGGAACCTTTCCCGCCGGTACCGTTTTTAAACATTTTGATGCCAAAATTCAACCGGATTTTATTTCTCTTGTTTGGGTTTACTTTCATGAGTATCCTTTCACTTTAGGTCTTTCTTATGCCTTCTCCATGATTATCTCTGAATTCTTCGAAATTACCAAAAAGTCATATATCGAGGCCATGCCTGTGCTTTGGAGGATCCTTTCATCTGAATCGTTCCATGGGGCTTAACATTGGTTTAAAGGAGCTCGGCTATGTCTATGAACTTTCAACTTTTAGGAACTCTCGTTTCCTGTTAAAAGTTAAGATTGAAAAATCATCCCTTATCTTGAAGTCTAAGTATAATGACGGTGCTTGGAAAGGGAGTTACTTTTTCGTGAAACGTGACTTGATTCCCGGTGGAAATCTTTTACCTCAATTCTAGGTCAAAAAGGGTAGGATTTCTTATCTCTATAGTAAAGATCCTGATATTCACAATTCTTATTTTGTTTGATTCTTTGCAGCTTTCAAGTTCGACGAGCTAATTCGTCCTACTGAAGATAGGATTAAGAACTTCCTTGCTTTGCCCGAGATTGACAGGACATTCAAGCTTGATCCTTCCAATCACCAAGAAAGTTGAATTGCCATCGTCCCTATGGATGACGGTAAGGATCCTTGAGTACTTTCATCTCTTGTCTTGGGAAATTTTACAGTTTTCTTTAGTATTCCCAGGATCCAAAGCCACAAGCACCAACGCTTATTTCTCCGTTTTTGATCTTGATATGACCATGTTAGGTGGACATTATTTTGTGAAGAAAGTAAATATTGGCTCCTACCTCGTCTCAAAAAAGTCCCATATCAATCTGACTATGAAGACTCTGGGATCCCGGAAGAGAAAAACTATTGAGGTTACGAACTTGAGCTTGGAAAATCTTGGAGCCAAGGATGCACTCCAGAAGCAGGTCTCCTTTTCTCAAGATGTAAGTGTCAGTGTAACTCTTGTTCCTTATGCTTTATCTTTCACTCTTTCTGTTGTTATTCTTGTTTTAGGTCTCTGATCATGTTTCTACACACTTGAGGATCCGGGCAAAAAGGGCTGAACAAATTTTGCAACACCTTGTTCAGGATCATTCTGTGATTCAGGGTTGTGGGCTAGAAGTCGATTGTGTAAAGACTTTGGGCCTTATGGAGGCAATGTTTAAACCTTTTGGAAGGAGTTAATGATGGTTATGAGATCTAAACCCTTGAATTGTGTTATGGAGTCGAAGGGTAAAATAGGAAAAGTCATAGGTTGGGTTCTTGCATCCAATATGGATTTTTGTTCAAGAATTTTTTAGTCCAAGACATTTAGATAATATTTTTGAGCTCTTCAATACCTTTCTGTGGATATAAAGAACGTCGAAAACGAAGTTGGAACGAAGAAGTTACGACCGTTTGAAGTTAGGATGATTTTTGGGTCACCCGCGTACGTTGGGCGTAAATTGAGTACGCTGGGCGTACTGAGTATGCCTGAGTATGTTGGGCGTAAATTTAGTATGCTGGGCATACACGAACAGTTCCTAAACCCTATTTTCGTGGTTTGAGCCGTATTTATGCTCCTTAACTCCCCCAAACCCATTCAATTCTTGGCCTCCACCTCCCCAACACCCTCTCTTGTAACCCTAACCCTAGATTGAGCCTTGTAAGCAAAAAGAATGTGTTTTTAAGTGCCATGGAGTGTTCTTGGTGCACCTTGGAGAATAAGGAACTCATTGAAGAAGTGTTGGTTGCATTGTAGCTTGTAGGTCCAGACTTTGTTCACCTTGATCTTTCTTCTAGAGGTATAAAGTTTTAATCTTGATGATGAAATTGTTAGATCTTGCTAGTTTTGGGTGTTATGAGCTTTTGGTCACTTTAAGTGCATAAAGTTTAGATCTTGAAAGTTTATGACCTTGTTAAGGATAAAGTTGGAAACTTTATCCATTTAAACATCATTTTGATTCAGATATGAAGTTTGGAGACTTGTACTTAATGTTTTAAGCTGAAAAAGATAAACTTTTAGGTCCCTTTGAGACTTAAAGACTAGATTTTGTTTGTTGGGACCATTCTTATGGATAAATTTGGAAACTTTATTCATTATGGAACCATTATGAACCATAAAAATTTAATCTTGGCCCTTCTATCCCTTCCATACAAGAGTTGTGATGACTTATTGGGTTAAGAGCTTAGGGTTTTTGACATTAAGCACTTTATAGCCATGCAAAGTAATAAAGTTGGAAACTTTATGACTAAGCACATCATTTTGGGCTTGGATATGAGTTTTGGACGTAAGGGCTTAATACAATAAGCTTTTAATGGCGTTTTGGGACTTGGCTGCTTACGCTGGGCGTACCTATCACACCCCAGCCATCAGTGGAAACACCGGGTAGTGTAACGTCATTCTTCGTATCACAGTTATATAACATACATTGAACAATACTAAAGAAAATACATACCTTTATTGATGATTGAAAGTTACATTATTGTTTTCCTAGTATTTATTACATAATATCCGACTATGGCATACTTCTTAATGAACAGAATGATAATAGTAAAACTTCTCCTGTTCGAATACATACCAGCTTTTCAAGTTCCTGAAAACACATGCATTTTAAAATACGTCAACATAAAGTTGGTGAGTCCATAGGTTTTAACTCCATAAAGTAATACATATTCCACATTCAAAAGTATAGTTTTAAAAGTATCATTTTGACTCTCCAACATTTAGTATGTATATTAGGTATAATAGTTTACTTATCAATTAAGTGTTATACCTAAACATTCTTTAATACTAAGGTATAAGTAGGGGAAAACTTATACTTAACATTAATACTTGTATACGACCAAGTATAATGTTTCTAAAAATTTTGCTACCATGAGCCTGTAACCACTGCTATGACATAATACCTCTGATAGAACATACTCATGATTTACCATGAGAAACAAACACACTCATGATTTACCATGAGAAACAACACCGTACGCTTCATCGACGCCGGAACAATAACAAATAAAAGGATAGTTCATCACTTGCTTTTGGTTGACTGTAGCTAACAGTCACATGTGGGGTGGTCAACCCGTATACTATTTATACACGACTTCCTCGTTCACACGAGATTAACGGTTACAGTTCAGAGGATTTCCACTAAGATCCCCAATCTTAGTTGATGAATACAATTACTCATGTAGACTTTGACGGCTTCCTATAGCTCTAACAAGCATTTTCATGTTTAAAATCATAAATTACTAGACTATGCTTTTAAACATTACTCCTATACTATTTAGGCAGTATAACAGCTATATCTTGAAGCAAAACTACGTTTTATTTTTGAGCTAAAACTAATAATAACAACATATAATGTTCCTAGTTTTATCTTGACATAAAACTATCAATAACAATACTAAGTTTTATCTTAACATAAAACAAACAATAACAACATATAACATGTTCATTTTTATCTTGACATAAAACCAATAATAGCAACATACTTTATAACTTAACATATAGAACTTCCGAATATGGCTTTGGAACTATATCACACATAACATATATATATATATATATATATATATATATATATATATATATATAACTTAAGATCTGCATTAGTAAAATAACATGCCGACAGGTTGATAATAGTTTTATATATTTAAAATATTATATTTAGAACAACTAAATCTTGGTTATTATAACTATCTATGTTGATACTAATATACTATCATATAGATATAATAGTAACGTATATACGATATTTAGCATGCGTTTTCCCCCGAAAATATTAGAAAGTGGGGCCGTGAAACTCACCCTAATAGCGTGATTTTATGTAATCTAAGCAGAAACGGTCAGCGTATAAGGTCGTCGGGGCCCGGGATGCAAGATGTCCTTAGCAAAGGAGAGAAAGGGAAGAAGTTTAGGTGTAAGAATGGCTGAAGTCGGACCTGCTATTTATAGTAAGAATTTTAGAACCTCACATCGTGAGATATCCTTTCTCACGTCGTGAGTCCTGCATGTTCATCCCGTAGACTTGCCATTTGCGTCCCTAGCTTCGGAAGGTGGCCATGTGACTCCTCATGTCGTGAGATATCTTTGCTCACGTTGTGAGTTTGGATCTTATCCCCTTGCAGCCTCGTCACACACCTTCTAGATTCCGAGATATGGATAAATGACTTGTCACGCCATGAGTCCTGTGCTCACATCGTGAGCTCAGTCAGATTAGGGTTTCTGACAGCTGAATCTTCGGAAGGTCGTAACTTTCACATACAAACTCCGTTTTTGATGTTCTTTATATGCACACATAGGTATTTACGAGCACTACCACTCTCTTTTAGATTTTAATAGCTAGTTCTAAGTATATTTTAAATTCCTCTTACTATAGAGATTTATAGTGTTTGGTTTATCATAACTTCTTCATGCAAAGTCAGATTTAGACGTTCTCTATATTTTTGGAATCGTATGGACGTATACTTTGAGTTGTATCATAAAGAAAGTTCATATTTCTATTAGAATTTATCATGAAATACATAGTACATTTATCATATTACATGATTAGCATAATCACATGTGATTGTTATTGACCTATTTTAGCTAGTGTTACAGTACCTGGTAGTACGCTATGCGCACGCGGTCAATGCCTCGCTTTTGGTCAACATCAGAGTAAACTGGGCGTACTCTCTTGATACGTAGGGAGTACTTCACTGGGAAGGAATATTAAATTTTGAACCTTGACTATTGACTTTGACTTTTACCAGGGTTGACCAATTTTGACCTAAGGGCATTTTGGGTAATTTGATTTATAGTTTGAGATTTAGGTTCCTGTTAATTGTATAGGTGACCGGTAGAGATAGTTTTTAGAGTAGTGATTGGTGCATCTATTCTTTTAGACTGTAAGGTGAGTTTTCTCACTATATCCATGGGTCGAAGGCACAATGTTGAACCATTACTTGGTATGTGGAATGCGAGTTGTCTGTGTGATACTTGTTGGGAAGACCACGTGGGTAGCCTGTGATATTTGTATGAAAGACCATGAGGGTAGCCCATGGAACTTGGATGTTAGACCATGGGGGCAACCCATGACATTTCAAGGAAAGATCATCGGGGTTGCCCATAACACTTGGATGTCAGACTATGGTGGTAGCCTATCACATTTCAGGGAAAAGACCATAAGGGCAGCCCATGGCAAATGTATATATGGTATGTGGTATTTTGGGAACTCACTACGCTTTGTGCATATGGTTTTCAGTTTATGTTCTAGTTACATCCAATACTAAGGACAAGGGCCTGGCGTGATGGCACAACATCCCCCGGAGTTTTCCGTATTGGAAATTAATGATATTACTCTGATGTTTAAATGATATATTCACTTTGATCGGTTTTGGAAAAACTCATTTGTATGATTTATTGTTTTAAAAATGAAAAAAATTACCTTGGATTTTCGGGACGTTACAACTTGGTATCAGAGCCTTGGTTTGAGGGATTCGGGCACACTCTTGGGTATCTCTAAAATCAAACTGAGGAATTGGTAATCTTTTGAAAGAAAATAAGTTTCTAAAAAGATTTTTGTAAAGAAAATAAGTTTCTAAAAATATTTTTATAAAGAAAAATGGGGTGTGATGCGTGTAATCAGCCGAGCTCAAGTAAGTGATTCCCAAAATGCCCATACATTTTTTATATGATATATGATATGAATGTTCACATGCTAGGATAAGGCTATGGATACTTTCAGGAATTACATGAAAGATCGGCTTGATATGTGATGCCTTGTAGCCTAGGAAGAATTGGATGCTATGATTTGGAATATGTATTGGTAACAGTACTTGCTAAGTGTATGCTTTAAAAATTGTATACGGTTAGGATCATATTTCCCTAGAATAATTGATTTGGCCTTATTTCTTGTTCCTTATGTGGTTGTGGTTCTAGGGTAGAATCTTTTATTCGATAGTCAATTTGATCCTGGACCGTGTATAATTTGCATGCATAAGGCAACCAGAAGTGAGAGTAGAAGTTCATAGCATGGTAGTAGCAAGTGAGTGTGGGATGCCCTTTCTTTGTTTTATGGCTTGTGCTTTGTGGAACTCTTAGTGATGTGATTTAACTATTAAGTGAATATGTTAAGCCACATGTTGCAAAGGTTAAATAATCTCAGAGTGATGGATTTGACTCTATTGCACTGGTCTTGTTTGATTCCAACTGTTATAAGGTTGACTCTTTTACTTGAAGGATTATCTAAGCTTTGTTGCATGTGATTGTATTCATGAAGTCGTTAGTTGACATTATTAGGAGTTTTTCAACAGCTGAGGGTAGGGTGAGGTCAGGAAAATAGGAGGGCCTAGGAAGTGCTTTAGCAGTTTGGGTTGCGCTGTTTAGTAGGTACTTGGAGTACCGATTTGAGAAGGTGACTTGGAGTACCGATTTGAGAAGATGACTTGGAGGATTTGAAATAATTCTTGAGGAAAATATGGGTAGGTGTACAAGGTAGTATTGGGCCCGTAAAACTAAAAGAACATGATCCATACTCAAATCGATGGGAGTCACGGAGAACCTAGGAAGCCTGTCAGAAGAGGATTCTTTGAGTATGTTCCAATTATTGTATGGTTGCTTTTCAGTATGGCGATGAGCACTCGTGGAGGAGGTTCATGATCTGGTTCAGGCTTAGGTGCTGGCATTGGACAGATGGATGAGCAGACGCGTGACTTCATCTCGTGGGAGATTACCCACAACATTATGGAGCAAACTCCTGTGATATTTGGTTTCTTCAAGGAAGGGATTATTGAGATTTTGGATAAGCTCCTAGGAACGTTACGCACCTAGATTTTGGCTATTGTGGGGGATCACACTCTTTCCTTCCGCATTTTTCTTGCTTGTGGAGCTCCCGAGTTCTTTAGGGAGATGGAACCCATTGCTAGTAGGAGGTAGTTAGCGGACACGGTGAATGCTTTTTTGTCAAGCTTCTACCCCGAGTAGTCGAAGGTTATATTGTTTCTTATCTTCTAGAAGACAGAGCCCGAGATTGGTGGGACGAGGTGGACTTTGTTTTTGTAGGCGATGCCACTGAGATAATGAATCAAGAGGAATTTGTGACCCGGTTTAGGGCAGAGTCTGTACCAGCTATTGAGGTGCAATAGTTGGCAAGGGAGTTTTAGGAACTTTGGCAGACGACTAAGACTATGGCAGAGATCATTGCCAAGTTTAGGGAGAGGGATATTTTGGTTTCACAATATGCCACAAACAAGGAGATGAAGAAGACAAGGTACCATGATATGTTGCGAAATGGTATAAGGGAGTTCGTCAGCTTTTCAACTTTTCAGAATTTGGAGGACATGATAGGTAGAGCCCGAGAGCGCGAGATTGATTTGGAGCACCTTGAAAAGAGGAAACCAAAGTAGGTGCAGGCAGTTGGGGTCCTACGAAGAGACCTAAGACTTTTGATCAACGATTGAGAGGCAAAATGTGCCGAGGTTAGTGCAGCATGTGCAGGAAGCAGCGCGATGGAGTTTGTCGATTTACTGGTTCAGGTTGCTATAAGTTTGGAAGGATTGGTTAGCTCAACCTAGATTTTCCTTGGGGGACGAGTCCATTATGTTTCCATTGCAACTAGGTGGGCCACGAGAAGGTCGCCTGTCCGATATTGTAGGGTCGAGTAGTATGTGTACCTGCTCCAGTTACTTTGAGGATTACTGATAGTTGTGAGGGCATAGTGGATGTTCCCATTGTAAGGAGCTGAGCATTGCAGTCACGGGCTAAGGTGATTCGAGTTCCACTAGTTGACGTCGCATATATTTTATTTTGAGAATCTTCATATGCCACTTTGCATACTGAGAGCCGTACTTCGAAGATATTCGGGTGAGCCGGTTTTTGATGTCGATGTGGGAGGCATTCACCACTGTCAGATCAAGCTTTAAGTGAGAGAAGACAACAACCGATTTGATCTTTGGTGGTATCAGAAAGGAACTCAAGGAATCCATAAGGTGGGCATGTTGGGTTTGAATGCAAGAATTGTAGGTATCATTCGTGAATACGAGGCAAAGAGGAATTGGTTTGATCGTAGGTGTAATATCAATAATTGTCAAGTTCATACCTTCCAAGTGTGGTCAATTGCAGGTCCGCATGGGAATTAGTCTAGTGCAAGTAGCTCGTTGAATTGGTTGGGTACCCATTTCGATAGTTGGGATTTTGTTCTTCGTCTTATGATAAACTCACTAAGGACTTATAGTGAATTTAGTGGAAAGTGCTCGGGAATATTGAGCTCTTTGAGATTTCGGGGGGGGGGGTATTCATTTAATTTTGGCAGGTGTGTGCTCGCTAGGATTGACTAGTAATGGAACGCTAGTACTTGTGGCTCAGGTTATCGACAACTTCAAGTAGTCAGGTTGCAAGATAGATTGGAAATCTATCAGTTTTGTGGTTGGAAGAGCGTCGTTGAATGCAAGCGGGGGAGAATCACTTGAACTAAGGGATTGCACAAGGAATAAGAATTCAGGTTACCTTGCGCATTAGTGGTGGCGCATGGAGGGTATGTGATTAGTTTCAGGTTGAGGGATTGTGTTAAAGCATCTTTGCATGTTATTGTCTGATGAAAGATTTGGGGTTTGAAGCATAACCTAAACACCTGATTGGGGTATAGACGGATGAGGTTTGACTAATGATGATTATGGTTGGTACGGTAGATGCACGGTAAGACCATGGGTTGGGTCCATGTCATTGTGAAAGTGTAGTAAGACTGCGGGGGTGGTCGTAGCATTCACTAGGTTGGCAGGTAGTGATAAAAGGGTTGTAAGAATGAGAGGTGGCCGTAGCATTCACTAGGTTGTACGGTAGTAATAGAGGTGTTGTGAGACTATAGGAAGGCCATAATATTCGTGGAATCAAGGAAGGATGTGGGCCGTATGGGGTTGGTCGTGATGTAAGACTACAACTGGACGTTTAACATTCATTTAGAGCAAAGTAAGTTACATTTCATCAGTGTGATGGTTGGTTATGATATCCCTTGTTTGAATAGGAGGGCTATTAAAGCTTTGCATACAAGTAGGTTAGAGTAGCTTGGCCATACAAACTCTTAAATAGAGTCTCGTGATACAATCATTTGAAAGGATGTCAGTTTCAGCGAACGGTCGGGAATCTGGCACTTCAGATCATTGGTAGATCATCTCGGAGCTCAAAAGATATTGAATAGATTGAAAATACAAATTTGGGTCAGTAGGATAATTTAGGGTCATAAGGATTTTTTTCGGAATAGATTGCGAAGTGGAGCCATATTAGCTGTGTTTTCGAATGGTTTTGTATGTCGGGAAGTCAGATAAGGTATTGGATTCCTAGTTTTGAGCTGAGTGGTGATGGTTGTCCTTTATTGGTTAAGGTTAAAGGGAGAAAGGATTCATCCATCATCAATATGTGAGTTCTGCTAAGGATGGATTTGATTATTGGAAGGCCATCGTATGATAGGGTCGACTTTTATCAAGGATTTGGTAGGTGGTCGGGGTGGATATGATTTATGGTATTTATAAATTTGTTTAGGATGGATAGTTTTTTTCGGTTCGGGTTGTGAAGTTGAGTCTTTGTGGGAACAACTTTGATTGGTTCTATCTGTCTGGGAGTCAGACATCGTTCAGGGTTTTCAATTTCAGGTATAGTGGTTTGATACTCGTTGGCTTAAGGAAAATGCTAAGGTTCACTTTTCATTAAGTCTTGTGATATCTGCTAATTTGGGTTCGACAATAGTAAAGGTGGCCAGTCATCAGAGCGAGGTCAATTCCCCATTCATTTTTAAGATTCAGGGAGTTCAGTTAGGATTGCTTAGTTCGAAAAAAGAGATAGTAAGGAATGATTTCGAGGACGAAATCTAATTTAAGTGGGGGAGAGTTGTAACACCCTGTTCGGGATCATTATGTGATTCATGACCGTGTGTAGGAAGTCAATTGTGTAAAGGCTTTGGGCCTGAAGGAGGTGGTGTTTAGACCTTTTGGAAGGAGGTAATGATGGTTTTGAGATCTAAACCCTTGAATTGAGTTTTGGAGTCAAAGGCTAAAACAGGAAAAGTCATAGGCCGGGTTCTTGCATGAATTATGGATTTTTGTTCAAGAAGTTTTTAGTGTAAGATATTTAGATATTATTGTAGAGCTCTTCAATACCTTTCCGTGGATTTAAAGAACGTCAAAAAATAGAATTGGAACGAAGAATTTACGACCGTTTGAGGTTAGGACGATTTTTGGGCCAACCGTGTACGCTGGACGTAAATTGAGTACAATGGGTATACTGAGTATGCCTGAGTACGTGGGCGTAAATTTAGTATACTGAGCATATGTGACCATTGCTCAAACCCTTTTTCATGGTTTGAGCCCTATTTAAGCTCCTTAACTCCCCCAAAACCATTCCATTCTCGGCCTTCACCTCTCCAACGTCCTCTCTTGCAACCCTAACCATAGATTGAGCCTTTTGAGCAAAAATAATGTGTTTTTAAGTTCCATGAAGTGTTCTTGGTACACCTTAGAGAAGAAGGAACTCATTGAAGAAGTGTTGGTTGCATTGGATCTTTTAGATACAAACTTGGTTCACCTTGATCTTTTTTCTAGAGGTATAAAGTTTGTATCTTCATGATGAAATTATTAGATCAATCTAGTTTTGGGTGTTATGAGCTTTTGGTCACTTTAAGTGCATAAAGCTTAGATATTGAAAGTTTTTGACCTTGTTATGGAGAAAGTTGGAAACTTTATCCATCTAAATATCATTTTTATTCAGATCTGAAGGTTGGAGACCTGTACTTAATGGGTTAAGTTGAAAATGATGCACTTTTAGGTCCCTTTGAGACATAAAGACTAGATATTGTTTGTTGGGACCATTCTAATGGATAAAGTTAGAAATTTTATCCTTTATGGAACCATTATGAATCATAAAAATGGGACCTGGGCCCTTCTATTCCTTCCATACAAGACTTGTGATGTCTTATTGGGTTAAGAACTTTGGGTTTTGGACATTAAGCACTTTATAGACATGAAAATTCATAAATTTGGAAACTTTATGACTTAGGACATCATTTTGGGCATGGATCGCAATTTTAGACGTAATTTTCTTAATGAAATAAGTTCTTAGTGGAGTTTTGGATTGGGCTGCGTATGCTGGGCGTACTTGGTGGTACGCTGCGCGTACGCGGTCAACGCCCCTCTTTTGGTCAACATTAGAGTATGTTGGGCGTACTCTCTTGATACGTAGGGCGTACTCAGCTGGAAAGGAATATCAACTTTTGGACCTTGACCGTTGATTTTGACTTTGACTAGGGTTGACCAAGTTTGAGCTAAGGAAATTTTGGGTAATTCGATTTATAGTTTGAGATTTGGGTTCCTATTAATTGTATAGGTGACCGATAGAGATAGATTTTAGAGCAATGATCGGTGCATCTATTCTTTTGAGAATGTGAGATGAGTTTGCTCACTATATCCATCGGTCGAAGGCACCAATGCCGACCCATTACTTGTTATGTGGAATGCTAGTTGTCTTTGTGATACTTTCCTGGAAGACCCTGGGAGTAGCCCGTGGCATTTGTATGAAAGACTGTGGGGGTAGCCCATGACACTTGGATGTTAGACCATTGGGGCAACATTACTAGCTTCAACCCCAGACGGTAAAGCCACAGTAGGCAAAACTTTTTAAACGAAATTACAACGTCAAATGAAACGTTGTGCGGGGGAATGTCTTGTCAAAAGCTCGATTATAGGAACTCAATGAAACAAATGCTAAGAAAACCTCAAAAAAATAAATTACATAAAGGGAACAACTTGAAATCGTAAGAGTATGTATCAACAAAGTAAAATGGGTGAAAAGCCTTAAGATAAACGGAATAGAATGATTTATCTTAAAAGAAATAATTAAAAAGGATATAAGAATACATACTAATATATGTTCAATTGTAACACTCATAAAAATTACACCAATTTAAAACATTTTAATTCATTCAAAAGCCATTATGTGACAACCTGAAATTTATTCCGTCACCGTAACCTGTTTTCCGTTAATAAAGCTCGTTCTTATTAAACTTTTCGGTTAACATTGGGATCAGACAAATTAAAATTTGGACTGTTATTATAACTTCATAAGGATAGGAATAAATTAGAAACATGGAAACACCCTCAATATTCTTTTAAAAAATTTTTAGTTACAAAACGTTAAATCACGACCATTTAATCGGGTACGACCATAAGCCCCGTTTAACGTCCGTATTGGGTAGATTCCCACCGGGCCACAAAACTTGAACCATATATAAGAGCGAGTAGGCATCATTTGGACATTTTTACCACCCTAGTCACTCTCTCTACTCTCTCTCCTCAAGGCCCGATCCATCCAAAAACCGCAGGTTTCCGCTTCCAAATTGTAAGTCCTCTTACCCTAGATTGTTCTAATGCTCATTACCTGTCCATATAGCTCAAAAATCATCCAAATAGGGAAAGAACAAGGAGTTTACGGCCCAAGAACTCTCTTAGGCCGTAAACCCCTAAAAATGTGCCAAAATGCCCCAAAACCCTTCCTTAGGCTTAGAGGCTAACTTAGAACTTACCATTGAAGTGTTTTATGCATTAAACATTATGTTTGGGGGCTGAAAAGAGAGTTTACGGCCCAAGAACATTCTTAGGCCGTAAACTCCCTCAAACTATGCAAATTAAGCCCTAAACCCCCTATTTAGCCTTGGACATTCACTTAGAAACTTTTAGGAATGAGCTAAGGACATCAAAATCGAAGTATGAGGGGTATCCAAGAGTTCACGGCCGAAACCATGGGGTTCACGATCGTAAACTCCCAAGGAGTGGTCCTAGGACCGCAAACTCCAAGGGAGTGCCCTCTTTTAACCCTGAACACCCCTCAAGCCTTGGATTAAGCCCTAGAACTATCCCTAGTGATATAAGAAACCTTTAAGCACTAAAACCCACTCCTCCCACGAGTTTACAGCCATAAACTCATGGGGGAAATGGTCCCTCAGCCGTAAACTCACCTAAGGTGAGTATTAGAAGAGTAAACTCCATGGTGAGGCCTTATACTCTTTCATTGCAAACTAATAGCCTCCTAGCACTTGACCAAAGCATTTTTCTTCACATTAGGATGTCTATGCATGTTAAATTAGTGTTTCACTCACTAATTATATGAAAACATATGTCTTCATATGTTACTAGATTCATAAAGTGTGTTCAAGTCTTCACTTGACACCAAACACTCAACCGAGACTTCCATCTGATCCACTCGCTTCAGGTGAGTTCATACCCCTTAATTAACATTTTCAAATGTTTTTACATGTTTTAAGGGGGGGGGGGATATAGGTTAAATGCAACAAGTTTTAATATCAAATCATATGTGACTCATAACTTGCAACCAAAAAGGATTTTCTATACTTTTAGCTACTTGTCAATAAAATTGTTTTAGATAATCATCACAAGCATTTTCTATGTTAAATTGTCATCAAATTATTTTCGAAATGCTTTTTAATGTCTTTTCTTTTAAACTATATCTACACCATTATATTTATATAAGTAAGACTTGAAGGACTTAGGACCGATAACTCGCCTTATTTCCTGTTCTTGTTTGATTGTGGTCTTAGGGTATACTGTTATCCGTCCGACTGTCGTTGAATTCTTAGTTATATATCCTATATATTTTTGTTAGATATGAAAGTCTTCATCTTATTCAATACCTTTTTGAATCAAAGGCTTGAAATCCCACACACTATTTAACTATAATAGGTATAGTTAAAACTACTTCTCGTTACCTCTATTGCTATGATACCCACTATAAATACTACTACTACGAGTTAATGCACGCTAAAGAGAACACTCTATACATTATACTAAAAGTTACTATACTATAATACAAGAGAATACACTAATCCAGAATATAACACACTATCCCTCTATACGAAACTCTACTGCACAAATACCATGTAACCAAAGCTTCCTGGAAGGAAAGCAACACTACATGTATAGATCTATACAGGACGGACGCTATTACATCCCGACTGTTAATTACAGTCCGAGCCGACTAGGCCTAGGGGTGGAACTACATTGCTACACTACGTATGACCGGGAAGGTCATCAGACCCTCTATTTGATGGGTTTTTGGTCATAAGACATCCTATGTACTCATACAAACCCTAAAGCTTGGATCTATGTTTCTCTATTGTACATACTTTGAATCCAAGACTTTGAACCCTAATTCTAGCATATGGAAGTCGAAATTCACATGTAATTAGGTTTAAGAACATACCTTGATTGTTATATAGCAATAACAATCCAATTCCTCCTTGAATTGACCTTGGAAAGCTGAGAGTCACAAGTGTCACTCCTCTAATGGCTTACAAACACCATAAGCAAGTGGAGAAGGTATAAAGAGAGAGGAGGGAGGTTAGAATTCGTCCTTAGGACTTCTTGGGAAGGGTTAGACGAATTCATAAGCCTTAGGGGGTTTATATAGGTGTAAAGATTAAGGTTTTAGTCCTGATCCTTATCTAGTTGCTTGCCCACCAAGCAACCATAAGATAAGTCTTAGAAACCCTTATCCTAGTCAAATTCTAAGGGATTTACACCTCAAATTCGTTCACCATATATATAAGATAATCCTTACCTTATTTTGTAACTATCACATAATTACAATTCAGCCCCTCTAGTTTAATTAATTACACTTGATCACAAAATTAATTCTTAATTAATTATTGACCAATATTAATTAAACAAATATGATTTCTCCTTTAACATATTATTCTTATAACATATTAATAAATCATAATAACCTCTCTCTCTATTTATTTCTCCAATCAAGTTGCTTTGGTGAAGGCAACCCAAAAGGACCATGCACCATCGGGTCAAGTACATACCAAAATAGTTATGGACTTAGACACTAATCCAATAGTCTCCCACTTGGATAAGTCTAACAACTATTCTGCGTATGACTTCGGATCCCGATCTGCAATCGTAGCTTTCCAAAGCCGCTGTCAACTCTGATCATATCAAATACGCGTGTCCTTAGATAAGGGATCATATATTCCTCCATTCTAGATATCATATGAGATATGATTTCAGATCATTCTCTTTGTACTATATCTCGATTCCCGATTTATGACGACTGACTAATTGAACAAATCAAATTAGCCCTAGCCCGGCCGAGCATTTACGTTTGTCATCACTAAACCATCGAGGGGCCCAAAGATATCGCTTTTATTCTACTTTGAATAATAGGAACAGATAAACTTTGATACAATGCTTGCTTGTACTCACGCACCGAATCACACACAACAATATGTTTTATAACACCAAGTTACTGGTGCGTTTACATATTATCAATGTGCAACCGATTTGCAAGATACAACTCACACATCTCGGTTTCAAGAATATATGATGTTATCGTCTCACCAATCACTCGTGATACAATCCATGGAGTGATTCAAGTGAGCGTGGGTCTAATCCAATGCTCAAATCACATTCATAAGCACTCATGAACGTTGCAGCAAACATTTGCTTATGTCTAATACTCTTTTAGACAATCCACACACCAATTCACGACAGTCTTCATTCATACCTACTTCCAACATATGAACGACTGTGGCCCGTTTGAATAATTCGATTATTCTTAATAAACTCAATTATTTTGGAAGTCAAAACATGTAAATGTGAAACACAAGAATAATACTAATCCCATATGGCCTCAAACCTTTGAGTATAAATAAAACTCCTTTTATTTATCACCATATCGATTACTCATTATTTGTCGTTTCGGGTAATCAACTTCTTACTTGAATTCCAACACTTGTCTCATGCTCCTAGCATGCACACAATGTTTACCTATGGTTCTTACTTTGTGAAATAGATCACATTGAACACATTTCCAATCCTTCTCATTTCACAATTCCAAATCCGTTTTTCATAAGTTAAAGAATATCAAATTCTTGCTACTTATAGAATATACTAGATTCTAACATTCTTATGCAACTATCCTTTCGTAATGTCACTGCCCCAAAGTCACTAAGGCTATTGCCAATGATATTACAAAGTCTTCTTTCGGAGATTGTTACAAGACAATTCCATAGATGTGATGTCTCTCACTCAACGTACTTTCTTTGAACATCCTTTTGCATAGAAGTTTCTAATCTAGTCATAGATTACTCAATATTCAATTCCCAATATGGACACACTTCCATATGTTCCATATGACAACTCATTCTTAATAGAATCTTATCTATTCGTAATGATGTCGATATGGTCCATCCAATATGGAAACATTTCCATATTTTCCAATACTATACTTCCAACTACTCACAAGCGACCAATCCTCGTCGAACTTGGATTGTCCTTTGATAGTTGTTTAATTATTTTAGTCTAAACCGATTCTAGTCCTTTTTCCCTCTAAATGTGCTCGACATTTGGAAAAAATTTAGAATGGTCAAACATTAAAGCATTTGCAATCGATCCTATACCCGAAGCGTATGGGACATGACGCATAATGTTTTATTTGCTATGTTCTCAAAATTCGAATTGTGAAGAGGGATGCCGTAATCATAATCGAAATTTTAAGAACACACTTTGTACCTTTGACTAAATTTTATTAACATTTCTCAACCTAAACCTTTAGATTTGAAATGAAGCATAATATTCTCTCCCTTAATTATAGCAAAACAACTCTTCAACTATTGCGACTTTGCAAAGTATGACTCTTGTTTTCTATAATTAATATTGCTAATCTTGCAATACTTTCCTTAATAATCATACAATCATAACTTTTATGCTCCCACTATCTTGATGATTATTATAAAACATAACACTTATGCTCCCACTAGCTTCGACATGTATTCATAAACATCTTAACTTTCAGAAAAACAATGCTTATTGAATTTCTTAAGTTCATGTTTATAATACTTAGTGCTTTGATAATCTTTTATCAATGTTTCTTGATATTATACACATTTGCCTTAGATAGTTCATATGTGTGTCTAAACAATTAAGACTAATTGCCAAACCTCACAATTCAAATTATGGAAAGGGATGCCGTAACCATAATTGAATTCGAGAATGCAATTTTACAATCACTATCTTCTTAAAATCTGTCTTAGTGAAAGCATTTCCTCACAATCATTTTCATGAAGGAGGAAATCTTATGACACTTAGATTTAAACAGTGTATTTGTTCCTATCCATGTGAATTTGTCAAAACCAAGGTTTACGACAAATTCAAACTCATATGGAGCGAACTTTCTTAATCTTGATTTCTTGCCTTATGGTAGCACAGCTGCCCACCATGTCTTCCAAGTAGTTAAGCAGCTCACCCTTTCCTATCAATGTACCTTTCATTGATTAAGGTGCTTTGCCTTTTATGCGTTCAAAATGAGAACTCATAGAACTCACATGCATAATTAACTCGATTGGATTGGCATAGAATCAAAATAATGTCAACACGATAGGTTGTAAACCTCAACTCGTGTGCTAGTGATGATCGATAAGGTTTATTTGATTTGTTCTTGAAACCTTTCAAGACTATTAAGACTCCCACTGACTCCTTGACATATATGATTCTCTTGTCAAAAACCATTTCTTGATAAACAAATATTCAAGAGTTAGTGTAGCTTTTATCAAAACACTTCATAAATTGGTCCTAGTTGGTCTTTGTCTTATCCAAGACATCACAACTTTCCACATTTGATGAATGTTACAAACCTTCTTAATACTTTTCACTCATTGTCACAATCTTAACTTTAAGACTTGTTTTGGAACGAAGTATGATTGACTTTTTGATTTAACCATTTCTTCAATTCTTGATTTCTCTTCTTAGACATACAATTGTGCTAAGACTTACTCAAAGGATCAATTGAGATATGGTTCTTAATCATTAAGACCTATCATAAAGCATAAAAGGTACTCTCCCATCTTCTTAGAATGGAGAAACTTTTATCTTTCTGCCTACTTGATTCTTCTTATTCGTTCTGCTATTGATCTAAACCCTTTAATCAATTCAAAATTACACTTTATCTTGTAAGTATAATCATATTTACTAAACCTTTAGTAAATCATGACGAATATCATTGTTACTCTTATGGTGGACTTGATCAACACGCAACATTGTGTGCTCGATCTTTTAGTCCTTCACTTGACACTTTGTCAATGAATCAGTCTAATTTCCAAATACGAAATTTCTCATTCATCGTGCATCCACGTTGCATGATTCCAAGTTTCTGTCCAAATGAAACTTGGGCGATGAGAAACTCTCCCTATTTGGTAAATTCTCGACTTTTCCATAAACACCATAAATAAGAATCATATCCATTTGTTGTAGAAATATGCAAACACCAATTTTCATAACGATTTCATTGCAAGGAAATAAATAAATAAGTCAAACGAAAATTTATTTTATTTATAAAAGCAGCGGAAAACATTTGTCCTTACAATGCAAAATCCATTGAAAACTATGTATTTCAAAAGAAAATTTGTAACAACTCTATCATAACTATCTAAGCTCAAAATCTAATCTTCAAGTCCATGCGATCAAGATCCATTCCTTGTGATTAGATTCATCTTGCTCTTTCACCAAGCTTCCTTTCTTTTCACCGATCCTGTAAAACATTCAAATGCAATCTTATCACATTATGTATCAATGAATAGGAACTTAGTGGAGTTAGATAGTGGATTTTACCTGAAGCACAACCATACTCTTTGACTCTCCCATCTTCTGGACTCTTCAGGCTCTTTGGGCAGACTTGTATCCAACGCCCTCTCTTTTGGCAGCAAACGCAGGTCGGTTCTCCTAGAACGTCCTCGGAAGCATGGTTGGTTGACTTTTCCAGCAAATATGCTCCATTGCTTCGCCAAATCATTTCTGATTCAGCAGCAATGAGCATGTAAGTTAGGTCAATGAGGTTGTCGTCATGATTCATCATATAATACTTTCTTTTGAACTCATTATATGATTCAGGAAGTGACTGCAAAACCCAATTTACAGCCAACTCATCTGGGAATGACACACCCAACATTATCAACCTATCAATGTGTGATTTCATTCCTAGAACGTGGGCACACACGGGTTTACCATCTTCATGTTTCATTTCCAATAGGGCTTTAGTGATATTGAACCTTTCAATTCTTCGATCTTGTGGGTTGGGGAGAACAATAGGAGGAGGAGGAAGTGAAGCATGATTTCTTATTCCTTGATTGAATCATGGAATACCATCTTCATGTGGAAAGCTTGTTCCACGGGATTTGGGAAAACCATAGTTGTCGAACTTTGACATCTACAATACGGGAGAAAACGAATTCAAGTTAGTTGATTGATTGAGTCCTTAGTAAATCACCCAAATGAGATACTAAGGCTAGGACCCAACACAGTATTCTACAACTCGGGAGAAGGATGTCGTAACCCTAATTGCAGAATATTTGAAGGTAAGTGAATGACGATTCACTAATTTCCACCACGAAAAACAAAAAAGAATTTAAGTTTTAAATCTATGAAAACTCCTAGATCCTTTGAGATTCATTGAACTTTCAATGGCATGTTTAAATCTCGATATGCCCCTCTTGTTTGTGACTGGGATGCCGAGGATCACAAAGCGGGTGTGAATAACCATGCAAACTTACATGGTGCCCTCACATGTTACAGTCCCCTATTCGATGTGCCGGTAAGCCACACACGCTCCACCGAACTATGACAAACATTGAGTCACCCTTTGCTACCTTTGCTTAGACCCATTTAGTGTGCCGGTAAACCACACATGCTCCACTAACGTCTTCGCAAGGGCACAAAGTGTAATTTCATGGAATTGCATCAATTCACTTTTGCCTAAGTAACTAAGATTGGGAATTTTGAAAAACATTTAGTTACTTTTATAATTCATTATACTTATAATGGAAGGTTTCGTCCTATCCTACCCGTTCGGCTAACGACCCTCCACTAGTCAAGAGTGCGGTGGGTAAGAGTGGATACCCATTCAATCGCCATTTTATAGGCAATTTCCTTAAAGACCCCTTATAGACTAGCTTCGTGAATGAGGCCTACTAATGGTAAGACTGACTTTTACTCATACACATATATAATGTTAGACTTTTAATGTTATATATAGTATATGGTGTATTTTACACTTTTAAAATATTAGGTGGTTCAATTTAACAATTATACTTTTAATTCACTTAAATTGTAAACCTAAACTTTTATGGATTTATTAAACCTCTTTTAATTATACACCTTAATTAATTAATAAAACCATAAGGGTGTGATTTGAACTTTTTCAAAACTATACTAGAGTTTTAGCATTTAACATTCCTAATTAAACTTTTAATCAACTTTTAAATTCCAAAACTTGAGGGCAAGTTTTGAAACATTTCAACACATTAGGGTTTAGAATTTAAATATACATCAAAATTAAACCATTTAATCAAAATTTAAATTCCAAAACTTGAGGGCAAGTTTTGAAACCTTTTTCAAAACATTAGTGTTTTAACTATTTAAATTTCAAAACAACAAAACTTTTGGGGTTCAAATTTAAACTATAAAACCTAAAGGGCCAAATATGAAACTTTTCACAACAACAAGGATCAAATAACAAATAATTCAAATTAATATTTAATCACATAATTATCCATATTTGATGATTTCTTGCAAAATAATTTATCAATTTACTTAAAATAATTAATCAATTATCTTATAAGGAAATAATTATCCTATTAATTGATAAATATCTTCAATTAGATTAAAATTATAGTCAAATATATCATATAATCGGATTAATATTAATCTAACATGATAAGGTAATTATCCCAATGCAAAAATAGCAAGAAATCCCGAGATAAGCACAGTCTGATGCACCGACTCGCCGAGTCACCCTCTGGAACTCGCCGAGTAGGGCTGACTCGCCGAGTCCAAGAGTGACTCGCCGAGTCAGGTCGAACAGTGAGGCCAAAACACGATTTTCAGTTACATCAATCATCAATACAATAGAAACCAATCATGTCTCTGATACCACTGATGGGTTTTTGGTCATAAGACATCTTATGTACTCATACAAACCCTACAGCTTGGATCTACGTTTCTCTATTGTACATACTTTGAATCCAAGACTTTGAACCCTAATTCTAGCATATGGAAGTCGAAATTCACATGTAATTAGGTTTAAGAACATACCTTGATTGTTATATAGCAATAACAATCCAATTCCTCCTTGAATTGACCTTGGAAAGCTGAGAGTCACAAGTGTCACTCCTCTAATGGCTTACAAACACCATAAGCAAGTGGAGAAGGTATAAAGAGAGAGGAGGGAGGTTAGAATTCGTCCTTAGGACTTCTTGGGAAGGGTTAGACGAATTCATAAGCCTTAGGGGGTTTATATAGGTGTAAAGATTAGGGTTTTAGTCCTGATCCTTATCTAGTTGCTTGCCCACCAAGCAACCATAAGATAAGTCTTAGAAACCCTTATCCTAGTCAAATTCTAAGGGATTTACACCTCAAATTCGTTCACCATATATATAAGATAATCCTTACCTTATTTTGTAACTATCACATAATTACAATTCAGCCCCTCTAGTTTAATTAATTACACTTGATCACAAAATTAATTCTTAATTAATTATTGACCAATATTAATTAAACAAATATGATTTCTCCTTTAATATATTATTCTTATAACATATTAATAAATCATAATAACCTCTCTCTCTATTTATTTCTCCAATTAAGTTGCTTTGGTGAAGGCAACCCAAAAGGACCATGCACCATCGGGTCAAGTACATACCAAAATAGTTATGGACTTAGACACTAATCCAACACTATTATCATTTAGTTTGGTTACATGAGAGATCACATCCATATACAAATTAACACTAAGACTTAAAGTCTAAGATAACTTCCCGAAGTAAAGAAACGTATATTACTAATTGAAGTTTGCAACACTACTACAGCCAACCGGTAATACTTTTCCTTATTTACGTTACTGGAATGAAATTTATTACCTTATTTTTATAACTGAAGGTTTCAATGGAAATACTCTTACACACTTGAAGGATTTAACTTACAAATGCTCAATTCTGGAAAATATAGGATTTTCTAGGGATTTCTACTATTCTCAAACATTAATTACAACTTTTATATTACATGATTGTAAATACTTTCATACAAGCAACGACACTAAATTCTTATGAACTCACCAGCTTTATGCTGATACTCGTTTTCAAAATAACTTGTATCCTCAGGTCAAAGATAGACAGGTATTGGTGCAGTTTTTGAGAAGATGGAGCGTATACAAGACCCATCTTTTATTTTTGTTTATACTTTTGGTGTCTATCAAAACTATATAGAACACGCTTGTATTTAAAATTACTATATTAATGTAATGGTTGTTGTCGCTTGTTTTTACTATTATGCAATTGTTATGTTACTGTACATGCCGTCCTCCACCCCAGAACGTATTCCGCCGTTCTTGGTTTTAGGGTGTGACACATTAAGTTATTACAACTTGTTTTCAAAAGAATTAAACATCAGAGTATCCCCAGAACTACATCACAAAATCATGAAGTATGAGGAGCGGTATGATCACGCCTTCACCTTCCCACGATCTCCTGAAGTACCTGAAACCAAAACACTACAACTGTAATCCCGAAAGCTTAGTGAGTTACCCCCAAAATACCAACCACATATAACCATACGCATATCATATTACAATGCAGAACAACCATGCATATCGGGCCTACAGTGTGACTGGTCCGCCCGCATTGGGCCTTCATTCCACCTGGTCCACCCTCCAAGTCTAGCCATGTATATCGAGTCTATAGTGTGATTGATCCGCCTGCACCGGGCTTTCAATCCAGCTGGTCCACTCTCTGAGTCTACAGTATGAGTGGTCCGCCCGCACCGGGCCTTCAGTCGGCCTGGTCCACTCTCCGAGCCTCGGCACGTCTGGACCGCCCTCTTGGGGCCTTCAGCCTATCTGGACCTCTCCCTGGACCTTTGGGATATCCGGTCCGCCCTAGGTTTATTGGCCTACAACACAAAGCAGGACCCACCTCAACCCAACCCAAGTAAAACAACCATGTGCACATAAAACAGTTAATCACATAACAATCCTCAGCCAAACAAACGAATCTATCAGATCATGCAGCATAGCAACATCCTAATCAGGATACCGACCTTACCGGTCACTAACATAACACCATATGAAAACTAGAATGTCGATCTAGCAACTCAAAACGTATCAAACAAATACCCGGATTTCCATCCGATAAAGGGCCGACCTTGGTGTCGTAGACCCTGTTGATATAATGAGGATAACTCACCTTGCAACTGCCGAATCGAACCACGAAAACACTAACCCGAAGCACTGCTCCAAACTCCAACACCTGATGCCATCAATGGACCAAGACATAAATACTCAAAATACCATAACACCCCTGAAGGTCAAACATGTCAAAGTCAAAGTCCTGTCCATAGTCAGCCTTCCAGATTGCCTCTACTCGCCGAGTGAACCTGTCGACTCCCCGAGTTCTCATTCTCAGAAAACTCTCATTGCACGACTTAACTCGCTGAGTCGCCCCAAGACTCGTTGACTCCAACAATCTCTGAGTCCCATCCTGCCCAACTCACTGAGTCACCAACTGACTCCCTAATCCAAAACTTCAACCAAAAGAGGCTGGGGTTCTGCGTCATGACTCGCCGACTCCAAGAACAGACTCGCCGGGTCCACGACAATCTTCATCAGACTCGCCGAGTTGTTCTTCGACTCGTCGAGTCCAAGCTCAACATCATAAGACTCGCCGAGTCCCCCATGCGACTCGCCGAGCTACTACGTGACTGAAGGTCTGATCCCTAGCCCCACTCACCGAGTCATCTCCCAGACTCGCCGAGTCCATACGTGCATTCCCATAATCTCGAGTCACAGAACTACTCCTTTTCTCCAAACAATAGATCTGGGTCTCTAGTGTCCATTAGTAACATAAAGTTACTACCTTTACGTGCTCCAAGTACTATAATACTAAAAACCAAGCTAGAAAGGAACTTAACTCTTGGGGAATGGCTTTTGCGTAACAACCAAAAAGGGCTTTCTGCATCTTTGATCCAAGTAGAGCTCAGATCTGGAGTTTCAACTCCAGATCTAACTTATACACCAAGATCTTATCATAAAATCTCCAAACAAACTCTAAAACTCCATGAAAGATGGATCTAGAAAGGAGAAGGCCAAGGATAATGATTCATTACCTCCAAAGCGATCTCCTTCTGAAGAGTAATCCGAATCTCCACAAATCCCCTTGATCCAAGCTTCTTGATCTTCAAGATCTCTTCACAAAACACTTATCTAAGCTCCAATTTGCTTCCAAGGGCTCTCACTCACGATTCTAGGGTTTCTGGATCTCAAAGGGGGCTAAGGGAGCTGAGGGGAGGACATTTAGTCCTTTAAATAGGGTGCAACCCCAAAGATTAGGGTTTTTCCTTGTCCAACAGTGACTCATCGAGTCCAACCGCCGACTCGCCGAGTTAGGCCACTTATCCCCGTGCCCGGCACCCGTTTCGACTCGACGAGTAAGAGACCTACTTGCCGAGTCCCTTCCTTTATTTTCACTTACCACCCTTCAACTTCTTGCTTCTAAACTTGGGATGCTACAATTCTCCCCCACTAAAATTAGGCTTCGTCCTCGAAGCCTGCGGCAACACAAACTTCCGGATGATACTCCCACAATGCATCCACTGATCTCAAACCGACCTAGATTCATTCAAACACTGCTATCGAATCCCTAAAATCCATTTCTTCCCTTGCAGGGTATTGATAATTACTTGAAGCCGGCCATCGACTTCTTTTGTTTGATGACAACACTCATCAACTAAGTGCCACCTGAAGACACTACGATACTTCCGACTTACGCATTCATTCGCCACCTACGAAAACTGGATACCATTTTAAACCACCGGGTCTTGACCCAATATTAACTCGCTATCTTTCGCCCAACTGGCGCTACTTCTATTAACTTGCACCGATGGAAACTCATCCTATTTCCTCCCTGAATCAAATCCCTTACCGCGCTGACATGATAGAACATTTCACAGCTTCCGAGCAACCCTCCTAAACACCCAGCTATAACGTTCATACACATCGCACCTGGCTCAATCAGCCTCGAGCTGGAAAACCAGGCACGCCTACTATGATCCAGCCACCCTTAGGATGGGACGCCACCACATACATAACTCGTGACCACAACCATAATTCGGAACCCAAGGATCTACCCTTGCATCACTTCCGAGCTCCTCTGACTCAGCATCAGAGTTAACCATTCCACAACCTCAACAGGTATCCAACCCATATGTGCTTCCATACATCTGGTACAATCTCAGTGCTCCCTATCAATAACTGAAGTACTTTCGATCATCCATTTACTCTACTGCCTTCCTTTCAGAGGATCCACACTCCTTCCCGGAGCTACATACCTTCCTTTCCAGGAAGTCTACTCAACAACCCTTACACACCTATAAGTGCCACTGAGCTAAACTCCACTCTACACTATCTATGTAGAGTAACTGCTATCCTCGAACTACCATATACTCCGAATCTAATCATATAACTAACAAGGCCTGCACACGGCCTCCAACCAACTCCATCATGACCAAATCTTGGGGCCAGACCTTATCGATTGCTATTGCATGGCGACATATTCACTCATTCTCTGCATACAGATCCACTAATACATACAGAGTCTTCAGCATGACTGGACCGCCTTTCCCAGGCCTTCAACCTATCTGGACCACTCTCAGAACCTTCAGCATATTTGGACCACCCTTCTGGGCCTTCAGCCTGTCTGGACCGTCCTCCGAGCCTTCGGCCTGACTAGTACACCTACCGGCCTTCAGTATATCCGGACAGCCCAAAACTGTCGTACATCACCCTGAACCATTCTTCCCGGGAATCTTTCCCATGCAATCTGTTCTAGCCCTCTAGGGGTTCCGAACTCCAGATCCATTTCCTGAACTTTCCCACGGCCTAAACCCAGGCCTCACATCGACCAACTACCTTATCCGAAACCATGGTCTGTTCCCTGCCCCACGTCTCTATCACATGCTCCAATCATACCACACTCTCGGCTAATGACACTGATGAATCCAAACAGCTAACCAACCTTGGATACTTGTTGTTTTACTGGAGAATTCTCTAATTCTCCGCCACTTAGCGCACCAACTACTAACTGCCGATGACAAAACTGACACGGCTCGATCGACCCCACTAGGTATCGACCCCTTCTCCATGAACTGGTTCCCTATGGAGTGAACAACCTCTACCGAACAACTCTCCCATCATCGCATGTCCCGAACTCTAAGGAAGTCTGAATCCCAACTGAACACTTCTCACATCGCAAGTGCCATACCCAACAAATATATCATATATCCTACCTTCCGATCATCTATCCTCTTGGATGCTAACCAGCTACGACTCCTAACTACTAAGTTCCTCAATCATACTATGAATCATGCAAAAAAGAAGACAAATAGATTTACAATACCACACAATCAACAAGATAACAAGATATCAAAATGGAAACATACCCGCAGCTGCATCCGGCTCTTCCGTGACCTCCTCCGCTGTAAGCTGGAATGCGCATCCCTGAGCCCTTGGAGGTTCTGCTCCACCCTGACCCTCGCCACTAATCCTCAAATTGGCCGGTGCAGGAGCCTGCACCGGTCTTGCAACAAGCTGTGGATAGTTGGCCCTCAAGTGTCCAACCTGATGGCAGTGATAACAAATCCTGATATCCTAAACCAGGGTTGACTGACGGCAATCCCTAGCAAAATGCCCCTGTCTCCCGCACTTAAGACACGCACCACCGGACCTCGAAACTCTAGTATGACCCTTCCCAGACTTCTCACAAGTGTGGATGCTCTGACCTCCCAACCTAGAATCAACGATATTGGACCGTTTCGGCCCGACTGTGACTGCACCGGGGCCTACCTCTGCTCTTGTAACTGCAACTCAATCTCCAACTCACGCCGCCTGGCAGCCTCCTGCAACTCCAACAAGGTATCACATCTCTGCGTGGACACAAACTGCCGGATATCCCTCTTAAGCATACTAAAATATCGGGACATCTGAGCCTACTCCGAAGCAAACTCAGGGCAAAACATTGCCCTCTCCGTGAACATCCTGGTGATTTCCATCACCGACTCTGAATCCTGCTTCAGCTCCAGGAACTCCTGTGCTAACCTCTCTCTCTCTCTCTCTCTCTCTCTCTCTCAACCTGCGGAACATAACGAGTACTGAACATTTCTCGAAATTGATCCCAAGTAACCGCATCCCATTACACATCAGAATAAGATCCTGTAGTCAACCTCTACCAATCCTTCGCTCCAAGCCTCAAAAGGTTCAGAGCACACCTCACTCTCTGATCCGCAGAGCATGAACACATGAATAAACAACCCTCCATTTCTGACAACCATCTCATAGCAATGATAGGATCTTGAATTCCATCAAAGGTAAGGGGCTTCGTATTATTGAAGTCCCGATACTGAAAACCTCGATCGGTTCCTCCCCCTGTCGCTGCTATAGCAATGATGAGGCAGCCATCTCCGCAAGAGCTGCATAGCGCTCATCAAAGTACTCAACCATGGTGGTCTTGATCGACCTAAACATCTCCGTTAATTCAGACCGGAACATAGCAGCAACCTCATCATGCAGGATCTCACGAATCCTGGCATCTAACTCATCCGTACTCATCTGACCAATGACCTCGGGTGGTACCGGTCCATCCTGACCACCCTCTCCTGATCCCAATCCCGAACCGGATCCTGCCCCGAAACGTCTTGTAACCACCATACTAAAAATACACCATGGGAACATAAGTCATTTACCAAAATAACCCCAAAGACTAACTCCCAATGAAACCCTAGGGGTTATGACTTCCTTGATACGCATATGGGTCCTGTGCTTTCAGTAGTACGGGCCCATACTACCTTCCACACCTACCCATATTTGTATCAAGTATCACCACAACACCCTAACAAACATATACATAACGAACACTCAATCCTCACATCTAGAGGAGCACATCAATCTCCTAACTGACCTATAGGTCCCACACAACCCACCCATCCATGAAACTTCCACCAACCCTACAACACTAGTGTATGCTAGTCATACATAACGCTGGACTTTATAAAATTTCGAATATCCAATCCTACCCTATACTCCCAATCATACAAGAACAGAACATAAGGCCAAATCAGACATTCTCAGGCTATAAGATCTTAATTATGTCTAACCATGATGCATACCCTAAATAACTACAGTAATGATTTCAATTTCAAACAAAGGAGACCCTAGGCTAGCAGGCATCATTATAACCAGGCAATTCTATCATGCAATTCCTAAAGATCCCTAGCCTAGTACTAGCAAGTTGTTCTAACATATCACATAATCAAATAACTTGTATGGTATTTTGAGGTCTACTTACTGGCGCTGGATGATCGTACCCTATGCATCCTCCTTTACTTATTTCTAAAAACCTTTTGAAAACATTTTGAAAACCCCTCCTTGATTTGAGACTGGATTCACATGAATGTTCCTCCAATTCACTTAAACCAAGGTTCTGATACCAACTTGTAACACTCATAAAAATTGCACCAATTTAAAACATTTTAATTCATTCAAAAGCCATTAAGTTATTACAACTTGTTTCAAAAGAGTTAAACATCAGAGTATCCCTAGAACCAAATCACAAAATCATGAAGTATGAGGAGCGGTACGATCACGCCTTCGCCTTGCCACGATTTCCTGAAGTACCTGAAACCAAAACACTACAACTGTAAGCCCGAAAGCTTAGTGAGTTACCTCCAAAATACCAACCACATATAACCATACGCATATCATATCACAATACAGAACAACCATGCATATCAGTCCTACAGTGTAACTGGTCCGCCCGCACCGGGTCTTCAGTCCACTTGGTCCACCCTCCAAGTCTAGCCATGTATATCGAGTCTACAGTGAGATTGGTCTGCCCGCACCGTGCCTTCAATCCACCTGGTCCACTCTCTGAGTTTAAAGTATGACTGGTCCGCCCACACCGACCCTTCAGTCAGCGTATTCAACTCTCCGAGCCTCGGCACGTCTGGACCGCCCTCTTGGGGCCTTCAGCCTATCCAGACCGCTCGCTGGGCCTTCAGGATATCCGGTCCTCCCCAATCAA
Source organism: Lactuca sativa (assembly GCF_002870075.4). Classification (NCBI taxonomy): domain Eukaryota; kingdom Viridiplantae; phylum Streptophyta; class Magnoliopsida; order Asterales; family Asteraceae; genus Lactuca; species Lactuca sativa. The sequence goes on along the minus strand of NC_056629.2, from coordinate 41,466,153 downwards.
ACAACCATGCGCACATAAAACAGTTAATCACATAACAATCCTCAACCAAACAAACGAATCTATCATATCATGCAGCATAGCAACATCCTAACCAGGATACCGACCTTACCGGTCACTAACATAACACCATCCTAAAACCAGGATGCAGATCTAGCAACTCAAAACATATCAAACAAATACCCACATTTCCATCCGGTAAAGGGCCGGCCTTGGTGCCGTCGACCATGTTGATATAGTGAGGATAACTCACCTTGCAACTGCCAAATATAACCACGAAAACACTGACCCGAAGCATTGCTCCAAACTCCAACACCTAATGCCGTCAATGGACCAAGACATAAATACTCAAAATACCATAACACCCCTGAAGGTCAAATAGGTCAAAGTCAAATTCCTGGCCAAAGTCAACCTTCCTGATTGCCTCTACTCGCCGAGTCAACCCGTCGACTCGTCGAGTTCTCATTCTCAGAAAACTTTCATAACACGACCTAACTCGCCGAGTCACCCCAAGACTCGTCGAGTCCAACGATCTCTGAGTCCCATCTTGCCCAACTCACTGAGTCGCCAACCGACTCCCTAATCCAAAACTTCAACCAAAAGAGGTTGGGGTTCTATGGCATGACTCTCCGAGTCCAAGAACAGACTCGCCGAGTCCACAAGAACCTTCATCAGACTCGCTGAGTTGTTCTTCAACTCGTCGAGTCCAAGCTCAACATCATAAGAGTCGCCGATTCACCCATGTGACTCGCCGAGCTATTACGCGACTCAAAGTCTGATCCCTAGCCTGACTCGCCGAGTCATCTCCCAGAATTGTTGTGTCCATACGTGCATTCCCATAATCTTGAGTCACAGAGCTACTCCTTTGCTCCAAACAATAGATATGGGTCTCTAGTGTCCATTAGCAACATAAAGTTGCTACCTTTACGTGATCCAAGTCCCATAATACCAAAAACCAAGCTAGAAAGGAGCTTAACTCTTGGGGAATAGCTTTTGCATAACAACCAAAAAGGGATTTCTGCATCTTTGATCCAACTAGAGCTCGGATCTGGAGTTTCAACTCCAGATCAAACTTATACACTAAGATCTTAGCATAACATCTCCAATCAAACTCTAAAACTCCACGAAAGATGGATCTAGAGAGGAGAAGGCCAAGGATAACGATTCATTACCTCCAAAACGATCTCCTTCTGAAGAGTAATTCGAATCTCTACAAATCCCCTTGATCCAAGCTTCTTGATCTTCAAGATCTCTTCACAAAACACTTATCTAAGCTCCAATTTGCTTCCAAGGGCTCTCACTCATGATTCTAGGGTTTCTGGATCTCAAAGGGGGCTAAGGGAGCTGAAGGGAGGACATTAAGTCCTTTAAATAGGGTGCAACCCCGAAGATTAGGGTTTTTCCTCGTCCAACACTGACTCGTCGAGTCCAGCCGCCGACTCGCCGATTCAGGCAACTTATCCCCGTGCCCGGCACCCGTTTCGACTCGACGAGTCAAGAGACCTACTCGCCGAGTCCCTTTCTTTATTTTCACTTAGCACCCTTCAACTTCTTGCTTTTGAACTTGGGATGTTACATCAATTAAATAAATACAAGAACAAAGATAGATACTATACTAAGTATCTTATCAAAAACCTAACTCGAAACTAATCAAGTGTACAAATCCAAATATTCCTGAAAAATGGAAGAAGCAAATTAAATTTTAAAGAAAGCCATTTACAAATCAAAGATCATAAAAGAAAAAACTTATTATATTGATAAACAAAGATCCTATATTCAAAGCCTACATATTCATAAAAAAAGATCCTATATTGAAAACCTCTTCCAAAGAATATTTTCAACAAATTATAATACCTATGGACTCAGCAGCATTATGTTGACCGTATTCAAACACATGTATTCCTAGGTAACCAAAGAAAAGAAGATAATTCCAAAGGAAGTACAAGATGCTAGAAAGTAGATATTTTATGATGTGTAAAATCATTCAATGTAATCCCTATTTAAATAAATACTACATACTGTTAGTTTTATGTGTTATGGTTATCATATTCAAGTAGTGTCACGCTGCTCGGCGTTTCTGCTGTTAGCCGAGGGTGTGACATATTGCTATCAGAGCTATTGGCAATACCAAACTAGTACATCCTTAGGAAATCAAAACTATAGCCTAAGGCATATATTCCTATAAGGTTTGTACTCAAAGCTATAAATAAAAGTATTATTAATAACTACACTACACATAGACTACAAACGAGAATGCTCTCTAGGTTGGAACTGTCGCTTTGGGTTGTTGGATTTCATAACAACTATATGCTAAAATAGTCCTGCCCTTAGAGACTTCCTACATGGCTAGTTCTTATTTTATAGTCTAAAAGTAAAGAGCAAAAATTTAAAAATGCAAATACAGAGCATACAAAAGATAATAAAGCTAATTACTTAAACATATGTTACATAGGTTAAGCCATAACTAACCATAGGCTGATCACCTATATCTAAGTTGTGGGTTATATCAATACACTACTAAAAACCAAAAACTACTAAATTAGAAAAGATAAGAGTTATCAAAAAGGTAAACAAAAATAATATCCAAAAGCAGAAACAAGTATCATACAAAAAAGACCAGAGAGTATATCAAAAATATACATACACAAGTACATTATCTACAAACCTCCGATAATATCATCATCATCACCCTTTTCCTCATCTCCCATATTATCCTCATCACTATCATCGCCATGCTGTGTACCAGATGTACCAACACCGTCACCCGAATGTAGGAAAGGCGGATCCAATCCGCATATAATCCACCGATGGTCCTGCTATTGATCATCAATACATTGAGCCAACTAACATATATAAATATTAAACTTAGGCCCCTTGATATGTGTATTTTTATATATATTTTTATGCACTTTATCTTAATATTTTGGCCTTATTTACTCTATTTTAGAACTAAAAAGTACTCATAATGCTTTGAATTATGTTTTGCAGCTATTCGTTGCCGATAAAGCACAAAAGAAAAGACTGAAGCGGAAACCGGACTTCGAAGCTTAAAGGAATTAAATTGCTGGATTAGGTGATTATGCCCCGCGTCCATAACCATTACGCGCCGCGTAACGACCAATTCAACTTATCCCCCACGTAATTAAAGGGTACGCGCCGCGTACTGGGTGGCCTCAGATAACTTCAATCGCGTAGTAATCCTATGTACGCACCGCGTAATCCTATGTACGCCCAACGTACTTAGGTCGGCTAAAAAGGCTATAAAAGTCGATTTTCAGCTAACCAGGAGGGGGGATTCGACTTTTAACTTAGTTTAGTCGATATTTAACTTCTGTAAAGCCGTTTTGAGGGTCTAGAAGGCGGCCGGAAGGCCGTTAAGCTAACGGGAGCGGAGATCGGAAGGATTGGAGAGCGGATACATGTCGGTAATCATATGGATTGCTAACGTGACCATGTTTAGCATTCCATTGTGGTACTTTTCTGTATTTAGTTTCTGATTTGGGTGTAAAAACCTTTTACTTTGTGTTTATGATTGAATGAAGCTTTGATTATTAGACTAATTCCAATATTAAATTGTTTGTTTGTGTTTAATTTATCTTGCCAAGCTTGTTAAAAGATCCTCATGTGTTAATGATGATTATTTTCTATTAATTGTTAAGTGAATTAAGTTGTATGAACATCTGCTTGATTTGCTTGTCTCTTATGATTTTTGATGACCATCGAGATTATAAGACTAGAAATAACGAATGTGAAACTAGGATTAATTTGAGAATAAGTAAGTTAATGTGTGAGCCTTGTTTGATGACCATCAACAAGAGGTTAATTAAATGTCTAAATTGATTAACTATATTTACATGTCTTGCCCGATACGAACTGAACACTAGGAAGCATGTTAGTTTAATCAATTGATCACTGTTTAAATTCACTTGTTTGCTAAAGGATTAGTTATAGTGAACGCGAATCTAATCATTTTAGGAATCGGTGAACATGAATAAATGAATTTGAGTATGCAATTATCTATGTTTTTAAGGTGTAATTTGTCTAAACCAAAGTACCTGAAGATACTTGTTTTCCTGTTAGTTTATCTAGAGTAGTTAATTAATTGTTAGTTTGAGATTATTTTCTTTATTATTTTCATGTGACCTGTAACCTATAATCAAATATATTAAATTAATCCACCGTTCCCTGTGATCGACACCCGACTTACCTAAGCTATACTGTAATATGACTAGCTACACTGCCTATAAGTGCATAGATAGTCTAAGTTTGTTAGGTTATAAATATTAAAATTAGTGGGTACTTTTGTGCACATCAAGTTTTTGGCGCCGTTGCCGGGGAACGGTTTGTCATTAATGTAGTTTATTTGATTATTCGTTATTTGTTAGTTTTTATTTTTATTTTGATTTTCGTTGATATCATTTCACTTGTCGGGAAGGTTCTTGTTGTTATTTGCAGGAATTTGGGATTGTACACATTGCTTGACTTTACTTTTTGCATGGGTTTCGAGAATGAAAGCGATTAGGGAATTCTTGACCTGCTTAGCCTACTACTTTGTTGATTTGTCCAACTCAATCCATGAGGTGTAGTATAGCAAGGCGTATTGTGGTGGTTAAGTGGAAGACCGAGCTCTTGCTGTTCTTGACTAGTTACGTCACTTCTTGTTCCGCTTTTAGTTAAAGGTGCAAGGAAAACAAAGGAAATATTCTAACGGGTCCCGAAAGTGGGTGTTTTCGCAAACCAATTCTTGCATGCAAAGGTTTTTGATTAACCACTGTTGTTTGATCTTGACAAAGATAAGTGATTATGACATCCCAATTTTTTTTTATCACTCATCGTGAAGTCATCATTAGGTTAAGAAATTAAAAAAAAAATAATTAAGTTTTAAGTCCCTTAATTAAATAATTAAAAGAAAAGGAAGTTAAATTAAAGAAAGAAAGAAAATTTTCATTTAAACTTACGCCCCGCATAAGTTTACTTACGCCATGCGTCATGTGCCCCGGATCGCGGATGAACATTTCAGGGGGTTGAGGTACGCCCCGCGTAACCTTGAGTTACGCCCTGCGTAAAGTGACGACCAGGTATATCTTTTGACCCTTTGACTTCTTCTTTATTCTTTTCACAACTCTTCTCTCAAACACGATCTGTGACGGCGATTTCATTCCAAGATCTACGATTTTGCTTCTTTTCTTGTCAAATTCAACACGCAAGTAAGCTTTTCGGTTACTCGATATCATGTATTTGTGTTTCAATCGAAGGAATAAGTTGCATTTAGCCTTTGTTCGAAATCTAGGGTTTATGGGGTTCTTGAATTAGGGCCGATTTCGCAAATGTATGTGTTGATTAGGGCTTGAATGGATCGATTTCGGTTAATAACTTAAACCCTAGGACCTAATTTCGTCTTAATCCCGTCCCACACCCATCGATATGACCTCAGGGAAGAACGCCAAGCGTAACCTGTTGACTTCGAGTTCTTGACTGCTATACATGATTCCCTGTTGAGTATTGTCACTAGACACGAGATTATGGGGATTGATTTTTAAGGGTGGTCCCGATTTTTTATTTCCTACTGCCTTTGGACCACGCAATGTTTAAAAATTAATTGTGTTGTTGCCCTGCTGTGTTTATTTGGATATGGATTATGATTTTTGCACAAGAAAAGGGACTGGAACACAAATTCGTGCACTTGGACGTACGCCCAGCGTACAGACCCTACCCAACTCCAATTTTTTTTGGTTTAAAAGGTTGTTAATTCTGTGAAATGGTGTTTGGTTTTGTGTTTGTGTTTGTTTGTGCAGATTATGGCTCGAAGGACGCAAAGGACCAACCCACCCGAGGATGTGACTGATCATCGTTTTTTACAATTTCCGCAAACGCTGAACGATGCTACCCGGGCGCGTTATGTCACCAACTTGAGCTTGCTTCTCACAAAGGAGATTTATATTGCACCCTCATTCGATTGGGAATTGGCTACTAGGACTGGACTTGCTGCATTGATCCAGAAATTTTTGCAATACACACACTCGGACGCGAGTGGTGTGGATTTGTTTGTGTGTCAGGGATGGGCGCGTTTGTTCAGGATCCAGGAGCCTGTATATCGGGAGTTTTTGCTGGAGTTCTACGCTACAGTTTCCTATGATCCTAGGAAGGCACTCGATGACAGGACAACCTTTGCTTTCAGACTGGGAGGAGTGAGTCGGGAATGCAGCGTGATAGAGCTTGCGATTCGGGTGGGTATTTACACAGCCGATGAGACGAGGAGTGTCCACTTCCCGACATTCCTTGCTGACTGTCTCACGGACCGGCCAGAAGACTATAACGAGAACACTTTTTGGGCCGAGATTACGGGAGGAGTTTATACACCATCTACCGCTCGAGGGGGGATGATTCGGTCTACTACATACCGAATGTTGCACCGGTTGATTTCTATGTCTCTCACGCATCACAAGAATAGTGAGAGAGTGCCTTCGACGGACCTGTATTTCCTATGGGCACTAGTTACTCCAGGGAGGCACTTGAACCTTCCCGTTGCGTTAGCTGCATATTTAGGACGGAGGGCTGAGGGACTTCGGGGGGATAGCCCGATATGCGGAGGACATTTTATCACACGGTTAGCTCGATCATATCAGTTGTTGACGCGTGAGATCACGAGATCGATGGTGTTTCACGACATGAGGCCGATGAGTCTTCAGCTGTTGGAGTCGATGCGTGTATTAGATCGGGGTGGTGATGGTGTTTTGAGGGTTCGAGCAGATGATGTGGCAGATGAGGAGGGTGCCACCGAGCCACAGCCGAGACGGGTCCAACGGCGTAGACCTGCTCCTCGGGGAGCGTAGCAGGGACCTGAGCGGGAGATTGATATGCGCTACCTGGCTCAGGGTATTGACCGTCTTGACATGAGGGTCCATAACCTTAGCGAGTATGTTGCACATGTGGACAGGCAACAGCAGTGGTATGGGAATGCGTTGAACACATTCTTTGCCCACCAGGGGTTTCAGTATTCGGTTCCATTTCCACCACCATTCCAGTCACGATTTGATGGGGCCGGTACTTCTGGGACACAGCCACATGATGATGGAGATGACGTGTGATCATTTTTATTTTGTTTATTTTTTGTTATTTTTAGTTTAGTTTAGTTTTTTTTTAGTATTTAGTATGTAATTAAACTTTGTTTTAGTTTGTTTTACTTTTGTTTTCCATGTTGATGCTCTTTGGTTGTTTAGATTTCTGCAGAATTTTCGCCCTTAGGAAGCTGGCAGTAAGTTCAGCAGCTAGGTCTGACTGTTGCTAGAGAGAGCAGTATGAGAGTTGAAGATTATAGTCGAGACCCACAATTTGTCATAAGTGTGGGGTGCATATTTATTAGAGTTTTATTTCGACGCGAGGAAGAAGTATCATCCCGGTTGCCACGACATGGTTGACACTTTCCTATGTTGTGGGGGATTTTTCATCGCGAGAAGAGGATGTCATTCTTGACGAGACGACGTGGTTGACATTTTCCCACGTCATGGTTATTATACATTGCATTTGTTTGCAATCTTTGGCACCACATTTTTGAAGATGGCGGTCTTGATTTTATTTTTCGGCAAATTCAGAAGTAGCAGTTCCAGTTTTCAGTCTTTCGGCGATATTTGAAGCAACTTGTAGCAGCCCCATTCGATATCGCCACAACTACCCAGGGGAGTCTGTTCCTTTTTTCCCCCTTTTTATGTTATTAATTTGTTTTAGCATACAATGAGGGCATTGTATGAAATAAGTGTGGGGTAGGGGGTCGGTAAAAGTAAATTAAAATTAAAAGAATAAATGAAATTGCTAGAATTTAATAATTTTAAAAAAACTTGAAATAATAGTTTAATTTAGAAAAATCTAGTGATAATTTAAATTTTTGCTATTATTGTATGAGATAATCCGATGAGAACTCAAATGTTTAGTTGAGCCAATTATAGTGCATTTGTGGCCTCCCTTATTTTAGTGAAATCAGGGAACAAAAACATAACCCCGCTTGGTTTGAGGGATGCAATATGTTTAGCAGCCTAAACGTGAAATGTATCTAGGAAAATTATTATCATTAACCAATAAAGGTTGAGGTTGAGCGCCTCTGCTTAAGCATGTAGGATTTTTAGTGAAAAAAAAGTGAGGTACATGTAAAAAAAAGAGAGAATTACGAGTAAAGTTTGAAGAATTTTGGAGAAAATAAAGTGAAGATCAAAAGATCAAAATTCTGAAGAAATCCAAAAAGTTGAAGATACCAGAAATCAAATCAACAAATGTGGTGAATTCAAAGAAATCAAAGATCAAATGTCAAAGAATTGAAGAATTCCAAAAGAGCTCCATAGTGGTATCGGAAAATTGTAATTCTAGATTATGTATGCTTAGGTTGCTCAACTAAAAATACCTTGAGGTTAGGAGGTTTTCTGCGGATGGATTCGGAGGGTTGCATAAAATGAACATTGTTCGGAAAAAGTGGGCGAGTGTTTATGAAGATTGTGAGTATTTAAAATATGGGGGGGTACTTTAGGAAAATTTTAGACACAAATGTACGCGTTGAGGTCTTGGCATAATGGTTGAGTTTTAAATGGGTTGTTTAGTGCAATATTGGTAAAATAAAAATAAATTTGCTTGGGGGCAAGCAAAGGCTAAGTGTGGGGTATTTTGATATGTGTATATATATATATATATATATATATATATATATATATATATATATATATATATTTATGCACTTTATCTTAATATTTTGGCCTTATTTACTCTATTTTAGATCTAAAAAGTACTCATAATGCTTTGAATTATGTTTTGCTGCTATTCGTTGCCGATAAAGCACAAAAGAAAAGACTGAAGCGGAAACCGGACTTCGAAGCTTAAAGGAATTAAATTGTTGGATTAGGTGATTACGCCCCGCGTCCATAACCATTACGCGCCGCGTAACGACCAATTCAACTTACGCCCCGTGTAATTAAAGGGTACGCGTCGCGTACTGGGTGGCCTCAGATAACTTCAATCGCGTAGTAATCCTATGTACGCACAGCGTAATCCTATGTACGCCCAACGTACTTAGGTCGGCTACAAAGGCTATAAAAGTCGATTTTCAGCTAACCAGGAGGGGGGATTCGACTTTTAACTTAGTTTAGTCGATATTTAACTTCTGTAAAGCCGTTTTGAGGGTCTAGAAGGCGGCCGGTAGGCCGTTAAGCTAACGGGAGCGGAGATCAGAAGGATTGGAGAGCGGATACATGTCGGTAATCATATGGATTGCTAACGTGACCATGTTTAGCATTCCATTGTGGTACTTTTCTGTATTTAGTTTCTGATTTGGGTGTAAAAACCTTTTACTTTGTGTTTATGATTGAATGAAGATTTGATTATTAGACTAATTCCTATATTAAATTGTTTGTTTGTGTTTAATTTATCTTGCCAAGCTTGTTAAAAGATCCTCATGTGTTAATGATGATTATTTTCTATTAATTGTTAAGTGAATTAAGTTGTATGAACATCTGCTTGATTTGCTTGTCTCTTATGATTTTTGATGACCATCGAGATTATAAGACTAGAAATAACGAATGTGAAACTAGGATTAATTTGAGAATAAGTAAGTTAATGTGTGAGCCTTGTTTGATGACCATCAACAAGAGGTTAATTAAATGTCTAAATTGATTAACTATATTTACATGTCTTGCCCGATACGAACTGAACACTAGGAAGCATGTTAGTTTAATCAATTGATCACTGTTTAAATTGACTTGTTTGCTAAAGGATTAGTTATAGTGAACGCGAATCTAATCATTTTAGGAATCGTTGAACATGAATAAATGAATTTGAGTATGCAATTATCTATGTTTTTAAGGTGTAATTTGTCTAAACCAAAGTACCTGAAGATATTTGTTTTCCTGTTAGTTTATCTAGAGTAGTTAATTAATTGTTAGTTTGAGATTATTTTCTTTATTATTTTCGTGTGACCTATAACCTATAATCAAATATATTAAATTAATCCACCGTTCCCTGTGATCGACACCCGACTTACCTAAGCTATACTGTAATCTGACTAGGTACACTGCCTATAAGTGCATAGATAGTCTAAGTTTGTTAGGTTATAAATATTAAAATTAGTGGGTACTTTTGTGCACATCACCCCTACTGAGCAGTCAGTGGTATACTCCTAGCTCTCTGCCATGTAGGGAGTGCAAGATCAGGCTCAGGCTCGACCTGACGAAGAGGTGCCATGATATCATCAGGATGAATCCTCTTAATCCCATTAAGTCCATGTACGACCACTCGTATCTTTCTCAAAGCTCTCTCATCAAAAACCATGATAGGATGGATCCATCCCGCTAGTATCTACTATTGGATTAGTGTCTAAGTCCATAACTATTTCGGGATGTACTTGACCCGATTATGAGCATGGTCCTTTTGGGTTGCTTTCACCATAGCAACTTGTAGGATGAATTATGGAGAGAGAGGATTAATTATAATTAATTAATATATTATGAGAATAATATATTAAAGGAGAAATCATATTGTTTAATTAATATTAGTCAAGAACTAATTAAGAATTAATTTTGTGGCTAAAAGAGATTAATTAAACTTAGGGGACTGATATTGTAATTATAAGATAATTGCAATTGGGCTAATGGAATCCATAGAAGTTGGATTGGACCAGTTATATGAAGAAGCCCATAAGAATTCTTCCAAGGCTTCTAAGGAGCGAGTCCATGGGCTGCTTAGGGCTTAAGTAGTCATATTAGGGTTTCCAGCTAAAACTATAATAGCCTAACTATATATAGAGACCCCTAAGCCCCAAAAACGTGGCTAAGCAATCCTTTAGGGTTTCTAGACGTTTTTGGGTGCCTCTTCTCTTCTCCTCTTCATCCTTATTGCTCATGGTGTTTGTGACTCCATTAGAGGTGCAACACTTGAGGCACTAAGCTTTCTGAAGCCAATTACAAGAAGAAATAGATTCTTATTACTGCATAATAATCAAAGGTAATATCTAAACCCTATTTTCAACTATAGTAAATTAGATCTAGGGTTCATGAGATTTGGACAACTGGCATGTACAATTAGATAAACCTAGATCCAAAGTTTTAGGGTTTTGCATGTGCACCATAGGATTGATGTAGTGCTCATAACCCATCATCTACCACATAAGAAATAACAATGTGACTAAGGAAATGACCTCCAAAAACCATACTCTTTGGAAAGAGACCCATGTCTAGGCTAGACAGTTAAATAACAAGGATAAAAGTGAGTTTGATTCGAATCTTAGTGTGAATCAGACACCACTTAAAAAATAAATCTTCGGAAGGTCCCTTATCATATTCCCTGCGGTGACAAACGGTTAAGGCGATCAATCTATGAATTTGTGTCATAGTAACAGAGCTGAATGCACTGTCCATAGCTAATCTAGCCACGTAAAGCGTGAGTTATGGCTTCCATCTGAGTGTAACCCTGAGGTGGATTGGTGATGCAGCTGTCAAGATAGGAAGTGAGGACTAGCAACCTTCTCATCAGTATAGATACCCAAATGTTGTCCCAACTCTACAATGTTGCAAGAGTGGGATACATCTCTCAAATGAAATGTGAGAATCGACTGATCAACCCAAAGTCTCAACTCCTTGTCAAAATAAGTGGTAGAGAAAACTCCCAACATCGTTCCTGATAAATAACCTATCATATCCTAAGGTTACAGTGCCACCCCTGGTAAGTGAAAAGTTCGAGACCGCCATCATCGCGAAAAACCAAAGTGAGGTATGACTCAAGGGAATCTGTCAAGCCCAACCTGTGTGTAGTCCTCCACTAGAGAGACTGGGGGTATATGAAACTTTTTGGATAGAAGAATCGACATCCTAAAAACAAAGGAAATCTGATCCTCAACCGTAAGGATGTCTTGAAACTGTAGGAATGGGTGTGACGGCTAATTTCGTGGCTACTTGCATTGTCTGCCTCCCCAAGAAATCGTAAAACCTAAGAAAAATAAAGCAAAACGATTAGTATTAATAATTGAATAAATAACAGGCTTTCAATAGTGAAAACGGTAAAATACGCGCCAAGAAATGTGGCACGCGTTGCTTGCATATATGCCTCACACACTTGCATTTGTGTGGCATGCACCAAGATCACAATGAATAGTCGACTCGAAATCATCGAATTCTTTGGAATTTCAACGTAGAATCCATAGGGGTTCGATAATCGGGGCATAAATAAGCATAATACACTATTAACTTACCGAATAACACAACGAATAACATATTTGAGTGTAACCCAAGAATTTTGCCTAAATACCAAAAACCTCAACTTGAGGTTAAATTAATTGACTTTAATGTAAATCAAGCATGCGGGTTTGCTAATCAGTTGTTATACTAAGTATTTAGCTAGTCAATTTCGTGCATTACAAGCAAAATTTTATAAACCCTTAAAATCTAAAAAAACAAAAAAGAAGGTGAATATATGTATCGTTCCAAGTAAGAGTGTTAGGATTAATAGTAAATAGTACCATAGGAGTCGGAAAATCGAGATTAAAAAGCTAGAAAATGGCAAGCTTGCGGCTTGCTTGTCTTGTACGGGGACTAGTGGGAGGAAGAAGGCAACAATTTTCGGGAGCTTGTGGCTTCAAATGAAGACAAACATGTGTTTTATACTCTGGCAGAAGTGCATGCAACACACTTTCCATGTGCGATGCTCAATCCTTCATTTTGCTAGAATTTAAAATTTTCACCCTTGATTAGGTTCACTTATCTCTTTTTACCCCCCTCCCCTTAAGAGCAAAGCTTTTATAAAAACAACCTCTATTCAAGTAAATAGAACCTCAGTATGTTAAAAGTCGCTAGGCAAGGAAAGGATAATGTAACTTAGCTCACATAAAAAATTATCCTAATTAGCCAAACACATCATTAAGACAAAAATGCCAATACATTTGTGACATCTCCATTTTTCTCGGCCAGAAAAGACCGATTTAGTTTATTCTTTTAAAATTAAATCAGAGTAATTTTCCAAAAGATGTTGCGGAATTTGTTCCAAAAACAAAAAATAATAAAAATTTATCAAAACATTTCTTAAAGAAATATGTTTTCATTATATAACAAAACATCGGGATGTCATGTTCCGATACAGCTCAAAAGCATAAACAGTACATTATAAGCCGTACGACAGTTATTTACAACTACTGACCTATAATTAAAAGGTCCCTCGTTGTCATCCAATTATGCTCGGGGTCCACTACTTGTAATACAGAAAGTTGAGTCGGTCAGGCTTGGGAGCCTGATGAGCATATATGGTTTTCAAGCCACAAATAATAAATTTATTAATTTTCATCAACCAACAATAAATGTATTAATTTCATCAAACAATAATAACCCTGATTACCCGTTCCTGTTATCCTCACTTTACATCCCTAAACACCTTTCATAAGGGACCTAGCCTAAGGATTTTCATCGGGGTGACAACACTGCTTTAGGGGATTCCTCAACAATTTATGTCAAATAAGGCAACCATGTGGGGGATGGAGTATAACATTGAACACTAAGTTCACAAACACCTACAGGTTGCGAGCCTGCTAGCGTTCCATTGGACTGTCTAGAAAGGTCCATGGTCGTCATTTATACTCCGCTAGATAACTGAAACAATAACAATATCGAGGCCTCTCATCATTTTAACAAACATCAACTATTTCATCTACCCATGTTTTACCCAACATATTTGTAGATAAAATACATATACAGTTTAAAACTTGTATAAAACATCTACTCAACACCCATCTCAAATAAACAAACAACATAATTACACATAGCACGTATTTTATAGAAAATACTTCATATCTATGTGTAAGATGAAAGTGACTACACGGTCATTTGATAAGATGGTGATTGGACAACACTTCGCCCCTTAAAACAATATTCTTCGATGAAACCAAGATGTTTTCTCAAAAACCGGGCTTCACGTGGGCAGAGTTTCGACTAGTAAAATGATTTTCTCGGGAACTTCGGTGCTTCGGGCCTTGCTTCGAGTGTCAGGGATGATATCGGGACCTCGAGGGGTTAAAAGTAGCTAGAGAAGTAATAGAGAGTAAGAGAGAATAGATTTTGTAAACAAAAAACCGAAGGTCTTGTTTTCTATTTATAGTAGCTGAAACCCGAATAAGGCTGGGTGTAATCTTCAAGTACGTTGGGCGTACTGTTGTGTTAGTCATTACGCTGGGCATATAGTTTAGTACGTTGGGCGTACCCTGATGTGTCGTATCAGACGTGTCGAACCTGCGTGATACGTGTTGATTGACAGGAATAGGCGACATGGCCAATCTCGAACCGTGAACATGAGTACGCTGGGCGTACTCCGAATTTTCAAACTTCAAAAATTCGTAACTTTCGCATACGAGCTCCATTTTTGACGTTCTTTATATCCACGCGTTGGTGAGACTATGCTCTACAACTTTCGTTTAGACTCTGTCCGCTAATTTTGACTTTAATTTTAAAGTTATATTTCTAACAGGCCGGGACAGGAAAAATCCATTAAAATTCATAACTTCTTCATCCGACGTCCATTTTCGTCTGTCTTTTTATTGTTAAACTAATAATGATGAGATCTTCGATTCCCGTTTAGGTTGTTTCAGCTAAAAATTACTCGATCTAAAATTCGAGTTTCGGGCTGCATACTGCTGGGCTGAAACTGAAAAAAATCATAACTTCGTCATACGAAGTCAAATTTAGGCGTTTTTTTTACGCACACTCTCGGTTTAATGAATACTACGACTTCTATTTAGATCTCTAAGGCTAAAAGGCACTTTATCATAAATTCACTTTTACGTCATACAATGTTATGCCGGTTCTGTCGTGAAACTTCGATAGGTCATAACTTATTCGTTATAACTCGGATTTCGGTATTCTTTATATATCTGGAATCCTTGTTTCAACCACTAAAACTTCATTCTTAGATATCAGGTTTATCCGACGTTTATTTTTGAGGCTTATTATTATTCTTAACTTATTAAATCATAATAATTAAGTAAATAAGCACATAATTCACATAATTCACATAATTCCTCTTTATTATTTTAAAATGAGTTACAAAGGTTGACCTAGATTATTACATCATCATTTATGCTTTTGCCCATAAAGACGGGCGTTGCAGTTCTCTCCCCCTTAAAATTATTTCGTTCCCGGAATCACACATCTGCAAACAAATGCGGATAGCGACTCATCATGTCACTCTCCGTTTCCCAGGTGAGATTTGGCCCACTTGCATGTTTCCATCGCACAAGCACTAATTCGACCCTCTTGCATCGCAACTTCTTAGTCTTATGGTCAACAATTGCCTCAGTTTCTTCAATTAACCTCTTGCTTTCATCCAACCTTAATTCAGAAATTAGAATGATGTCGGGAACTTCTCCCGTGAACTTCCTCAAATAACACACGTGGCAGGTGTTATGAATACCTTATACTTCTTCTGGTAGTTCTAGCTTGTAAGCTTAATTTCCAATCCTCTGAAGAACTTTAAATGGTCCAATAAACCTTGTACTCAACTTTCCCCTTTTACCAAATCTTATAAGTCCCTGCCACGGTGAGGCTTTAAGTAAAACCAAATCTTCAACTTCGAAATTAATCAGTTTTCTTTTCTTGTCAGCATAGCTCGTTTGACGATCTTGAGCTGCTAACATCCTTTCTCTAATTACTTTAAACTTTTCAACAGTCTGATGGACTATTTCAGGTCCCATAAACTGCTTTTCCCCAGCTTCAAGCCAACACGACGGTGTTCGACACTTTTGTCCATACAAAGCTTGGTAAGGTGCCATCTTGATGCTTGAGTGGAAACTATTATTATAGGAAAATTCTACCAGGGGTAAATGTTCATCCTAATTACCTTGGAATTCCAGGGTACATGCTCTTAGCATATCCTTCAATGTTTGAATTGTTCGTTCGCTCTGACCATCAATTTGCGGATGGTAAGCTGTACTTAGACACAATTTTTTCTCAATTCCTCTTGTAGACTTCTCCAAAACCTCGATGTGAAACGACTATCGCGATCTGACACAATCGTTAGGGGAACACCATGATCTTTCACTATTTCTTTCACGTAAAAGTTTACAAGATTTTCCATAGACCACTTCTCATTGGCGGCTATGAAATGTGCACTTTTTATGAACCTATCAACGAACACCCAAATCATGTCGTGACCCTTCTTTGTTCTGGGTAGTTTAGTTACAAAATCCATAGTGATGTCTTCCCATTTTCCCATGGGTACAGGTAAAGGTTCTAAACTCCCATACGGTTTCTGATGTTGTGCTTTAATCCTCGCACATGTCACACACTTGACCACATACTTAGCAACATCAAGCTTCATCGTCAGTCACCAGTAGTAGGCTTTCAAATAGCTATACATCTTTGTGCTGCCGGGATGAATCAAGTACATGGTCTTGTGAGCTTCCTCCATCAGAAGATTTCTCATTCCTCCATTCTTAGGTACCCAAATCCTATCTTGGAATACCTTCAACCCTTGGTTGTTTGTACCGAACACTAACGTTTTGCCTAAACGTTCTTCTTTTCGGTCATTTTTCTGTGAAGCTTCCTCTTGAGCTTTCCTTATATTTTCCATAATTTCGAGACAACTACAATTCTCAACGCTCATGGCCTTTTCTTTTCAAGGTTTACCTTTTGATTGAGAGCATCAGTGGCAACATTTGCTTTACCAGGGTGGTAAAGTATCTCATAGTCGTAGTCCTTGAGTAACTCTAGCCAGCGTCGTTGCCTCATGTTCAATTTCTTCTGATTAAAGAGATATTGAAGACTCTTATGATCAGTGAAAAGTTTGCACTTTGTGCCATAAAGATAATGTCTCCATATCTTTAAGGCGAATACTACCACTGCCAACTCCAAATCATGAGTGGGGTAGTTCTTTTCATGCTCTTTTAATTGTCGAGATGCATATGCTATCACTTTTTCTTTTTGAGTTAGAACACATCCTAACCCGACTCCTGATGCATCGCTATATACTTCAAAGTCTTGAACTCCATCGGGTATAGGAAGAATCGGTGATTCACATTCTTCTTTAGCTTCTCGAATACTTCCTTATGCTTCTCACTCCAAGCATAAGTAGCTCCCTTGTGGGTCAAAGCTGTCAATGGAGCAGCTATCGAAGAAAAGCCTTGGATAAATCGTCGATAATATCTAGCTAATCCTAGAAAGCTTCAGATCTCCATAGGACTCTTTGGTTGTTCCCACTTTGTTATAGCTTCAATCTTAGCTAGGTCAACCATAATCCCTTCTTGGTTAACCACATGACCCAAAAATTGGACTTCATGAATCCAAAAATCACATTTGGAGAACTTCACATATAGTTTCTCCTTCTTTAATACTTCTAATACTTCTCGCAAGTGTCTGTCCTGCTCCTCCTGGCTTTTCGAGTAAATCATAATATCATCTATGAACACTATCACATATTTATCTAGGAATGGTTTACAAACCCTGGTCATTAAATCCATGAAGGCTGTTGGAGCATTGGTTAGTCCAAATAACATAACCAAAAACTCGTAGTGTCCATATCTTGTTATGAACGCAGTCTTCTCAATATCCTACTCTCTTACCTTTAGCTGATGATATCTCGACCTTAGATCAATCTTCGAGAAATAGCTCGAACCTTGCAACTAATCAAATAGGTCATCAATACTTGGCAACAGGTACTTGTTCTTTATTTTTGCCTTGTTAAGCTCCTTGTAATCTATACACATTCTCATGCTCCCATCTTTCTTCTTCACGAATAACACCGGAGCTCCCCAGGATGATGAACTAGGTCTAATAAGACCATTATCCAATAGTTCCTGAAGTTGCATCATAAGCTCCTTCATCTCTATCGGTGCTAATCGATATGGGTCTTTTGCTATTGGTGTTGTTCCTGGTAGCAAGTCTATTCTAAACTCCACTTGTCTATCAGGGGGCAATCTAGGAAGATTTTCGGGAAAAACTTCCGGATATTCACACACCACTGGTATACTTTGCATATCCTTTTTCTCATTCTTAGCATCGATCATGAATGCCAAGTATGAGGTGCATCCTTTAGATAAATATTTTATGGCTTTCATTAGGGAAATGATTCCAGAATTTACTCTGCTCTTATCTTCGTATACCATAAACGAATCCTTTCCAGGCGGTTTTACCCTTACTATCTTTTTTTGGCACAATATTTCGGCATCATTGGCGCTAAGTCAATCCATCTCTAGAACGATGTCAAAACCATTTAACTCGATGGGTAACAACTTTTCTTGGAATTTGTTTCCATTCAGGTCGATAACGATATTCCTAATATAATTGCTAATAGGTATGAATTTGCCACTAGAAATTTCTACAATTAGGGTATCATCTAGCTTTTCTATAGGCAATGTTAGTCTTTCACCAAATTTATGTGATATAAAGGAGTAATTCACTCCGGAATCAAATAATAAATTGGTAGGCAATCCATTCACAAGAAAGGTACTTGAATCGACATTCGTTGCATTCTTTGCAGCTTCCAATGTCATTTGGAAAGCTCTGGCTTTTGGTTTTGGTGGGAGATTGGGTTTCGCTGCCTCTTTCTTCTTCGGGCAATCCATTAAAATGTGCCCTTCTTCATGCATCCATAGCACACCTTTTTGTTGGTTTTGTACTTGCTGGCATAGTGCCCTAGCTTTCCATATTTAAAACAAGTGACCTCCTCGCCACATTTCCCAGCATGTTTCTTCTTACACTTATCACACCATTCTGCTTTGCCTCTTCTTCCTCTCGAATCAGACTTCGAGAACTTACTTTTCTTATTAGACCTCGACGATCCATCGAACTTTCTTTTCTCACCAACCTCTGCCCTATCCTGATTCCTTTCTTTTAACTGGGTTTCCACATTTTTAGCTGCTCGAACTGTTGTCTTCAGAGTAGTTGCCATCTTGACCGTTGGGCCAAATTTGGCTGGCAGTCCGTTTGCGAACCTCCCAGTTTTTGAGAGTTCAGTTGGCACTAAGTATGGAAATAACTTCATCTTTTTGGTAAATGCAGCAGCATGGTCGTCTATGCTCATTTTCCCTTTCTTTAAGTTCTGAAATTCATTGTTTCGATCTATCATATCTATCTCCGAGCAGTATTGTATCTTTAACTGCTCCAAGAACATTTCCCAAGATATTTTCAGGGCTTCTCCATGTGGCATTGTGTCTACCAATAACTTCCACCATCTTAAAACTCCAGTCTTCAGTTGTCTGACCGCAAAAACAGTTTTCTGCTTGTCACTACAGTTGCAGCTTTCAAATCCCATTTCCTTTTCGGAGATCCAATCCATGATCTCAACTGGTTTTGGGCTTCCGGCAAGACTTGGCAGTTTGGCGCCCAAGAAATTCTTGTACATACGCCCATCTCTGTTGATTTCCCTTTTCGGGTTATTCCTTTCTGCCACTGTAGGTTCCGCTTGACTGACAGTACGACTGTAATTTCCTTCTTCTGACTGCTCGTCATTTAATTCAGGTTGTTCAACAGGCATTGAAGGTTCACTCCTGTTGTTCAACAATAGTTGCCTCATTTCCTCCCTTTGTTTAACCATCATTGCCTGAATCATGGCTTGTACTCCAGCCATGGTGACGGGTTCTGGTGCAGCTCCTACTATCGGCACCTGTTCCATCACTTGGGGTTGAGGTTGTTGGTTTCTATTTGCATTTCCAGCTCCACTTCGGGTTCTCACCATTTGATATATACACCAAATTAGGAGAATTTAGATCTTTATTCACAATAGTCATTTAAATTTTCCTTATCACTCCGAAATGTTTACATGCTAGTTCTAATATCGTAGTCGTACGCTTAGAATCTTGAACACATAAGATTTCCAGATCTGGTCGGAAACAGACCATAGATCCGAACAATTAATGACATATATGGAAAACATACAACATTTAGCACATAAAAGTATTTTAGGCATCTTTCCTAAAATATATTAGTGCTCGTATCTAAAATACGGTAGACACTCATCTCACAATCATTACTTAGCATTCTAAGTTTAAGTATAGAAATCCTACAAATTCCTAGTTCGCTTAAACTAATGCTCTGATACCAACTGTGACATCCCCATTTTTCTCGGCCAGAAAAACAAGATTTAGTTTATGCTTTTAAAATAAAATCATAGTAATTTTCCAAAATATGTTGCGGAATTTGTTCCCAAAACAAGATATAATAAGATTTTATCAAAACATTTCTTAAAGAAATATGTTTTCATTATATAACAAAACATCGGGATGTCATGTTTCGATACAGCTCAAAAGCATAAACAGTACATTATAAGCCTTAAGACAGTTATTTACAACTACTGACCTATAATTAAAAAGTTGCTCGTTGTCATCCAATTATGCTCGGGGTCCACTAATTGTAATACAGAAAGTTGAGTCGGCCAGGCTTGGGAGCCTGGTGAGCATATATGGTTTTTAAGCCACAAATAATAAATTTATTAATTTTCATCAACCAACAATAAATGTATTAATTTCATCAAACAACAATAACCCTGATTACCCGTTCCCGTTATCCTCACTTTACATCCGTAAACACCTTTCATAAGGGACCTAGCCTAAGGATTTTCATCGGGGTGACAACACCGCTTTAGGGATTCCTCAACAATTTATGTCAAATAAGGCAACCATGTGGGGGATGGAGTATACCATTGAGCACTAAGTTCTCAAACACCTACAGGTTGTGAGCCTGCTAGCGTTCCACTAGACTGTCTAGAATGGTCTATGGTCGTCATCTACACTCCGCTAGATGACTGAAACAATAACAATATCGAGGTCTCTCTTCATTTTAACACACATCAACTATTTCATCTACCCATGTTTTACCCAACATATTTTTAGATAAAATACATATATAGTTTAAAACTTGTATAAAACATCTATTCAACACCCATCTCAAATAAACAAACAATATAATTACACATAGCACGTATTTTATAAAAAAAATACTTTATACCTATGTGTAAGATGAAAGTGACTACACACTCACTTGATAAAACGGTGATTGGACAACACTTCGTCCCTTAAAGCAATATTCTTCTATGAAACCGGGATGTTTTCTCAAAAACCGGGCTTCACGTGGGCAGAGTTTCGACTAGTAAGATGATTTTCTCGGGAACTTCGGGGCTTCGGGACTTGCTTCGGGTGTTGGCGATGATACCGGGACCTCAGGGGTTAAAAGTAGCTAGAGAAGTAGTAAAGAGTGAGAGAATAGATTTTGTAATAAAAAACCCAGAGGTCTTGCTTTCTATTTATAGTAGCTAAAACCTGAATTTCGCTGGGTGTAATCTTCAAGTTGCTGGGCGTACTGCTCTTTTAGTCATTACGCTGGGCATACAACTTAGTACGCTAGGCGTACCCTAATGCATGGCATCAAACGTGTCGAACCTGCATGATACGTGTCGATTGCGAGGAATAGGTGACGTGGCCAATCTCGGACCGTGAACACGAGTACGCTAGGCGTACTCCTAGTGATAAGCACTTCGATCTGAAATTTGGGATGAAATTCCTTATATGAGGGGAGAATGTGACAATCAAAAAATAGACCCCACATCACTAATTACATCAAGTATAAAAGACTTAGAAAGCGATAGTTAGCGAACAAAAATTTTTATGCTCTAATGTGTAAGAAAAATCAGTTAGAATATATGAAAATCTTGAAAATAGGTGCACTGAAAATTACGTCGACTAGTATGAAGAATAAAATATCTTGAAAGTACACGTCTAACACTTTTCCAAAAATATAAATTTCATAATAATCTAACTTCGTCCGAATAAGATATGATTATTGTTAAATATAAAACCGGGCAACATGTAAGAAGACACGATGTTCAATAGCTACAAAGAAAGTGGTTAAACTTTGGATAAATTCACCAAAAGGTAAATTGTAGTACCTTTCGAGAGAAGGGTTTTAAGACAAAGAATTCCAAAAACGGAATCCTTAAGAAAGTGATATTTTTACAAAATCTTTTAGAATTATAAAAGTAATGGATAAAAATAAAGCCAGACTTAGTCTATCTAACCTAAATGAAAGGTGTAGTACTTAATGATAACTACACATACACATGAAACAAAATTCAGATGAAAGATGTATAGATTTATGAAGAAAGTTTTTATGCATGCATAATGCGCGACGAGCGGGATGCGTACTCCGAAAATCAGATTCGCCGAGATATGAGAAGAAGTGGACAAACGAGAGGGTGGCATGTGTCCAACATTGGGTGGAGCCAACGTATACGTGCGTGTCGTGCACATAATGGCCCAAGTCTCCCATTGAGAGGTTCTGAAGCATCAAAATCATGCTACAACGGTGAGCTTACGACTCCACTTTTACAAATTTCAAATGTTTTACGGAGGAATACATGTTATAATACTACGTTATCGATTTTGCAAAATATTATTATTTGTAATATATCAGTATTTTACAAAATGCATGAAAAGTTAGGATGATTTTATGTCTGGTAGTTACGTAGCCAAAATTCTAGGAATAATATTATACCTAGTCGTTATGTTGATCAAAACTATAGGATCAGATCATAATTGGTAGAAACTTTGTACAAAGCTATATGATAATATTAAACATAGTCGTTATACTGATAGATAGATACTAGAGTAACATAAATACCTAGTTGTGTTCACCAATTGCATTGTTCATGTGCTTTACATTTCAAAAAAATAGTTATCTTATACTGATTTCACGGTTTTTATATTTCACGAAACAACATTATATTGTATAAAGGCGACCTCCCTTTTGTGAGTATTTTGCACATGTTAACCGGTCAATTTGTGATATTATCTAAAATATGGGTTATGACTTATGGGGTGTAAAAGAGACCAAAACATCATATTTCAGATAATAACTAATAAAAAAGACAAAATAGTTTCTTATAAACTAGGTGTAAAACCCGTGTATTACACGTGTTGATTAAAAAAGAAATTAAATATTAAAGTGTAAACAATAAATATTTTTTAAAATAAACTTTCCAAATAAGAAATAAATAAATGTATTAATTACAATTTAATATCATATTTATGATATTTAAGACTTTACATATATAAATATATAAATATTATGTGGCTTTTCAATATTAAAATTTGAAAAACTTAAGAATTGACATATGTATATTATTTATTTTAAAAATATCACAAAATGACAAGTGTCAAAACTAATGAGAGATTGATATGTGGCAAAATAGATATTCATTTATTATAGTTGATTATAGTAATCTACCATAATAAATAAGAATGATTTTGCTATATCTCATCTTCTCCTTCATTCTGACACTTGTCATTTTCTAGATTTTTTTGAATTATTTAATATCCATTTGTTATTTTTATAGTTTTTTTTCTTTTTTATTAAAAATCTCAGCTATTAAATGCCACCTCTTATTAATTAATTTTATAAATATATTAATTAATGCACATAATAACTTTCAATTTTTGAATTCCTCTTTCTATTAATATATTAATTAACATATATGTATATTAATGTAGATAGTCAATTACATTTGTGAATTCATATTAATTAATTTTATTAATATCAATTAATTAGGACCAAATTACATAAATAGTCCATGCGGTTTACCAAAAAGTCATAAACTGAATTGTTACTAATTTTTTTATGAACATCATTTTTGTGGTTACCAAAATTTTTTGTAATAAACCCATGTGATGTAGTACACGGGTTTCACATATAGTTTCTAATAAATTATTGAAAAAAAAAACAAAAGATACTTTATTTGGTATCTATTGTTATTTTATAATTGTATTTTACTATATATATTTCTAGAAAGAACACTATTTGTTTAGAACAAATTAAAATATTGTAATCATGAATCTACATGTACAATAGATTTGTTTAAAAAAAACATATACAATTGAAATTATATACGGTTAACATGTGTTACAGATACTAAGAAGCATTTATAGCACAATCCGTAAGTGGAGGGGGATCAAATATACCAAGAAACCTTATTTCTGCCGGTTTACGAAATCTTGACGGGCATTTTCGACTTCTTGTTGCTCTTTCCTTTCTTTGTGCCAAACAGGTTGTTGGTGCTAAATAAGTAAACATCATCCCTTGGATATTTCCACATCTTCTATTGTAATAAACTTTATTTTTTTTTTTTTTTTTTTTTTTTTTTTTTTTTTTTTTTTTTTGTGCCAAACAGTTTGTAATAATTAAATGCTCAAAGAAAGAGAAAAGAAGAAATAAGAGGTTTTTGTTTTATTTTTCTATTTTTTTGTGTAAAAAACTATAGTCATAGCAGATAGAGTTTACTCCTTCAAAAAGGTGACCATATAAGATATGGAATATGATTTTGTTTTTATGTGTGTTGCTTTTACTTCATTAACCTCATTATTCATCATGCTACCCATATGTATTCTTAACCATCACTCTTTCTAATCAATGAACTTTTAGACAATTTTTTAAACCGCGAAATTATATTAAAACTAGAAAAGAGCCAAGAAAAAAGATTATAAAGACAAGATAACCATAGTTGGATTTGCAACCACACGTCCCAATTCACTTTCATCTTAATGCTTCTATAAAACAACCAAAAATACCACTACAACTCAATCTTATCAAACATAACATCCTTTCTTGGTTTCACGAGCGGATCCACAATAGATCCCTAGATGACCCTAAAAAAAATTTCAAGTACTATAATTTTTTTAGAAAAATTTCGTTTTATGTAGTTTATTTATAAATAATATTAATATGTTTAGAATGGTAATAACACAAGTTGTAGTTGGTTTAGATGGTTAATGCGTTAGGGTGTATTTTTGGAGGTTAAAAGTTCAAATCTTCTCTTAAATATTTATTTTCATTTATTTTCGCAGCTTATATAGCTTTATATGGATTTAATACCTATTATATTATGATGTGAAAATTAAACACAATTATTGAGTTGTTTATGTGATAAAGGGCTCGATTTTTAACTTTGAGGTCCCTATTTGAATCTTGGCCCTTACATAGGTGTACTTTTTTTCTTTATCAAATTTTCAACTTGTTTCTTAAAATTCTAATATTGTTGTCCCACATTGACCATAACATGAAACATAACTCCTATACATCTGTTATATAAGCAACACAAACTTCTCAATTGCCAACAAGTTAAACTTTAGGATAGGTTTAGGTTTAAACCCGAAATCGAGTGTGGAAAACCGAGAAACTGAACTCATCGGTTCGGGATACCCCTTTACTTTAATCCTAGCTCCACCACTGCTTGGTTTCTTCATTCCAAAAAGAATGCCATTCTGATATCTCCAAACACGTCCTCTTTAGGATATTGTGACCCAAATTATCAGCAGAATAGATCTAATCTCTGATTGTATCAAATTGAGGTGTGTTAATTCCACACCAACGACCTATAAGCATTCAAATCAATGATGCCCCAAACCTAAGAGGAAAAAAGTGATTTGAAGTCTTAACACAAATGTCACATGACCAAATTCCATGTGGCGAATCTTTTTGTTAGTCATGTTCTGGTTTATAGTTCAAGATCCAGTTATTCCATCAACGCTTAAAGGAATTTGGATATAATTCAGATTCTGAACTATCAAAACAAGGAATAGGATAAAACTAATTTATACATTATATTTGGTAATATAAATATAATGCAAGGAATCAATTATATTCGTAACATCCGAAAAAACAGATATATTTTTTTTCATTTTTAAAATAGGAATTACAATCATAATTTGGTTCCAAAAATCCATTACATCAAGTCATATCAAAAGATCAGAGCATCAATATAATTAAATGTAAAAAATGTTGGAGAGTGAATGTTTTGCCATCAAGTCGGGCCCATCTCCTTAGTACCGGAAGTACCTGAAACCACCCAAATAAACTACAAACAAAAGCTTGGTGAGTTTCCCAAAATATCATATGACAAACAACCACAAAATACCATGCAACAGACATATAATTGCCATGGGCAACCCCCATGGACTTTACTTGGAATGATATGGGCTACCCCCATGGTCTGATATCCATGTGGCATGGGCTACCCCCATGGTCTTTACTTGGAATGCCATGAGCTACCCCCATGGTCTGATATCTAAGTGCCATGGGCTACTCCGAAAGTCTTTACCTGGAATGCCATGGGCTACCCCCATGGTCTGATATCCAAGTGCCATGGTCTTTATACAAGCAAGCATATAACAATTGTCAATCCACATGCCAAATGATGGGTCGACATTGGTGCCTTCAACCCATTGATATAGTGAGAAGACTCACCTCAGACTGCTGATAAATAATAACTGCTTGGCTACCGGTCCAGAAATCTCACACTGGATAAATATAAATTACCCTAATTAAATTATTACATAAACCCACTCATGGGCCCATAAACTCTATGTCCAAACCCATTAAATAAGGCCCAAAGCCTTTCTCTTAATGGGCTCAAAATCCTTAGTCCAAAACAATAATTGGTCATAAGGCCCAACAATGCCACTTAAGGTCCATAATAGAAAACTAGGCTAACCAATCCTAATAGGCCAATGCCCAAAACTAGATAAGGCCCACGAGTCCTAAAGCCCAAAACACGCCGCATCAGCCCATAGAATGTATGTGTAGCGTACCACATTAGTACGCTTAGCGTAGTTGCACTTAAGGCAGTACGCACATCGTACAAGCTAGTACGCCCAGCGAACAAGGGTGTCAAGTGTAATGTAACACCCACAAAAATCAACCCAATTTAAAACTTTTTCAACCAATTAGAACCATTAATTATTACAAAGTGTTTTCAAAATAGTTTCATGTCAGAGTATTCCAGAAATCAAAATCATAAAATTTGAGGAGTTGTACGATCACGCCTTCGCCTTCTTGCGATCATCCGAAGTACCTGAAACAAAAACTGAAACACTAAGCCCGAAGCCTAGTGAGTTTCCCCAAAATATGGATACACACAACAATATACACATAATCACAAACAACATATTATAGGTCCAATCAACCATCAGGTTGGAATACCCTAGGCCCTCAACCATCGGGTTGGAATGCCAACATACTATGGGTCCAATCAACCATCGGGTTAGAATGCCAACATACTATGGGTCCAATCATCCTCAGGATGGAATACCCTTGGCCCACAACCATCAGGTTGCAATGCCCACATACTACGAGTCCAATCATCCTCGTGATGGAATACTCACGGCCCACAACCATCGAGTTGGAATGCCCAAGTCTATTGGCTCTCGCACAAAGCAGATAAGCCTCAACCACTAATTAAACATGTGTACATATATCAGATAACCACATAATTATAGTCTATAGACAGACAAACCGATCTAATAGATCATAACCGCATAATAACATCCTATCTACCAAGATACTGATTTAATAGATCATAACAACAAAATAACATCCTATCTACCAGGATACCGATCTAACAGATCATAATAGCATAATAGCATCCTATCTACCAAAATACCAATCTAACATATCATACTATACTCGAGAATATAAAACATATCAGAATGAAAATCCAAAAAGGGCCAGCCTTGGTGCCTTAGACCCTTGAGTATAGTGAGGAAAACTCACCTCACACTGCTGAAGTCCCGCGGACAAAACCCTAACTGCTGGATGACAGATTCCTGAACTGTCAACATCAAAACAACACCTAATTAATAATTGGGTTCCAATACATAACCATAAGTCCATGCTTGGGGTAAAAGACTACTATACCCCCCCAACCTAGCTTGATTCAAGCCCACAACCCAACTCACACTCCAAAGGCCCAAAAGTCACCTAAGGGACCAAAGCCTAACATATGGCCTATTTTTCCAAATTGGGCCCAAACCTCTTCATGGTCTCATCTTAAGGCTCAACCGTTTATTCTAGTCCCAACACTTTGCATTCGAATGGTCCAATATCTCAAAATCATTTAGGCCTAATTGTGGCCCATCTATGGCCTAATTTTCCAAATTAGGCCCAAGTCCCTCATATGGGCCTTACCCTAAAGCCCATCCAAATATTTTAGTCCGTTTACTTGTTTTTGGATAGCCCCTCAATATCCCAATCACCAAAGTCCAATAGAAAGGCCCAAGCGAAATTAGGGTTTTCACATAAATGATGATTAGGGTTAAGTGTTTCTTACTTAACCCATTAAGGACTTAATCCATTAAGTCCATCACTCTACTAGATAGATCATATGGTGTGATTAGGTGTAACTCTTAATTCAATTCCAACGGCCTAAAATGTGGGTCCCGATAAGCCCAAACAAACAAAATCCAAAATTAAGGTTTTCATGACATTAGGGTTTTCCAAACCCTAATTATGGTTTCCAATCCAAATACTAGCCAATTAGTCAAATGGTTAGGCTTTTAGGTCAATCAGGGCTTCATTGGGTCCATTAGGGTTAAACAAGTCAGGCACCACCCACTACCACCTCGGGTAGTGGCGGTCAACAGTGGCTGACGGTGGCGGGCACCACCTCGTGGTGGTGGTTATGATTTTTGGCTAAAAATATCCAAGCATGTCAAAATAACAATCACACACACAAAATCACACAACCACCCAAGGTGGCGGCTAATGGCGACAGAATGGCGGTGTGGGGTGGCAACCACCACCTCACGGTGGTGACAAGTTGTTTTCTTTGATTATTTCAGCTGTACAATACAATTTTAAAACAATATCCAAATACATACACACACAACCGCTCTGTGGCGGCAGGCGGTGGTCGGAGGTGTTGGCCACCACCTCATGTTGGTAGTGGTGGCTCACTTTTGATTCCAGATTACACAACACACACATAGTTAACGTAATACAACAATAGTACACCACACACCCGAATTATGAGACACAAACACAACCTCCCTTCATGACGACATGCAGCGGAACAACAGCAGCTAATGATGGCAGCCACTATGGCCGACTGCCATGGTGGTTTGTCTCGGGTTTTTCTGTCCAACGAGCACCCTTATTGCAATCAGGAACCCAAGACACCCACATGCTTGCCACACACGAGCTGAAACATACAAGCCACCTCCCTCAGGGTGGCGGATGTTGACCGGAGTAGAACAACGATTGCACAGGCGGCGACGACAGACGAGCTGGGACGTGGCACCGGCGAACCATGACTAAACAGAAGAAGAAAGGGTGGGCGACTCCCACCGTAAATAGCAGGTTCGACCAGTAGATGGTTCTTCGTCGGCGATTGGAGCGGAGACGGCAACCCCGTCTTCAATAGAATGGTGCAACGACGGCTGGAGGTGAGAATCCGACATCACCTAGATGTCACATGTTGTCCCTCGTTGGTCTCGGTAACTCCTATCTTAGAGAAGGAGGCGTCACTAGTTGTCTTCGTTAGTCAGAAACACGAGAGGAACGGGGTGGTGGTGCGGCACCGGAAGTTGAAGGAGTGAAGGCGACGGTTGATGAATAGTGTATCTAGGTTTAGGGTTTAGTGGCTGGTGCAAGGTGATGGGTTGAATACCCGATCAAATAAACTTCCTGTCCAATGTACACCTTTGGCCCCTCCTTCCCAATTTCTTTTCATTATAAGGCTACAATTTAAAATGCAGCCCCAACATCCAAGATTCATAACAATTCAAGTCCCAAAAGTTACCATATAGCCCCTCCATGACAAATTCTTTTCAACTTAAGTACATAATTTACCCTTTTAACCCCAGCCATCCAAAATCCTTTAATATTAAATCCAAATGATACCAACCACCCTCTGACTTCTGAAATCTTTACAAAATAAATCCCGGAATTACACTTTAACCCCTGAAACTCCAAATCATGTCATTTGACTCCCTGAAACCAACACCCCGATAAATATTATGGATTTTAGCTACAATAATATAAAATAATAATAAAAATTACATATCAGGGTTCCGAGTTTATTATTTAATTACTCTATTTTAAACGGGATGTTACCATAAGCCATTAAGAGCTTAATCTATGCAGCCACTTCATCCTATTCTAGACTTTGGTCACTTTAAAGGTCACAGGGCATAAAGTTGACAACTTTATGCCTTTGCATGCTTCATAGGAGCCCAACAACCCCTTTTTGTCAATTAATACTCACTTTAAGAACTCAAATCCATGCATGGTGCCATTGGAGCCATCAAGTTAGCACCTTAAATCCATGCATGGTGCCATTCAGCCATTAAGTTAGCAGCTTTATGCTTCAAACACGCCAAAGGGACTCAAATCTAACATTTCCAACCTCTAGAGTTGCATAAACTCGCAAAGGAAGATCTATGGACCAAAAATGAACTCATTACTAAACCCTAAACCAAACTAGCAAAAGGATTAGCAAGGTATGAGCTTTTTACCTCCAACAGCTTTCTCAAGGTGATGTAGATGCAAGATCTAGAAGCTTAACCACAACCAAGGCTTGTTCACCACCTTCTTCTCTTTGCAATGACACCAAAAAGGGTTACTTTTGACACTTCAAGCTCAAGGATAACTTCTAATAGCAACTTAGGGTTTTCAGGGACGTGTGGATGCAGTGGGGGCTCATGCCCTAAGATTAGGGTTTTGTCACTGGCCATGTACGCCCTGCGTATATGGATCCTGAACGCATCTAAACGACCCCAGTACACTAAGCATACACAATAGTACGCCCAACATACATAGGACCCCTTTGCAAAATAAAGTTTCATTCTAAGGGATAAAAAGGTAAAATACCTGCATTCCGAATGTTACATCATTCATGTTTTTTTTTTGGCGGGGTGGGGGGTGGGGGGGGGGGGGGGGTTATCCTATTGCATACATAATTTATTACGGGTCAAATAATATCATGCCATCACTTAAGAGAAAAAAAATTCCTATTAATTAGACATGTAATATGATAGCGTTCTAACAACCATATGCTATTATTGTGATCAATATTTTCCCATAAATGTGATACTTCTAATTAATCGACATATATATATATATATATATATATATATATATATATATATATATATATATATATATATATATATATATATATATATATATATATACCCCCTGTGTAGGTAAGGGAGGGAAAAGCTCGAATATTTTGACTAGATCTAAAGTCTAGAAATAGAGATGATGAAAGGCCTTGGGTGTTTAGTATGCTGATGTTGAACATGATTTGTAGATAGATAAACAACACTAACATTGTCGCAATAAACAAATGTAGGACTGAGGGGCGGATAAAGCAACTCTCGTAGTAATTTGCGAAGCCAACACATATAGGCAACAACATTTGAAATCCCTCAATATCCTTCTTCTATAATTAAGCGGGAGATGGTTCGCTGTCTCTTAGAAGACCAAGAAAAGAGATTATGCCTGAGAAAAACATAGTACCCTGGCATAGACCGATGAGTAATTGGGCAACATGCCCAATCAAAATCAGACTAAGCAATGAGACCACATGATAGGGAGATGTATAGTTGAATACCATTATACAAGGTGCCCCTGAGATACCTGAGGATATGCTTGAGAGCCATAAATTAAGGCTTTCAAGGGTCATACATGAATATGCAGACTTGCTGAACAACATATTTGATGTTTGTTGTGGTAAATGTCAGGTACTGGAGAGAACTGACAAGGCTATGATATAAAGTCAGATCATAAATCATGGGATCGGAGCCATCAAATTTGGCAGAAGTGTTTTCTAGAGTACGGGTGACTTTGTAATCAAGTGTATGAGCTAGCTAAAGGACCTCGTTGGCATATTTCTTTGGAGATGAGAACATCTCGTGACTATTGCGTGAGATTGAAACACCTAAGAAATAGTTATGAGAACCCAAATCTATCTTGGCAAACTCTGAATGAAGAGATTCAATGATCTGCAGAAGTATGCCAGTGGTTGATGCATTTAATATAATGTCATCAACATAGAGAAGTAAGTACGCAATCTGATTGCCCTGATTTTAAATAAAACGAGAAGTATCATATTTTCTATTAGTAAATTGACGAATAGTGATATACTGAGAAAATCTATGCTCTGGGGTGCCTGTTTGAGTCCATATAATGACTTCTTCGATAAACAAACAAGATTAGGACCCGAGGGGTTACAAAACCTTAGAGGTTGATGCATGTAGACAGTATCCTAAAGATGGATATAAAGAAACATGATGACGTGCCTAGGGCAGCACGACAGAAGCACGAGCCGGACACGCCAGCCAGGCCTAGCCCAACAGGTTTAGGATCCGCTAGGGCTCCCGGGAGTGGAAGGCACAGACGAAAGGCTCGTGCATGCCAACCGGACCCGGCCCAACAGGCTTAGCGACCGCTGGTATCCTTGGGAGCGGAACGCACAGGCAAAAGGCTCGCGCCCACCTAGAGATGCTCCCAGCTCCAAGACAAAAGAAACGGTCAGGAGAGAGGCAGGACGATCGCCCCATTACCGTCAGAGCCAATAAGAGCGCCCTAACGGTTATCAAATATAAGTGTATCACGAAGTAAGTTCTCTGGATCCCTACCGGAGAATAAGAGCCAGTAAGTTCTCTAGAGCACGACTCTCCAATCAGCGCCCCTGATCATGTCTCCTGAAAAAGCGATCTTGTCTGGTACGGATCAGGCAAGGGAGCTAGGTATAAAAGGGTACGACTCTCCAATCAGCGCCCCTGATCCTGTCTCTTGAAAAAGCGATCTTGTCTGGTACGGATCAGGCAAGGGAGCTAGGTATAAAAGGGTACACTCTCAGACCTACGAGGTAAGTTCTCTGGATCCCTACCGGAGAATATAAACATACCCTAAACACCCTCTAACTTGACCGTCAGAGCGTTCTTCTGGGAGCCCTTCCCGGAAAGTGGCTGACAGCCTTCGTTCCTTGTGATGTTGCAATGATAAGTGAACGCCGGAGAGCACCAGGTGGATAGAACAGGAGCAAGGTCGAATCATTTGTTGCCATCCATGGGTGAGACGAAGAACACAAACAAAAAGCACAAAAGTAAACGTCAATGGCGTCCAACGGCAGTGAGGGACGACCGGTCAGTCCCATACGTCCCATGACGACGTTGGGCGAAACACCACCGCCTACAATGGTCAACAGGGCCATTTTGGGTGAAGAAATTTCTACAACGGTTGTTGGAAATGTCCCACAACCGTCGTTCTCCCAGCAAGGAACGGCAGCGGTGGGGCCACTTCCGTCTACACAACTTCAGATGCCACCATTCCTTGCATCGCCGACACAGCAGGCACAACTGCTCCACCCAGCAACGTTTCCGTCGAACTACGTTTCCCACACCTCGCCGTCGTTTGCAACACCGTCGTCATTCCAGCTGACGAGTGGACAGAGTTCAACGACCACGTTGCCGCCGCTGGCGCAAGCCATGATACACCATCCAACGTCCATCTACCCAATGGTCAGTGCATGGACCGGACCAGCTATACCCGCCCACGGCAGCCTACAACACCCGGTAACGGTCAGCGCTGTTACTCATATACACCCTTTCTCCTCCAATCACAGTTACCAGCTACCCTTCTAGCCATACCCCTTCTATGGACCAAGTCCTGGCTACCTTACACCGCCACCGCATGGCGTGAACCATCAGTATCAGCAGGGACCGACGATTGCCCCAAGCCAAGATGGTTTTTCCCGTAGTGTAACGTCCCCATTTGTCAAAGAGCTGTTGGATTATGAAATACCAAACACAGCAAAGCTCCCAACACTCAAAACGTATAATGGAACCACCGACCCGGATAGCCACATCGACACATGCGAATGGACGATGACGTCGTTGAAGCTTAATGATAAGTTCTGGTGTACATACTTCCCGACGACTCTCGACGGCAACGCCGGTACATGGTTCAAGACGTTACCACTAGGCAGCATTTCAAACTTTGCTCAGCTCAAGTACCTCTTCCTCACCAACTTCATGCAGCTATGCAAGTACAAGGGAGATTCTCATTCAATCATAGGCTGTAAACAGAAAGAGGGGGAAATTGTACGAGAATATTTCACAAGGTTCATAAACGCTACACTGGACGTGCCAGGGCATGATGAAGGAATCATAGCCGACGCCTTCACATGGGGACTCCTGCCAGGCCCCTTGTCACAGAAACTCATGGGAAAGAAACCCCTGACACGGGCCGAATTGAAGGAAAGGGTGGAACGATATCTGAGATAGGAAGACAGCAAAGTGTCACACCCCAAAACTGGAACGGCGGAAACGTTCTGGGGTGGATGATGTCATGTCAAGTATCACAACACATGCATTATAGTAATCAAAGTACAACAAAACATTGCATTAATAGTAATAGTTTTACATAATTTACATTACAAAGTATCAAAGTAATACAGGCAAATCTAATAAGTACAGCATGGTACTAAGCTATCTTCATCAACAGCTCCAGGGATGTACCTGTCGAATGCTGACCTGAGAATACAAGTTATTTGAAAAGCGAGTATCAGCATTTTTACAAATGTTGGTGAGTTCATAAGTATTTAGTGTCCTTTAGTCAAATAACTTTATGAAGTAATAGTTTAAGTGTTTACAGTGCATTAGAGTTCTTTCCAGAAAATCCTATATCTTCTTTAATAAAAGCAGCCTTCTACCAAGACTAGTCAGTGTTATGTGGTAAAAAGTAGTTTTCCCTTAATTACTATCATTATCAAAATACTAAATTTGATTATTAAAGAAGGCAAGAGACAACAGGGAAATAACATATGCCTCAGCAGTGAGGACTGCTGACTAAGGCAAAGGAATCACAGACTCCAGGAGAGTATCAAACGAATGACACGCCTGGCTCAGTCTAACAGAAAGAGACACAGACCCCAGGCGGTACCAAATAAAAGGTACAGCTAGTAAGGTCTAATACAGTGAACACAAACCCTAGACAGTATCAACTGAATGATACGTCTAGCAAAGTCTAAAACAGTGAATACAGACCCCAGACAGCATCAAATGAATGATGTGTCTAGTAAGGTCTAAAACAGAGAATACAGACTGCAGACAGTATCAAATGAAAGATACATCTTGCAAGGTCAAAACAGTGTGACTCTGAAAAATGGGTTACCAGCATACAGTGTAAATTGCCAGTGAATACCGTTACCTTAAGACCAAGAATTATAAGGTAACCTGGGATACTCGTAACCATACTGACTAGAGTTCCAGACGCCCTACAAGCGTCTATAAAATATGTGACATTTGTCACCCCTTGGCTTGGTAGGCCGTGGACTGTAGCTATCAGTCAGGGTGCGGGGGTGTCAATCCCGTATAGATCTATACACATAATGTCCGCTCTCCCTACAGGCGACTCTGGTTACCAACTAGACAACAGAGAAGGCCGTGTCCTGAAGATGCATCCCATATAGTGGGTAGAGACTTCCAATTAGTGGCTAGTGTGTTTCTAATGTAAGTGTTGAACTAGAGGTAGAGACTCTTAACTGAACTGACTAGAACATACATGTACGTCCATACTCGTATACATAATATATAACTAATGAATCGAAAGACCTTCGGATGGCCATCCGATCCCACCAGACCACATCTCAACGAAGAAAAGGAAATAGGGCGGACAAGCCTTCCTAAGTCCTTCGATTCATTACTTATATGCATCTAGACAAGCATAGACATACATCTAACTACAACTGAGTGTGTAACAAGTAAGAGTGATTCTTGTGAAGTAAGAGTGTCTAACGAGTGAAGTAAAAGCGTTCAACAAGTGAAGTAGGAGCGTATCAAGTATAAGTGAAGTAGAAGCGATATCAAGTATAAGTGAAGTAGGAACGTATCACTAGGTAAGACTGTGAACAAGTATAAGCGTCCATCAGGTATAAATGTATCACGAAGTGGAAACATTATCAAGTATAAGTGTATCACGAAGTGGAAACGTTATCAAGTATAAGTGTATCACGAAGTGGAAACGTTATCAAGTATAAGTGTATCACGAAGTGGAAACGTTATCGAGTAGAAGTATAAAAACATAGACGTAAACCTTGGAAAACCTTTATATTTTAAGAAAATCACGACTTGGTATTCCTTTGTGAAATAAGTTTGACTTCAAACTTTTAGAAATTCTTTGGAAACCTTTCATAAATCCGTTTGAAATGAAACTTTGATAAAGTAGTAAGAGTAAGAATTTGAACAAGTGAAAACCTTTTAGAAAACCACTTATAGTGTCCTACTCGGTAAAACAGTATACAGTGTCATAAATCCTTGTGCATGCGGGTTATCAATCACATGTGATTGATATGATAACTGGCATGGTTTAACTTGTATTCCCCCCCTATAAAACATGTAAAAACATTAAAAGGTTCATTCAGGGGTATGAACTCACCTGGTATAAGTAGGTCCGACGAAGGTGCCGTTTGGGCGTTCGGTGTCACGTAAGGACTCGAACACACTCAATGACGTATTTAACATATGATAACATATGTTCACATACAATTAGTATATTTAATACTAATTAAACAAATATACGCATGCAAAGGAGTGGAAACACTTTGGGATAAGTGTTTGGGTGTCCCGGGTAGCGTCTAAAGGTGTGTATGGCTTAGGAATGAAGTTTACTATCCGAGAGTAAATTCCCAAAGCTATGTATACGGCCCAGGGATATCTCACCATGAGTTTACGGCCGTAAAATCATGGTGAAGGGTTCTAGTGTGTTTTAAGGCTCTATCTTGTTAGTGGAATTTTTCTAATTCCAAATCCAAAAGGCATGAGCGAGTTTAAGGTCTTTAAGGGCTTCAATAGGGAGTTTACCGCCCATGAACCATCCCTAAGGGAGTTCACGGCCGTGAACTCCTATGCCATGAGTTTAATGAAGTTTCAAGCCCCTAATACCCTCCTAGCATTTTATAGAAATAGTCTAAGGCTATTTGGGGAATAAAAACCATTATTTTGGCATGTTTGAAGGTGTTTACGGCCTTGACACATGTCTGGGCCGTAAACTCCTTTTACACCTTCATTTCCTTGTGTTTAAATGATCTAAACCCTAAATGGTATGCCCCTAATTTATGTATTAAGCCCTAGGGTGATTTAGGAGTGTTTTGGGGCACTTTTGCAAGGTTTAGAGGTGTTTACAGCCTAAGCATGTGCTTGGGCCGTAAACTCTCTTTTATGCCTCAAATCATTGTGTTTTTATGATTAAACACTCCTAGACAAGCTCCTTAATTGGTTCGTAGGCTTAAAGGGACAAGTTTGGGTCATTTTGGCCAAATTTAAGGGGTTTACGGCCTAAGGAGGGTCTTAGGCCGTAAACTCCTCTTTCACAGCTTCTAAGTCCGATTTTTGGGGTATAATCACAAGCCAAGATGTTTAGAACAAGCTAGGGTAAGTGGACTTACGATTTGGAAGCGTTTGGTTGCGGATTCGGGTCGAAAACGAGTCTAGAGAGAGAGTATAGAGAGAGAGAGGGTGGAATAGGCTCAAATGGAGTTTACTCCCCTTTATATATGTGTGGGAGTTGGAGCTCAGTGATATTCTACCTGATACTGTCGTTTAACGGGGCTTTTGGTCGTACCCGATTTAGTGGTCGTAATAATAAAAACTAACTTTTTCAAATAAATGGAAATGTGTAATACGAGTTTTTATTTTTCCTTATTATGACTTAACGACATAAAACATAAATAAATAAAACATTTATTTATTTGACGACCTCCTATTAACATAACTTTTATACAGTGGAATATTCCGTTAACGGTAACGGGGAAACGTAACAGAACAACTTGGGTTGTCACATCATCCCCCCGTTAGAGGGAATTTCGTCCCGAAATTCAGGTATAGGCAAGGAAGTAGGTATGAATGGCCAAGTAGAGGTAAGAGAGTACTTCCTATACAGTTGTCCTCGCATTCCCAAGTGAACTCTAGTCTGTGTTTGTCATTCCAGCAGACCACGTACGGGATGCGGATTCCGTTTCCTGTAGCTAGTGGGTTCCAACTGGTGTATCTACAAGGTTAGGGTTCTCAATGGATTCTATCAAGATGAGTGAGGCACGAAAAGTGTTGTCGGGAAATCACGTATCAAGTCTAAGAAGTGGATCGATCGGGTGTGAATCTTGTGGTATATTCGAAGGTAGTAGTGGTCTGAAGAGGGTTGGACCAAACCTCTGAGGATTTTTAGATGGTACTAAGCTCTCGGAAGGGTAGAGCCTTTCAGTACTTAGAACATAGTGTACTTCTATGGCAAGATCATTACTAGCGCGATTGCCATTCCGAAGTTCCTAACGTTCTCTCCCGTACTGGTAGTGTAGTCCTTCAGGTTGGTTCTTAGAAAGCTCGGGTGGTCTTTGGTTTTGCGTTTCCTGTCAACTGGCTGATAGCGACTTTCTAGGTCATCGGATGGGTTGCGTATCTACGGTTATCTGTTTGCTGTAGAGGGTCTATCTCAAGCTTGTGCAAAATGAATATGCACTAAAGGCTCTTGAGATGCGGAAACTCTGAGGGTCGGGGAGATAGAGTTTCACCAGACAAGTGTTGGACTATCTCGGGAGGTGGTTCTACTATTTCTGCGCGAGATAGTATTCGTGGAACACCTAATAGCCCAATGAATCTCTAAGTCTTGGTTTATTCTAGTGCGGAAAGCGTACGTTCCTGCATAACCCCTCGACTAACACCAAGGCTGGTGTCAAGTCTATGATCTCTTCGGGATATGGGTCATGAGGCTTCACGCAACTACTTTCGCACTTTGATCAAGTATTCTTGGCTGCGGAGATTATCCTGTGGTTCTCGGTATTCTAGTGTTCACTTCGGAGAATGAAGTCTATCGTCTACACGGCGACGACGATTTCCTCCACGCGAGAGGGTGGAGGATCTTAGGCACTACTTGTCTGTAACAGGGTGGACGAAGTGCCTGAGTAGTGTGGGCATCTACTGCACTACTCTTCCGAAGGTTCTGAGTTTTCTCGGTCTAGGTCAAATCTAGTGAGTATAGAGTTCCATTACTCGGAACTTTAATCTCCTCATCCATTCTTCTCGGAGTTTAACTCATCGCAACTTTAGGATTACTGGAATATCCGCTGCGATGCTTAAATCGGGGGATTGAGGGTGAATGGATGGTCGTAGTCAATGTCCTTGACTTTTACGACTCAGATTTCTTTACCAACCGAGGGTGTTAGCTACTATGTTGGCTCAAGCGGAATGACAACAACTTCGGATTTGTGGTCATCATAGTAGCTCAACCCACAGTGGTTCTCTTGACTCTAGCTCCCGGTCCATAGGATAGGATGAAGGGTCTTTCTAGGGAATCTACTAGGTATGCTTCGGATGGTTATCGTCTTCTGGAATGCATGCAGTACCTTTCGCTTCGGTTCTTATCTGTCTAAGGAGGGTTGGTTAACAGCGCGCGGTACCCCTCTCCTGGGCACTTCGGAAGGTTTGAGATAAAAGGGACGATTAATGAATTGCATTAGGTTTCATTATTTGTGTTAGGTTTAGGTTCGGGAGAACCTTTATTTGCCGACATGGATACGGAGACAGTTCTTTTTACACAGCACTAAGAGTGTACACATGGTTGCACGAAGTCAAACCATGATCAATAGAGTCGTTGAAGTTGGCACACTCCGACATGATATATAATGAAGATCGATAGAGTCGTGTGCCGAACAGGCACACAAGTTCTAGGCATCTCGGGTTTTGTCCTATGTATCACTACCGCGGATACTTGGACCGATAGAGTCGACGCGGAACTATAGAGAGTTCTAAGTGTTTCCGATTAGGGTACCTTTTCATGAATGGATTCTCACGAGGCATTTCTATAACCGCCTACATATACTAGTCATGTATAGTTAAGGTGGGGAGGACTGTTGTCTGAGCGACTCCGCCCTAAATCCACAACCAAACAAGGAACAGGAAATGAGGCGGCCTTCACTCACTCTAGGTCTTTCCATCTTAACTATACATGGCCGTAATGTATATGTTTAACCATTATAGTTTTACCTGATGAATTTTTAAATTTTATAACACTGCTGCGACTTTCGCCTTATTGAAGAAGTATTTACATTTGAATTATCCTTTTTAATGTATTTAGTTTAGTTATCTGAGATTGAGAGACGTACCAAAAATCTACCGAGTGTCTTGATGCTTCTCCTTAAGCAGTAGAGTTAGGCTCCTCCTGTGTCCCTGTCTTTCCCTTCAGTTGGACAGTCCTTCTTGAAGTGTCCCACTTCACCACATAGGTGGCAAACTGTACGGGTCGCCACATTGGTGGTTGATGTAATGAACTCAATCGGGGTTCTGCAGACGTGAGCAGTATGCCCCAACATGTGGCACCTAGCACAATAGAGCTCCCGGTAGACACCATGATGATGGTAGCTACACTTGCTGCAATGGGGAAGGTTTCCTAAGTATGGTCTCCTAGGTGTAGGGATGGAAGGGTTGGCAGGGAATTTAACTGTCTCAGCTCGCTGCCCTTCGGAAGGTCCTTGAGCCGAGGTACTTCCCTCCTCGATCCTGATCTTTCTCTTCAGTGGATTTGAGTGAGGTTCTTGGGTAACTGGGTATGAAAGTGTTGGTTGCTGCTGTCCATTGCTAGGATCGGAAATCCCGACAGGCAGCTTGCTAACATTGGCCTTGTTAGCATTCAGGTGAGCCATGACAGCTACTACGGCTACCGAGACTGCAGCTTGGAACGTAGCTTCATCGAATAAGAGAGTAGGTTTCTTGCTTGTGGACTGGTTGCGTTTCTTTGGAGGCATGGTTTTTCCTACACGGAAAGGAATACAAGATAATAAGAGATGATGGCTAACCCTGGACATATCTGTCCTGACTGTATTAGGCATAAACTTTCCCGTGCCTCGGGTACTGGTTGTCTGAGTGTCGACCTACATCCCTATGATGTAGTCCCGGTGATTAAGTTAGGAGTATGAGTATCGGAAAAAGGCCATAAGATGCGAGTCATTCCTACTACGTTACCTTTATACTGGGAAAGGTTTCACTCTCTGGCCTGGAGAGATTTGAGAACAATTCGGAAAGAAACCGCGGAAAGAGAGGCTCATGAAGGCTTATGGCTAGATACTTTCAATAGAGGTGCGGGGATCCGCTCTAATCGTGTAATTGACAACGGGAAACGACGATTTACCTAACACATAGCGTGAGTAGTGTAACCACTAACTCACTAAATTGTATTATTTTAAGGGTGTATTATCGTGACGAACACGAGGAAAAAGACACTTCTCGGGTTCCATGTACTGGCTCCCGCTGTATGCCTCGTATCTTTGACTAGAATCGGTGTTGGTTTCCTTCAGGTAGTTACCTAGGGTTCTCTCCTCGTATGGACATATTGAATCTCTACTCCGCCTTGCTTCTGATTCTGACTCTGGGTGTCATCACTTCATGGTGGACAAATGGGAATCTCGGAAGCTTAGGCCAATTTTCTCACCGATGTCCCTAAAAGATATAGGCACTTGGTGAATTCAATAGTCCCAACCCAGTTCATTTATTTCCGAACTGGAAATCTTCTCAATGAACCTCTTCTGGATCTAAATCAACTCTTATGCCGAGTACTGAAGTGGATAGGGTTGTCTACAGGGTTCGCGCGAGAATGGAAATGTCTAAAGAATCCTAAAAGATTATTAACATTTCACTGTATGATCCATATCGAGTCCTGCTACGATTACACAGGGTATACAAATCATATATAACTTAGATCCGATAGGCCTTCGAATATGTGATACTACTCTATATCCACATCCCAACGAGGAAAAGGAAGTAGAGCGAAACCACACATTCTTAGCCTATAGGATCCTTATTATATATAACCTTGGGAGTATACCCTCTGTAGTCATAGGTATATTAATAAGGATCTTTTTAGTTCTTCACACAAAGTTGTTTATGCATCCTAAAATACCCCTATGGTATTTTAATTCTTGTTTGTTTCTTATCTTCTGAGTATCATTCTAGGATTAGTGTGAATCTTTTAGCATT
Organism: Lactuca sativa; assembly: GCF_002870075.4. Taxonomy (NCBI): domain Eukaryota; kingdom Viridiplantae; phylum Streptophyta; class Magnoliopsida; order Asterales; family Asteraceae; genus Lactuca; species Lactuca sativa. The sequence continues at coordinate 41,424,362 of NC_056629.2, read as the reverse complement.
TGAAAATACTCCTATAGTATTTTAACTTTATGTTTGGCTCTAGCAATCCTAGTTGGTAAGTTTCCGACCTGTTGTACACCACTATCACTCCCAACCACATGTTCATCGCATCTTGGATAAATGTAGTTGATCAGGTTACATTTATTCCTGCTTACAATTACATAACTGCCCAGGTTTGACGGTAATGCTCAACATCCGAAGACTTTTATTCTTGTTCTTCTTGTGATACTTCTGTTCGAGTGTTTAGATTCTGGATGTTATTATACTTTGGTAAAATATGGTTATATTTTAAAGTATAATTCTTGTTCAGAGTGTTTTATCCCTTTGTGTTTATAGGTTGTATATCTTTTATGAATTGATATACCTATCTCACTATAAACAATGCTCTGATACCAATCTGCCACACCCCAAAACCGGAACGGCGGAAACGTTATGGGGTGGATGACGTCATGTCAAGTATCACAACACATGCATTATAGTAATCAAAGTACAACAAAACATTGCATTAATAGTAATAGTTTTACATAATTTACATTACAAAGTATCAATGTAATACAGGCAAATGTAATAAGTACAACATGGTACTAAGCTATCTTCATCAACAGCTCCAGGGATGTACCTGTCTAATGCTGACCTAAGAATACAAGTTATTTGAAAAGCGAGTATCGGAATTTTTACAAATGCTGGTGAGTTCATAAGTATTTAGTGTCATTTAGTCAAATAACTTTATGAAGTAATAGTTTAAGTGTTTACAGTGCATTAGAGTTCTTTCCAGAAAATCCTGTATTTTCTTTAATAAAAGCAGCCTTCTACCAAGACTGGTCAGTGTTATGTGGTAAAAAGTATCTTTCCCTTAATTACTATCATTATCAAAATACTAAATTTGATTATTAAAGAAGGCAAGAGACAACAGGGAAATAACATATGCCTCAGCAGTGAGGACTGCTGACTAAGGCAAAGGAATCACAGACTCCAGGAGAGTATCGAACGAACGACACGCCTGGCTCAGTCTAACAGAAAGAGACATAGAACCCAGGCGGTACCAAATGAAAGGTACAGCTAGTAAGGTCTAATACAGTGAACACAGACCCCAGACAGTGCCAACTGAATGATACGTCTAGCAAGGTCTAAAAAAGTGAATAAAGTGGATATAGACCCCAAAAAACATCAAATGAATGATGCGTCTAGTAAGGTCTAAAACAGAGAATACAGACCGCAGATAGTATCAAATGAAAGATACATCTTGCAAGGTCAAGACAGTGTGACTCTGAAAAATGGGTTACCAACATACAGTGTAAATTGCCGGTGAATACCGTTACCTTAAGACCATGAATTATAAGGTAACCCAGGATACTCGTAACCATACTGACTAGAGTTCCAAACGCCCTATAATCGATTATAAAATATGTGACATTTGTCACCCCTTGGCTTGGTAGGCCGTGGACTGTAGCTATCAGTCAGGGTGCGGGGGTGTCAATCCCGTATAGATCTATACACACAATGTCCGCTCTCCCTACAGGAGACTCTGGTTACCAACTAGACGACGGAGAAGGCCGTGTCCTGAAGATGAATCCCAAATAGTGGGTAGAGACTTCCAATTAGTGGGTAGTGTGTTTCTAATGTAAGTGCTGAACTAGAGGTAGAGACTCTTAACTGAACTGACTAGAGCATACCTGTACGTCCATACTCGTATACATAATATATAACTAATGAATCAAACGACCTTCAAACGAGCATCCGATCCCACCAGACCACATCTCAATGAAGAAAAGGAAATACGGCGGACAAGCCTTCCTAAGTCCTCCGATTCATTACTTATATGCATCTAGACAAGCATAGACATACATCTAACTACAACTGAGGGTGTAACAAATAGGAGTGATTCTTGTGAAGTAGGAGTGTCTAACGAGTGAAGTAAGAGCGTTCCACAAGTGAAGTAGGAGCGTATCAAGTATAAGTGAAGTAGAAGCGATATCAACTATAAGTGAAGTAGGAAAGTATCACTAAGTAAGAGTGTGAACAAGTATAAGCGTCCATCAGGTATAAATGTATCACGAAGTGGAAACGTTATCAAGTATAAGTGTATCACAAAGTGGAAACGTTATCAAGTATAACTGTATCACGAAGTGGAAACGTTATCAAGTATAAGTGTATCACGAAATGGAAACGTTATCGAGTAGAAGTATAAAACATAGACGTAAACCTTGGAAAACCTTTATATTTTAAGAAAATCACGACTTGGTATTCCTTTGTGAAATAAGTTTGACTTAAAACTTTTAGAAATTCTTTGGAAACCTTTCATAAATCTGTTTGAAATGAAAGTTTGAGAAAGCAGTAAAAGTAAGAATTTGAACAAGTGAAAACCTTTTATAAAACCATTTATAGTGTCCTACTCGGTAAAACAGTATACAGTGTGGTAAATCCTTGTGCATGCGGATTATCAATCACATGTGATTGATATGATAACTGGCATGTTTAACATGTATTCCCCCCTATAAAACATGTAAAAACATTAAAAGGTTCATTTAGGGGTATGAACTCACCTGGTATAAGTAGGTCCGACGAAGTTGCCGTTTGGGCGTTCGGTGTCACGTAAGGACTCGAACACACTCAATGACCTATTTAACATATGTTCACATACAATTTGTATATTTAATACTAATTAAACAAATATACGCACACAAAGGAGCGGAAACACTTTGGGATAAGTGTTTGGGTGTCCCGGGTAGCGTCTAAAGGTGTGTATGGCTTAGGAATGGAGTTTACTATCCGAGAGTAAACTCCCAAAGCTATGTTTACGGCCCAGGGACATCTCACCATGAGTTTATGGTCGTAAACTCATGGTGAGGGGTTCTAGTGTGTTTTAAGGCTCTATCTTGTTAGTGGAATTTTTCTAAGTCCAAATCCAAAAGGCATGAGCGAGTTTAAGGTCTTTAAGGGCTTCATTAGGGAGTTTACGGCCCATGAGCCATCCCTAATGGAGTTCACGGCCATGAACTCCTATGCCATGAGTTTAATGAAGTTTCAAGCCCCTAATACCCTCCTAGCATTTTATAGAAATAGTCTAAGGCCATTTGGGGAATAAAAACCATTATTTTGGCATGTTTGAAGGTGTTTACGGCCTTGACACATGTCTGGGCCGTAAAATCCTTTTACCCCCTTCATTTCCTTGTGTTTAAATGATCTAAACCCTAAATGGTATGCCCCTAATTTATGTATTAAGCCCTAGGGTGATTTAGGAGTGTTTTGGGGCACTTTTGCAAGGTTTAGAGGTGTTTACGGCCTAAGCATGTGCTTGGGCCATAAACTCTCTTTTATGCCTCAAATCATTGTGTTTTTATGATTAAACACTCCTAGACAAGCTCCTTAATTGGTTCCTAGGCTTAAAGGGACAAGTTTGGGTCATTTTGGCCACATTTAAGGGGTTTACGGCCTAAGGAGGGTCTTAGGCCGTAAACTCCTCTTTCACAGCTTCTAAGTCCGATTTTTGGGGTATAATCACAAGCCAAGATGTTTATAACAAGCTAGAGTAAGTGGACTTACGATTTGGAAGCGTTTGGTTGCGGATTCGGGTCGAAAACGAGTCTAGTGAGAGAGTATAGAGAGAGAGGGTGGAAAAGGCTCAAATGGAGTTTACTCCCCTTTATATATGTGTGGGAGTTGGAGCTCATTGATATTCTACCCGATACTAACGTTTAACGGAGCTTTTGGTCGTACCCGATTTAGTGGTCGTAATAAAAAAAACTAACTTTTCCAATTAAATGGAAATGTTTAATATGAGTTTTTGTTTTTCCTTATTACGACTTAACGACATAAAGCATAAATAAATAAAACATTTATTTATTTGACGACCTCCTATTAACGGAACTTTTATACAGTGGAATATTCCGTTAACGGTAACGGGGAAACATAACGGAACAACTTGGGTTGTCACACAAAGTGGCCAAGCAAGCTTACCTAAATGCTATGGCGACCAAACATCACAACCCGACTTACATGAATTTTCGTGGGGGAAATAGGCACTATGGCCAGGCAAGAAGACCACAGACGCACTTTCGACCATTCACCAAGGACGATAGACGCGGCCGTCGCCCAGAAGTGTATGTGGTGTCTGAGAAACAGCAGCCGGCCAAGTTACCCAAGAGCCGATACTGTGAGTTTCACAAGAGTAAGACACATGATACGGCCAACTGTTCGGTACTAAAGAAAGAGATGGAAGAAAAGCAACTCAAAGGAGATCTGGTGGAAGTAGCACGAAGCCCGCGCGCCAAGTTCGATGCTAAAAACGCCAAAGATACACCCCACGAAGGCACCCAGCCTAAGGAAATATTCATGATACGCAATAAGAGAAGCAAGGAAGAGGAATGGGGGAGAGAGGAGACCGCCAAACCTTCGGCACGCACGCTCACATTCTCCATGGAAGACCCCCAACCGGAAGGATGGAGGGGCGACGACCCGTTGGTAATACAAGCCTCCATCAGAGACATAACCATACATAGGGTCTATGTCGACACTGGGAGTTCGACGGACATCATCTATGAGCATTGCTTCCGACTCCTCCTAGACCGCTGGAAGGATAACTTACGACCCACGACAGGGAGGCTGGTAGGATTCACAGGTCATAGCCTATGGCCGCTGGGCACAATCCACCTCCTCCTGACCATTACTAGCCACGACAAACAGTGAAAGAAAACCGCCTTGATAGACTTTGTGGTCATCCGACACTCGGCAGAGCACAACATCATCATGGGAAGAACAGCCCTCTTGAAGCTGGGGGCAATGCCATCAACTATGCATGAGATCATGAAATTTGACACCCCAATAGGCACGGCTACGGTGTTGGCCACTCCACCCAAAGAATTGCAATGCTACACAATCATGAAGCCAGCAGAAATAACCAAAGAGACAAAGAGACTCAAGCGCAACCCCAGGAAAGGCAAGGAAATAATCAATGAAAGACACCCCGATCAGCCAGTTAGCGCTGGATACGATCTCCCAACCCGCACAAGAAGAGTGCTGATCGACTTACTCAAACGATACAAACATGTGTTCGCATGTGCCCCAACAGACATGATAGGGGTAGAAAGGAAGGTCATCGGGCACAAGCTTGTAATTAAACCCGGCGCAAAGGAGGTTAAGCAAAAAAGGAGAATCTAGGGAGGAGACCGTAATAGGGCAATTAATGCAGAAGTGGCCAAGTTGATAGAAGCCGGGATAGTACTGGAAGCAATATTCCCGACATGGATTGCGAACCCAGTTATGGTCCGCAAGCAAGACGGGTCATCGCGTATGTGCATCGATTTTTCCGACTTAAACAAGGCATGCCCTAAAGATTGTTATCCTCTTCCAGAGATTGACCAGAAAGTGGAGTCGTTACAAGGATTTAAGTTAAAGTGCTTCCTGGATGCATACAAGGGGTATCACCAGATCTTGATGAGAAAAGAAGATGAGGAGAAAACAACCTTCAACACGGATCATGGCACTTTTTACTACACTAAGATGCCTTTCGGACTAAAGAATGCAGGGGCCACATATCAGCGCCTGGTAGACTCAATATTTGCTAAGCAGATCGGGAGAAACATCGAGGTATCTGTGGACGACATGGTGATAAAGAGCCCACATGAAGACAAGATGTTACAGGATGGTGAAGAAACTTTCCAAACCCTGGAGAAAGTGAAGATGAAACTGAACCCAGCCAAATGTACGTTTGGGGTGGAAGAAGGGCAGTTCCTGGGGTACTACGTTACCAAGCAGGGTATCCAGCCCAGCCCGTCCAAAGTGGATGAGTTCATTGAGACACTAACGCCGAGCTCCCTCAGAGATACGCAGGGTGTGAATGGAAAACTCATAGCTCTAAGCAGGTTCATTTCGAAATCCGCTGACAAAGCTATGCCGCTATTTCACACATTGAAGGGTTACATTGAGAAGAGAAATTTCCAGTGGACGAATGAAGCAGAAAAAGCGCTCCAAAGAATTAAGGAAGCGCTACAGGAATTACCCACGTTGGCTAGTCCGGTCCCTGGAGAGACGCTGCAAGTATACCTCTCGACATCAGGAGAAGCGATATCTACAGCATTGACTGTAGAAAGAGAAGAGGAGCAGAGACCGGTATACTTCGTTAACAGAGCATTGCAAGGACCAGAACTCAACTATCCCATGCTAGAGAGGCTGGTCCTAGCACTCATTGATGCGGCTCGGCGACTAAGGCGATACTTTCAAGCACACCAAATCGAGGTGCTCACGAGCTATCCCATCAAACAGATACTGCTCAAGCCGGAGACGTCGGGCCGGCTAGCAAAGTGGGCGATTGAATTGGGAGACCATGACATAAACTACCGCCCAAGGACAAGTATCAATGGACAAGTGTTAGCCAGTTTCTTGCTAGAAATCCGGGATGGAAGGGACCCGTCCAAAGAAAAAGTGTGGGCAGTTGAGGGGGTCCCAGCCGGGAACAATTCATAGACCATGTATACGGACGAGACGTCTAGTAGAGAAGGCTTAGGGGCGGGCTTGATCTTAACTTGCCCAGAAGGAGAAGAGGTAACCTACGCCCTCCGTTTCGATTTCCACACGTCAAACAATGAAGCAGAATACGAGGCGCTGCTGGCCGGGCTACGCCTAGCCAAGCGGATGGGGGCGAAAGCTATAACGGCCCTAACCGACTTGAGGCTAGCGGCAAACCAGGTTAATGGGAGTTTCGAAGTAAGAGATCATAGGATGGGAAAATATGTAAAGATGGTGAAGCAATTGGTAGGATCGTTCGAGCTGTTTACGATCAAGCAGATACCTAGGAGTAAAAACAAGAGGGCAGATGCTCTGAGTAAGTTAGCATCTACATGCTTCGACCATTTTTCAAAGAAGGTCCTGGTAGAAGTACTCCGCGATAGAAGTATAGACGAACAACAAGTGAATGTTCTAGCCCCAGTCGGACCCACGTGGATGACACCGTTCAGGGAATACTTGCAGAGGGGAATATTGGCAGAGGATCATGGCGAAGCTAGGAAGATACGTATAAAAGCGCCCTCATATGCATTGGTTAATGGAGAATTATACAAAAAATGGTTCACGACGCCATGGCTGAAGTGTGTGGACCATGTCAAAGGGAGAGAATTGCTACAGGAGGCACACTCAGGCCAGGTAGGTGCACATGAGGGGGCACGGGCCTTAACGGGCAAGGTGCTGCGAATGGGGGTATATTGGCCAACGATAAAACAAGATGCGATAGAAATGACCCGGAGATGTGGGGAGTGTCAGTCCTATGCCCCAGTTCAAGCAAATCCCCCAGTGTTTCTACATAACATATCCAGCCCGTGGCTTTTCTACCAATGCGACATAGATATAGTGGGCCCATTCCCAGAAGCATCAGGAAGGCTAAAGTATGTGGTGGTGGTCGTGGACTACATCACAAAGTGGATTGAAGCGGAACCACTGACGTGCATATCGGGGAGGCACGTGATAAAATTTGTATGGAGGAATATCATGACAAGATTTGGGACACCCAAAGTTCTTATCAGCGACAATGGCCTGTAGTTCGCGGAGAACCCGTTCAGAGAATGGTGCGCCACCAAAGGGATAAGCCAGCACTTCACATCAGTAGCACACCCGCAAGCGAACGGGCAGACGGAGGTATCCAATCGAACCATTGTGAATGGAATCAAGAAGAGGTTAGGCAAAGCAAAAGGGAATTGGGCGGAGAAGCTATCGACAGTGTTGTGGTCGTACATAACCACACCACGAACAAGCACAAAGGAAACCCCTTTCAGCCTAACGTATGGAACGGAGGCCATGCTTCCCATGGAAGTGGCGATGAACACATTAAGGGTGACCATCAGGGATGAGGAAAGCAATGCACAAGACCTAAGGATGAACCTAGATATCCTAGAGGAAAAGCATGAGAAGTCTGAAATGCGCCAAGCTGTTTATAAACATGCAACAGAAAGATACTACAATCAAAGGGTAAAAGAGAAAGCATTCAGAGTTGGTGAGTACGTTTTAAGGAAAAACGAAGCGATTCGAGCCCATCCCCAAGGCAATTTAGGCCCAACGTGGGAAGGCCCTTATAGAGTCACAAAAGCAAATAGGAACGGTGCATATGTTTTAGAAACAATGGAAGGCATGCAGATTCCAAGAACGTGGAACACCAGGAATTTGAAGAAGTATTTCTTCTAGAAAAAATTGTGAGGGGAAGAGATGCAATCCCAGCTGATTGATATGCCACTTAGTGTAGCACACCCCAAAGTACTTATAGTACACATGTCCATGCTCAGTAGCATGAGTTCAATACTTAGTGTATTTAAAAATCCGAGGTTAATATAGAATGATAATGCAATTGCTGATCTTCGATACTTAGTGTATTAGTTTTTAATGAGTAAATGTTCACATGCACAACTAGATCTTTGGATGCTAAGAGCACCCAACATCGACACTCAGTGTGCCGACAACAGTAAGGGCAAAACGAAATGCCCAGCGCACCGGGGCGCTGTACCCCCTAAATAATGCTTAATAAGATAGCAGGTAAAACAATAAGCAAAAGTGAGCAAAAAACAAATACATCCAAGAAAACAAAGCATCGTCTCTTAAAGTTCAAACGTCATACAGGCAAAAAGCATAAAAACATAAACCAACTAAGCAAAGGAATTTTCACGCCCCTGAAGGGGTAGCACACGATTTCGGGGCATCCTCCCCCACGTTCCCTCCAGCACCCACCGTTATCTCACCAGCATCACCATCACCAATAACTGTCCCAGCACCACGATCACCATCGCCAACAAGCTCACCACCCTCATTATTCCTCTCCACATCAGCTCCAACCACAGACACAATCCCCTGACCTCCCACACTTTCTGGCATACCCTCAGAACTGCTAAAAGAACATAGTTCCCGAAGACCCTCAATTCCCAACTCCCCTAAACCCAACAGAGAGGCATGGTCTATACTGGCAAAAGACAGAAGAGCATCGTTCACACTAACTGAAGGACCGCACAAGGAAGCACGAGCAACTTCCTCACCATCAGCGGAAGCCTTTTGAATGGACTCAACCCTAGCCACAAACGCGGCATGGCGAATGAGGCTTATGGCATTGGTAAAATCGGGATGCTCGATCAACTTGTCAACAATGCAAACCACACCAACACGCACCAGCCAATCTAAGTCTCGACGAGAAGCATCTATGTCCGACTGTAGCGATGACACAAGCCTGTCACGGTCAGCAACATCATGTTCCAGACTCTCCACCTGAATCAATGAAGCCTCATTCATCGGTGTGAAGGAGTCAACCTTAGCCTCCAGCACGGCCCTGGCCTCATCAAGAACACTCTTCTTAGACGCTAGCAATTCACACTTTTTCTCAGACAAGCGAAGATCACCACCAAGCTCACTAAGCTGACGCTCCAGACTCGCCACACGCGATCGACAGGCAGCATGCGCGGTCTCCATCTCACCAAAGGCATGGATGCGTCGAGAACCTGCAATAAGATAAAACATAGCCTGCGCGGTAGCATAAGCGATATTATGAGCAAGGGCAGGGCTGCCCATGGCTTCCATATCTCCAACTGCAGTGGGAGGAAAGGCGTGACGCGAAAATTCCAAAGCATTGGCACGCACAGAAAGTTGGGAGTCGTTGCGAAGATCCTAGGGTGGGACAAAAACAGCAGACTCAGAAACACCATCTCCAGAACCACTATCCTTGGGGACATCAGCTTGCCCAAGGACATCAAAACCCTTGGTCGGGAAAAGCTTGGAAGGAACAAAAGGAACACTGGGAGATGGAATAGAAGAAAAGTCTGAAATAACGAGCTGTTCAGTCGCCCTATCGATCCCTTCAAACTGTTGTGTGTCGTCATCAGGGATCACTACCACACCAGTTGGGGTGGAATTCATAGAACTCAGCAGGCGAGAGAAGCTGCGCCTAGTATGCACTCTCTTGGAAGCGGTGGGCGCTCTAGTCACAGGCTTGCCCATGGCTTGTACAGCTTTTCGTTTCGCCTGCATCCACCGGACATCTGCAATGATTCCCTATTTGCTATCTTCGCTGCCCTCCATGGAAGAAGAAGAAGAGACACCACCCCGAGGCATAACAACAAAAATAGGGCGAGCATGTAGCGGTTTCTCCCCGGACGCCGATGAACCTGCTGGAGGAACAGGTGGTGCAATGGTTAGGGTAAGCTGATCCATTCGACGGGGTGGAGGAAGCCGATCGACCAGATCCATCTCGTGAAACTCCAGCGTGCCCCGGTAACATTTGCGCAACACCTCATCCATAGACAGAGAGGACTCAACACCTAGGGCAAACAGAACGGTAAAATAAGTAACACGGGAGTAACAAGGGGACAAGAAGGGGGAAGAGAAGGATGCAACACTTACCATCAACGACGGAGAAGAACACAACCATCTTGCCACGTCGCCTCTAGGACGGACTCATTACTACCCCAGAAAGAATCGCCTCAGAGTAATCCTCAGCAGAGACCTACACACACTTCAGGTAGTCGGCGACACCCTGGTTGTGGGGAAAACGTTTAGGGATGGTATTAGTGAAAGTATTTGCACGATAGCGACCACTCCCAACTAACTCCTGATTCACCTACAACCACTTATCCTGCCAATTCTTCGGGGTGCGCCCGTCAGGAACCAAGACATGTCCTCCTTGCCGGACCGAGAAGGTGTATTTGTCCCCGGTAACACGAAATCGAAAGAAGAACTTGAAGACGAAATAATCCGGAAGATACCCATTGGCTCTGCAGATCATTTCAAACGTAACCACCCTGTTAACTGCGTTGGGAGTCAACATCTGAAGACTGATACCATTTTTCTGGAGGATCTCCTCCTGAAAATCGGTCAACGGGAAACGGATTCCGACGTCGAGGGTTTTCAAGAAAACCCCAATCTTGTCGGGGGTAGGGGAGGAAATACTAGAACCAGGTGCAGGAAACTCCACACCTTCCAGAGAAGATAGACCATAGGTGGCCTCCAGGCGACGATACTCAGTGGCAGAAGGGACGATTCCAGGAAGGTCTGCCATGAGGAAAAGAAGAAAGAAAACGGAAGAAAGAAGAAGGCGAAGAAAGAAGAAAGTGGAGAAGGAAGAAGGGAAGGATAAAGGTAAACCGTTCGAAAGCCCCTATAAAGAAGAGGGAGAGGCGGGACATTTAAACGCCTGACATGATGATGTAACTGCCAAGCATCAAGCGCATTCACGTCGCCATTAAAGACGGAACAACGGGCAAAGGAAAACCGACGCGTGTAAGCTATCTAAGTCCAGAACGCTGTAGCTAGCGCTGAAACACTATGCCTACAGGACTGGGGGACTTGATGACGTACCTAGGGCAGCACGACAGAAGCACGAGCCGGACACGCCAGTCGGGCCTAGCCCAGCAGGTTTAGGATCCGCTAGGGCTCCCGGGAGTGGAAGGCGCAAACGAAAGACTCGCGCACGCCAACCGGACCCGGCCCAGCAAGCTTAGCGACCGCTGGTATCCTTGGGTGCGGAACGCATAGGCAAAAGGCTCATGCCCGCCTAGAGACGCTCCCAGCTCCAAAACAAAAGAAATGGTCAGGAGACAGGCAGGATGATCGCCCCATTACCGTCAGAGCCAATAAGAGCACCCTAACAGTTAAAGGATCACGTCTCCAATCAGTGCCCCTGATCATGTCTCCTGAAAAAGCGATCTTGTCTGGTATGGATCAGGAAAGGGAGCTAGGTATAAAAGGGTACACTCTCAGACCTACGAGGTAAGTTCTCTGGATCCCTATCGGAGAATATACACATACCCTAAACACCCTCTAAGTTGACCGTCAGAGCATTCTTCCGGGAGCCCCTCCGGGAAAGCGGCTGACGACCTTCGTTCCTTGTGATCTTGTAGTGATAAGTGAATGCCGGAGAACACCAGGTGGATAGAACAGGAGTAAGGTCGCGTCAAAACACATTCTTCATATCTAACTAGTGAACCGACTAGTGATGGGAGATGGCCAAGCTAAAAATAGTTTAGCTTATAACCAGTTTCACAATTGGATAGAAAGTCTCATCAAAGTCAATTCTGGGTCGTTTGTTAAGACCATTTGCAACAAGACGATCCTTGTAGCAAGCTAAAGATCCATTTGTATTACGCTTCTGTTTAAAGAACAAAATACAATTAAATTAACATTTCTAGGTAATGCATAAGTACCCAAGTCTCGTTAGATATAAGTGCACTAAATTCTTCTGTCATAGCATGTAACCAGTTAGAATCTCAGAAAGCATCATAGTATTTGCGTAGAATGAGTGAGGAAGAAGAATCTACGGAAATATTCAATTAGTCATCAGGTTTGAAAATTCCATGTCTAGCTCGAGTTACCATATAATGAGTTCTAGAGACAATGAGAGGAGAGCCAGAATGTGGTGCTCGCGAGATTCTACCAACGTAATTATCATAGTTATTATCATTATCAAAAGGAGGACTGGGAGCAGATGGGTCAGATAATTCATTTTGGTCTAAAGATGCATCTGCTGTATGGGCTATATTTGGCTGAGCTGGTTATGGGTCGGTTATGTAAGGTGTGCCTATCGGAGTGGGTGAAAAAGAAAGAGGAACAAGTGGTTGCGCTTCATGCGGGGGATTATTGAACATATTAAGAGAATTATCAATCTGAAGGAAATCATAGTTGGACGAGTGGTTGAAAAAGAAAGAGGAACGAGTGGTTGCGTTTCATGCGGGGGATTATTGAACACATTACGAGAGTTATCAGTCTGAAGGAAATCATAGTTGGACGAGTTATTTGAAGCCATGTAGCTAAAAGGAAATTAGTTTTGTCAAAGGTTACGTGATGAGATGTGATAATTTGGTTTGTTTGTAGGTTGAGACATCGAAAACCTTTGTGATTAGTGGGAGACCAATAAAGATATATGGAAACGATCAAGGTTATAATTTTCGAGTATTATTGAGGTGAGGAAAACCAAGACATCCAAAGACGTGCAGGTGACTATGTGTGGGTTGTTTGTGATAGATTTTGTGGAACAGAGAGTCATTGTGAAGAATGGAGGAGGGAATAATATTTAAAAGGTGGGTAGTCATATGAAGTGCTTCAACCCAATAGGTAGGAGGAACATGGGCATAAAAGAGTAGAGTGTGAATGGTATTATTTATGTTGTGAAGCATTTGTTAAGATTTACTATTTTATTGGGAGGTGTAAGGGAATGAGAACCTCATGTGAAAGCCATGGGTTGCACATAATTGATGAAATTGGTAGTTGTAAAATTCTTTGTCATTAACACATTGAAATGTTTGGATATCTATATGAAATTGGTTTTTGATATCGGTTCAAAAAATGAAAAATTTAGAAAAAAACATCATATTTATTATGTATAGGATATACCCAGAAAGATGAGAAAACTGATCCGGAAAAATGACATAGTATTTAATACGACTATGACTTTCCAAAGAAGAAATCCAAACATCAGAGTGAATAAATTTAAATGGAAATAAATCCTTAGTTTTAGAAAGAGAAAAAGATAAACAAATGTGTTTTCCAAGTTGACATGCATGACATAATAAAGGAGAATCTTTTTTATTAAAAGAAATAAACTTTTTTGACACAAGATGCTTAAAGACTTGATTTCTAGGATGACCAAGCCTTTGATGCGACGTGGCGGAATCGACACTAATAAACGCTTGAGGAGAAGGGTTTTTAATAGGATATAAGTCACTAGTGCTATCCCATCAAAGGAGGATTTGTTTGGTCAAAAGTCCACAAAAAACCAAACTCATCAAACTCAATAAAACATTTATTATCACGAGTGCATTTTCGAAAGAAGACTTTTAATAATTTAAGGGGTAATAAGAATGTTTGTTTAATGAGGGGTATGAAATGGATTATAATCAATAGTAGTATGACCCATTTTAAGAATCGTAATTTAAGATCCACTATCGAATAACAGTACGAAATCAGAGCTATTGAAAATATTAGTACAGGACTTAAGTATACGTGGGTCGTCGTAAAGTTGAGTCGTTGCACCAGGGGAAAATGACCTAAAAGCCCAAAGTAGTTTTCAAATCTTTTAAAAAGCCCCAATATTGTTTTGGTTGTTTAATAGAACCCAACAAAGTAAGATTTCGTTCAAAAAATAGCATCTAAGTTGACTATTTGTTCTTATCTAACTGTGTGGTAACCTAGGGCAACCGGAGGAATAATTGAATAGATGACTTGGCAGTGTTTTTGACATGTGGATTGCTTTGTTGGCTTAAAACATGACATGTGGGATATGTTCATAGATATAACCCATCTTTACTAAAACAAATTAGGGCAAACATCTCCTCCTTAACGGCTTTGTCCTTCTTCTCCCATGACTCCTTCTTCCACTAAATCTATGATCTCCAAGTCAAGCACCAACATTTCAAAATCAAAGGGGACACTTGATGATGGGAAGCATTGTGATTATGGGTACAGTGCTTGAATTTGGACATCAACCACCAAAGCTAATCCTGGAAAAAAGCTTATGACTTGTCCCTGTTCTTTGGTAAGTCTATCTGAAAGCTGTTTATATCCATTTCGTAATAGTTTCTTGGTTATGTGAGTTAATTTTTTATGAACATGAAGGATCGAAATACGAAAGTTGTAATTTCTGGAAATGGGTTGATGCTGATCAACCAAAAAACAAGACTAGGATAAATGAAGAAGAACTAGAAGAAAGCTCAATGGAAGTGAAGATTTTAATACTGAAAATGATTTGAATTTTTACAATTTGAAGACAGCTGAGGATGTTATGCTTTTTAGAAAGAAATTCGATGAATTGACTAGGAAGAAAAAACACATTTGTGATATACATCAATGGTAAGGGAGTTACCATCTCTTGACATGGTTGTTGCACACTCTTTGAGCTCTGTTTCACATTCTGTAAAAACAATTTCACCTTCACCATATGTAGAAAACGATTTCACCTTCTGTAAAAACGATTTTAATTTCGCATTCACCTCCTTCCTTAAGCCACAACCACAAAGATTTCACCCAGTAAGAACCCTAGATCGCATATGTTCCGATTTCACTGAAAGGTAAGTCTTTGTGATGGTGGGATTTTTATTTCCAAGTAATAAACGATAATTAGTCATGTCATCTTTTCTTGTGGTTCACTTCCATTAGCCGGTAAACAAAGAGTTTTAACCCACAGATGCCGGTTACCCTTAATGAGAAGCCTAAGTTAGTTTGGCTTTTTTTAAAAAAATGTTTACTTGGGTTTTCCTGAACAACCAAAACAACATTGGGGTTTTTTGAAGTATTTGAAAACTTCATTGGGCTTTTATGTCATTTTCCCTTGCATGGGTGTATGTACCAGGCAGCATAGCCAAGTCTTGTTGATTCATGGTGGAGAAAGCATGTGGTAACGTCCTGGCTTGATCGGAAAATTGGCAACTATTAGGTAGAGCAGGCTGTCCAGCGAATAAAGCTTGCTAATGGGCTGAAGGTGGAAAACCCATAATTGTTAGGACTCATTGAAAGTTGGACTGAACTGCATGCCATTTTGCTACATGATTTGGAGTAGGCATAAACCCTAGTTGAATAGCATAATAGATCGGTCAAGGAACATGTCCTCCCTAGCCGCCGACTTGAACACTATGCATGGGTCCACCACTACCACCGGAGTTGCCATGTCCGCCTCTGCTGGACCATCCTCCAGGACTGCCACCACGACTGTTCCAGTCATCCCCACGATGAGAATTGGAGTTTGTACTTGGAAGCCGATTGTGACGATCAGTGGTGCAAACAAGAGGTGAAGAATGACTGTCTTGGGGAGATTCTTGTTTGACACAATTTTTCTCGTTGATTAGAGAGCGTTCTTCTAGAGCGAGCATGGCTCATATTTGCAGAAAGGTAGGTAAAGGTTCTCGTACCTGATATTACATCACTTTAGAATAGAAGAATTACCAAGTGAGAGATATCGTAGTTCATCACCTAATTCCATGACCTTCGATTCTTTATTTGCGTGAAATAGTTCTCTAATGGCAGCCTAAACATTTGCAGCTGTGGGATCGACTTATTGAATGGACTGAAACGGGTTGTGAAAGAGAGCCATACATGCACTATTTAACCACATTGTTAACCTTATCCCATGTAGCATCGACTGGTATAGGGTTGGGGATTTAAGATGATCGAAGACTTCAAATGCAAGACGGTGAGTGTTAAACAGTTCATTCCAAGAGTCGCAGTTGAGGCATTCTAAATTAAGAACAAGAGGTACATATGATTTTATGTTTGTGATCCCATAAATCATGTCTGTGGGATGTGGTTTGGACTTCGGATAATATGTCGTATAATGAAAGAATCGGCTAGGTTAAGAGATTTAGCCTGATACCATGTTATGATCAATAATTTCCCATAAATGTGATACTTCTCATTAACCGATATATAAAGATACATATATAAGGTATGCGCTTAATACAGTAGAGTGGGCTGTTATACAATGGATCACACAATGATAATACAAAATACATACGATCTAAACTAGGTCTAACACCTATCAATTATAATTATTATACAATGAATCGTATTTTGTATTAAACTATACAACTCAAATATATACCACTCATTGCATTACAAGAAAAAAGACAGTAGTAAAAATTATTAACGCCTCTTTAGTATCTTAAACCATAAAAACAACAAAATTCTTTGATGCCTACTTCAAAATCTTCAACTTAGATGAATCATTAATATGATTGCCTACATGTCAAAGGGAATTCTTCATAATACGATGAGAAGATATATTCACTGATCCCGATAAACTAAAATATATAAAAGGTATGACGATGAATAGATAAGTGAAGTCTAAGAGCATTATGTATGGGTCACGTTGTAACACCCAATTCATGTACCACCTCATCTGTAACATTACTATAATACCAAGGGCGAAATTGTGTTCCTATGTTGTAACATGTTAAAAGGTAGAGAGAGAAAGAGAGAGATAAGAATAAAATGAAATTTGATTGGTTTGTTCTCACATTGCAAGATGTCATAACAAGCACAAGATGCAACATAACACCAAGAGGGGGTGATGTTCATGGTGTTATGACGCTCTTAGAGCTTGCCACCTCAGCCATAATGCCATATAACGTGACACATATTCACTGCTCTAATAGTTACAAAGTAATGCCTGAAAATCCACTAAATCTGGCACGGAACAGTCTCTGATGGGTAGATACCCTTGTTGGAATTTTATTAGTCGGGTTAGGAAGTCGAAATTATTCAAAATAATTTTTTTTATTTAATTACAAAATACATAATATTACAAAAAAATAATACATATTTCTTATACACAAGCAACAATAGTTCGCCTTTCTAATACTAGAATTAGTAAATTCGTAATATCATAAAAGGAATATAAATGGAACATTTTTCGTATTTACTATGCATTAAATTCTATTGTCAAATATAAATAATGATTATAAGGAACTTTTTAAACATTATTGCTTAGAATTATTCTTGTAACATTCCAAAAATAAAATCCAAATATTTCATTTTAACTTTATAAATAAACCATGGTAATTCCAAACATCTCATAAAACATACGTGACAATATCATATCCAAAAATACTATGTTAAATCACATGTCTAAATATTAGAGTAAATCATCTCAGGCTAAATATTGTGGTGTGTGCGATGCAGTCATCCCGAGCTCTTCCCCTTGCTACCGGATGTACCTGAAACCAAAACTAAAACTGTAAGCATGAAGTTTAGTGAGTCTCCCGAAGCTACCGCATACCATACACATAACATGCAACTAGGAGTTACGGACCCCACCTACACTCATGGAGATTCGGGCCCTGCCCACACTCTGCTGTCTAGGAGATTCGGGCCCCGCCCACACTCCTCTGGCTACGAGATTCGGGACCCGCCCACACTCGGCTAGTTACGAGATTCGAGCCCCACCCACACTCGGCTACTATGAGATTCGGGCCCCGCCCACACTAAGCTACTGTCATGCATACAAGTATCACACAGACAACAAGTATATCTATTTCTATCAAACAGTCACATATGCATACTCGAATAATACTATGAGATACGGGCCCCACCCACTCTCAGCTAGTATGAGTTACGGGCCCCGCCCACACTCAACTACTATATATCACATATACGGGCCGACCTTGGTGCCTTAGACCCGTTCCTACTAAAGGAAACTCACTCGAAAGTCGGGTGAAATAGCTGAACGTCTCTACTCCAACAGCCGGCTCTACTCACTCCCTAAACAATGGCAACCTCTTAATTACCAATTCTTACTGAATCCCCCTTCACGGGTCAACCTTGGTCAAAGTCCATGCCATGGTCAAAGTCAAATCCTGGTCCAAGTCAAAGCTTAGTCAAAATCAACGGTGAATGTCAACAGTCCATGTTGACCCAACTCGTCGAGTCCTTCCCCGGACTTGTCGAGTTTCCTTCAGAACTCAGAAACCGTGCCAACCCTGGGTCAACTTGACGAGTTGCCAACCAACTCGCCGTGTATAAACAGTATCCAAATGATCGGGAAAAACTCCACCTACTCGTCGAGTTACGCTATCAACTCGTCGAGTTCATGCATAAACCAGAAACGGGAAAACTCTCTTCAACTTTTCGAGTTGGCTATCCAATTCGTCGAGTTCCTTCAGTCCATTTCTCATTCAGTCATTTCTAAGCTAAAATAAGGCTCCCAATTGTATATCTAACCTCCTAGAGCATGATTTCCATGTAAGATGCAAACTTTACGTGCATGCAAGTTCCAAATACCAAAAACTAGTCTAAAATAAGGGTTAGACTATGGATAAAGGTCCAAGCTTCAAAAAGCTTGAGGCTTTATGACATTAGTAGCTTAGGAGAGTCCAGATATGAAGTTGCAACTTCAGATCATGCTCCACATAAGAATTAGTCCACAAAAGTGCTAGAAATGGCTTTAAAGCTTAAGATGAAGAGATCTATCAATAGAATGATCAAGGTAACGACTTGTGACAGTTTCATTTTATTTACTTCTTTTTATAGTTTATTTTAGCACATTTCATTCGCATTTTAGTTAATTTTCATGCATATTTTCCTTTTTGTTATTTTATGACCATTTCGGGTACTTTCTAGTTTCCTGAGCATAATTGCATATTTTTTAGAGACTAGCGGAGCGGAATCTTTGGGAGGCGATTGGACTTGGAGGACAACAAATATTTTAGGCTTGATGGATGTGGAGGTGATTCATGGAGTGGGCTTGTCAATTACTTGAAGTCTTGGAAGAATTGAACTTTAAATTTGCAAGGTGCAGAAGAATTTTCGAGTGTGTAGACATCGTTGATCGGGCGTTTGCAGAAGCTATGAGTGATTTGGAGAAGGAAAATTGGGCTCAAATTGAAGAGAACTTGAAGAATAATGGGCTAGAAGTTGATTGAACTTGAATTGGGCCAATGGACTAGCTGTGCCGGCCCAATTGTTGAAGAAGCCCAAAAATCCGTTACTCTTACGTGGCCCGCGTAAGGTTTCCATGCGGCCCACGTGGATTCCTGCAAGGGCATTTTTAGAATTTTGTTTGGAGCTCTATATTGGGAAGGTTGGTGTGCCTCTTTAGCCTTATCTTGGACATCCGATTTTGGGACATTCTCTCTGGAGTTTAAAAGACTTTTGAAGGCCAAGAACACCTCAATAATATCATCTTTTCATATCTTGATTCTTGTAAAATGTTGGGTACAATCTTTACTAACTTTGTTTTCTTAAGTTTAGCCATGCATGGCTAGACAAATCTTGGTTAACTTTGGTGAAATCCTTTGACTTTTTGGTTGAATGATGAAGACTCCATGAACTTGTGTTTGAATCTTTATGAGAATGTTTTGTGTTTTAACATCTTATCACCACTTGTATGTTTTTACTCATGAGTTTAAATGTGTTTGTGGTGATTAGTTGGCTAATTTCTTGATTAAGTAAAAGATCTTCAAATAGCAAGCCACAAGTGATTTTTGTGTTAGTTTTACTTCACACAATCATAAAAACATTCTCTCCAACATGGTAGTTAAAGCATTTGACTCCTCTTGGATTTGGTGACTTTTTGATTCTTAATGGTAGTTGACTTTCACTAATTACATGTTTAATGGGAATTGTGACTTTGACTAAGGAAATTGTTATGAGCTTCTGTAACCATTTCAATAACTAAGAAAAGTCTAGGTAATCTCAAGCTTCTTGGATTACTATAGCAAAAATAAGGATTTAAAACAAGTATTGCACCATTGGATTCTAATGATATGTTCATCAAATGTCAAATTGAGGAAACCTTAAGTGAACCATCTTTCCCTTATTGATTTTACATCAAATTCTTATTTTGTTGAATTGTTTATTTAAATCTAGTTTTATTACAAGCATTTTAAAAGACCAAAACCCTCATTTTTATTTTTATTGTTATTTTACAAGTATTTTTACAAAGAGATTTTTCATAGAGTTATATAATTGAACCAGTCTCCATGGATTCGACCCCTTTACCACTATACATTATTTTAGTGTAACAGATTTAGGGTTATTAATTTTGTTGGCCTCAACAACCACCAAATTTTGGCGCTGTTGTCGGGGATTGGTTTATTTTTAATCAATTTGTTTCTCTATGACCATATCTCAATGTACATGAGCTTTGATTTATAATCCGAAAATTGAACAAGAAGCAAGACGTTTGGCGAAGGAAAATAGAATATAACGTGGTCAAACTTTAAATCCTCACGAGGACCCAGAGGTTGAAACCGCTTCATCAAGTGACAAAGAACCCGATTCTAGCCCCGATCCTCACCAAGAAATTCCCGAAACACCAACCTTACAACAAAATCCACCCATTATTGAACCAATTGCAATGGCGGACGGAGGAGAAGATCTCAAAAGAACTTTGAGGAAAATGATGGAAACGGGTGTTACACAAAATCCAACCGGTATCAATTACCCCGTTTTGGAAGGAGGTTCGGAATTGAAGTCAAGTTTAGTCCATCACCTTCCAACTTTTCATGTATTAGAGAATGAAGACCCTCATAAGCACTTCAAGATGTTCCATATTATTTGCACTAGTTTGAAGCCACAAGGGTCAACCGATGAACAAATCAAGATAAGAGCATTCCCCTTTTCATTAGCCGATAGAGCAAAGGATTGGTTATTCTATCTTCCCACGGGGTCAATCAGCTCATGGACTAACATGGCAAGAGCTTTTCTTGATAAGTTCTATCCCGCTTCAAGAGTCTCAAGTCTTAGAAATGGGATTTGTGGAATCTGCCAAGGTCAAAATGACACTTTTCATGATTATTGGGAGAGGTTCAACAGCTTGTGCTATACTTGTCCACAACATCAAATTCCAGAACAACTCCTCATTCAACATGTATATGAGGGATTGTTGCCAATGGAGAGAAGATTAGTTGATGCTTCAAGTGGTAGAGATGTTTTTGGTAAAACTCCACAACAAACAAGACAACTCTTCAACACCATAGCCGCAAATTCGCAACATTTTGGCCCGTGCCAAGATATGAAGAGAGAAACTTAACAAAAAGTCAATGAAGTGGGGACATCGAATCTAGAGTCTCAACTCAAAGAACTTAATTGAACACATCAACTTAGTTCTGACCAGGCCCGATACATAGATCAAAACAAAATCATCGAGGGGCCCAGATATCGCTTCTAATCCAAGAAGGAATAGTTAAACTTCGACTCATATGCTTGTTCTAATACTTTTTGAATTATACACAAAGGCACGTTTTATAACATTGAGTTTCTAATGCGTTTTCGCACAATCAATGTATAACCAACTCATAGGTAACAAGTCATATCTCTAGGTTTGAAGACTTATATGATATTACCGTCTCACGATCACTCAACATAAATTCCATGTAGTGATACCAGTGAGCGTGGACTGAATCCAATACTCAGAACTTATGAGAACTCATGAGTGTTATAGCCATGTCCAACACCTTAGACCTCTACAACCAACACATGACAGTCTTGATTCATACCTACGTCTAACATATGACCGACTGTGGAGAATTTGAATAATATGTAAAACATAACATAAATACTCTGGAAGTCAAAACATGCAAAAGAAATATAGTAAACGATTGAAAAAAGATAGAAACACTTTACTCATAAATAAACAAAACTTTTATTCATCATCAAATGTCAATTACACTTTACAAATTTCAGAGCTATCTAAATACTAAAACTAATATCATCCTTCAGCCCTATGTGCCTCGCATGCTGGAGATGCTTAACACTACTCAGTCCCTTCGTGAGGGGATCTGCTGGGTTCTCATCTGATGATACTCTCTTTGCCACGAGGAGTCCTTCTTCTATTCGATGTTTTATTAAATGGTATTTTCTGTCGATGTGTCTGGATCTCCCAGAACCCCTTGGTTCTTTCGCTAAGGCAACTGCACTTTCACTATCACAGAAAATTTCCATAGGCTCCTTTATAGCTGATACAACTCCAAGGTCTCCAATGAAGTTCTTCAACCATATTGCCTCCTTTGCTACTATATACTCTAATTCGCAAGTTAAATTAGCCACTTTCTCTTGCCTAGAACTTTTCCAAGTAATTGCTCCTCCGTTTAAGGTAAAGACCCAGCCTGACAGAGAGCGGAAATTATCCCTATCAATCTGGAAGCTAGCATCACTATACCCTACAACTTTTAAGTTATAACTCCCACAGAGGGTAAGGACCCAGTCCTTAGTCCTCCGCAGGTACTTGAGGATATTCTTTACCGCAGTCTAGTGAGCCTTGCTAGGATTCCCCAAATATCTGCTAACCATGATCAAAGCAAAGGCTACATAAGGTCAAGTACAAGTCATAGCATACATGATCGAGCCTACCGTGGAAGCATAAGGTACTCAACTCATTTCTGCTATCTCAGCCTCGGTACTCGGGCTTTGAGTCTTACTCAATCTGGCGTTACTCTGGATGGGTAACTCTCCTTTCATGGAATCTTGCATGCTGAACCTCTTCAGCAAATTATCCAATTAGTTACTCTGACTAAGTCCAATTAGTCTTTTACTCCGGTCACTCAGAATCCTTATCCCTAGAATATAGGCAACTTCTCCTAGGTCTTTCATAGAGAAACACTTCCCAAGCCAGGACTTCACTTCCTGCAAGGTTGGGATGTCATTTCCTATGAGTAGTATGTCATCCACATACATTACCAAAAAGCTAACTATACTCCCACTAGCCTTGACATAGACACAAGATTCATCTTCACTCCTCGAAAAGCCAAACACTTTGACTTTCTCATCGAAGCAAAGATTCCATCTGCGAGGTGCCTGTTTCCATCCATAAATGTATTTCTCGAGCTTACACTCTCTATTAGGGTACTCTGTACTTAGAAAACACTATGGCTGACAGATATAAACATCTTCAGCCAAACTTCCATTAAGGAAGGCGGTTTTGACATCTATTTGCCATATTTCATAACCGTGAAATGCAACAATGGCTAATAGAACCCTAATGGACTTAATCTTTGCTAAT
The DNA here is from genome assembly GCF_002870075.4 of Lactuca sativa. NCBI lineage: Eukaryota > Viridiplantae > Streptophyta > Magnoliopsida > Asterales > Asteraceae > Lactuca > Lactuca sativa. Next base: position 41,400,919 of record NC_056629.2, on the reverse strand, counting down.
GGTGGAAAGGTCTCATCATAATCAACTCCTGGAATTCGAGAAACGCCCTTTACAACCAGTCGCACCTTGTAACTGTGTACATTACCATCCATGTCAGTCTTCTTTTTGAAGATCCATTTGCACCTAACTGTCTTGCGACTTGGTACATTGTCAACCATGTTCCAAACTTGATTGTCATACATGGAATGCATCTCGCTGTCTATTGCCTCTTTCCATTTAGCAGATTCAGGGCCTGCCATGGCTTCCGCATATCTGTTAGGTTCATCCAGACATACCAGTGTCTCATCACTGATAAGTGTCTCACCTTCCACAGTAATATAGAAACCATAGTAGTGCTCAGTTGCATTCCTAACCCTTGTGGAATGCCTCAGAGGTATAGACTCGTCAATTGGATCAACAAGAGTTTCTTCCTCAGGTTGACTCCTAGGGTTTTAAGTGATGGGTTTTAGCCATAAGAACTTTCCTATGTGCGCATGCAAAACCCTAATGCTCGGATCTAGGCTTTCTAATAAACATGCTTTGAATCCAAGACTTCTAATTACTAATTAGGCTAAATAACAACATTGAAATAGATCTAGAACCATACCTTTGAGTTCCTTGTTGATCTTGAGGTCTTGGAGCTTCTAGAGTCACAAATGTCACTCCTCTGATGGCTTACAAACACCAATAGCAAGGAGGATGATTTGGGAGAGAGGAGAGGGGAGGAATTCGACCAGAGGTTCCTTACTTTAGGCTATCACAAGAATTCCTTATGCCATGGGGTTTATTTATACTTGTAGACTCCTTAAGGATTACAGATAAGTCCCTATCAGATAATCTTCTCTTAAGGCTATCCAAATCCATTCCCAGATAACTCTAATGGATGATTTTAGCTATCCTAATCCTCTTAGAATCCGTCCATAGCTTATCCAAATGAATTTACAGTCTAAAGTTTAACTATCAAACAATTGATAGTTTATACCCCTTTATTTAATTAATCTCTTTAAGTCACCAAATTAATTCTAATTAATTCTATGACTTATATTAATCAAATAAATATATATTATTCATTATATTATTCCCATAATATATTAATAATATTTACTCTCTCTTATTAAATCATCCTATCAAGTTGCTATGGTGAAGGCAACCCAAAAGGACTATGCACAACCGGATATAGTTACAGCCTTAGACACTATTCCAACAGTCTCCCACTTGGATAAGTCTAGTAACTATACAAGTACAATTCGGTTTGCAATCGTAGCTCTCAAAGACGCTGTCAAACTCTGATCTAATCAATCTTGTCCTTTAGATAAGGGATCGTACAGTCCTCTGTTAGATATTATGCTGACAATCCTATGGAATGGTTAGTCAAGCATTTAGGTTTCTCGATCTCTGATTTATTTGACATAGAACTTAATTGAACACATCAATTCAGTTCTGACCGGGCCCGACACATAAGTCAAATCAAATGATCGAGCGGCCGAGATATCACTTTTACCTTCTTAGATAAAAGTTACAGATAAACTTCGACTTATATGCATTTACTTATTCATTAACCAACTATACACAACAATGCGTTTTATAACACCGAGTTACTGATGCGTTTTCGCATTATCAATGTACAACCAATTAACAAATAACAAACCATATATCTAGGTTTTAAGACTATATGATATTATCGTCTTGCGATCACCCTTTTATATCTTATTCCATAAGGTGATTCCAGCAAGGGCGGGTTTGTTCCAATGCTCAAAACTAGTTCATAAGCACTCATGAACGTTGCAGCAACCCTTTGCTATGTCTAACACCATTTAGACAATCTACACACCAATTCATGACAATCTTCATTCATATCTACTTCCAACATATGAACGATTGTGGATGATTTGAACAATTCTATTATTCCTAATAATTTCAATTATTCTGGAAGTCAAAACATGCAAAGTGAAACAATAGTTAAACAATTAACATAAGACAGTAACATTACTCATAAATAAAACTCCTTTATTTAATCATCAAATGTTAATTACATTTATCTATTTCACGTTTCTAATACTATCTAATCTATGCTAATATCATCCTTCAGCCCAATGCTCCTAGCATGTTGTAAGTGCTTAACCCTACTCAGTCCCTTCGTAAGCGGATCTGCTGGGTTATCTTCTGATTATATCCTCTTCACTACGAGTTGTCCTTCTTCTACACGATGTCTGATGAAGTGATATTTTCTGTCGATATGTCTTGATCTACCATGATCCCTCGGTTCCTTGGTTAAGGCAACCGCACCTTCGTTATCACAGAAAATCTCCATGGGCTCCTTTATGGCAGGTCCAACTCCAAGATCACCGATGAAGTTCTTTAGCCATATTGCCTCCTTCGACGCTTCGCTCGCTGCAATGTACTCTGATTCGCACGTTGAATCAGCTGCGGTTTCTTGCTTCGAACTCTTCCATGTCACTGCTCCTCCATTTAGGGTAAAGACCCAACCCGACTGCGAACGGTAGTTGTCCCTGTCGGTCTGAAAACTGGCGTCACTATACCCTCGCACCTTCAAGTCATCACTCCCTCCGAGGACTAAGAACCATTCCTTCGTCCTCCGAAGGTACTTAAGGATATTCTTCACCGCAATCCAATGTGCTTTGCCAGGATTCCCTTGATATCTACTAACCATGCTCAAAGCGAAGGCTAGATCAGGACGAGTACAAGTCATAGCGTACATGATTGAGCCAACTGCGGAAGCATATGGTACTCGGCTCATTTCTGCTATCTCAGCTTCGGTACTCGGACTTTGAGTCTTACTCAACTTGGCATTACTTTGTATTGGTAATTCTCCCTTCTTTGAGTTTTCCATACTAAAACGTTTTAGTACCTTCTCCAAGTAAGTGTTCTGACTAAGTCCAATTAGTCTCTTACTTCTTTCTCTCACTATCCTTATTCCCAAAATGTAAGAAGCCTCTCCGAGGTCCTTCATAGCGAAGCACTTCCCGAGCCAGGACTTAACTTCCTGTAGAGTCGGGATGTCGTTTCCTATGAGTAATATGTCATCGACATATAGAACGAGAAAGCTTACTATACTCCCACTGGCTCTGACATATACACAAGACTCGTCTTCGCTTCGTACAAATCCAAACTCTTTGACTTTCTCATCGAAGCAAAGATTCCATCTGCGAGATGCTTGCTTAAGTCCATAAATAGACTTCTCAAGCTTACACACTCTATTCGGATGCTTCGGATCCACAAACCCCTCGGGCTGAGCCATGTAAACATCCTCAGCCAACTTCCCGTTAAGGAAAGCGGTCTTGACATCCATTTGCCAAATCTCATAATCATGAAATGCGGCAATAGCTAGCATCACTCTAATAGATTTAATCTTCACAACTGGTGAGAAGGTCTCATCATAGTCAACTCCAGGAGTTTCAGTAAAGCCCTTCGCAACCAATCGCGCTTTATATGTGTGTACGTTTCCATCCACGTCGGTCTTCTTCTTGAAGATCCATTTGCACCCAACGGTCTTACGTCCGGGCACATAATCAACCAAATTCCAAACTTGGTTATCATACATGGATTGGATCTCGCTATCCATTGCCTCTTTCCATTTCGCAGACTCGGGGCCTGCCATGGCTTCCTTATAGCTATTAGGTTCATCAAGATTTATTAGTGTACCATCACTAATATATGTGTCCCCTTCAGTAGTAATATGAAGACCATAAAACTGGGGTAGAACTCTAACTCTTTCGGAACGTCTAAGAGGTAAGGATTCGTCAATCGGTTCAACCGGAGTTTCCTCCTCGGGTTGAGTGCCAGCGGCAGAGGTTCCTTCATCTATCGACTCTTGAATCTCTTCAAGCTCCATTTGCCTCCCACTGTCTCCTTGGCTTATGAGTTCTCGCTCTCGGAAAACTCCTCTCCTCGCAACGAAGACCACATTGTCCTTCGGTCTATAGAAGAGATATCCAAAGGATGTCTGCGGGTAGCCGATGAAAATACATCGCTCACTTCGAGGTTCAAGCTTGTCGTGAGTATCTCGTCTTACGAAAACCTCGCAACCCCAAACCTTGATATGTGCCAACGAGGGAGCTTTCCCTATCCACATCTCGTGAGGTGTTTTGGCAACCTTCTTGGTAGGGACTCGGTTAAGGATATGGGCGGCAGTCTCTAGGGCATACCCCAAAAAAGAGATAGGTAGTGAAGCACGACTCATCATAGAGCGAACCATATCCAATAAGGTTCGATTACGCCTTTCTGCCACACCATTCAACTGCGGTGTCCTAGGAGGCGTCAATTGCGAAAATATTCCACACTCCTTGAGATAATCGTGGAATTCAAGACTTAGGTACTCTCCTCCTTGATCGGATCGAAGCATCTTGATTTTCCTGCCCAATTGATTCTCCACTTCATTCTTGAACTCTTTGAACTTTTCAAAGGTTTCTGACTTTTGCTTGATTAAGTAGATATACCCATATCTACTATAGTCATCGGTAAAAGTCATGTAGAAGTGGTTCCCATCCTTCGTGGTTGATCTAAATGGTCCACATACATCGGTATGTATTAGGTCCAACAGACCCTCGCCCCTTTCACATGTACTCGTGAAGGGTGACTTAGTCATCTTTCCAAGTAAACAAGATTCACATGTGTCATCTTCCCTAAGGTCGAATGACTCCAACACTCCATCCTTTTGGAGTTGGGCTATGCGCTTCTTGTTGACATGTCCAAGACGACAATGCCACAAGGATGCTTTATCCATACTAGTGGAAGAATCAATATTCAAAACATCATTTCCTAAGTTATCAACAATCATAACGGTTTCATATATTCCATTACATGGTATAGCTTCAAGGTAAAAGACACCATTTAGATAAGCTAAAATAGAACCATTCTCATTATTAAAAGAAAATCTAAATCCTTGTCTATACAAACCATGAAATGAAATAATGTTTCTAGCCATTTCTGGCGAATAGCAACAATTGTTCAAATCTAAAACCAAACTATTCCTAAGCACCAAAGAATACACTCCAATCTTGGTCACAGGCGACGATCTTCTGTTCCCCATGATTAGATTTATCCTTCCTTGCTCCACATCCCTACTTCTTCTTAGTCCCTGCACATTAGAACAAATATGGTAACCACAACCGGTATCAAGGACCCAAGAAATAGCATGATTAGAATCGTTAGATTTAATTGTGTATATACCTGCGAAAGATGGCTTGATCTTTCCTTCTTTGATTGCTTGCAGGTACTCTGGGCAGCTTCTCTTCCAATGTCCTATCTTGTGGCAGTGGTGGCACTCTGCCTCCTTCGGGTTAGGACAAGGCTTAGTGGGATCAACTTTGGTCCCACTAGAAGAGGCATCATCTCGGGCTTTCGCCTTGCGATAGTTCTTCGATGAAGCTTTCCTCTTCTTTCCCTTTCCTTGACCAATAGCCAAGACAGGAGCAGCGGGCGGATTGGGAGTAGGTGCAACAGACTTGTCCTTGAAGTTGCTCTCAGCGACTCTCAAGAGACCTTGGAGTTTGCTTAGGGTGACCTCCTCTTTGTTCATGTGGTAGGTCATCCTAAATTGGTTGTACATCGGAGGCAAAGAGTGAAGCACCATGTCGATCGCCAAGTCTTCCCCGAAGTCAACATTTAACTTGCGAAGGCGGTCGACATACCTTTGCATCTTTTGCAAGTGCACGGTAATAGATTCTCCATGACCCATCTTCGCGGAAATCATGTTAGTGAAAATCTCATACCGCTCTTGTCTCGCGTTTTGGTGGTACCTCTCCAATAAGTCTTGGTGCATCTCGTACGGGTACATGTCCTCGTAGGACTTTTGGAATTCGGAATTCATGGTAGCGATCATGATGCAATGTACCTTCGTTGCATCTCGCTCATGAGTTTCAAAGGCGGTGATTTTGGCTGGAGTAGCGATTTCGGTGTTGATTTTCTCGAGCTTCTCATCAAGGACATACTCCTTGTCCTCATAGCGAGCAATGGTGCGAATGTATCTTATCCATTCGCTAAAGTTCGTTCCATCGAAGGTGACCTTTTGGCAAAGGCTCATCAACGTGAAAGAACTAGCAGCAGCGTTGTTTGCGTTCGACATCTATAATTAGAAAAGGACAAAGATAGATTAGAATAAGAATCCCTAATTATCACCCAATAAGAAAAATTAGGGCTAGGATCCAACAATGACATTTACATATTAGAAAAGGGATGCCGTAATCTAACATGCAAATACATTGAAGGTAAGTGAATGACGATTCACTAATTCTCCATCACAAAAACCTAAACTATTAGTCCTAAGTGTTTTTGAGAATTCCTAGGTTCGGATGAGATTCATTGAAACTATTCAATGGCATGTTTAAATCTCGATATGCCCCTCTTGTTTGTGACTGGGATACCGAGGATCACAAAGCGGGTGTGAATAACCATGCAAATTCACATGGTGCCTTCATTGTAACGATCACCTATTTGATGTGCCGGTAAACCACACACGCTCCATCGAACTATGATATACAATGAATCACCCTTTGCCACCTTCGCATAGAACCAATTAGTGTGCCGGTAAACCACACACGCTCCACTAACTTCTTAGCAAGGTGCAAAGTGCAATTTCATGGGATTGCATCAATTCACTTTTCCTAAAGTAACTAAGATTGGGAAATTTTAAAATATGTGTAGTTACTTTATATTTCTTATTATACTTTTAATGAGAGGATGAGGTTGCCCTATCCTACCCGTTCGGCTAACGACCCTCCACCAATCAAGCAAGCGGTGGGTGTGAGTGTACACCCATTAAGCGCCATTTTATAGGCCACAACCTTATACCCACCTTATAGATTGGCTTCGTGAATGAGGCCTACTAACGGTAAGACTAGCATTTAGTTATACATACATATATATATATATATATATATATATATATTATACTAGTAATATCATATTAGTATAGGGTTGTATTTTAAACCTTTTAAAATCTAGGGTTTTGAAATTTAAGTTGTCTAAATTAAAACTTTTAATCACAAATATAAATTTCAAAACTTGAGGGCAAGTTTTAAACATTTAAAACATGGAGGATCAAATAACAAATAATTCCAATTAACAATTAATATCCTAATTATCTATATTTGATTTATTCAAGATTTCTTTCAAGATAATTACCAAAATAATCAAAATAATTAATTAATTATCATATAAGGAAATTAAATATTTAATTAGTTGATAATTACCTTTAACTAGATCAAGATAACAGTTATATTTATCAGAAAAACGAATTAATATTGATCTAATTAGTTTATGGTAACTTAAGATAAGATAAACACAAAGAAATCCCGAATCTGGCCATTCCTGACGCCTGGACTCGCCGAGTGCACAAAGGGACTCGCTGAGTCAGGCCTACTCGTCGAGTCCACTTTGAGACTCGCCGAGTCCATGACTCAGAAACCTAAAAATCAAATTTTGCAGGTTTGTTTCAGTTAATCAAGCAACAATTTACAGAAAACCAAGCTAGGCTTTGATACCACTGATGGGTTTTAGCCATAAGAACTTTCCTATGTGCGCATGCAAAACCCTAATGCTCGGATCTAGGATTTCTAATAAACATGCTTTGAATCCAAGACTTCTAATTACTAATTTGGCTAAATAACAACATTGAAATAGATCTAGAACCATACCTTTGAGTTCCTTGTTGATCTTGAGGTCTTGGAGCTTCTAGAGTCACAAATGTCACTCCTCTGATGGCTTACAAACACCAATAGCAAGGAGGATGATTTGGGAGAGAGGAGAGGGGAGGAATTCGACCAGAGGTTCCTTACTTTAGGCTATCACAAGAATTCCTTATGCCATGGGGTTTATTTATACTTGTAGACTCCTTAAGGATTACAGATAAGTCCCTATCAGATAATCTTCTCTTAAGGCTATCCAAATCCATTCCCAGATAACTCTAATGGACGATTTTAGCTATCCTAATCCTCTTAGAATCCGTCCATAGCTTATCCAAATGGATTTACAGTCTAAAGTTTAACTATCAAACAATTGACAGTTTATACCCCTTTATTTAATTAATCTCTTTAAGTCACCAAATTAATTCTAATTAATTCTATGACTTATATTAATCAAATAAATATATATTATTCATTATATTATTCCCATAATATATTAATAATATTTACTCTCTCTTATTAAATCATCCTATCAAGTTGCTATGGTGAAGGCAACCCAAAAGGACTATGCACAACCGGATATAGTTACAGCCTTAGACACTATTCAAACATTAAGTTCCTTCACCACTTGACTCTTGAATTTATTCGAGGTCAATTTGCCTCCCACTGTTTCCTTGGCTTATGAACTCTCTCTCTCTCTCGAAAGACACCCATCTTTGCTACATAGACCGCATTCTCACTGGGTCTGTAGAAGAGGTAACCAAAAGATTTATGTGGGTAGCCGATGAAAATACACCTCTCACTTCGAGGTTCGAGCTTATCAGGAGTCTCACGCCTCACGAAAGCCTTGCAACCCCAAATCTTGATGTGGTCTAGATTAGGAACTTTTCCAGTCCACATCTCATGAGGAGTTTTGGCAACTTTCTTTGTAGGGATTTGATTAAGGATATAGGTGGCAGTCTCTAAGGCATACCCCCAGAATGAGATTGGTAGCGAAGCTCGACTCATCATGGAACGAACCATATCCAACAAGGTTCGATTATGCCTCTCAGCCACACCATTCAACTGTGGTGTCCTAGGAGGTGTCAATTGTCAGACAATCCCACATTGCTTAAGATAGTCGAGTAACTCTGTGCTAAGATAATCACCACCTCGATCGGATCGAAGCATTTTAATCTTCCTACCCAATTGATTCTCGACTTCTTGTTTAAACTCTTTAAACCTTTCAAAAGTCTCTGACTTATGCTTGATTAAGTAGACATATCCATATCTACTAAAATCATCTGTAAAAGTCACATAATAACGATTAGCATCCCTTGTGGCAGTTTGAAGGGTCCACACATATCTGTGTGCACTAGATCCGACAAACCTTCACCCCTTACACAAGAACTAGTAAAGGGTGACTTTGTCATTTTTCAAAGTAAGCATGATTCACAACTATCATCTGACTTTAGGTCAAATGACTCCAAGACTCTATCCTTTTGGAGTTGGCCTTACATGTCCAAGACGACAATGCCACAATGATGATTTATCCAAGTTCTTATTATTAGGAAAATCAATGCACAACACATTATTTCCTTGGTTATCTACAGCAGACACAACTTCATACACACCATCAAAAGGTAACGCTTTAAAATAAAGAACATTATTAAAGAAAGCATTTATTACACCAACTTCATTATCAAAAGAAAAGTTAAAGCCTTGTTTGTACAAAGCATGAAAGGAAATAATATTTCTTGCCATTTCAGGCGAGTAACAACATTTATTCAAATCTAATGTAAACCCCCTACTTAGAAACAAAGAATAAACTCCAATCTTGGTGACATGTGAAGCTTTCCTATTCCCCATGATCAAGTTTATCTTTCCGTGCTCCACATTCTCACTTCTTCTTAGTCCCTGCAAATCAGAACATATGAGAATTCCACATCCTGTATCAAGGACCCAAGAGTTAGAATAGGGTGAGTTATTAGACAATATTGTGTAAAATCCTACATGGGTGGGTTTTACTTTCCCATCCTTTATGTCTTGCTGGTACTTTGGGCAGTTCCGCTTCCAATGCAACTTTTCATGGCAATAGAAGCATTCAGCCTCTTTTGGGTCAGAAGAAGGAGTGACGAAACCTTTCTTGGTTCCACTTGAAGTGGAACTATCAAGGGTCTTACCCTTGGTACCCTTCGAAGGGTTCTTCCTTTTTTTGCCCTTTACCTTTCCCGATTGTCAGGACAAGGGCGGAGTTTCGAGTAGGAGTAGGAGTGGTAACAAACGACTTACCTTTAAGACCTGTTTCAGCGGTCTTTGGGAGTCCTTAAAGCTTGTTGATGGTAAATTCCTCCTTGTTCATGTGGTATGTCATGCGGAATTGATCATAACACGATGTTAAGGAGTGCAAAATGAAATCTATTGCTAACTCCTCGGGGAAGTTCACATTCAGTTTCAGCAAACGGTCCACATACCTTTGCATTTTCTGCATGTGGCCCGTGATGGGTTCACCATCCTTCATCCGGGTTGTTATCATGGAAGAGATGATTTTGATGGGTTTTAAGCATTTTAACACCCCTAAGTGTACATGCAACCCTAGAAAACCTTGGATCGATGTTTGTCTAAAATACATGCGAAATATAATTTCCAAGGTTCACAATCCTATCTAGCATACATGGGGAACTTTTAACATAAAATATGGCTAAAATTACATACCTTGTAGTTTATTTGATTCCTTGAAAACCTTGAGAGCCTAGCACCCCAATTGTGATGCCTTAAATGTTTCACACAACACCAAGTGCTTTGGAATAACTTTGAGAGAATGTAGAACACTTGCAAAATCGGCTTGCCCTCTCTATCTTGCTTCTAGTGCCGATTTTGCTGAGCTTCATATCCTTTATACAGTGTGTTACAATTAGGGTTACACCATGTAAACCCTAATGTAGCATGACTCTTCATTTCCATGACCCATTGGTTTGTAACTCCCATGGACCTTAGCCCAACTTGATAATCCATGGAGCATTTAGCCCACTATACAAGTTATGGATGATTTACATAATCAACCCATATATTTAATTAGTTTTCTTTTGACCACTTAATTAATTCCAAATTAATTTTTGATCAATACTAATTAAATAATACTATTAATATATTAGAACTTATAATATATTAATAAACCACAAGTGTTATTTCTCTCATTTAGTCTATCCAAATGCATGATGCCATGCAACCCAAATGGACCATGCCAAACTGGGTCAAGTACATACTAGGAATAGTTATGAACTTAGACACCTTATCCAACACTATCCTACTTGGATAAGTCTAATAACTATAACTGCAAGTATGAATTCAGGAACCGATCAACAATCGTAGCTCTTTCAAGGTCTCTCGGAACTGAGAAGATGATGATACACCATTTAAGATAAGTGATCATATAATCCTTTGTTCTAGATATCAGCCGGACAAGTACATGGAACAATGTCTTATTTATTGTCCAGCAGTTTGTTTCCCGATTTCCGATTTGTTTAACAAAGAACTTAATTGAACACATCAACTTTGTTCCGACCAGGCCCAGTACATAGGTCAAAACAAAATCATCGAGGGGCCTAGATATCGCGTCTAATCTAAGAAGGAACAGATAAACTTCGACTCATATGCTTGTTCTACTACTTGTTGAATCACACACAAAAGTATGGTTTATAAAATCGACTTACCAATGCGTTTTCGTACGATCAATGCATAACCAACTCATAGCCAACAAGTCATATTTCTAGGTTTGAAGAGTTATATGATATTACCGTCTCACGATCACTCGAGATAAATTCCATGAAGTGATACCAGTGAGCGTGGGTAGAATCCAATACTCAGAACTTATGAGCACTAATGAGTGTTGTAGCCATGTCCCACAACTTAGACCTCTACAACCAACTCATGATAGTCTTGAATCATACCTACTTCCAACATATGACCGACTGTGGAGAATTCAAATAATATTATATGCCAAACATAATTATTCTGGAAGTCAAAACATGCAAAGAGAAATATAGTAAACGATTGACAAAAGATGGCAACACTTTACTCATATATAAACACAACTTTTATTTATCATCAAATGTCAGTTACACTTTATAAATTTCAGAGCTATCTAACTACTAAAACTAATATCATCCTTCAGCCCTATGCGCCTCGCATGCTGGAGATGCTTAACACTACTCATTCCCTACGTGAGGGGATCTTTTGGGTTGTCATCCGATGATACCCTCTTTGCCACGAGGAGTCCTTCTATTCGGTGTCTGATGAAAAGGTATTTTCTGTCGATGTTTCTGGATCTCCCGTGATCCATTGGTTCCTTGGCTAAGGCAAATGTACTCCCACTATCACAGAAAATTTCCATTGACTCCTTTATATCTAGTACAACTCCAAGGTCTCCAATGAAGTTCTTCAGCCATATCGCCTCCTTTGCTACCTCGCTTGCTACTATATACTCTGATTCGCAAGTGAATCAACCACTGTCTCCTTCTTGGAACTCTTCCAAGTAATTGCTCCTCCGTTTAAGGTAAAGAGCCAGCCCGACTGAGAGCGGAAATTATCCATATCAGTCTGGAAGCTAGCATCACTATACCTTACAACTCTCAAGTCATCACTCCCACCGAGGGTAAGGACCCAATCCTTAGTCCTCCGTAGGTACTTAAGGATATTCTTTACCGCAGTCCAGTGAGCCTTGCCAGGGTTCCCTTGATATCTTCTAACCATGCTCAAGGCAAAGGCTACATCAGGACTAGTACAAGTCATAGCATGCATGATCGAGCGTACTGTAGAAGCATAAGTTACTCGACTCATTTCTACTATCTCAGCCTCAGTACTCGGGCTCTGAGTTTTACTCAGTCTGGCGTTACACTGGATGGGTAACTCTCCTTTCATGGAATCTTGCATGCTGAACCTCTTCAACACCTTATCTAAGTAAGTACTCTGACTAAGTCCGATTAGTCTTTTACTCCGGTCACTCAGAATCCTTATCCCTAGAATATAGGTTGCTTCTCCTAGATCTTTCATAGAGAAACACTTCCCAAGCCCGGACTTCACTTCTTGCAAGGTTGGGATGCCATTTCCTATGAGTAGTATGTCGTCCAGATACAGTACCAAAAAGCTAACTATACTCCCACTAGCCTTGATATAAGACACAAGATTCATCTTCACTCCTTGAAAAGCCAAACTCTTTGACTTTATCAACGAAGCAAAGATTCCATCTGCGAGGTGACTGTTTCCATCCATAAATGTATTTCTCGAGCTTACACACTCTATTTGGGCACTCTGTACTGACAAAACCCTCTAGTTGACACATGTAAGCATCTTCAGCTAAACTTCCATTAAGGAAGGCAGTTTTGACATCGATTTGCCATATTTCATAATCGTGAAATGCAACAATAGCTAATAGAACCCTAATTGACTTAATCTTTGCTACTGGTGAAAAGGTCTCATCATAATCAACTCCTGGAGTTTGAGAAAAGCCCTTTGCAACCAGTCGCGCCTTATATGTGTGTACATTACCATCCATGTCGGTCTTCTTCTTGAAGATCCACTTGCACCCAACTGTCTTACGACCTGGTACATTGTCAACCAGGTTCCAAACTTGATTGTCATACAGGGACTGTATCTCGCTGTCGATTGCCTCCTTCCACTTAGCAGACTTGGGGCTTGCCATGGCTTCCGCGTAGTTGTTAGGTTCATCCAGACTTTCCAGTGTTTATCAGTGATAAATGTCTCACCTCCACAGTAATATGGAAACCATAGTAGTGCTCAAGTGCATTCCTAACCCTTGTGGAATGCCTTAGAGGTATAGACTTGTCAGTTGGCTCAACAGGAGTTTCCTCCTCAGGTTGAGAGCTAGGGTTTGAAGTTCCTTCACCACTTGACTCTTGAATTTCTTCAAGGTCAATTTACCTGCCACTGTTTCTTTGGCTTATGGACTCTCTCTCTCTCTCGAAATACACCCCACCTTGCTACAAATACCACATTCTCACTAGGTCCGTAGAAAAGGTAACCAAAGGATTTCTATGGGTAGCCGATGAAAATACACCTCTCATTTCAAGGTTCGAGCTTATCATGAGTCTTGCGAATCACGAAAGCCTCGCAACCCCAAATCTTGATGTGGTCTAGTTTGGGAACTTTACCAGTCCACATCTCATGAGGAGTTTTGGCAACTTTATTTATAGGGACTCGACTAAGGATATGGGCGGTAGTCCCTAACGCATACCCCCAAAATGAGATTTGTAGCGAAACTCGGCTAATCATGGAACGAACCATATCCAACAAGGTTCGATTGTGCCTCTCAGCATCACCATTCAACTGTGGTGTCCTGGGAGGTGTCAATTTTGAGATAATCCCACATTCGTTAAGATAGTCGAGGAACTCTATATTAAGATACTCACCACCACAATCGGATTGAAGCATCTTAATGTTCCTGCCCAAATGATTTTCGACTTCCTGTTTAAACCCTTTAAAGCTTTCAAAAGTCTCTTACTTATGCTTGATGTAAGGTCCTGAAATGGATATTACCAGTGATCAAGCAAACAAAACAATCGATTATAATAAGAATGAAGTAGAAACAGAATTAAGAACAAGCTTGCACACGCTTCTATTAACGAAAAACGTCTGTTACAACTTGTTTACAACAACCGTGAACTCTACGGCATCAACAACCACAAATGGCCTAAATGACCCCTATATATAGTGGACTTGGGACGACTCAGGGTTTACGGCTATAAACATGCTTACAGCCATAAACATGCTTACGACCATAAACTCACATCATGGCCGTAAACACATACTAAACTAACAAAACGCATACAGACTCAAAAGAGCCTATCACAGTGAAAGCCTAGACCAAACCATTAATTAGACCCTTCAATCTCCCCCTTGGATTGGTGTTAGCTTGAGCTCAATCTTTGTTGACCACCAAAACATCCGACTTTCCCATTGCTCCGTTCCAAATTTACATGTCGATAATCTCCACAACCATAGCTGTAAAGTCTTTAGCAGACGGTTCAAAGATATTTTCAAAAACTGCAATTTGATGATGTCTCAGCTCATGTATGTCCCACCTTCCAAACTGAAGCAAGTCTCATTTGTCGTACAGGCGAATGCATCCCTTCTCAAGCTTGATGACAGCAGGTGTTGTGGTTTCATCAAACACCCAGTACTCCATGGTTCACAAAGATCTGTCTGGATGATCTTGAAGAATAGGAATTTGCTTCACTTGTTTAGTAGCTGGCCACATCACAGCTCTAAGGGGTTGATTGGTCTTCGGATCAATTACACTTGTGTATATCTTAATGATTGACTTTGCAGTCTTCATGGAAGGAAAACCCTTGTGTACTTGATCCTCCAAGAAATGCTTGAATTGAGCAGCCTCGGGATTTTGAGAGACATTGGCAAAAGGAGCCTTTGACAGCTCTGGAAGATCAACCCTGGTCCAAGAGTTGAAATCATGAGCATCTTTATATAGCTCAATTTTACCACTCTTCTGTTTCACGATCCACATTTTCAGAGTGTCGTGAAATCCCCATGAAATGATTCCAGACCTATCACCATATATATTTGTCAAACGATTCTCGTCAAGATATGTGATGGTGACAGAAGGCTGATTCGCAGGAGCATTTTGATATGAGGTTTTCTTAAACAAGTATTGACCCTTTTCAGCAGCTTTGACCAGTTTGGCACGTTTTAGGGCTACAACACTTGGAGCTTGAGCTGGATCCTTTCAAACCTATTAACAACGCGAGATGTCGGAGCAGATGTCACAATGGGATGAGCCTGGATGTGCAGATTAATCCTCGACTCATCAGCAGATGTTTTGAACTTGTCACTAAGTTGCCCCTCTAACTTCTTCTTCAAATCAAAGTAACTTGAAGTAAGAAGATTATAGTGTGTCTGTAAGTCACAGATTTGCTTAGTCTTCAAAGCTTTATCTTCTTGAAGATCAGAAACTTGAATTTCAGATTTGCATTCTCGCTCAAAAGATCTTCGACTTGAATGCTGAGATCTATATTCTTCTGGTCAAGCACATTGACTCTCTTTTGAAGCTGATCAACCACAGAGTCATATTCTCCTGAATGACCTTCTCTAAAAGAAACTCCTTTGGCTTTAAAAGAAGGTACAAAAGTTTGTTCCTAGGCAAGATGCATAGCTAGCCGCATAGAGGCATTATCAAGATCTACCCTAGGAGGAGAAAATCCTGGTGGAGCAGAGGAGCCACCAACCTCAAAGGTGGTTCTAGGACCTCCAAAAAAGGTTTTTTTGATACGATGGAAGGGGTAGTTGTTGGCGTAATCGACATGCCATGAGAAAAGTCAGAATCCAGAGGCCCAAATCTAGGATCACATCTTCTTCTCTTAGATGGATGCTGTAAGGTCTGTTCTGTTGTATCATCACCCTGAAGTGGTTCAATTGTAGGTGAGGCAACGTCAAGGGGAGGAATCCCTGACACTGTCACCATTGGAGCTGTAGAATCAACCACTTAATCTGTAGAAATGGGTGTTGACTCAAGAACATCTTCAGAGTCCTTTATATTCGTTGTTGGGTAAGAAACATCATTGATATTATCAAGCAATGTGTTGAGGTTGACATTCGACAAAAAATCATCATTGCTTCCAAAGTTGGTTGGAATTTCATCTCTATCAAAGCCTGTAAGGTCAAGGTCTTCATACTGATCAGTCTCAGTTGCATTCTTGGAAGACCCTTCATTGTAGTCACCTTCGATTTGGACTGATCGTAGATCATACTCCTCGGCTATAGACACATTAAGAGCAACTGTCGCTTCCTCTTCCTGATCCGATACAATGATTACATCTCCTTCCGAGATCACCCTTTCTGATGAAGTATGCTCCGAAGATATCTTATCAGAAGATTCGTGGGACTCGGACGCCTCATTCGGCTCAACAAATCACCGAATTTAACTAGTGAATATATTCCTTGAAATATAACTTTTCCTTTGCGATTTTGTTTAATGAGCCCAATAGTGTGAGGGCCTAAGGACTTCATATCAAGTGTATCTCCCTCCTTTACCATGTCAGGAAATTGTTTGTTGATGAAGAGCTGAATGAATCTAGGATACATCAAGAAGGTATCCCGCGTGATGGCATTGATGTTGACCAAAAACTCGTCCAGGATAAACCTCGAAAAGTTGAAGCCAATCCCTGTAGAAAGAGAAACAATAGCTCTGTGTTTCTCAGGGATATTTCATCTGCACCTGACCTCCTGTCGGAGATGCAGCTCACGAACAAATGGGCTAGGAATCTCCAATAGGATGGCAGAAGCTTTTTCACTATAGGAGGAGATTCGCCTTCATACCCCATATTCTTCAAAATTTTATGAGCATCTTTATTTCCAATTTCAGTGGGAAAACTCGATAGGTCATTGATCAATAATGTCTCTCTAATGAACTGCTCATCAATCACAACTTTGCATCCTTTAACGATTGCATCTACAGTCACTGGTCCATCATCGTATCTTCTCATCTTGGCAGTCTGCTAGAACTCTCTTATAATATTCTGATAAACAACGGTGTTCATGGTGATGGCGGAGGCCAAACAACATTCTTTCAGTCCATGAGTCATTGACTTGAATTCTCCATGTGCCACCGAAGGATCTGCCAGTACAATTGCCAGATTGTGCATGTCTGCGAACTTTAAACCTGCCATTTGATCTGCACCAAAACATACCAAGTGAGAAAAGAAAAAATATTTGAGCAAATAATATTTTAATTAATGTAAATTTAGCCCAAAAATGAATTATTTTGTCCAATATTTAAGTTCAAAGTCAACCAGGAGTTTACGGTCAAATAGGAGTTTACGGCCGTAAACTCGTGACCGTAAGCTCAGGGCCGCAAACGGAGTTTACGGTCATAAGCTCCTGGCCGTAAGCTCTGACGAATCCTTTTTCGTCGATTTCAGGCTCAAAACTCGTCGATTTCAAGAAGTGAATGCATATCTGTGGAGGGAATCACAGTACCTTTGAAGTGATCGGAGCAATTTCACAAAAACAATTTTTTTCCGAAGAAGTGAGAGAATCAGAGGGAGTTTGCGGCCGGAATCCGAAAAGTGAGAGGGTTTCCGGCTGTAAACCCTTTATACACCCCTGACCTTTAACCTGCTGTCGACACAGTGTAACGCACAGTCCAATAATTCAAAACTTTTCAAAAATAAAACTTTTGAGGATTTAAAAAATTAAAATAAGACTAAAAATAAAATAAAATAAAATAAAAAATAAAATAAAAAAATAAAATAACAAATAAAAATAAATTTCAAATTAAGCATTTCTAAAATTTAAAAAAAATAAAAAACTTTGATAATCTTTGACAATCTAATAGAAATTAAAATTTGACATACACAAAAAATTGAATTAACGATAAAATAAAATAAAAATAAAATTTAAAATAAAATAGACTAAACTTTATCTAAACAAACACTGAATATAATTTTTGTGACTTAGGGATCAAAGTTGTTAGACAGCCTTGGTCTACTTATCGGTACGTTTACCTTCATGTCTATGTCAGATCGATCGTCGGTATTGTGGTCCACTTAAGCACGAAATATTGTGATGAAATTTGGACAAACTAATAAGGACAAGATCCTTTTGATTCTATATTCTTAAATAAATTTCCTAGAGACCATTTATCTGACGGCGACTAGGGATATTGTTGTCCACCTAAATTGAGCAACTAGATCTACAGACAATCTGTAAGTGTTTAATTTTAATTGTACTAGAACATGTTTCCCGCTTCCTGATATGCTCCAGTAATCAAGAATTTTCAGAATATTCCTTACATCGGGTGAGCAGACAATTATTAAAAGAGAAGATAGATTTAGAATGCATATGCTATACACCCAGGTCGGATCTCTTTCAATCACGTAGAGGGTGAAACATATGACTAACTAAAGTGTTAGAGGGATTCAGAAAAAGAATGATGCATATACTGTGTACCAGGTCGGATTGTAAGTCACGCAGATGAGACAATATATGGCTAACAAATAGAAAGAATTGCATAGAAAGAAGATGCAGAGAGATAGAATTGCATATGTTACAGTCCAGGTTGGATCTCTCGATCACGCAGAGGAGGTAACATATGACTAACAGACAGAAAGAAAGAAAATAACCTTCTACAAACCTAATTTATCGGAATTCCCCAGTCACCCCATCAATACCGGAATTAAGGACAGAATCTGCACATCAAGGAAAAATTAATCCACAGTCCTAGATACGGTTCTTTTAATGTGACCAGTAGATTCTCATGTATATCTCCCTGCTCAACCTATCCGAGCGTCGTATTGTCAGGCTAAACGGATCTAAGTAGTTCAATATTTGTCAAGTCCTTGAATTCCTTAAGTTCAAATCTTCCTAGTCAAGTCCATTTAAAATCTTTCGGGCCTACCAGCGCATCGAGCACAGAGCATAGACAATTTAATTTTGGTACGTTACGCAGATTCAGATTGCTCGTTATCACTTGATAATATCACTTCCCAACACATCATCTTCCAGCAAGATAATCAGCAACTTCTTTTTGATTTTTTGATTTTTATTGTTTTTGTATTTTTTAATTTTTAACTTTTTATTTAGTTTTTTTTTTGTTTATTTCTCCCCCTAAATTTGTGCATGGGTGAGAATGAAATCATGAAAATGCGCAAATTTAAACTAAGCTAACCACAGATAAAGTTGAAAATGAGAATTAAGAAAAATAAAATTAAAAATAACTTAAAATAAGAAAAAAATAGAAAAATAAAATTAATCCTCAAAACGAATAATTTTCAAAAATTCCACAAGCACATCAAATTGAGCTTTGTTAAAAGGCTTGGTGAATAGATCCGCCACATTATTAGCAGTGGGAACCTGTTCCAGCCAGATGAGTGAACGTTCAAAACAGTCTCTAATAAAATGAATTTTAATATCAATGTGCTTGGTTTTTGAGTGTTGGACAAAAGTTTTAGCAATTTGAATCGCAGCCTCATTATCACAGTACATAGGGGTTTCTAGCTAATTCAAACCATAATCCAACAGCTGATGTTGGATCCAGATGAGTTGAGAACAACAGGCAGATGCATCAACGTATTCCGCTTCAGTTGTTGAAGTTGAGACAGTGTGTTGCTTCTTGCACTGCCATGACACCAGCCGATCCCCAAGATATTGACACCCTCCTGAAGTATATTTCCTATCAAGCTCACAGCCTCCATAATTACTTTCAGCAAAAGCATATAAATCAAATTCAAAATTTTTCGGATACCAGAGACCCAATTTTTGGCTACGTTTAATATACCGAAAAATTTTTTTTTGACAGCAATAAGATGTGAAAATTTAGGATTATCCGGATAACGTATGTATTGACAAACTGCAAACATGATGTCTGGTCGGCTTGTAGTAAGATACATCAACAATCCGATCATCGATCTGTAGTGTGTCTGATCTACGGATTCGACATCAATATCTGGAGTCAGAAGAGGTGTTTCAGACATCGGCGTCGATGCAGGTTTAGCGTCTTGAAACCCGAACTCCTCAAGAATATCCTCCACATACTTGGCTTGATGTAATAGTATTCCAGTTGAATTTTGTTTGACCTGAAGCCCAAAAAACATGGTCATTTCTCCCAACGAACTCATCTCAAACCGCTTTTTCATAACGCCTTCAAACTCCTTGCATAGCTGCGAACTATGTAACGCCCGCAAATCCGGGCTAGTAAAATTAGAGGCAATAGGGGTCGAAAACGAATTTTCGACAAAAGATTATTTAGAATATATAATCTTAACCAAGTTGTAGAGTATGTTACAAGGTTTTCGTACATATAAAGAACGCCGAAATCCGAGTTATAACGAAGAAGTTATGACCCGTTGAAGTTTCGCGACGGAACCGACACGATACCGGGAAGCGTAAATAGTGAATTTAAGATAGAATGAGAATTAGCCAACGAGGTCTAAATGAGTGTTTAAGATATCATTAATAGGAACTCAACGGTAAAAAGACAGATAAAAACGGAACTCGTATGCGAAAGTTATGCACGAAGCTTAGTCTCTATTTTTCGAGCGCGGCGAATTCGATACAGTTTTGTAAATCCGAGATAGAATGAGAATTAGCTAACGAGGTCTAAATGAAAGTTGAAGATCTCATTAATAGGAACTCAACAGTAAAAAGACAGACAAAAACGGAGCTCGTATGCAAAAGTTACGGACGAAGCTTGGAGACTACTTTACTAAACACTTCCTATAAATACAAGGGTGAACTCCTCATATTTTCTTCACACCATAAGCCTTTCTTTCTCTCTCTAACTTCTCTCTAACCTCCCTAAACCCCTCCCAAGTCTAGGGAACCTCCCTATCATGAGAAGAAAGCCCCGGAGCGCCCGACGGCTCCGAGAAGAAAAGCTTTCGGCTCGGAAACGCTGCTCTAGCGAAGCCCGGTTTTTAATAAAAACCCGTTGTAAGTGAGTTACGCCTATACTATATTTAATATAGCTTTTATTTAATTGTAGTAACATTATTAGGACCTTAAAATAATTATTTGGGCTATTATTATGAGTTGTATTGAGTGTTATTTAACGCTTATATAATAGTAATAATAGCTAGACTATTAATTAGTCGCGATTAACGTTAAAACTAAACTCTAGTGGTATTAATAGTAGGTTTTGGTCAAGGAAAAATTGTTTTAAGAAGTAACGAAGAGCTGTCCGAGTGCCGAGTCACCACCTTACCAGGTGAGTGCATAGTCCCTTTCATCTTACACATAGATATGAAGTATTTTATATAAACTACGTGCTATGTGTGCATATTATCTGAATACTTGCTGTCTATGCTGGTTGAAGGTTTTATACATGTTTTAAAGGACTTAAACTGTATACGTATCTTATATATACAAAAATGTTGGGTATGAGATGGGTAGATGAATGATGAGAGATAGAAGATGACGTGAGTATACATTGGCAGCTAAAGACTTAGTGTCTATGGGACAAACACCGGTAGCTATGGACTTAGTACCTTTTAGACGTTGGTAGCTATGGATTTAGTACCTGTTGGGAATTGGTAGCTATGGACTTAGTACCTATTAGTTAGACGCTGGTAGCTAAGGATTTAGTACCTGTAGGAATTGGTAGCTATGGACTTAGTACCTGTTGAACATTGGTAGCTATGGACTTAGTACCTATTAGATAAAGACTGGTAGCTATGGATTTAGTACCCGATGAATAGACTATAGCAGCTATGGAATTAGTGCTTTATGAACGAACATTGGCGGCTATGGATTTATGCCAGTCCTATAACCCTAGAAGTAAGGGACTTCGGAATAAACGAATGCAGGATAGATGACTCTTAGGTTAAATCCTTAAAGAGTAAAGAAGATAATGGGGATAGGTAATTGGGTTGATTGTTTGATTGAACATAATAATTATATTATTGTGGGTTGAAAACCCTATGTACTCACCAGGTTTCCCAACCTGACCCACTCAGTTTATGTATATCACAGGTGACGAAGTGAAGTGACATTACACTGAGAGATTTAAAAGAGATGTAGATCACTAGTGTAAATCATTGTAAGTTCTGTTTATGCTTATGTTTTGGTATTAACGATGACATCCCAAACATTTTAAAATGAAATAAATACGTTTCTTCGAAAATGTTTTAATAACGTATTTACCATGTTTTTCTGGGAACAAATTCTGTAACCTTTTTATAAAATGAAGTGCTCTGATTTTTATAAAGCATAAACAAAATCGGTCTTTTCTGGCCGTGATTTTGGGGATGTCACAAACTGGTAGACCCGAAGATAATGTCATCAACGTAGATTTGAACCAGAATCTGATCATTACCAACATGCTTGATAAACAAAGTTTGATCGACAGTGCCACGAGAGTATCCATACTCGAGCAAGTGTTTTGTAAGAGTCGCATACCACGCTCGAGGAGCTTGATGTAACCCATACAATGCCTTATCCAACTTGTAGACATGATCAGGAAACTTCGAGTTAACA
This sequence comes from Lactuca sativa, assembly GCF_002870075.4. NCBI lineage: Eukaryota > Viridiplantae > Streptophyta > Magnoliopsida > Asterales > Asteraceae > Lactuca > Lactuca sativa. Next base: position 41,378,315 of record NC_056629.2, on the reverse strand, counting down.
AACCCAGGGGGCTGATCAACATAGATTTCTTCCTTCACCTTGCTATACAAGAAGGTTGTCTTGACGTCCATTTGATAAACCGTGAAGTTCATGTAAGAGGCATATGCAAGGAAGATATGAATAGACTCCAAGGGAGCTACTGGAGCATAAACCTCAGTATAATCAAGACCTTCGACTTGTCGAAACCCGCGAACCACCAATCTAGCTTTATTTCGCACTATAACCCCTGAATCATCCTGCTTGTTTCGATAGACCCAACGTGTATCAAGAGACTTTTTGCCCTTTGGCAACTCAACCAATTTCCAAACCCCGAGTTCTTCAAACTGATTCAGCTCTTCATGCATAGCATCTACCCAGCTGGGCTCATTCAGAGACATTCAACATTCTTGGGCTCTATTTGAGAGATAAAGCAAGAATAGAGACATGCATTAACATCTCCACTCTGACTTCTGGTTTTAACGCCATCACCCAGCTGACAAATAATGTTCCCGATCAGTTGATCGCGTTGAATTCTTGAGGGTATCTCCTGGCTAATATCATTAAGCAAGACGAGAAGATTGTGAATGTTGACACCTCCTTCATTTGCTAATTGTTCCGCACCAGATGACTCTGCTACAATCTCATTAGAAATGTATTCAGGAAAGAGTAGTTCCATAAAAGTTTAAGTGACAGCGGAAGCATCTATAGACATGAACTCTCTTTCAACTGGAGTGAGTAGTGTAGCCTCAGCATGAGGAGTATCATTCTAAACTGGAGATTTTGGACTATCAGGTGGTACAGATGACTCCCCCTCAGGCGAAGTAGAGGACTCCCCCTCAGATGGTGAAGAGGATACCGTTGGGGGTCTGTAGACAAATTCTTCGTCTTCATCTTCAGAAACATTCTTCGAACTAGAGAAAGACGCAGATGAGCTATCCGAAGACACATTTATGCACTTGAAAAGCGATGTGTAATCAAATAACCAATCCGGACCCACTCGAGCATCTGTTTCGTTCTCCTCCAACCAGTGCACGTCATAGGATTCCACAATCTACTTCGTCTTCTTATTATAGACCCTATATGCAGTGCGCGCAGCATACCGTACGAAGTAACAATCATCGGCTGTGGCATTAAACTTTGGGTTGGACTCTAGGTGAAGAAGGGTGCAAGGGCAGCCAAATACATGGAAATGACTGACTGATGGCTTGTGACCATATAGAATATCATACGAAGTATTCATCTAAGCTTTGTTTATCAACACGCGATTTTGAATGTAGCAAGCAGTGTTGATCGCCTCGGCCCAAAAGAAAACTGGTAACTTGGAATCACACAGCATCGTCCTGGCAGCATCTTTTAAGGTTCTATTTCTCCTTTCAGCAACACCATTTTGTTGAGGTGTGTGAGCGGAGCTGTATTGACGCATAATCCCCTTTTCTGCGCAAAAATGATCTAGAATGGAATTCTTGAACTCTGTTCCGTTGTCAGTATGAAGCACCATCACCCGATTGTTGGTTTGGTTCTCAATTAGCACTATGAACTTCTTTTTTAGTTTTGCAACCCCAACTTTGTTGGATAAGAAGAAGACACATGTAAAACGAGATAAATCATCAATCACAACCAGACAGTACGAACTTCTGTTGATGCTTAGGACGTTGACTGGACCGAGCAAGTCCATATGTAACAACTGGAGAACCTGACTGATTGAGTTAACCTGTTTTGGCAGGTGTGGTTTTCTATGATGTTTACCCTGGGCACATGACACACACTTCTCAAATGTAAAATCTCTGACAGGTAAACCATGAACCATCTCATTCTTTGCAAAACGATTTAAGTTTTTGGCGTTAGCATGACCGAGTCTTTGGTGCCATAGCATTGCATTTTGTTCTGTGACCTTTGTAAAGAGGCACGTAACTTGTTCTGTAAGATTGCTATTCATATCAATAGTGTAAGCATTTCCATCGCTCCTAGATTTCACAAGAATCCATTCTTCCAGGATGGCAATGTCTAGCTTGAAAATCATACATTCCTTGTCCGTGAAATGTGTAGAATAGCCTTTGTCACATATTTGAAACACACTCAACAAACTATGCTTTAACTCGGAAGAAAAGTTGACATTCTCGAAACTTAACACTCCGTTTGTAACAGTTCCTCTCTGAGTGATCTTGCCACCTTCTCCACCCGCAAAGGAAACATATCCCCCATTAAAAGATTGAATGTTGTTCAGTTGGGAGATATCTCATGTCATATGCCGGGAGCAGCCGCTATCGACGAACCAAGGTCTGACAACATTCCCCCGCAATTGTCCCTACAAAATGTGTGGAATCATTCAGATTTGGGAATCCAGGTCATCACTTTCCTGGGTTGACCCATTGCCTTTTCAGATTTATCATTATTTACTAATTTTTCCAGAGGATACTGATGATGGATTGGAAGTTATTTTGGGCAACCATTGGTAATTAGGTTTTCTAACAGTCACCGATGGTTTTGAAAAGGATTTTTATCAGTTTTCCTTGAGCAATTGGGTTTTCTACCTGAATTGGTTGAAGACCCATAGCTGCTCTTGACGAAACCAATCTTGGCTCAGCCATGTTCGGTTTTGGCAAACTGTTCGGGACTTTGTTATGAAAGACCTTTTTATTATTTTGAAAGATTTCCCGTTTTCTACTATAATCATCCTTCCAATCATCCTTCCGAAAATGAGTTCTAGAGGACTTTCTAGTTAAAGACCTTCCTCTAAATCCGTTCTCTCCTCTCTGTGACATATAATGTACAAACATTCTATTAGGACAATTCCTAGCTATATGGCCACCAATACCACAATTGAAACAAATCTGTTTGTTATTGTTAAAACCTGTACTGCTCTTTTCAGATTTGTTTTCCATACCGACACCCTTGCTTTTCTCACATGAACATAAACAATAAGTAGGTTGTGAAATAAGTGAGGGTGTATCAGATGGAGAAACTTGTGAAAATGGTAGATTCTTATTAGTATCATTACAAAAATCAGAATTATCAACCATCTCATCAAACACTTTAAAAACATTCATACTAGTATCAGAAGGTGTAGAAAAATCACAAAAAACATTGTCACTTTCAACAACAGGAAAAATAAAGTCTTTATTTAAAACTAAAACTTCAGGTTCAGACTCAGTTTTTCAGAAACAGATCCTTCAACTTCGTGATTTGACTGATTTAAGGATTGATCTACAGGAAAAGTAGAAATGTTAGTACTTTCAACATTAATAAATCCTCCCGAAACAAAACCAGATGGCTTGCCATAAACCATGAGTGGTTCATTGTCAATCTCCTCCTTGGACAAAGGTTGAAACTAATATGAATGGTTGAAAGGAGGAGGCACTTTATCATACCCTATACCCTTTGACTGATTATGTTTAAATTGAATGCAGTGGTCTATCATGTTGGTAACTACTTCACTTGATACATTAAATTTTCTAAAATCAAAATCAGCAGTTTCAAATTTGCCCTTTAATGTGTCAGGGTTAGTAATTAACTCAGCGTTCTGTCTCTTTATGTAGTCATAATTTTCACATTTATTACCGTAGTCTTCCAGAAGTCTCTTAAAGTCCTTTATTTTAGTTTCTAACTGGGCCTTTAGTAATTATGATTATCTATGATAAAAAATAAAATTCTAAAAAGCCTTTTGTTTGTTTATACTCTTTTTCTACGAGATGTCGGGAATTCCTTGTACCACATTCCTAGCCATAATATGTAGATTGTGAAGAAGACTATTTGACTTGACCCCTCCTTTCTTTGTTTTTGTTTTTTTTATAATAATTTGGGGTGATGTTATTATGTTGCTATTGGTAGATTAAAATGTCATAAAATGCATTTGAGTCAAATACAATGGACTTCGGCTAGATCCTATACAAAAGTAAACACAAAAAATAGAACGGATAATTGAAGGGAACAAATATTTCTGGGAGGGGTTATTCGTCTTCCTAGTCTTCGACACAAGAAAGGGGTGTGAAAAATCCTTTTCTTGTGTCGAAATAATGAAATAATAATGATTCTTGATACTGTTCGTCAAACATTCCTAGTGTCAGTTTCTATTTTTTACTGACGTATCAAAAGGTTTTTTTTATAGTTATTACGTATTTTATTTATTCTTATCTTATAATAATTACGTATACTATAAATAAAAAGTGGTGGACAAACAAAAGAGGAGGGGAAATATGTTGAGTAAATAGAACTTCTTCAATGAACTTATAAAAAAAATATTCTAATTATTAAGAACTCAACGGGACCTTCTCCCTCAAATCAGACAAACAAAGAAGGTAATTTGTTGAGTTCTTACGCTTTCATGTCTACAACTCAATTCATCCGATTACTATAGGGATGAACCCAATCCGGAATATGAACCATAAAAGAAAACACCTACTAAACCGATCACAAGAATACCAGCTACAATACTTATTATCCAAAGAGGAATTCTTCCAGTAGTATTGTATCTATTGAAAATAGCTAGAATCCATTGATCCCTATAGCATTTTCTGGGGACATAAGAGTTTTTCAACGGAAGCTTATCCCATATTTTGCTAAATAGATATCTGTGTTATGATACAAGCGTCAGTTTTGAAAAAAAAAAGTAGATGAGATTTTGTGCCATCGGCTCTAAACAATCTTGTTTTTTTAGCATGAAGAAATACAGAAGCCATTGCGATTCCCGGAAATACTAGATATCTGTGTAATGATACATAAACGCATATTACATTTTTTCCTTGTTGATTTAGAATTGTATCTGTTGCTACTGCTGTTTTACCGGTCTACCTGTCCCCAATAATTAATTCTCGCTGACCACGTCCTATCGGAATCATTGAATCAATAGCAATAAGCCCTGTTTGAAGAGGCTCATATACAGAACGTCGAGAAATAATCCCTGGAGCGGGCGATTCAATTAACCTATATTCAGAAGATGAAATTTCACCTCTACCATCAATAGGTTTAGCCAACGCGTTTATAACACGACCCAAATAGGATTCACTCACTGGTATCTGAGCACTTCTTCCTGATGCTTTCACAGAACTCCCTTCTTGTATCAGCAAACCATCACCCATTAATACAACACCAACATTAGTTGATTCCAAATTAGGAGCAATGCCTATTGTACGCTCTTCAAATTCTACTAATTCACCCGCCATTACTTCATCAAGACCATGAATACGAGCAATACCATCACCTACTTTAAGTACGGTACCGGTATTTACAATCTTTACTTCTTTATTATATTGCTCAATACGTTCACGGATAATATTACTAATTTCCTCAGCTTGAATGGTTACCATGAGTATTTGTTAATTCTTTTTTGGAAAAAGATAAATAAAAAATAATGCCTAAAGTAGAAGGACTAATAGGCCCTATTCATGGTCAAAAATATAGTGAAATCACATTCCCTATTCTTTCCCCGGACCCCGCTACTAAGAAAGACATTCACTTCTTAAAATATCTTATATACGTAGGTGAAAACAGGGGAAGGGGCCAGATTTATCCAGACGAGAGCAAGAGTAACAATACAGTTTATAATGCTACAGAATCCGGTATAGTAAGCAAAATCCTATGAAAAGAAAAGGGGAGATACGAAATAACCATAGCGGATGCATCAGATGGACGTCAAGTGGTTGATATTATCCCTCCGGGGCTAGAAATTCTTGTTTTAGAAGGTGAATCTATGAAATTTGAACAACTGTTGACAAGTAATCCTAATGTGGGCAGATATGGTCAGGGAGATGCAGAAATAAAACTTCAAGATCCATTACGTGTACAAGGATATTTGTTCTTCTTAGTATCTGTTATTTTGGCACAAATATTTTTGGTTCTTAAAAAGAAACAGTTCGAGAAGGTTCAATTGTCCAAAATGAATTTCTAGACTCGCGGATTTATCGACCTCAAGTTTGTAAAAAGAACCAATTTTTTAGTAATTATGATTATCTATGATAAAAAGTAAAATTCTAAAAAACCCTTTTGTTTGTTTATACTCTTTTACTACGAGATGCCGGGAATTCCTTGTACCACATTCCTAGCCACAGTATGTAGATTGTGAAGAAGACTATTTGACTTGACCCCTTCTTTCATTGTTTTTGTTTTTTTACAAAAATTTGGGGTGATGTTATTATGTTGCTATTGGTAGATTAAAATGTCATAAAATGCATTTGAGTTTAATACAATGGACTTCGGCTAGATCCTATACAAAAGTAAACACAAAATAGAACGGATATATGAAGGGAACAAATATTTCTAGGAGGGGTTATTCGTCTTCCTAGTCTTCGACACAAGAAAGGGGTGTGAAAAATCCTTTTATTGTGTCGAAATAATGAAATAATAATGATTCTTGATACTGTTCATCAAACATTCCTAGTGTTAGTTTCTATTTTTTACAGATGTATCATAATGTTTTTTTTTATAGTTATTACGTATTTTATTTATTCTTATCTTATAATAATTACGTATACTATAAATAAAAAGTGGTGGATAAACAAAAGAGGAGGGGAGGGGTTTTTGTCCTTTTCTAAGTTGAGAACCCTCATATCTAAGGTCCTCTACTTCACTATGTAATGTTTCTATTTCTTCATGAAGAATTTTAACATAATCAATACAAGCTTGAGAGCAGGAAGACAAAATTACCTCATTTTTCTTCGGTTCAGAAGTAGAAGATACCATCAATGCGAACTGAAGCTCCATCATCTTTTCTTCAGCTGCAACACTCTCCATGGAAGCTTCATCTTTAACTTGGGCCAGGTGAGCATTTTCAGGTTTTGAAATATTCAAGGCTTGCATTTGGTCCTCCCAGTCAAATAATTGAGCAACCATAGCCTTCTTACTGTTGACCTCAGCACCTCCCCGATTGTTTCCCATCGCAACCATTGTCCTGTCGTTGTTTAATCTTCGATCCGGCATGGGGCACTCACGAGCAAAATGACCTGGCTCGTGACAATTGAAACAACGTAGCTTTGCGTTGTTGAACCCTACCTTCGACATTCATACCCCAGTTGCTCTTCCCGTTCTTCTTAGCAAACTGCTTCGCCCTAAACACTGCCATGCCAATTTGCCATGTCATATCCATTTCTTCCACGTCTTCTGGATGAATCCGATCCAGTTCACCAAACGACAATTAAGGAGGAAGATCTCCAGCTACAAGAGCATTGTAGCAGTTAACAAGTCCTGTGGCGAGAGTAAGATTTTCATCACACTCCTTAGCACTTGAGGAAGAAGCCCCATTAGAGGAAGAAGCAACTTGAGAAGCAACAAATGATTGGGTCTGAGGAAGAGGCCTGGATGATGCAGCAGGAAGTGAAGTAGTTGATGAAGTGGAAAAGGATTGAGTCTGAGCTTGCTGAGCAGCAAAAGGTTGACCTGTAGAGGGAAAGGTGAGAGATGAAAAAGCATTGTTAGATGAAATTCCAAGATTTGCAGTTGAATACGAATTCACATGATTTATCTCCCGCTATTTATCATCAATATCACAAGCCTTGATGATCGCCATCACTTCAGCAAGAGTAAGGCGATTTAGGTCTTTGGTCTTCTTGATAACAGCTACATTCATGTTCCATGACTTTGGAAGAGCATTCAGTAGCTTCTTGTTTATTTCAGACTTTGTCATGAAGATTCCAACTATGTTCATCTTAGTGGTGAGAGTTGTGAATCGTTGTAGCTGTGCCTCTAGGGTCTCACCAGGAATGTAATTGAACATGTTGAATTTTTGTCGCAACATGTCCTGGCGACTCTCCTTCATGTCTTCATTCCCTTCATATACCTCAATTAGGGCTTCCCACAAAGCCTTTTCTGAAGTATACTCCATAAAACCTTGAGCTATATACGGAGACAGGGCCATGGTCAGAGTGGCCAAAGCCCGTTCTTGCTCCTCCACCTTCTCAAAATCTTCATTAGTGTAATTCTCAACAGCTTTGTTAACTACTTGCCCTGCAACAGTTGTCGTTATTCTGACAGGATTCTTGATGATGCTTCTCCAAATCTTGAAGTCCTTCATTTTAATATACTTTCCTATCTGGTATTTCCACTCCGGAAAACCATCTGCAGACAAGAGTCTTGGAATGCGAGTAGTTGTGCCCATGACAAAGTCCAGCTCATGGTGATGTGTTTGACTTTGCGAATCCATTGACTGATAAAAAAACATTTTTTATTTTAATAATATTTAAAAAAAAAATTCGGTCAACACAAGAGTTTACGGTTAAAAATGGGTTTACGGCTGTAAAATCGGTTTACAGTTGAGAGTTTACGATCGAGAGTTTGCGGTCCAAATGATTATGTTTTCTGATTACGGTTTTTGAATCTAAGCTTGCGGTTATTGAAGATACTTGATTTACGGTCTAAGAACTGAGTTTACGGTCCAAGAAGGTTCTTGAGCTTGCGGCCGTAAACTAGGTTTGCTGCCGTAAACTCCTTGCAGTAAGCTTTCAAAAGTTCAATAAATCACGTTTTTTGGATTAAACTTGATTCCCTTTTGCAGTAAACACCAACTCCAATCTCAAACAGTGAGGAATATGGCCATAAACTCGATTGTAAGATGCTTTGACACTGGTTTTGCTCTGATACCAATTGTAAGGTCCTGAAACGGATCTTACCAGTGATCAAGAAAACAAAACAATCGATTATAATAAGAATGAAGTACAACTAGAATTAAGAACAAGCTTGCACACACTTCTATTAACGAAAAACGTCTGGTACAACTTGTTTACAACAACCGTGAACTCTATGGCATCAACAACCACAAATGACCTACATGACCCTTATATATAGTGGACTTGGGCCGACTCAGGGTTTACGGCCGTAAACAGGCTTACGGCCATAAACTCACATCATGGCCGTAAACACATACCAAACTAACAAAACGCATATAGACTCAAAAGAACCTATCACAGTGAAAGCCTAGACCAAACCATTAATTAGACCTTTCACTTGATTAAATAGACATATCCATATCTAATATAATCATCAATAAAAGTCAAATAATAATGATTAGCATCCCTTTTGGCAGCTTTGAAGAGCCCACACACATCTGTGTGTACCAGATCCAACAAACCTTCACCCCTAGCACAAGAACCAGTGAAGGGTGACTTTGTCATTTTTCCAAGTAAGCATGATTCACAACTATCATCTGAATTTAGGTCAAATGACTCCAAGACTCCATCCTTTTGGATTTGGCCTATGCGTTTCTTGCTCACATGTCCAAGACGACAATGCCATAACGATGCTTTATCCAAGTTATTATTACTAGAAGAATAAATACACAACACATTATTTCCTAGATTATCTACAACAGATACAACTTCATACACACCATCACAAGGTAATGCTTTAAAATAAAGAACATTATTAAAGAAAGCATTTATTCCACTAGTTTCATTATCAAAAGAAAAGGTAAACCCTTGTTTGTACAAAGCATGAAAGGAAATAATATTTCTTGCCATTTCTGACCAATAACAAAATTTATTCAAATCTAAAGTAAACCCACTACTTAGCAACAAAGAATAAACTCCAATCTTTGTGACAGGTGAAGCTTTCCTATTCCCCATGATCAAGTTTATCTTTCCATGCTCCACATTCTCACTTCTTCTTAGTCCCTACAAATCAGAACAAATATGAATACCACAACCGGTATCAAGGACCCAAGAGTTAGAATAGGGTGAGTTCTTAGATAGAATAGTGTAAATACCTGCATGATTGGGTTTAACTTTCCTATTCTTCACATCTTGCTGGTACTTTGGGCAGTTCCGCTTCCAATGCGACTTTTCATGGAAATAGAAGCACTTGGCCTCTTTTGGGTCAGAAGAAGGAGTGACGAAACCTTTCTTGGTTCCACTTGAAGAAGAGTCCTCAAGGGTATTACCGTTGGTACCCTTCGAAGTGCTCTTCCTCTTCTTCCCTCTACCTTTCCCGATTGCCAGGACAGGGGCAGAGTTTGGAGTAGGAGTAGGAGTGGTAACAACCGACTTACCTTTAAGACTTGTTTCTGCAGTCTTCAGGAGTCCGTGAAGTTTGCTGAGTCTGACTTCTGCCTTATTCATGTGGTATGTCATGCAAAATTGATCATAACACGAGGGTAAGGAGTGCAAAATGATATCTATTGCTAGCTCCTCGAGGTAGTTCACATTAAGCTTCAGCAAACAATCCACATACTTATGCATTTTCTGCATGTAGCTCGTGACGGATTCTCCATCCTTCATCCTGGTTGTTATCATGGAGGAGATTATTTCATACCGCTATTGACGAGCACTCTGATGGTATATTTCCATCACATCTCAAAAGGATAGTAGTCCTCATAGGACTTCTGGAGTTCAGCTGTCATGGTGGCCATCATGATGCATGCAACTTTGGTGGCATCTCTTTCACGAGTCCGGAAGTCAGTGATCTCTTGGGGAGTAGCAATGGACTCATTGATCTCCTTATCGAGGAAATATTCCTTTTCCTCGTAGCGAGTCACCATCCTGATGTTCCGGATCCAATCCATAAAGTTGAAACCGTAAAAGATGAACCTCCCACATAGGTTCATGAGGGAAAAGGAGCCAGTAGGATTTAAGCCAGAAGCAGTGTTGTTGGAAGACATCTGAAAAGAAGAGAACAAGTTTAGTTTAGATATAAAGATAGTCGTTCATAAAACACCCAAATGTAATATTAAGGCTAGGATCCAATTACAATATATCATAACTTAAAAGAGGGATGTTGTAATCTAAGCTATAACATATTTGAAAGGTAGGTGAATGACGATTCACCAATTTCCACCATGAAAAATGAAATATAAAAATATTAGGTTTTAATTGGTTTTTAGAAATCCCTAGATTCTTTCGAGATTCAATGAACTTTTCAAAGGCATGTTTCAATCTCGAGGGTGCCCTCCAAGTTTTATGATTGGGATACCGAGGATCACAAAACGAGGTGTGAAGTAACCATGCAAATCACTTGGTACCATTAATGTTTATCACTCAATCGATGTGTCGGTTAACCACACATGCTCCACCGACCTATAATAAACCTTAAGTCACCCTTTACCTACCTTGCTAAGTCTAGGTTAGTGTGCTGGTTAACCACACACGCTCTACTAATGACTTAAACAAAGTGTAAAGTGTAATTTCATGGATTAGCACCTTATTCACATTTTCCTAAAGTAACTAAGATTGAAAATTTAATTAAAAACATTTAGTTACTTTATAATAATCATTATACTTTTAGTGAGAATTTTATAAGTCCTTGTCCTACCCGTTTAGCTAACGACCCTCCATCGATCAAGGAAGCGGTGGGTGAGAGTGGACACCCACTAAGCTGCCGTTTTATAGGCATCAACCTTATACCCGCCTTATATACCGGCTTCGTGAATGGCGCCTACTAAGGGTAAGACGACCTGATCTTATATATATATATATATATATATATATATATATATATATATATATATATATATATATATATATATATATATATAAGGGTTGAATTTTAACTTTTAAAAATCTAGGGGTTGGAACTAAAGTTTATTAGATAACTTTACTGTTGGATTAGTATCTAAGTCCATAACTATTTTGGTATGTACTTGACCTGATGGTGCATGGTCGTTTTGGGGTGCCTTCACCAAAGCAACTTGATAGGATGAATTATGGAGAGAGAGGATTAATTATGATTTATTAATATATTATGAGAATAATATATTAAAGGAGAAATCATATTGTTTAATTAATGTTAGTCAATAATTAATTAAGAATTAATTTTGTGGCTAAAAGACATTAATTAAATAAAGAGGACTAGAACAGTCAATTGTGCGATAGTTGAATATTGGGCTAATGGACTCCATAGAGGATGGAGTGGACGAATTTTATGGGGGAACCCATTAGAAATCGTCCAAGGCCTCTAAGGAGGGAGTTCATGGGCTGCTTAGGGCCTAAGCAGTCAAATTAGGGCTTCCTTGTTAGATAACCCTAATAGCCTCACTATTTAAGGACCCTTAGGGCCCCAAAAACGTGGCCAAGAGTTTCCTTAGGGTTTCCAGCCGTTTGTTGGTGTCTCTCCTCTTCTTCTTCTTCATCCTCTTGCTCTTGGTGTTCGTGAGCCATTAGAGGAGTGACACTTGTGACTCTAAGCTTTCTGAAGCCATTACAAGGAGGATTTAAGATTGTTATTGTTGCATAACACTCACGGTAAGATCTAAACCCTATTCTTATGTCAATATCGCTTATCACATGATAGATCTAGGGTTTATGGCTTTGGATAATTCAATTGCATGTTCATTAGACAAACTCGATCCAAAGCTTTAGGGTTTGCATGTACACCATAGGAATAACGTAGTATCTAAAACCCATCAGTGGTATCAGAGCCTAGGGCTGTTTGTTAATGAATTTGATGCTTATTTGATCGAATACTGCCTGAAAATCGAAAATCTTGACTTTTTGGGGCTGGACTCGCCGAGTCCATGACTGAACTCACCGAGTCCACTGGGTACTCGACAAGTCAGCGAGTCTGGCAGCGTATTTTCACGATTTTCTTACTGTTTTGGCTTAGGATAATTACCAAAAACGTTTTTAATTAATAAAATCAGATTTTCATTGATTTTGGGTGTTTATCCTTACCAAAATAGTAGATAATTACCAATTAATCAAATTATTGTTTCCTTATAAGATAAGATTTAGTTATTTGAGTTATTTGCTGAATTATCTTGCAAGAAATTGGATTAGGTCATAATTAGATAATTACCAATTAATTGTTAATTGTCTTATTTGAATTTTTTGATCTAGAATATTCTTGATATAGTTTTGAAAAAGTTTCAAAACTTGTCCTCAAGTTTTGAACCTGAAATTTTGATTAAAATGTTTAATTTTGAGATATTTAAATTCTAAACCCTAATGTTTTGAAAAGTTTCAAAACTTGTCCTCAAGTTTTAGAAATTAATTTTGATTAAAAGTTTAAAATGTTAAATTCTAAAACCTTAATTTTGAAAAAGTTCAAATTGCACCCTTATGGTTTTATTAAATTAATTAAGTGTATAATTAAAAGAAAGTTAATAAATCCATATGATATGGTTTACATTTAATTAAACTGAAAGTGTAATTTATTAAATTAGACCACCTAGTATTTTAAAAGTGTAAAATACACCCTTATACTATATATATCATTAAAAGTCTAATATTATATATGTATAACTTAAACTGCTAGTCTTACCGTTAGTAGGCCTCATTCACGAAGCCGATCTATAAAGGGGGTATAAGGTTATGGCCTATAAAATGGCCATTTAATGGGTGTCCACTCTCACCCACCGTTTCCTTGATTGGTGGAGGGTCGTTAGCCGAATGGGTAGGATAGGGCAAACCCTTTCCATTAAAAGTATAATGAAGTATAAAGTAACTAAATGTTTTTACAAAATTCCCAATCTTAGTTACTTTAGGCAAAAGTGAATTTGATGCAATTCCATGAAATTACACTTTGTACCCTTGTGAAGACGTTAGTGGAGCGTGTGTGGTTAACCGACACACTAAATGGTTCTAAGCAAAGGTGGCAAAGGGTGACTAAATGTTTGTCATAGTTCGGTGGAGCGTGTGTGGTTAACCGGCACATCGAATAGGTGACTGTAACATTGTGGGCACCATGTAAGTTTGCATGATTATTCACACCCTACTTTGTGATCCTCGGCATCCCAGTCACAAATCGAGGGGCATATCGAGATTTAAACATGCCATTGAAAATTTCAATGAATCTCAAAGGATCTAGGAGTTTTTTAATACATTTAAAACCTAATCTCTTTTTCGTTTTTCATGGTGGAAAATTAGTGAATCGTCATTCACTTACCTTCAAGTGTTCTAGAATTTGGGTTACGGCATCCCTCTCCCAAGTTGTGGAATATTGTGTTGGGTCCTAGCCTTAATATCTCAGTTGGGTGATTTATTAATGACTCAATCAATCAACTAACTTGATTTTTTCTCCCGTTTTGTTGATGTCAAAGTATGACAACTGTGGTCTTCCCAAATCCCGTGGAACAAGCTTTCCATATGAAGATGATATTCAACGATTCGATCGAGAAACACAAGATCATGCTTCACTTCCTCCACCTCCTCCTATTGTTCTCCCTAACCCACAAGTTCAAAGGCTTGAAAATTTCAAACTCACTCAAGGCTTTTTGGCAAGTAAACATGAAGAAGGAAAGTCAGTGTGTGCACACGTATTAGAGATGAAGTCACACATTGATAGGTTAAGAGTGATGGGAGCTATTTTCTGCGAGGAGCTGGCTGTTGATTGGGTTCTTCAGTCGCTTTCTGACTCATATAGTGAGTTCGTAAGAGAGTACTATATGATAGACTACGACGTGACCCTCGTCGATCACACCTATTTGCTTATTGCTGCTGAATCAGCGATAATTTGGCGCACTGGAAAAGCAAATTGATTGGTGAATCTGCCTTCCAGACCTCTATGGACATAGGCAATGGCAACGAAAGGCATGCCATGGTCGAAAAGTTTGATCGTAAGAGAAAGGCAAAATCTGAAGTAGTTTCGTGTTCTGTTTTAAAAGAGTCAATTTGCTTTTATTGCCAAGAGAAAGGGCATTGGAGACGAAGCTGCCTTGTCTTCCTGAGAGATCTAAGAGATCAGAGAGTCAAGACGTATGGATCTCGTTCGGGTAAAATCCACTATCTAAATCCATTAAGTTCCTATTCATTGATTCTTAATACATAATGTGATAAGATTGCATTTGAATGTTTTGCAGGATCAGAGAAAAGAGAGGAAGCTTGATGGAAGAGCAAGATGAGTCTAATCACGAAGAAATGGATCATGATCACATGGATTCGAAGATTAGATTTTGAGCTTAGAAAGTTATGATAAATTTGTTAGGAATATTTGGTTACATAGTTTTTCAGTTGATTTTGTATTGTAAGGATATGTTTTCCGCTACTTTTATGAATAAAATAATTTTTTTGATTTGTATTATTTATATATATCCTTGCAATGAAATCATTGTGAAAAATTGATGTTTGTGTATTTCTACAAATGGATTTGATTCTTAGTTATGCTATTTATGGTAGTGTCAAAATTTTCTAAGTTAGGAAAGATTCCCATCACCCAAGTTTCAACTGGACAGAAACTTGGAATCATATGATGTATGGAAATCTTAGTACTTAGGAAATTAAGACTAATTCCTTGATCACACAAGTATGTGAGTCAAGTAAAGGACTAAATGAATAGAACACAATGTTGTGCACTAGTCAAGTCCACCACAAATAACAATAAGACTATTCATCATAATTTACTAAAAGTCTAGTAAATGTGGTTACGCTTACAAGGTTAAGTGGAATTCTGAATTATTGAAAAGTTTCAATGAATGGCAGAACGAATAAGAAGATTCAATTAGGCAGAAAGATACAAGTTTCTCCAATCTAAGAAGAAGGGAGAGTACTTTTGTATCGAATTTTATGATCATCTTAATGATTAAGTACCATATCACAATTGATCCTCTAAGGACATCATAGTGCACTAGTATGGCTAAGAAGAGGAATCGGAAATTGTTGAAATGGTTACATCAAAAGGATGAGTCATACTTCATTCCAAAATCAAGTCTCGGAATCGTACTCCAAGATTGTGAATTGGTTGACACGCACTCATCAAATGTGAAGTAGAAAAATTGTTTTTCTTACACTTGCACGTTTGAAATTGGTGTGTAGTGTTAGTCTTGATGAGGATCTGCACTAACTCTTGAATATTTCTTTACCAAGAAATGTTTCTTGATAAGAGAATCTTATATGTCAAGAGGTCAGTGGAAGTCTAAATGATCTTGAAAAATTTTGAGAACTAATCAAGAGTAAACCTATTATTAAACACTAGCACACGACTTGATGTTTGTAACCCATCGTGTTGACATGATCTTGTTTCTATGCCATTTCGATTTAGTCAACTACGCATATGAGTTCTATGAGTTCTCAATAGAATGCATTAGGCAAGCACCTTATTCAATGAAAGTACATTGACTGGAATAGATGAGCTGCTTGATAACTTGGAAGCAATGGTGGGACCCTTGATGGCAAGAGATTTAGAATGAACAAGTCCTGAATTTATCACAAACATTATCTTTCGATTATGGTTATGGCAAATTCACATGGATAGGAACACATACACCATAAAATCTAAGCATCATAAGGTTTCTCCACTTCATGAAAATGATTATGAGGAAACACTTTCACTAAGAGAGATTTTAAAGAGATAGTGATTATGTCAATTGCGTTCTCAAATTCGATTATGATTACGGCATCCCTCTTCATACTTTGAATTGTGAGATTTGGCAATTAGTCTGAACATTTGGGACTTAGTAATATAAGTTATGAATTAGTTTAGACACACATGCGAGCTATCCAAGGGAAGGTGTATAAGGTTGAGAAGCTTAGATAAAGGCTTATCGAAGCATATCGTATTAGAAACAATGAACTTTGGAAGTCAATAAGTATTGTTTTCTAGAAGTTTAGCTAGTTTCTAAATACATGTCAGAGCTAGTGGGAGCATAAATGTTGTGTTGGAATGTATATAATCATGATGTTAGTGGCAGCATGATTATTATTTAAGTATTGCAAGTTAGCAATATTAATTATAGAAAAACAAAAGTTTCACTTTGAAAAGTTGCAGGGGTAGAAAAGTTGTTTTTGCTATAATTAAGGGAGAGAATGTTATACCTCGTTTCCAATCTAAAAGCTTAGATCGAGAAATTTTAATTAAGGGTATATTTATTATTTTCATTTTCAAAGTTCGATTATGATTACGACGTCCCTTTTCGTAGTTTGAATTTTGAGAACACGACAAATAGAAATATTATGGTAATATTATAACAAGAAACTAGTAAAGTATCACGTTTTTCATTATGAATCGTATCCCATGCGCTTCAAGTATAGGATCGATTGTATATGCTGTAATATTTGATCGTTCTAAAATTTTCCAAATGCCTAGGGCATTTAGAGGGAAAAAGGAAATAGAACCGGTTTTGACTAAAATAATTAAACAACTGCCAAGGACAATCTAAGGTTCGCCAATGATTGGTCTCTCACGGACAATTGGAAGTATAGTCATAGATGGACCATACTGACATTATTATGAATATATAAGATTCTATTTAGAATGAGTTGTCATATGGTAAATATGGAAATGTTTCCATATTGGGAGTTGGATATCGAGAATAAATGTCTAAATTAGAAACTTTTATGCAAGAAGGATGTTCAAAGGAATATACTTTGAATGTGAGACTTCATGACTATGGAATTGTCGTGTAACAATCTCCAATAGAGTACTTTGTAATTTCATTGGCAAAGCCTTGGCGACTTTGGCACTGTGATATTACGAAAGGACCGTTGCATAAAATGTTAGAATCTAACATATTCTAGTAGTGGCGAGAATTTTGTATTCTTACACTAATGGATTAGGAATTGTGAAATGAGTGTGATTGAAAATGTTATTCGGTATTTCACAAAGTTAAGACCATAAGTAAACATAGTGTGCATGCTAAGAGCATACGACAATTGTTGTTATAATTCAAGTTTGAAGTTGATTACCCGAAACAACAAATAATGAGTAATCAATATGGTGATTAAATAAAAGGTGTTTTATTTATACTCAAAAGATTAGGGCCATATAAGATTAGTATTATTCTTGTGTTTCAATTTGCATGTTTTGACTTCCTGAATAATTAAATTTCTTCAGAATAATCAAATTATTCGAAAGGTCCACAGTCGTTCTTATGTTGGAAGTAGGTATGAATGAAGATTGTAATGAATTGGTGTGTAGATTGTCTAAAATGTGTTAGACATAGCAAAGGTTTGCTGCAACGTTCAAGAGTGCTTATGAATATCATTTGAGCATTGGATTAAACCCACGCTCACTTGGATTGCTTCATGGACTTTATCACGAGTGATTGGTGAGATGATAATATCTTATAGTCTTGAAACCGAGATGTGTAAGTTGTATCTTATGAGTCGGTTACAAATTGATAATATATAAACACACCAGTAACTTGGTGTTATAAAACATATTGATGTGTGTAATTCGGTGAGTGAGTACAAGCGAACATTGAGTCAAAGTTTATTTGTTCCTTTTACCCAAAGTGGGATAAAAGCGATATATGTGGGCCCCTCGATGATTTAGTGATGACACCTAAGCACTTGGCCAAGCCGGGACTAAGTTGATATGTTCAACTGTAGTCTGTTGTCAGTCGTCATAAATCGGAAATCGGCAAACAACACATAGACTGATAGAATGATTTTAATCCATGTCTCATGTCTATACGATATCTAGAATGGGGGAATATAGGATCCCTTATTTAAAGGATACACTTCAGATAGGATCAGAGTTGACAGCAGCTTTTGAAAGCTACGATTGTGGATCAGGATCTGAAGTCATATGCATAATAGTTATTAGACTTATCCAAGTGGGAGACTATTGGATTAGTGTTTAAGTCCATAACTATTTTGGTATGTACTTGACCTGATGGTGCATGGTCCTTTTTGGGTTGCCTTCACCAAAGCAACTTGATATGTTGGATTATGGAGAGAGAGGATTAATTATGATTTATTAATATATTATGAGAATAATATATTAAAGGAGAAATCATATTGTTTAATTAATATTAGTCAATAATTAATTAAGAATTAATTTTGTGTCTAAAAGACATTAATTAAATAAAGGGGACTAGAACTGTCAATTGTGTGATAGTTGAATATTGGGCTAATGGACTCCATAGAAGATGGAGTGGAAAAATTCTATGGGGAAACCCATTAGAAATCGTCCAAGGCCTCTAAGGAGGGAGTCCATGGGCTGCTTAGGGCCTAAGCAGTCAAATTAGGGCTTCCTTGTTAGATAACCCTAATAGCCTCACTATTTAAGGACCCCTAGGGTACCAAAAACGTGGCCAAGAGTTTCCTTAGGGTTTCCAGCCGTTTTTGGGTGTCTCTCCTCGTCTTCTTCTTCATCCTCTTGCTCTTCGTCTTTGTGAGCCATTAGAGGAGTGACACTTGTGACTCTAAGCTTTCTGAAGCCATTACAAGGAGGATTTGAGATTGTTATTGCTGCATAACAATCAAGGTAAGATCTAAACCCTATTCTTATGTCAATATAGCTTATCACATGATAGATCTAGGTTTTATGGCTTTGGATAATTCAATTGCATGTTCATTAGACAAACTAGATCCAAAGCTTTAGGGTTTGCACGTACACCATAGGAAGGATGTAGTGTCTAAAACCCATCATTTACTTATTCCAAAACTTGAGTGCGAGTTTTGTAACTTTACAAAACTATTCAATTCAAAACTTATGAGTTATTAAAATGAAGACTCTTCATTTTTTTGTAACTTATGTGTTCTTTTAATGGGTTTAAAACAAAGAGACTTTTGGTTATCCATAACTTGAGGACAAGTTATGGACTCCATTAAAACACATAAAGATCATGAATTAAGCATTAATCAAGTAATTGCTATGATCTATCAAGAACTCATAAGAACATGATTCATATCAAAATTTCAAGAACATATGAACACATATAATCATGCAATTTTGATATTAGCCATTGTAAATGGATTAGAACAACCATTACACCATCTAAAACAAGTTTTAAAACACCAAAACAGTTTAGGGTAATGTTTCTAGTCCATTTCCAGCAGCAAAAATCGAAATTCTGCACTCTAGCTGGCCAACTCGTTGAGTGCACGAACTGACTTGCTGAGTTGGATGAAGTTTCACTTAGACTCGTCGAGTCCCGCCATGGACTCGTCGAGTCCCCTGTGGAGACAACTCAAAATTTCGATTTTTTACACTATTTTGCATCAAGTATTAAAAAACAAGCTTAGGCTCTGATACCACTGATGGGTTTTAAGCATTCTAACACCCCTAAGTGTACATGTAACCCTAGAAAACCTTGGATCTATGTTTGTTTAAAATACATGCAAAATATGATTTCCAAGGTTCACAAGCCTATCTAGCATACATGGGGAACTTTTAACATAAAAGATGGCTAGAATTACATACCTTGTAGTTGATTTGATTCCTTGAAAACCTTGAGAGCCTAGCACCCCTAGTGTGATGCCTCAAATGTTTCACACAACACCAAGTGCTTTAGAATAAATTTGAGAGAATGTAGAACACTTGCAAAATCAGCTTGCCTCTCTATCTTGCTTCTAGTGCCGATTTTGGTGAGCTTCATAACCTTTATATAGTGTGTTACAATTAGGGTTACACCATGTAAACCCTAATGTAGCATGACTCTTCATTTCCATGACCCATGGGTTTGTAACTCCCATGGAGCATCCTATGGACATTATCCTAACTTGATAATCAATGGAGCATTTAGCCCACTATACAGGTTATGGATGATATACATAATCAACCCATATATTTAATTAGTCTTCTTTTGATCACTTAACTAATTCCAAATTAATTCTTGATCAATACGAATTAAATAATACTATTAATGTATTAGAACTTATAATATATTAATAAACCACAAGTGTTATTTCTCTCATTTAGTCTATCCAAATGCATGATGCCATGCAACCCAAATACACCATGCCAAACCGGGTCAAGTACAGACCAGAAATAGTTATGGACTTAGACACCTTATCCAACAGTTAGACCTTCCTACCCTCCCCTCGTGGATTGTGAAGATGACCATTTTCAGCCTCCATAACATTTGGACCAGACTCAGTATCAGCCACATTAGCAATAGGGGGGACACGAGATCCCATCATATTTCCCCCCTGCTTTCTTTGACCAGTTCGCCACAATGTTCTCCACCATTCAGCACATCGATACTTAGATCCAGGAGAACACCCAAGCCATCCAGGATATGGTGACCCGTGTTGATCGGCTAGAGCAGTCATTCCCACCCACTTCCCGCCAGGTCCAGGATATGGATATGTGGGATACTTATGAGTTATTGTTTATTAAAAATGAAGACTCTTCATTTTTTTTAACTTATGTGTTCTTTTAATGGATTTATTAGAAAGTGACTTTTGGTTATCCATAACTTGAGGACAAGTTATGGGTTCCATTAAAACACATCATGATCATGAAATAACTACAAATGAATAGCACATAGTTCCTATGATCTTGCAAGAACTCATAAGAACATGAATATTCGTATGAAAATTTCAACAACATATGAACACATATAAACAAGGAAATTTGATATTAGCCATTGTAAATGGATTAGAACAACCATTACACAATCTAAAACATGTTTTATAACACCAAAAAAGTTTAGGGTAATGTTTCTAGTCCATTTCCAGTAGGAAAAATCGAAAATCTGCACTCTGCCTAGCCAACTCGTCGAGTGCAAGAACTGACTCGCCGAGTTGGTTGAAGATACGCTTGGACTCGTCGAGTCCCCCCATGGACTCGGTGAGTCCCCTGTTCAGACATTAATAATTTCGACTTTTTCAGCTATTTTGCATCAAGTATCAAACAAACAAGCCTAGGCTCTGATACCACTGAAGGGTTTTGAGCATTCTAACACTCCTAAGGTGTTCATGCAACCCTAGAAACCTTGGATATATTTTTGACTAAGATACATGCAAAATTGATTTCCAAGGTTCATAATCCTATCTAGCATACATGGGGAACTTTTCAATATAAAAGTTAGCTAGAAAACATACCTTGTAGTAGTTTGGATTCCTTGAAAACCTTGAGAGCCTAGCACCCCAAGTGTGATGCCTCAAATGTCTCACACAACACCAAATGAACTTGGAATAAAATTTGAGAGAAATATCACACTACTTGAAATCGGCTAGCCCTCTTCTTTCTTGCTTAAGTGCCAATTTTGGTGAGCATAAGGATCGTTATATAGTGTGTTACAATTAGGGTTATACCATGTAAACCCTAATTGTCATGACTTTTCATTTCCATGACCCATGGGTTCTATAACCACCATGGAGCATCCTTGGGGTTTGGCCCAACTTGATAATCCATGGAGCATTAGCCCACTATATAAGTATGGATGATTTACACAATCAACCCATATATTTAATTAGTCACCTTTTGATCACTTAATTAATTCTAAATTAATTCTTGATCAATACCAATTAAATAATATTATTAATATATTAGAACTTATAATATATTAATAAACCATAAGTGTTATTTCCCTCATTTTAGTGTATCCAAATGCATGATGCCATGCAACCCAAATGGACCATGCCAAACCGGGTCAAGTACAGACCAAAAATAGTTATGGACTTAGACACCTTATCCAATAGTTAGACCTTCCTACCCTCCCCCCGTGGATTATGAAGATGACCATTTTCAGCCTCCATAACATTTGGACCAGACTCAGTATCAGCCACATTAGCAATAGGGGGGACACGAGATCCCATCATATTTCCCCCTGCTTTCTTTGACTAGTTCGCCACAATGTTCTCCACCATTCAGCACATCGATACTTAGATCCAGGAGAACACCCAAGCCATCCAGGATATGGTGACCCGTGTTGATCGGCTAGAGCAGTCATTCCCACCCACTTCCCGCCAGGTCCAGGATATGTGGGATTAGCACTACCGCCACAGACACTTTCCGCTGCCCGACCCTCCGATTTAGGTCATTTCCGCCCTTTCCTTAAGCATCTAGGACAATGCTTGTTCTTAAGCTTAGGGTGGGGCATTTCCTTTTCTTTTTACTTTTTCATGCATTTTTTTAGTTAGGTTGCATAACATTTTAGTTAATGCTCCCGCATCTCCTCCTCTGGCTCCCAAGTCGATTATGATCCCTTGCGGTGCTGCCACTGCACCTTCACCAACTCTATCCTGTTATTCCTCATGTCCTTGGTCTTCCTGTCAAGGATGGCTACCTGTCTCTCGATGTAGTTCAGACTACCATCAACCTGAACATCCTCTATAGGTACAACTGCGGAGTCATCCGCTAAACACTTCCAAAACTGAGAGACATGGAAAGTGTTGTGGAGCTGGCTAATCTCTGTTAGAAGATCCAGACGATAAGCTACTCGGACCATCCATGCCAAAACCCTGAATGGACCTATATACCTGGGCCCAACTTGTCCCGCTTCCTGAACCAGATGACACCTTTCCAAGGTGACACCTTCAGGAGGACCATATCCCCTACCTGAAACTCAAGGTCTGATCGATGCCTATAAGCATAACTCTTCTACCGATTCTGAGCAGTCTGAAGCCTGCTTCGGACCAGTTGGATCATCTATGTGGTATTGAGTACTACCTCAGTACTCCCCATGACTCTCTGACTGACCTCGCCCCAATAGTTTGGGGTCCTATACTTCTAACCACTGACATTGCCTCATTTTCAGATTTGGCTGATCCATGAGGTACCTTAGACTCTTGTGGTCTGTGTAAATGGTACAACAGAACCCATAGAGGTCATGCTACCAAATCTTGAGGGCGAAAACTATTGCCCCCAGCTCCAAATTAGGCGTCGGATAGTTAGCCTCGTGTGGCTTTAATTGCCTCGAGGCTTAAGCTATCACGTGACCCCGCTGCATCAATACCACACCCATGCCCGTGATCGAAACGTCAAAGTTAACTACGAAGTCATCATCTCCCTCCAGCAAAGTCAGAATGGGTGCCTTATACAACCGTTGTCTAAGAATCTCGAAGGCTGCCTACTGCTCAAGTCCCCAGCGGAATGTCACCGACTTCTTGGTCAGTCGGTACAAAGGAACGACGATCTTGGAGAAATCTAGGATAAATCTCGGGTAATAGCCCACTAGACCAAGACAACTCTGAATCTCAGTTGGAGACCTCGGAACCTCCCACTACATCACAGCCTCTATCTTGGCCAGATTGACCACAATACCTTTCTGGTTGACAAGGTGCCCCAGAAACTGCACCTCACACAACCAGAACTCACACTTGGAGAACTTTGCGAAAAGTCTCTCCCTCCTCAGTGTCTCCAGTACCTCCCTCAGGTACTCCTCATGTTGCTCCTGAGTCTTGGAGTAAACCAAGATGTCATCAATGAAGACTATAACAGACCGGTCCATCATTGGTTTGCACATACGGTTCATGAGGTCCATCAACGCGGCTGGAGCATTGGTGAGCCCAACGGCATTACCACAAACATATAGTAACCATCACGAGTCCTAAAAGCCGTCTTCTGCACATCCTCGTACGCGACTCATATCTGGTGATAACCCGATCGCAGATCAATCTTGGAGAACCAAGATGCACCTTGTAGCTCATCAAACAAATCATCAATCCTCAGGAGGGGATAACGGTTCTTCACCGTCACCTTGTTCAACTCCCGATAATCTATACACATCCGATGTGACCCGTCCTTCTTCTTCACAAACAGGATTGGGGCTCCCCATGGCAAACTACTCGACCTGATTAATCCCTTGTCCAACAGCTCCTGCAGCTGTGTGGACAACTCCTGCATCTCGGGAGGAGCCAACCAATACGGTGTCTTGGCTATCGGAGCCGCACCTGGAACTAGGTCAATCTTGAATTGTACCTGCCTCTCTGGAGGCACCCCAGGCAAGTCTTCCGGGAACACATCCGGGTAATCTCGTACGATTGGTACATCATGCACAGTAGCCTTACCCTTTTCCCAAGCATCCATAAGATATGTGACATAACCTGTGCAACCCAGCTGAAGGTAGCGCCTAGCCCACGCTACCGAGCACAAAGTTGGTCCATGTTGCGGCCTTTCGCCCTGGATCACTAACCCTCCCCCACTAGGAGTCCTAATCCTCACTACCTTCTGCCCGTAGTCGATCACTACCCCATTGGGGCTCAACAAGTCCATACAAACTATAACCTTATACCCTCGTAGGGGAATAGGGACTAAATCCACAGAAAACTACTCATCGAAGAACTGTAGTGTATAACCTTGGTGAACCCTCACAACCCGAACGGTCCTATCATCTGCTATCTCTACATCAAGTGGGAAATCCAACTTCCTTGGAGCCCCTATGAATCAATTACTGAGCGCGAGCGACACGAAAGATCAGGTGGCTCCCGAATCAAATAGTACCAAAGTTGATATGTCGTTCACTAAGAACGATCCTATAACCGAAACAGATAAACATAAGCAATATCAAATAATAATAAGGAGATTAGGAGAAGATTCATACCCGTAACAACATCAGGACCTGCACGTGCCTCCTCTGCTGTCAACTGGAAGGCTCTGCTCTTCGCCGTAGGCGCCTCTGTCCGGCGCTGACGGTCATCTGTAATCCTCAACGTAGCAGGAGCGGTGCCACCACCTGTCCTATTGCTGCTAAACTCGGACATTGGAACCTCCTGTGGCCCCTCTGATTGCACTGAAAGCAAATCAGATCAGATGATGTGGTGGTGGTGGTAGCAGTACAATCCCCGCTGACATGCCTGGTTCGGCCGCACTTAAAGCAGTCCAAAATGCCCGCCCTACACGTCCCGTCATGCCCTCTGCCACACTTGTCGCAGCAGCCTCTGCCCTGCTGGCCCTTCCCTCGGGAATCTACCTTGGGCTTTTTTCCCGAGCCCTCCATCCCAGATACTGTCTCTGGTTTCCTCTTCCTCTCCATATCCAAGTGAATCTCCATCTCACGAGCCCCATCAATCATATCTTCCAGCGTTTTCAGTTGGATCAGCTCACAAACTGGCAGATATCACTCTGCAACATCTCATGATACCGATCCTTTTTCATCTCCTCGACCGCCACATACTGCGGAATAAGAAGGGCCCTCTCTCTGAACTTGGTGGTGATCTCCATCACTGTCTCATTCGTCTGTTGTAAATCCAGGAAATCTCTATCTAGCTGTTGCACCTCTATCATAGGTGCAAACTCAGCCCTGAACCTGGCCGAGAAATCACTCCAGGTCATCGCATCTAAAACTACATCATCACCAATGGCACGTCTGACCTCTTCCCACCAGGCACGTGCCTTGTCCTTCAGAAGATAGGAAGCAAGTCGGACCTTGTCCCCCTCGGGACATCTGCTGGTACGGAAAGCGTTGGAGACATCAGCCAACCATCTAGTGCTAGCAATGGGGTGCCGAGCCCCATGGTAATCGGGTGCTCCACAACCCCTGAACTCCCTGAATGTCAGTGCGCTCGACCCCATCATGGCCGCCACCTCGGTAAGGAAAACACTCAGTCTCTCATCGAAAAGCTCTAAAGTACCCTCCTTGACCATGTTGAAGATCACAGGAGTCTAATTGTAACATCCGGATTCCCAGGTATCCTATGTTAAGTATTTATATTGAATTTATGAGGGGAACTCGTCGAGTGGCCGCTCTGACTCGCCGAGTGGGATCGCGTATTTTTGGTCTGATTTCATGAAGGACTCGACAAGTCCATGAGTGGACTCGGCGAGTCCATGATGTTTAATGAAACCCTAAATTCTCGGGTTTGGACCAATTTAAGGACCCTTATAGCCACCATTCGCGGCTACCAGACCCTTGAGAGAAACCCTAATAGTGCCTGAGTGTTTGTGTGAGAGAAGAAGCCATTATTGGACCTTTGTGGTTTGTTTTGTGAAAAAGAAGGAAGGAGGACAAACAAGGAAGGTTGAGGAGCTTAGATTTATTCCCCATTTCACCAGAGGAGGCCACTAGAGGTACTAATCTGTGCTCAAACATGTGTATTTGGTGTTCTAGTTGAATCTAGGGCTTTCTTATGCCTTCTTTGGCTTGGATTCGAAGTATGTGAGGTCCCAAGGTGGAGTTCCTCTTAGATCTGGACCTTAAGTGGTCCAGAGAGTCCCATCCATCTTGCTTTTTTCTATTCCATTTAAGTTATGGACCTAGGTTGCCATTTAGGGGTTATTTCAACCAAAGAAGCTTTATGGTCATTGCATGAGCGTAAAGGTCGGACCTTTACGTGATTATAGTGGTTGGGAAGACCAGATCTATGGATTAGAGGAGCAGATCTGACCTCAGGAGGTCATTTAGGTTTGAGCATGGCGGCAACTCGCCGAGTCTATAAGTGGACTCGACGAGTCAAGTCGGGGTTGCCCCGTGATTCGTGTCGAATGTAACCCGTCGAGTGGAAGGATGAATTGACGAGTCAAGAGAGGCTGAAAGGATTCAGAAAACCCGCATGGACTCGCCGAGTCGCCCATGTTCACTCGACAAGTCGGGTCAAAGCTTGACCATTGACTTTCGTTGACTTTAGGGTTTTGGTCAAGACTGATTCAGGAGAGTTCAGGGTAGGGTAGAATGGCCTTCTACCCAGTTGTAGAGATGAGATCAAGAGAGAATTCTGATAAGGATGTTATTTGAATAATAGGAGGAGGCTAAGTCGGGACATCGAGCACGAGAGTTTATTCGACTTCATTGAGGTGAGTCTTCTCAATATACTGTACCTGGAATTGTACCTGTGTGTGACCGGAAGGTCTTATATGCTATGAGATGTATGAGATGTGTGTTGTTATGTGATATGTATGTGTTATGAATGTTATGTATGTTATGGACTGGAAGGTCAAGAGGTTATGGACCGGAAGGTCAAGAGGTTCGGACCGGAAGGTCGATACGGGTATGACCGGAAGGTCTACCAGGAGTCGGGACGGAAGTCCCCTGAGACATATGGATTGGAAGATCCTGCAGAGTTATGGCCTGGAAAGGTGTATGTGTGGTATGTGGTATTTTGGGTAATTCACTAAGCATTTATGCTTACAACTGTTGTGTTATGTGTTTCAGGTAGTAACGAGGACCGTCGGAAGGCGCCGGCATGATCCGTACACACTCATAGAGATTATGTTTGAGATTCTGGGAATTATTTTGTTATGATAACATTGGATATATTATATTTTGATATTGTTTGATGATTAAAAGTGTGTTTTAAAAATGAAAAATTGTTTGGAAAATTTTACGTTGTTACAAGTTGGTATCAGAGCCTTGGTTTGAGGGATTCGAGTGCATCTTTTAATGAATCTGAACTCAAATTGAGGATTTCAGAAAATTTTCATTAAATAAACAATTTTTCTAAGGGAGTAAAAGATTTTGAAAGACAGAAGGAAGCAGTGCGTGCAACCAGCCAGCGCCCGAACGGTGATTTCCGAAAATACCCATACATTATGTGTTATGAGATATGTTATGATATGATATGCGTACTAGAGATAGCTAGGTATTCATATTAGGACTAGAGTGGCCTGATTTTGTGATGCCTTAGCCTAGGAAGTATTTTGCTGCTATGTGATGCTTGAGACCGAGTAGGTAGCAGTGAGTAGCTGATGAGAGGCCTACCGAAGGGTAGTCTATGCCAGTGAGATATAGAGTACTTGTGATCTGGGATCCAAGGAGGAGGACTTAGGGTGAATACTGATGCGGTATAGACGGTAGTATAAGAGCCCATATACTAAATACACCGGAGCAGTGCGCACTCAAAATAAGAATCCTTTGGTACTAGTGAACAGGTAGGGTCGAGTTATCGAGTGCGAGCATGCTCGAGCGAGTCTCTGATATTATTATATTGTATTTCAGAGACATCATGGTTGGGACACGCCACAGACATGAGGCGAGCGGTGTGAGAGACGAGGAGCTTCGTCAGATGATCCACGATAAGGTGGCAGCAGCGATCCGGACCAAGATTCCGGAGATGTTTGGGTCTATCAAGACCACTTTGATTGAGACCTTTGACGAGCGTTATGCAACGTTGACTAAGGCTACAGCTGCTACAGCTACTGCAGCTGTGGCTGCTGCCAGGCCTCAGGGAGGTGACTCGTTGTTGTTTCGGGAGTTCAGCAACATGAAGCCACCTGAGTTTGATGGGACTCGGGATCCTATCGTTGCGATGAGATGGATTGCTGATATCGAGGGATGCTTCTACACGTGTTCATGTACGGTGCATCTGAGAGTATGGTTCGCGTTGAACCAGCTTTGCTTGGGAGTGAAAGACTGGTGGAAGTTCGTGACGGCAAGCTTCACTGTTGCAGAGATTTCAGAGGTGACCTGGGAGAGGTTCACCACCATGTTAAAGACGAGTATGTTCCCCCGGTGGAGAGGGAACGGTTGGTTCAGGAGTTCTTGACCCTCACGCAGGGTACTGATTTTGTTACTGTGGTTACCAGGAAGTTTCATGAGAGGGCGATGTTCTGCCCTGAGCAGGTGTCCTCTAAGCAGCCACGTATGAGCCGGTATCTGGGCG
Organism: Lactuca sativa; assembly: GCF_002870075.4. Classification (NCBI taxonomy): domain Eukaryota; kingdom Viridiplantae; phylum Streptophyta; class Magnoliopsida; order Asterales; family Asteraceae; genus Lactuca; species Lactuca sativa. The sequence continues at coordinate 41,349,276 of NC_056629.2, read as the reverse complement.
TTTTGAGGAGAGACATTCGGGAGTTCATGTCGAACTCAACTTACCGAACATTTTTCTGAGCTCCAGGAAAATTCCCGGAAGAGGGAGATTGAGTTGGAGACTCGGGCCAGGGAGGAGGCCGAGTCTCAGAGGATGGATCGGCGGCCGACACAGTCTCAGCCGGCAGCCAAGCGAGCCAATTCCGCTGATATGAGATCTGGAGGCCAGAAGGGCCGCACTTGTGGGAAGTGTGGCAAGGGACATGATGGGGTCTGTTGATCGGGTGCTTGGTACAAATGTGGCAAGGAGGGGAATATCGCCAAGGATTGCCCCAAGGGATTTATGGTTTGCTTCCATTACAACCAGACTGGTCATCGGAAGGCCGAGTGCCCGCAGTTACATCAGGGATCAGCACAGGGATATGCACCTGCTGCTAGGATTACTGAGGTTCGGCCAGTGAAGGTCGAGGCACCGAAGGCTCGTGGGAATGCTTTCCAGTTGACAGCGGAGGAGGTCCGTGCAGCGCTCGATGTTGTGGCTGGTATGTATTCTTTATTTATTTTGTGGAGTTGAGATATTATGCGTATATGATGATATGCGTAGGTACTTTTCTTGTGCATTATGTACCTGCTTTGGTGTTATTTGACTCAGGTACGAGTCGGTCATTTGTTTCCTTGGCATTTAGTCAGCACTTTAGTATCCGACGAGAGGCGTTGAGTCGACCTCTGCGGGTTTCTATAGCTGACGAGCGAGTGGTGTATGCTACGGATGTGATTCGAGGATGTATACTTGAGATCTTCGGTGTGGAGTTTCTGATAGATCTGGTCCCGATTACGATGGGAGATATATGTGTTATAGTGGGCATGGATTGGTTGAGCCAATTTGGAGCTATTATAGACTGCGAGCGTCAGTTGGTGACGATATGAGACCCTAGTGGGGGAGTACTTTTGGTGTACGGAGAGGGTACCCGATGTGGGTCAGCGTTTTGTTCGGCTGCTAGGGCGAGACAGAGTTTGCAACAGAGCTGCAGCGGGTTCGTAGCCAATGTGATGGACACGCGAGTGGCCGCTGCGAGGCCAAGTTCGATTGATGAGGTTCCGATAGTGTGTGAGTACCCGGATGTTTTTCCCAAGGAATTGTCGGGTGTGCCTCCCGAGAGGCAAGTGGAGTTTCGTATCGATTTGGTTCCGGGAGCAACGCCTATCGCCAAGGCGCCTTATCGCCTTGCGCCGCCAGAGATGCTGGAGTTATCCTCACAGCTTTAGGAGCTGCTGCGGAAGGGGTTTATTCGACCGAGTAGCTCGCCATGGGGAGCGCCGATCCTTTTTTTCAAGAAAAAGGATGGTTCACACTGGATGTGTATTGATTACCGATAGTTGAACAAGTTGACGGTCAAGAATCGTTATTCGTTACCGAGGATCAACGATCTGTTCGATCAGTTGCAGGGGGCTTCTTGGTTCTCCAAGATAGACTTGAGGTCGGTTTATCATCAGATGAGGGTTCGGGATGAAGATATCCAGAAGAGGGCGTTCAGAACTCGTTATGGGCATTACAAGTTTGTGGTGATGCCTTTTGGGCTCACCAATGCACCAGCAGCGTTCATGGATCTCATGAATAGGGTGTGCAGGCTGATGTTGGAACGGTCGGTGATCATGTTCATTGATGATATTTTGGTCTATTCGAGATCTAGAGAGCAGCATGAGGAGCATTTGAGGGAGATCCTCGGAGTTCTGAGATCGGAGAGGCTTTATGCCAAATTCTCCATGTGCGAGTTCTGGTTATGGGAGGTCCAGTTCTTGGGGCATCTCGTCAACCAGAATGGGATTTTGGTCGATCCGGCCAAGATTGAGGCAGTCATGAGGTGGGAACTGCCGAGATCGCCCACCGAGATCAGGAGCTTTTTAGGATTGGCCGGCTATTATCGGAGATTTATGAGGCATTTCTCCAAGATCGCCGTGCCGCTCACCAGGTTGATCTGGAAGGGTGTTGCTTTTTCATGGGGTCTGGAGCAGCAGACCTCGTTTGAGACACTTCACCAGAGATTATGTGAAGCCCCGGTGTTAGCACTCCCAGAAGGGATGGAGGATTTTGTGGTGGATTGTGACGCATTGATATCGAGGTTGGGTGCGGTGCTTATGCAGAGGGGGCATGTGATAACGTATGCATCGAGGCAGCTGAAGCCTCATGAGACAAGGTATCCGACACACAACCTGGAATTAGGGGCATTGGTGTTTGCCCTCAAGATTTGGCATCATTATCTATACGGGGTTCGGTGTACCATATAGACGGACCACAAGAGCCTGAAGTATTTGATGGATCAGCCCAATCTGAATATGCGTCAGAGGAGATGGTTGGACGTGGTAAAGGATTACAATTATGAGATCCTGTACCACCCAGGCACAGCCAATGTTGTAGCTGATGCGCTGAGCCGAAGGGCGGAAAGTGCCCTGATGTGAGACATTTGTATGAGATTGTCTGTGATGACTTCGGTGTTGGACAACATTCGGGAGGCCCAGGCTGAGGCCGTGAGACCCGAGAACCGCAAGAGGGAGCATGTGATTGGTCAGATACCTGGGTTCATTACCGATAATCGAGGGCTGATGACCTTTCAAGGTCGGATTTCGGTGCCTTATGAAGGCAGGGCACGTACCATTCTGATGGAGGAGGCGCATAGATCGAGATTCTCGATCCATCCCGAGGCCACAAAGATGTATTTGGACCTGAAGAAAGATTATTGGTGGCCCTGTATGAAGAGGGATGTCGTGTGGTTTGTGGAGAGGTGCTTGACCTGTCGCAAGGTTAAGGCCGAGCACCAGTGTCTGCATGGCAAGTTGCAGCCGCTTGAGGTTCCCAAATGGAAGTGGGAACAGATTTCCATGGGTTTCATCACCAAATTGTCGAGAACCACGAGGGGTGTCGACGCAATTTGGGTGATCGTCGACCGGCTGACTAAGAGCGCCCATTTTCTTGCTATCAGTAAGAGCTCTTCTATCGAGAAGTTGGCAGAATTGTATGTGAGGGAGGTGGTATCACGTCATGGGGTACCAATATCGATTGTGTCCAATCGGGAAGTACGTTTCACTTCCATGTTCTGGAAGAAGTTCCACAAGGAGTTGGGTATGAGGTTGCATTTCAGTACCGCCTACCACCCACAGACGGACGGGCATAGTGAGCGGACGATTTAGACGCTCGAGGACAAGCTCCGAGCATGTGTGTTGGACTTTGGAGGAAGTTGGGACACGTATATGTTGTTGGTTGAGTTTTCATACAACAACAGCCACCATTCTAGTATTGGTATGCCTCCTTTCGAGCTGTTGTATGGGAGAAGGTGTCGGACTCCCATTTGTTGGGGAGAGGTAGGGCAGCGTGTGATGGGTAGCACTGAGATAGTGCTTCAGACGACAAAGCACATACAGCAGGTTAGACAGAGGTTACTGACGACTCAGAGTCGTCAGAAGAGTTATGCGGATCGACGGCGATCCGAGCTGGGGTTCCAGGTGGGGGAATTTGTACTCCTAAAAGTATCTCCTTGGAAAGGAGTGATCCGATTCAGGAAGAGGGGCAAGTTAGGGCCCCGGTACATCGGTCCATTCAGGGTGACCGCAAGGGTGGGCAAGGTAGCATATTGGTTAGAGCTACCTGTGGAGTTGAGCCAGATTCATGATACCTTCCACATGTCGCAATTGAGGAAATGTATAGCTGACGAGTCGGCGGTGGTATCTTTGGAGGATATTCAGTTGGATGCGAGTCTGAATTATACGGAAAGGCGAATCGTGATCTGGGATCGGAAGATCAAAGTTCTGAGGAACAAGGAGGTGTCACTGGTGCAGGTCCAGTGGCAACATCGGAAAGGGTCCGGTCTGACCTGGGAGCCGGAGTTGGAGATGCGGGAGCAGCATCCAAAGTTGCTTGTCGAGAAGGACTTCGAGGGCGAAGTCTGATTCTAGTGGGGGGAATTGTAACATCCGGATTCCCAGGTATCCTATGTTAGGTATTTATATTGAATTTATGAGGGGAACTCGGCGAGTAGGCTCTCTGACTTGACGAGTGGGATCGCGTATTTTTGGTCTGATTTAATGAAGGACTCGGCGAGTCCACGCTGTTTAATGAAACCCTAAATTTTCGGGTTTGGGACCTATTTAAGGACCCTTATAGCCACCATTTGTGACTACCAGACCCTTAAGAGAAACCCTAATAGTGCTTGAGCGTTTGTGAGAGAGAAGAAGCCATTATTGGACCTTTGTGGGTTGTTTTGCAAGAAAGAAGGAAGGAGGACAAACAAGGAAGCTTGAGGAGCTCAGATCTATTCCCCATTTCACCATAGGAGGCCACTGGAGGTACTAATCTGTGCTCAAACTCGTGTATTTGGTGTTCCATTTGAATCTAGGGCTTTCTTATCCCTTCTTTGGCTTGGATTCGATGTATGTGAGGTCCCAAGGTGGAGTTCCTCTTAGATCTGGACCTTAAGAGGTCCAAAGAGTCCCATCCATCTTGCTTTTTGCTATTCCATTTGAGTTATGGCCCTAGGTTGCCATTTTAGGGGTTATTTCACCCAAAGAAGCTTTATGGTCATTGCATGAGCGTAAAGGTCGGACCATTACGTGATTATAGTGGTTGGGAAGACCATATCTATGGATTAGAGGAGTAGATCTGACCTCATGAGGTCATTTGGATTTGAACATGGCGGCAACTCGCCGAGTCTATAAGTGGACTCGACGAGTCGAGTCAGGGTTGCCCCGCGATTCGTGTCGAATGTAAACCGTCGAGTGGAAGGATGACTCGACGGGTCAAGAGAGGCTGAAAGGATATAGAGAACCTGCATGGACTCGCCAAGTCGCCCATGTGCACTCGATGAGTCGGGCCAAAGCTTGACCATTGACTTTCGTTGACTTTAGGGTTTTGGTCAAGACTGATTCAGGAGAGTTCAGGGTAGGGTAGAATGGCCTTCTACCCAGTTGTAGAGATGAGATCAAGAGAGAATTCTGACCAGGTTGTTATTTGAATAATAGGAGGAGGCTAAGTCGGGACATCGAGCACGAGAGTTTATCCGACTTCATTGAGGTGAGTCTACTCACTATATTGTACCTGGAAAGGTACCTATGTGTGACCGGAAGGTCTTATATGCTATGAGATTTATGAGATGTGTGTTTTTATGTGATATGTATGTGTTATGAATGTTATGTATGTTATGGACCGGAAGGTCAAGAGGTTATGGACCAGAAGGTCAAGAGGTTTAAACTGGAAGGTCGATACGGGTATGACCGAAAGGTCTGCCGGGATTCAGGACGGAAGTCCCCTGAGACATATGGATCGGAAGATCCTGCAGAGTTATGGCCTGGAAAGGCGTATGTGTGGTATGTGGTATTTTGGGGAACTCACTAAGCATTTATGCTTACAGCTGTTGTGTTATGTGTTTTAGGTACTAGCGAGGACCGTGGGAAGGTGCCTGCATGATCCGTACACACTCATAGAGATTATGTTTGAGATTCTGGGAATTATTTTGTTATGATAACATTGGATACATTATATTTTGATATTGTTTGAGGATTAAAAGTGTGTTTCAAAAATGAAAAATTGTTTGGAAAAATTTACGTTGTTACACTGATCCAGAATACTACGCATGACCTTAGACGAAATTAACTCCCTCGTCTACTTGTCTAGCTGCCCGACTCCAGAGCTCGAGCCCGATCCCCCACCAGCGCCTGAACTGCTAACTGGTCTAGTGCTTAATACTACCATATTATAAAAGAACACATCATAATTAACATCAATATACTCATCATAACTCGAGGGATCTCACATACTACAAGTTCCTTGGATTCATCTCAACCTTCCTTGAATCGAGTACGGATCCACTACTTTCAGTAGTATGGGCCCATACTACTTTCCACATATATCCATACTTTCCTCAAGAATTGCTTTGATTTCACCAAGTCCCCTCTACTACTACTACTACTACTTCTTCTTCTTCACGCGCTACTCTCATCCTAGGCTTACCCTAGGGTAATCACCAACCTACTCTTCGTCATCAACTGCATAATAAGTCCCTTCCATATCCCCTTAATTAGCTCGCGAATAACATTACATATCACTAAGACTAGATAACTTTTCGAATGAGAGATCCTACCCTACAACGTTTGGACTCAAACAAGAGCTGCGAAATAGAGCTAGACCTAACCTTCTGAAATTATTTAGTCCCTGCAATATGTAACTTAACATATTCGTTTACTAGTTAGAAAAAGATAACTACAACTCCAAAAAGTACAAAGCAAGCAACATTCAAGCATTGAGTAAACATAATCATCATATCCTAATCAGGCCACCATATCACTGACTAATATGTTATAGCATGCAGTTCATGAGCTCATACACATAAAACAGGCACATAAGGCATCCTTCCTAGATCCTTAGACTTATATCTAGCATGCAGTTCTCATAAACATATCATAACATAAACTTGTATGGGTAATTTGGGAGTACTTACTTGAGCTCGGCTGATTGCATGCACCACACCCTTTTCTTTTTTCAAAATTCTTTTCTCTTTCCAAAATTCCTTTTATAAAAATGATTTTCTTTTGAAATTTCTCATACCGAGTCCTCGGTTTGAGTTCAGACACACCCGAGAGTGTACCCGAATCCTTTAAACCAAGGCTTTGATACCAACTTGTAACATCCCAAAAATACGGCCCAAAAATTTTGTTTTAACTTTATAAATAAACCATGGTAATTCCAAACATCTCATAAAACATACGTGACATTATCATATCCAAAAATACTATGTCAAATCACATGTCTAAATATCAAAGTAAATCATCCCACGCTAAAATATTATGGTGTGTTCGATGCAGTCATCCCGAGCTCTTCCCCTTGCTACCGGAAGTACCTGAAACCAAAACTGAAACTGTAACCACAAAGCTTAGTGAGCCTCCCCAAGCTAACGCATACCATACACATAACATGCAACTAGGAGTTACGAGCCCCATCCACACTCGTGGAGATTTAGGCGCTGCCCACACTTCGCTGTCCAGGAGATTCGGGCCCCGCCTACACTCTGATGACTACGAAATTTAGGCATCGCCTAAACTCGGCTGGCTACGAGATCCGGGTACCGCCTACACTCTCGGCTACTATCAGATTCGGGCCCCACCTACACTCAACTACTGATATGCATTCAAGTATCACACAGACAACAAGTATATCTATTTCTATCAAACAGTCACATATCCATACACGAATAATACTATGAGATACGACCCCCACCCATTCTTAGATACTATGAGTTACAGGCCCCACCCACACTCAACTACTATATATCACATATACGGGCTGACCTTGGTGCCTTAGACCCATTCCTACTAAAGCAAAATCACTCGAAGGTCGTGTGAAATAGTTAAGCGTCTTTGCTCCTGCAGCCGACTTTCTTCACTCCCTGAACAATGGTAACCTCTTAATTACCAATTCTAACTCAATCCCCCTGCATGGGTCAACCTTGGTTATAGTCCAGGCCATGGTCAAAGTCAACTCCTGGTCCATGTCAATGCTTAGTCAAAGTCAACGGTCAAGGTCAACAGTCCATGTTGACCCAAGTGATGGGTTTTGAGCATTCTAACACTCTTATGGTGTACATGCAACCCTAGAAACCTTGGATCTATGTTTGACTAAGATACATGCAAATAATTATTTTTCCAAGGTTCTTATCCTATCTAGCATGGCATGGGGAACTTGAATCAAAGAAAGCTAGTAGAATTACCTACCTTGTAGTTGTAGTTGATTGCTTGGAGTTTTAGAGCCTAGCACCAATAGTGTGGATGCCTCAAATGGAAATCACAATTCACCACAAACTTTGGAACCTTGAGAGAATAGTCACAACTATCTTGAAATCGGCCCTCTTACTTTACTCACCACAACTAGTGTGATTTCAAGAACCAAAGCCTCCTTTATATAGTGTGGTGGATTAGGTTTACATCCATGTAAACCCTAATACCCATGTCTCTTCATTTCCATGAGATCCATGGGTTAAAGCTCCAAGGAGTATTCATGGACTTTCCAAGCAAGCCTATCCCATTCCAAATAAGCATTAGCCCACACTATATAAATATAAGAGCCCATATTTAACTAGTAATACTTTTGATCTCTAAATTAATCCTAGATTAATTATAGATCAATACTAATTAAATAATATGATTTTATATTAATATATTAGAACTTATAATATATTAATAAATCATAACTTATACTATTCTCAAAAGATTATCCATAAATTGTTCGGGTGAAGTGCAACCCAAATGGACCATGCCGGGTCGGGTCAAGTACATACCAAATATAGTTATGGACTTAGACACTATATCCACGCCAAGGTCAACTCGTCGAGTACCCTTCAGAACTCAGAAACCGTGCCAACCCTAGGTCAACTCGCCGAGTTACCAACCAACTCGTCGTGTATAAGAAGTATCCAAATGATTGGGAAAAACTCCACCCACTCATCGAGGGGCCCATATATCACTTCTAATCCTAGAAGGAACAGATAAACTTTGACTCATATGTTTGCTCTACTACTTGTTGAATTACACACAAAGGTACGTTTTATAACATCGAGTTACCAATGCATTTTCGTACAATCAATGCATAACCAACTCATAGGCAACAAATCATATCTCTAGGTGTGAAGACTTATATGATATTACCATCTCACGATCACTTGAGATAAATTCCATGAAGTGATACTAGTGAGCGTGGGTTGAATCCAATACTCAGAACTTATGAGCACTCATGAGTGTTGTAGCCTCGGTTTGTCTAACATCTTAGACCTCTACAAGCCAACCCATGATAGTCTTGATTCATATCTACTTCCAACATATGACCAACTGTGGAGAGTTTGAATAATTTGATATAAATTATTCAGGAAGTCAAAACATGCAAAAAGAAATAATAGTAAACGATTGACAAGTGATAGAAACACTTTACTCATAAATAACACCTTTTCTTTATCATCAAATGTCAATTACATTTTACAAATTTCAAGATTATCTAACTACTAAGACTAATATCATCCTTCAGCCCTATGCTCCGAGCATGCTGGAGATGCTTAGCCCGAGTCAGTCCCTTCTTGAGGGGATCTACTGGGTTCTCATCTGAAGATACCCTCTTTGCCACGAGGATTCCTTCTTCTATTCGATGTCTGATGAAGTGATATTTTATGTCAATGTGTCTGGATCTCCCATGATCTCTTGGTTCCTTGGCTAAGGCAACCACACTATTGCTGTCACAGAAAATCTCCATTGGCTCCTTTATAACTAGTATAACTCCAAGGTCTCCGATGAAGTTCTTTAGCCATATAGCCTCCTTTGCTGCCTTGCTTGCTGCTATATACTCTGATTCACAAGTGGAATCAGCCACTGTCTCCTGCTTGGAACTTTTCCAAGTAATTGCCCCTCCGTTTAGGGTAAAGACCCAGCCTGACTGAGAGTGGAAATTATCCCTGTCAGTCTGAAATCTAGCATCACTGTACCCTACAACTCTCAAGTCATCACTCCCACCAAGGGTAAGGACCCAGTCCTTAGTCCTTTGCAGGTACTTGAGAATATTCTTTACCGCAGTCCAGTGTGCCTTGCTAGGGTTCCCCTGATACGTGCTAACCATGCTCAAAGCAAAGGCTACATCAGGTTGAGTACACGTCATAGCATACATGATCGATCCTACAGCTTAAGCATAAGGTGTTCGACTCATTTCTGCTATCTCAGCCTCTGTACTAGGGCTTTGTGTCTTACTCAATCTGGCTTTACTCTGAATGGGTAACTCAACTTTCTTGGAGTTATGCATGTTGAATCTTTTCAACACTTTATCCACATAGGTCCTTTGACTAAGTCCAATTAGTCTTTTACTCCTGTTTCTCAAAATCCTTATCCCTAGGATATAGGCAGCTTCACCAAGGTCCTTCATAGCGAAACACTTCCCAAGCTAGGACTTTACTTCCTGTAGGGTTGGGATGTCATTTCCTATGAGTAGTATGTCATCCACATACAGTACCAAAAAGCTGACTATGCTCCCACTAGCCTTGATATAGACACAAGATTCATCTTCACTCCTTGAAAAGCCAAATTCTTTGACTTTCTCATTAAAGCAAGGATTCCATCTGCGAGGTTCCTGTTTCAATCCATAAATGGATTTCTCGAGTTTACACACTCTATTGGGGTACTCTGAACTGACAAAACCCTATGGCTGAACCATGTAAACATCTTCAACCAACTTTCCATTAAGGAAAGCGGTTTTGACATCCATTTGCCATATTTCATAGTCATGAAATGCAGCAATGGCTAAGAGAACCCTAATAGACTTAATCTTGGCCACTAGTGAAAAGCTCTCATCATAATCAACTCCCGGAGTTTGAGAATAACCCTTTTCAACCAACCGTGCCTTATAAGTGTGTATATTACCATCCATGTCGGTCTTCTTCTTGAAGATCCATTTGCACCCAACTATCTCACGATCAGGTACATTGTCAACCAAGTTCCAAACTTGATTGTCATACATGGACTGTATCTCGCTATCCATAGCCTCTTTCCATTTAGCAGCCTCAGGGCCTGCCATAGCTTCCGTGTAGCTTTTAGGCTCATCCAGGTTTACCAGTGTGTTATCACTGATAAGTGTCTCACCTTCTACAGTAATATGAAAACCATAATAATGCTCAGGTGCATAACTAACTCTGGTGGAACGCCTCAGAGGTATAGATTCTTCAGTCGGCTCAATAGGAGTTTCCTCCTCAGGTTGAGGGCTAGGGTTTGAGGTTCCTTCACCACTTGACTCTTGAATTTCCTCAAGGTCAATTTGCCTCCCACTATCTCCTTGGCTCATGAATTCTCTTTCTCGGAAGAATCCTCTTCTTGCTACAAAGACCACAATATCACTGGGTCTGTAGAATATGTAGCCAAATGATTTCTGTGGATAGCCGATGAAAATACACCTTTCGCTTCGGGGTTCGAGCTTATCATGAGTCTCGCGTCTCACGAAAGCCTCACAACCCCAAATCTTGATGTGTTCTAGATTGGGAACTTTTCCAGCCCACATCTCGTGAGGTGTTTTGGCAAACTTCTTTGTAGGGACTAGATTAAGGATATGGGCGGCAGTCTCTAAGGCATACCCCCAAAATGAGATTGGTAGTGAAGGTCGACTCATTATGGAACGAACCATGTCCAACAAGGTCCAATTGCGCCTCTCAGCTACACCATTCAACTGTGGTATCCTAGGAGGTGTCAATTGTGAGATAATCCCACATTCCTTAAGATAATCAAGTAACTCAGTACTAAGATACTCACCACCACGATCAGATCGAAGCATCTTAATGTTCATCCTAACTGATTCTCCACTTCTTTCTTAAACTCTTTGAATTTCTCAAAGGTTTCTAACTTATGCTCGATTAAGTAGACATATCCATATCTACTAAAATCATCAGTGAAAGTCACATAGAACCGATTAGCATCTCTTGTGGCGGTTCTGAAGGGTCCACACACATTCGTGTGTATGAGGTCTAACAAACCTTCACCCCTAGCACAGGTGCCAGTAAAAGGTGACTTTGTCATTTTACCAAGCAAACAAGATTCACAACTATCATCTGACTTTAGGTCAAATGACTCCAAGACTCCATCCTTTTGGAGTTGGCCTATACGTTTCCCGCTTACATGTCCAAGACGGTAATGCCATAAAGATGCTTTATCTAAGCTAATGGAAGAGTCAATACACAATACATTATTTCCTAGATTATGTACAACAGATACAGTTTCATACACGCCATCACAAGGTAATGCTTTAAAATAAAGAACATTATTAAAGAAAGCATCAGTACTACCATTATTATTATAAAAGTAAAAGGTAAAACCATGTTTATATAATGCATGAAAGGAAATAACATTTCTTGCCATTTCTAGCGACTAATAACACTTATTCAAATCTATTGTAAACCCGCTATTTAGCACTAAGGAATAAACTCATATCTTGATGATAGCTGAAGCTTTCCTGTTTCCCATGATCAAGTTTATCTTTCCCTACTCCACATTCTCACTTCTTCTTAGTCCCTGCAAATCACAACATATGTGAATACAACAACCTGTGTCAAGGACCCAAGACTTAGAATGAGGTGAGTTATTAGACAATATAGTGTATATACCTGCATGGTTGGGTTTTACATTCCCATCCTTCAAATCTTGCTGGTACTTTGGGCAGTTTCGCTTCCAGTGCGACTTTTCATGACAATTGAAGCATTCAGCCTCATTAGGGTTAGCAAAAGGAGTGAAAAAACCTTTCATGGTTTTTCTTGAAGAGGAGCCTTCAAGGGTCTTACCCTTGGTACCCTTAGAAGGGTTCTTTCTCTTCTTCCCTTTGACATGTCCGATTGCCAAGACATTGGCCGCAGTTGGAGTAAGAGTAGGAGTAGTAACAACCGACTTACCCTTTAGACCACTTTCGGTGGTCTTCAAGATTCCTTGAAGTTTGTTGAGGGTGACTTCTTCCTTGTTCATGTGATATGTCATGCGGAATTGATCATAACACGATGGTAAGGAGCGCAAACTGATGTCTATTGCTAACTCCTCGGGGAAGTTCACATTCAGCTTCAGTAAACGGTCCACATATCTTTGCATTTTCTGCATGTGGCCCGTGATGGGTTCACCATCCTTCATTTGGGTTGTTATCATGGAGGAGATTATTTCATATCGCTCTTGACGAGCACTTTGATGGTAGCGGTCCATCAAGTCATGGTGCATCTCAAAAGGATAATAGTCCTCATAGGACTTTTGGAGCTCAGCTGTCATGGTGGACATCATGATGCATGCCACTTTTGTAGTATCTCTTTCATGTACCTCATATTCAACAAGCTCTTCAGGAGTAGCAGTTGGCTCGGGTACCTTTAACTCCTTGTCGAGAACATATTTTTTGTTCTCATACCGAGTGACCATCCTGATGTTTCTGATCCAATCAGTAAAGTTGGATCCATCAAAGATGACTCTCCCACAAAGATTCATGAGAGAGAAGGAGCTAGTAGGGTTAAAGCCAGAAGCATTGTTATTGGAAGACATCTGAAAATAAGAGGGAATAGATTAGATTAGATTTAGAGACAGTCCTTAATAAAACACCCAAATGTAGTATTAAGGCTAGGACACAACACAATATTTTATAACTTAGAAGAAGGATGCAGTAATCTAAGCTATAAGATATTTGAAGGTATGTGAATGACGATTCACTAATTTCCACCAAGAAAAACAAAATTTTTATTTAGGTTTTAATTGGTTTAGAAACTCCTAGATTCTTTGAGATTTATTGAACTTCCTTCAATGGCATGTTTCGATCTCGAGTGTGCCCTTCAAGTTTTGTGACTGGGATGCTGAGGATCACAAAACAAGGTGTGAATTAACCATGCAAATTACTTGGTACCCTTAATGTATTACCCGTCAATCGATGTGCCGGTTAACCACACACGCTCCATCGATATTATGATAAACATTAAGTCACCCTTTACCTACCTTGTTAAGTTCAAGTTAGTGTGTCGGTTAACCACACACGCTCCACTAATGACTTAAACAAATTGTAAAGTGTAATTTCATGGATTAGCACCTTATTCACATTTTCCTAAAATAACTAAGATTGGGAATTCAATAAAGTTTAGTTACTTTAGTATTATCATTATACTTTTAATGAGAATTTATAAGTCCTTATCCTACCCGTTCGGCTAACGACCGCCCACCCTCCACCGATCAAGGAAGCGGTGGGTGAGACTGGACACCCATTAAGTTGCCATTTTATAGGCAACAACCTTATACCCCCCCCCCTTATAGACCGGCTTCGTGAATGAGACGTACTAGCGGTAAGACGACTTGATATTATACATATATATATTATTGCCTTTGTAAACTTTCAAAACTTCTCATTTCTTATAACTTATGAATTTAATTGAGTGTTAAAATGAAGACTTTTCATTTTTCTAACTCTTGTGTTCTTTTAATGGTTTTAATTCAAGTGTGACTCTTGGTTTTCCATAACTTGAGGACAAGTTATGGACTCCATTAAAACACATTATGATCAACAATTAAACTACTAGGTAGGTTACAAACAATTCCTATGATCATCTAATCTTCATAAGTTCAAGAACATGAATATGAACTTTTCAAGAATCATAAATTAGTCATAAAACTTGTAATTTTTTATTATAGCCATTGTAAATGGATTAGCATAAACATTACATCATCTAAAACAAGTTTTATAACACCAAAACAGTTTAGGGTAATGTTTCTAGTCCATTTCCAACAGAAAAAGTAAAAAATCTGCATTCTAAGCCTCTTACTCGTCGAGTGCACGAACCTACTCCGCGAGTAGGATGAAGTTACACATGAACTCGGCGAGTCCCCCCCCCCCCCCCATGGACTCGGCGAGTTCAGCAGGCAGACAACAAAAAATCGACTTTTTCCAATATTTTGCATCAAGTATCAAAACAAACAAACCTGGATCTGATACCACTGATGGGTTTTGAGCATTCTAACACTCCTATGGTGTACATGCAACCCAAGAACCCTTGGATCTATGTTTGACAAAGATACATGCAAATAATTATTTTTCCAAGGTTCTTATCCTATCAAGCATGGCATAGGGAACTTGAATCAAAGAAAGCTAGTAGAATTACTTACCTTGTAGTTGTAGTTGATTGCTTGGAGTTTTAGAGCCTAGCACCAATAGTGTGGATGCCTCAATTGGAAATCACAAATCACCACAAACTTTGGAACCTTGAGAGAATAGTCACAACTATCTTGAAATCGGCCCTCTTACTTTACTCACCACAGCTAGTGTGATTTCAAGAACCAAAACCTCCTTTATATAGTGTGGTGGATTAGGTTTACATCCATCTAAACCCTAATACCCATGTCTCTTCATTTCCATGAGATCCATGGGTTAAAGCTCCAAGGAGTATTCATGGACTTTCCAAGAAAGCCTATCCCATTCCAAATAAGCATTAGCCCACACTATATAAATATAAGAGCCCATATTTAACTAGTAATACTTTTGATCTCTAAATTAATCCTAGATTAATTATAGATCAATACTAATTAAATAATATGATTTTATATTAATATATTAGAACTTATAATATATTAATAAATCATAACTTATACTATTCTCAAAAGATTATCCATAAATTGTTCGGGTGAAGTGCAACCCAAATGGACCATGCCGGGTCGGGTCAAGTACATACCAAATATAGTTATGGACTTAGACACTATATCCAACGCCAAGTTCAACTCGTCGAGTTCCCTTTAGAACTCAGAAACCGTGCCAACCCTAGGTCAACTTGCTGAGTTACCAACCAACTCGTCGTGTATAAGAAGTATCCAAATGATTGGGAAAAACTCCACCCACTCGTTGAGTTCATGCAGAAACCAGAAACGGGAAAACCCTCTTCAACTCGTCGAGTTGGCTATCCAACTCGTTGAGTTCCTTCAGTCCATTTCTCATTCAATCATTTCTAAGGTAAACTAAGGCTCCCAATTGTAGGTCTAACCTCCTAGAGCATGATTTTCATGTAAAGTTGCAAACTTTACGTGCATGCAAGTTCTAAATACCAAAAAATAGGCTAAAAGAAGGGTTAGACTATGGATAAAGGTCCAAGCTTTAAAAAGCTTGAGGCTTTACAACATTAGAGACTTAGGAGAGTCCGGATCTGAAGTTGCAACTTTAGATCATGCTCCACACAAGAATTAGTCCACAAAAGTGCTAGAAATGGCTTTAAAGCTTAATATGAAGAGATATATCAACAGAATGATCAAGGTGTAACATCCGGATTCCCATGTATCTTATTTTAATTATTTATCTTGATTTTTATGGAGGGACTCGGCGAGTAGACGCTCAGACTCGCCGAGTAGAATCGCGAATTCTTGTCTGGATTAATGACCGGTCTCGACGAGTCAGAAGGGGTGGACTCGACGAGTCCGCGCTGTAAAGTGAAACCCTAAATCTCAAGGCCTGAGCCCTATTTAAAGGCCCTTATAACCGTCATTTGCGGCCACTACTCTCCTGTTAAAACCCTAGAGAGCAAAGAGAGCTTAGAGAGCAATTTGGAGGCTAATTATTCATCCTTTGGTGGGATCTTGCAAGAAGGAGTGGGAAAATCCAAGCTAGATCGATTGTGGAGCTTGGATCTGGGTTGTCCACAATGAGATTCACGTTTTGAGGTACAAGTTCCTTCCCATTTCGTGTATTTGATAGATTCCTTGAGTCTAGGGTTTCCTTTGCACCATTTTGAGTTAGATTGTGAAGCATATGATGTCCTTATGGGAATAGATGATAGATCTGGACCTTGAGAGGTCCAAAAGGTCCTAAGCTTCCAGCTTTATGAGCTTTCATGTGAGCCTTGAGAGTAGAACTCCATTTTAAAGGTTATTTCTCCATTTTTTGTCTTATAAGCATTGCATGAACGTAAAGTTTGAACCTTTACGTGACTTTCGAGTGTTAGAAGGTTAGATCTACTGGTTGGTGAAGCAGATCTGACCTCAGAAGATCGTTTGAGTGTTTTCATTAGAGGAACTCGCCGAGTCCATAAGGGGACTCGACGAGTCGAGTCGGGTTGCCCCGTGATTCGCGACCTATGATAACCCGTTGAGTGTAGGGTTGACTTTGCGAGTCGAGTGAGGACCAGGGGCGAAGAAGACATGCATGGACTCGCCGAGTCACACAAGTGCACTCGACGAGTCTGGTCAAGGTTTGACCTTTGACTTTTGTTGACTTATAGGGTTTAGTCAACAATTGGACTTGTGGACCATTTGAAGGGTAAAATGGTCTTTTAGCCTTCTTAGAGGACATGGATGAGACTAGTCTAGCCTGGAGAGCCGTTATTGATTTGAGATAATTGTTTATGTGTTTAGGCGGAGGCTAGATCAGTGTATACGTGTGCGAGATTATCCAAGATATCCGAGGTGAGTCTTCTCACTATACTGTACCTAGAAGGGTACCTATGTGTGATCGGAAGGTCTTGTATGCTATGAGATGTATATACTATATGCTGTTATGTGATATGTATGTGTTATGTATGTTATGTATGATAAGGACCGAAAGATCAAGATGACATGGACCAGAAGGTTAGGAGGTTACGGACAAGAAGGTTGATACGGGTAGGACCAGAAGGTCTACCGGGATTCAGGACGGAAGTCCCCTGAGACCCTTGGATCGGAAGATCCCACAAAGTTATGGCGTGGAAAGCCGTATGTGTTGTAGGTGGTATTTTGGGGAACTCATTAAGAATTTATCCTTATAGTTGTTGTGTATGTGTTACAGGTCCTAGTGATGATCGTGGTAAGGCGCCGGCATGATCCGTACACACTCGTAGAGTTTATGTTTGAGATTTTGGGATATATTTGTGATGATAACATTCGATACATTATGATTTGACATTATTTTATGAGTAAATGTATGTTTTAAAAATGAAAACTTGTTTTGAAAATTCACATTGTTACACAAGGTAGTAACTTGTTACCTTCCAAATGCTGCCAAACTGAAGTAGGTGTTGGATCTACAAGCCCCTCTTCATTCCTAGCTTCCCATCCTCCAATACATGCACCAACAATACAACTCTTAGGCCCACAATGCTAAAAAAATGGGGTTAGAGAGCTAGGGTTTCACTTCTCGGAGTGAGAGGGCAGTAAGGAGGCTGGGAAGGAGGCTTAATGTCCTTTAAATAAGGTGCAAACCCTAAAAATTAGAGTTTCATTTCCCAGAACCTACTCGTCGAGTTTCCCCACTCAACTCGTTGAGAAGAGAATTCCCTACACGTTAAGTTGAGGCCATCAACTCAACGAATTCTTAGTCAAAAATGTTCTTTTATATAAAATTTATATACCTGAGAGTCGAGATGTTACAATTCTTGCATTGTTTCGGCTAGTTGAATCAACAATATAGAGCTCTAAATGAAGTTTCTTGTCTACAAATATGTCAAATGTTATCGATTAGAAACACACCATTAAGGTGACTAATCTATATTTACATATCCAATATCGTGTACAATATACTTACATTTTGTCAAAGGTGTACCTTAATTCACATTATGTATGCATCTTCACTACTAGAAAACAGACTTTCAGAGCCAAATGACAGGCGAAGTGTGACATGCACTCGATTTATGGCACACAAAAGTAGGCGCCGTAAACAATGTCATCT